>NC_141694.1:1451974809-1452574809 GCF_964263255.1 Lissotriton vulgaris
TTTTAGTTTCCCTGTAAACAATGGAGAAGGCTGTCATGTAGACATTTGTGACCTTTAATTAGGACTTTGCCTCCGAGGAATGCAGAATGACCTTGCTGAACGGGCCTCTAAAGGTGGGGTGTCTGGTTTCTCCGTGAGAACATCAATAAAATGAAAGAACTTAATTTAAAAGGGAAAATAAAAAGGGGTTTCTTTGAAAGTCCCAAACGTCGTTTTAAATGCTCTGCAGAACTGATAAATGTTTGTCTCCACGTTAAGTAAAATAATTTTTGCTAGTTGCATTTATTTGACAGAAAAAGAAGTGTTGCATTAAGTCTTAGATAAAAAATAAGATGCAGCCCTTTTGCAAAATTTTGAAGGCTACAGGCTTAAGTGAAAAAGATTTGCTAATTAGGAATTATTTTTCACAGTGGAAATTATAGGTGCCAAATTAATATGGAGTGCCAGTGTAACCATTTATTTTAGAACGGTAAAAATAAGGTGGCTTGATGTTGCGAGGTGAATTGACAAGAGAGTAACAGTTAAGTAATGAAAATGTATTTTTGTGTATGTTAAAATGTGTCTTTTTGTGTTGTGTATTTTTCTGCTTCTGCCTACAGATTATTCATGGATTGTTCTAAGGCTGACAAGACACGTGAGTTTGGTTAATTGAAAGGAGATGTGTTTTTGCGTAATTTCTTTGGAAAGAAATGTTCATGTTTTCGTTTGTGTATTTGGCCCTATCGTGAAATATTTTAGTTGGTCCTGTATGTTAGAAGTGAGACAGCAAAGTTATTTCTGACAGCAGACTCCCACTGCCTGGTGCTCTACTGTCAAAAGGAGGGTAGGGATTTTAGACCTGACAAATTTAGACAGGCCCAAATATTGGGTTTTGGGCTGCAGGTTTACAGTGCATAAAGTACATGTGCCATGGTGCTGTGTGTCACCGCTTATTCACATATGCTATTGCTTTGTCTGTGCTGCTTTTTTGTGCTTGATATACAGCAAGTATATCTGATGGCTTGACATGTGCATTTTTTTGTGTATGTTTTGTTTTATGTTGTTACTATTACAAGTTCCCCTGTGTTGTGAAGGGATCCGTATGGTGATACGTATCGCTGCACAACAGTTGGAAGGATTTGGTATAATGATAAATTTCACAGATATGATTTTCATACTGTGAGGAAGACAGGCAGCACTTTTACCAGTGCATGCCTAAATTTGGCTATAATGATATTGAAGAAAACTAAAAAGATATACAGGTTCAAAGTGTGTCACCTGATGTTAGTCACTTACTGCACATTCCCTTAAAGGAATAGGCAGCCCTACATTTATGTATCTTTGATTGGACCTAAGGATGGAATTATAGATCTGTGACTCAAGGTGGCCTAATTTCTATATTGCATTACTTAATCATGTTCTGTTTCCCAAATAGCATATGGCTTTGCCCCTTGAAAGGACACCAGGTTTCATTTTTCTCTCCCTGAAGAGAGAACTGGAACATTAGTTAGGATTACCGTATATGGTGTAGTTGCCAGCGGTAGAGTTAAAATTTGTGTAACTTTGGTCTTTTTTGTATTCCCCGTACTCTTGGTGGTGTGTCACATGCCTGAGGCACCCAAGCAAACTCTTGTTCTTCCTATAGATTTTTCTTTTGTTGCTTCTCCCCTGACAGATGTCGCATTATGCTTAGTTATTGGGGATTTTAGTTGTGTCCTAGTTCCATTTCCCTTTTCCATATTCCTTTCACCAGTCAGCCCATTTATTATTATGGGTGTATTGTATATGTTCACACTTCTAGACTGCAGTGATGTATCAGGGACCCCCCATGTTATGTATAATTCCCTTTTGTATGACCAGACTGGTTTTCAAGAATTTTTCTTAGGCCTACTTCAATGTTTTTTTCAGACTGACTGTCGGGGTAGTGATAGACTGGTTAACTGACCCAATATTATAGTAAGACAAGTTTTCCATCTCAATAGGAGATATCTTAAGTTTACCTTTTAAACATGACGAATTTTCAATGTCTATTTTAATTTTTCAGTTCTCTTCTGTTCCTGCTGCTTTAATTTTTGGTGGGATCAGATGTGTTCTAATCATGCAAATACCAGGTCTGCACATTTGATCATTAGCCTTTGTATTGCATAGTGCACTTGATGCACATTTTTTAAAGGGACTTTTCTTCATGTCCTTGATAATCTGTATTATGTCATTTCTCTATTTGAGATGTTCTAGATAAGGAATTTAGGAACACCTAGGCTTAATCATTGAGGAACATATGTATTTACCCCATTAGACAATGCCACTGTGTGAGGACATCCATTTAGATTCCTATGGCGTATTGCCACTCCCTTGCAGATTGCAGGCCACCTGCTTGCAGTCCCCTTGTTAAAACCCATGAACCGTTTTTTGTGCTTGATTTGAAGGAAACTAACAATTGTGTTACATTTCCTATATCACTAGGTTCTGCGGGATGTTCCAGAGTCAAAGGAAGAGTGACACCCTGCAGACCTGTGATCGAGACTAAGCCCACTCCCCATCAGTGACCGCTACAGATGAATGACAGACTTCTTGGCTCTACAATTCCTGCAACCAGAAAGTCGCAAAGCTGGACAGCGATCATCAGCGTGCCGTCAATGGTACCTCCCAAGCAAGGCATTTGCTTCATCGGAAGGCGTTGCAAAAAAAAGAGGAGCTGGTTCCTTGTTTGCCACAGAATGAGAGCTTCTGTTTGTTTGAGCTTTCTACCTGTTATGTGCTGGAAACCTCTGACAGTGTACAGTCCCTTGAGCCCTTGGCCCGAGTTTTGGCCACACACACACCTCTTTTCCCTTTGCTCCGACAGAAAGGCACTACATTCTGGTTCCCATGAGAGAGCAGCTTGAGCGTCCTCTGACACTAAATAATGAGTGTTGGAGTCTGAAAGTGCTACTGATCTTGAGAGTTTGTTTCTCAGTAGTGCTTGGATCTGCACAAGATGTTTTGTGCCCATGATCAATGAAGAGCACATCATTTGTAGTGTCTGCCACAAAGAAGAGACACTGGTGCATTGTTTTGAGACATTGAGACTTTCAAGTGAGCTGTGGGTGTTTGCCAGGAGGGCACTTCAACTAAGCAGTACTTTTTCTCATGAAAAGGCCTGAATCGAAGAGGCCCAACGCGGAAGAAGACAATGGAAGCGGATTTGATGGACAATAGAAGCCTTTCAAAGAGGCTTATAACGGACTTTGGGCACAGTTGCAAATATAGACTGAGTGATTGCCTATGTAAGGGCAAAAGGATGGCCTGTGGTACTGAAAATTCTGAACCTGTGTTTTAAATATCATGATTCTGTTATGAATTTGGTAACAGCAGACCGTAAACAGTGAGTTCAGCAAGTGCGAGTGTTTTCGTCATGTTACACCAATGGATTCACTGTGTATTTGAAGGTTTTGTTCTGAACCCTCGGGTTCCATCTTGTGATTGGCAGCCATTTTATGGATTGCCCTTACAGTAGGCAGAACAAGTATTTAAGGACATAACCTTAGCATGGGTTTGTGCTGACTCCTGCATGACCTGACGAAAGCTGACCCTGTTGCTTGAGGCTAACCTTGCCAAGCCAGTTCCTGCCCTTTAGCTGATCAAGATTATAGATCAGAGCACAGGACATTGTAAAGATTTACTACACACAAACCATGCCTAATCTTACACACACCTGTCCCTGTTTCTTTCTTTATGACTTGCTTTACGAGGAGGAGGTGCCCGTTTTTATTGGGGGTCCGTCGATATCTGATGGAAAAACTAGGCCTTGCCGGATAGTTGATTATGGGTTGGACAAACTGAAATATGGGCTTGTCTTCATGACTCTGCTTTTTCTTTGTAGTGAAAATATGTGAATGGTCAACTGTAAAATAAGGAATGTTTGCCTAGGGCATAATAAATGGTATAAAAGGTCTGTGCTGAGACCATTCACCAGGCTGCCTCATTCAGTTGTTTTAGGTGTGACTGGGCGACGTAGCCTCACAATTAATTGTAATAAAGATGTCTTTTCATATTTCAGATTCTCTGTTGATTTCTTTGCTGCTTTTGAATGGACTACTTATTGGTAAGACCCCTGAGAAGGAGTTTGAGGATTTTTAGGTACAACAACAAGTATCATTTCATTTCATTTCATTTCATTACATCAGAGTCCCACTCTGCAACTCTGGGCAATAGCTTGCTTAATCTCCACAACGGCCCCCACAACGCTAAGGATGCCTGGCCTCCACCTTGGGGGTGCCCAAGAGTGGACGCCTCACAGGGAAAGCCAGGATGGGTTCCACAGCGGTATTCGTACAAGCGCCTTGAGACCCTTGCGGGTGAGTAGTGCGCTATACAAGTATCAATTTACATTTACATGTTAACAACTGAAGAGGGGGATTGGTCTGAGTTGTTGAGTCAATTGGAATTTGCTTACAACTATGTGGATCATACTTCCTTAGGAATGTCTCCATTCTTTTGTAACTTTGGTTTTCCTCCTAAAAGTTTTCTTAGCGAAATAAAGAAAGTTTGTTCTGTACCAACAATTTCAGATTATGTTTCCAAATTATCTTCCGTTCAAGAACAAGCCACTTTCAATTTGGCACAAGCTAAAGAAAATCAAAAAAAATCTGCAGACAAGCATAGATCTAAACAACCTGACTATGCTCCTGGAGACAAGGTATGGTTTAGTACAAAGAATTTAAGGATAAAAGGCCATCGTAAATTCAACCCAAGATTTATTGGTCCTTTTTCTATTGAAAAGATTATTAATCCTGTCTGCGTTAAATTGACTCTTCCCCAAAAATACCAATTTCATCCTGTGTTCCATGTATCTTTAGTCAAACCCTTTCACCCTCAAACTCGTTTCATCCAACCTCCTTCATCTATTATTGTAGATGGAAACCCTGAATACGAGGTAAAAACAATCCTGGATTCAAAAAGAGTTTGAGGAAGACTTTTCTATCTAGTAGATTGGAAGGGTTTTGGTCCAGAAGAAAGATCATGGGAAGCTTTGGAACACTTAAAGAATGCTCCTAGACTAGTAAGATCCTTTCATGTAAGACATCCGGACAAACCCAAACCTATTTTACCGGTTTTAGGGGGGATCTTGAGGAGGGAGTACTGTCATGATTCCCTCATCTGTGGTTTATTAGGCCGTGACCTAAAATCTAAGTTCTTGAAAAACCCACCCCTTTCCCGTGCACCAGCACTGCCTGTGAGTAATGCGTTAAAATGTGTTTAGAGATAATACTTAGAAAGGCGTTTCAAGAATTAGTTTCGATGCATGATGCAGACTTGGTATGCTGAATGATATTGATATAAGCGTCCAAGTCCGAACTCTGAGATTGTGTCAACTCATATTTTCTTTTGTAAATGTGACTTTTGCTTTTGTAACAGTTTTGGAAAGTCTGAGCGAGTTCTGCACTAGGAAAGGCCAGTACCAGTTCTGGCGTTCTGCACGTTAAAGCCGCTTTGAGTGTTTTCAATCGCAGCGGCTTAAACGTGACGTGCACACGTTATCTCCTGGGTGCGGTCGGCTATTTAAACCGCACCCAGGCTTCCAGAAATTGCTTTGCCTTCCGCTTCAGCAAGAAGAAAGGTCGCGTCTGAAGGCTGCTCGGCTGACTTACCTGTTAGAAGAAATCCGGCTCCTAGAAACTTCTTTTGGGCACATCCTGCAATCCGGAACTCAGTTAAGACAAAGAATAAACCTGAGACAAGTACATTTAATCTTTAAGGACAGGCGCCCTACGCAAGAAAGCCTAGAATAATTTCTGGAACATTTTCGTTTTCTACAAGAAAGGGAAAACGACTGGAACCAGAGAAGCTTTGGTTAAAAGAACCTTTTGGACATTTTTAATAGAAGAGAACTTTGTGCAAGTGTTGTATTTCAAAGATAAGATCATTGCAAGAATACATTGTAATGAAAATATTTAATTTTAGATTTTATTTCCTTAATTAGTCAAAGTCAAAAGATTACTGGAAAGGTGTTTGTATGGGAAGTGACTTCTTTCTCTTCGTGTTTTACAACAGGTTTTGGGACACAAGAGAATTCACTGAATCCACATAATATCACCCTTTTGAAAACATTTGCAAGTAAGTCTTGATGTCGATGGGGAATAAAACTATTGTTTATAAGAATATTTTCTAAAGGAATATTTCTTTGTTTTTAGAATTTAATGGAAAGACCATAATCCTAAATCCAATCCAAGAAAGCCTGACAAGTTCATCAGACGATTTCACAACTGTATAAGACAAAGAAATACTGGACATAGGACTGAACAGCTCTGATCGCAGGTAGGAGTCATTTTAGTGATTTAACTGCTCATATTTTTGAGAAGAGAGACCACACTAGATTTGAGAGTAGATAAGAAAGGACGACGTAAGGAACAGGTTTAATAAATCCTTCCCACTTGTTGTTTCGCAGGTCGACAGCAAGATAAATCCTACACATCAACGTCCAGTACCGGCCCTCCTCCCAAATTCCTAGTTTTATTCTTAGCTGTAAATTTGAGTCAGCCAAGTTTATAGTTAGTTACTTGGGAAGTTGGTCTCTTGCGTCTCTGCGAAATCTACTACGTCATCCTCAAGATTCCAGTACAAATAAGGTAAGGTAGTGTGAACTTGACACAGAGTCCATTGGTAGGGTTGAACCTCATTTTCAAAAATACACGTCTAATCTTGGCTGGGCAGTGTAATCTACCACTAGTATTTGTAAGTCAGAATGGGAGATGCGATTTACTCTGTCACTGAGGAGAAAAAACACGTCAGACATGTGGGTTTACCATGGAACACCAATGCGTGCACACAGTATAGGCGCTGACACTGGAGGCCATAATCTCCAGGCAATATCGCCGAGAGTGAGGATGGGACCTTTTCTGGCACTGATGTGGCAATTTCCAGTTATCGCCAGCTAACGCCAGATTAACTATCGCCAGATTAACTATCGCCAGCTGTTTTCTCCGCCTCACCCTATTATCTCCTGGGCTTGATAATACCACTCTAACATGGCGATAATATTTAGGGTTAGGTGCAGTTAACTTTTCTGACGGAAACAGGTGTTGGCGATAGTTATCGCACGTCATTGTGAATATCCCCTTTAGTGTCTCTGATACATTTTTTTTTTTATTGGTAATTCGTTGCGTCTTGTTGAAATGAAGAAGAATGGAATAAGGTGATGGTCTGACTCGTCAACTGGTAATAGTTTTAACTTTTAAGCACTCTCCCTTTGCCTTTGAACAGTCTACAATGGACCTTAGTATGTGTGTGTGGAGACCAACGAAAGCTGGGTTGGATCATCATTCTTGAAGAAGGCAATGGACTTATCAATCCTCTAGGTCATGTGGGTGGAGGTAGAAATCTGCTACGGAGATAATGTTCAATGATGAAAGGTTCTTGGTTATAAATTCTGGATTTTGTTCCAAGAAGGAATAGTCATTCAGTGGATGGTAGAAAATACTTAGGGGCAAATTTACAACAAAGTGGAGGAGCGCAGCGTTAGACTCGTTGGCTTAATGCTGCGCTCCGCCTCTTTAGAAACGCAGGGCTACACCATATTTACAACAATATGATGCAGCCCTTATTTCCTCCTGTGCTGGTGCTAAACTTAGCAGCCTAGCGCCAACACAGGCACCCTTGCACCAAAGTGCAAGAGCGTCTGCATCGAGGGAAAGATTGTTTATGTTCAAGAAGGTCTCCCTTCCTGCACATAAACAATCTTTAAATGGCGTTTTGTAACTTTTATGTGTGCTGCCTAATGCAGCACACATAGATGTTGCAAAAAGTCATTTTATTTATTGTTTATATGCAGGAAGGGAAAACTTACTGCATATAAACAATCAATGGCAATTTGCTGTTTGTATGTGTGTTGCACAACGCAGCACACATGGAAACAGCAAAAACGAGGAGAAATAAAGCATTTCTCCTAGTCTTGCCTGTATAAGACCAGGTTTTCATTTGTCTTAATTTTGGCGCTGCCTTCTATTTATGCCACCCTTTTAAATATGGAGCAGGGTCAAAATACTGCAACACCCATAGCCCTCCCCTTCCACACTAAGTAAAGCATGAAATGGTGCCTTATTTACAAGGCAGCGTTAAGCCATGTTAAGTGGCTTAACGCTGCCTTGTAAATAAGGTGAAGCCTCTATCACCACGTCAACGTCACTAAAATCGGCGTTGTGGTGGCTATATGTCTTGTAAATATGCCCTTTAATTTGGCAGGGTCTGCATGGTCTGTACTAAATTCTACTCCAACGCATTGGTAAGTGTCGACACAGAGCAACGGGTACCGACGGATAGAGCAGGGCCTCATTCTCCCGAGCGGTTGCCGGGCGAGGTGGAGCTTTCACCCACACAAAGCTGGGAAGAAGATTTCCTTTCTGTCTCCTGTGGACATTGAGGTTCCAAGTTTTGGGGAGATATATGACTTCCTTCAGCACAATGCACGTATTCTACAATTTCTTTTGCATTTGTACACCTAACACACCCTGTTGCAGTAGCTTATCACCTATAAGGTTCTGATGAAAGCTGGAGTAACACTCCGTCAAGCTGAAACTAGTTGACCACTCTGCACAGCGCCATAATGTAGTCTCACTCATCTACTACTAGGCGTGTTTTTAATCTTGACACCTACGCCAACCTTTATAGGTACTCCCCTTAGTTTAGGTAGTCAATTTTAGTAAGCACTTTTCCTAGAGCACTGCACTCATCTTACAATTTCCTTTTCCTTGAGCATGACTGTGGCTCAGCGTGCCGCTCTCCACTGTCGCACCGTCACGTAAAGATATGGGCGGTGCATGGAGCGACCACCTATCCCCATATGATGAAATGCCGCCATAAGGGTGGTCTGATGGGAATTTTCTAGCCCAGTGTGACTCAACACACCCTTTGACACATGCACCTGTGACCCTCGTTCACCATTCAGGGCAGCACACCACCTTAGACCTGGTCTACTCTTTCTGTGTATTGATTCTGACTATAGGGGCATGAGTTGACAGGTCGTTAAATTATTTCCCCTTTGACCCTCCTCACATTTGGTTTTTCAGGCTTTCTTTCCGCCCCAGATGAAATCCACTAAGAGGTGTTGCAGTTTGGCGAGTATCTGAGGAGGGGGCTGTAGTGGGACAGTTTGCATGACGTACAATATACGGGCATGTATAGTCATCTTGACTGCAGCTAGCCAAGACAGTGTGAGATGTCTCCATCATTGAAGAGCAACCCAGGTGTCATTTAGTAGTGTTTTGTAGTTCTCACTTAACGTACGCTCCAGTGTGGAGAATATTTGAACTCCCAGATAGGGGACACATGAGTCCGCCCATCCAAAGGGGTAGTCCGCCTCTAATCACTCCAGGTCAGCACAAGGAATAGTGAGGCTAAGGTCTTGAGTATATCCATCTTAAAGCCTGAGACCTGACCAAAGACCTCAAATTCTCGCATGAGTGGTGGTATGGAGATATCTGGTTGAGTAAGGAAGAGCACCACATCGTCCGCGTAAAGGGAGATCTTGTGTTCCCTATCTCCCATGTAAATCCCAGTGATTGCGGTATGATGACGAATACGTTCCGCAAAGGGCTCCATATACAGAGCAAATAGAAGAGGTGATAAAGGGGAACCCCTGTTGGGTGCCTCTCCCGATTTTAAAGAGTTGAGATATAATCCCATGGACGTTAATTAGTGCCTCAGAGGCCTTATATGTGCTATGGACCCTTTGCAAGAAACACGGTCAAGACCAGGCACAGATAGGGCCACTGGACCCGGTCGAAAGCCTTTTCGGCATAGACCGACAAGAGCAAGGCTGGTTTCTGTGAACGTTGAGTCTTGTCAATAAGGTGGTGTAGTCTGCGGGAACTATCGCTGCAATTCCTTTCGGGGATAAAGCCGGACTGGTCCGGATCCACTAACCCCTGCATGTGTGGAGCTAAGCGGGCCGCCAGTTTGCTGGTGAAGATTTTGAAATCAACATTCAGCAGCGAAATAGGAAGGTATGATGTGCACTTCTTTGGGTCTTTTACGGCTTTGGCAAGACCACCATTGTATCCATATGCATGAAGGTGGGGATCGTTCCTTCAGTACTGAAGGAATTAAAAAGGTGCATGAGTTTTGGGAGTAAGCTCAAGGCCAAGATTTTATAAAAATCCAACGAAAATCCATCTTCCACCGGGAACCTTGCCCGACGCCAAACCTTGAATCGCCTTCAGTACCTCGTCCGCCTCTAATTTATCTGTGTCCATGGCCGGAAGTGAGGCGACCTGTGCTTGAGCGACATATGCGGCTGCTGCTGTTTTGTCCGAGGGATCTGCCGTATACAAAGTCATGTAGAATTTTTCAAATTCAAGGGCAATCAATTTGTCGCCTTATATTGTGTCACCCTGTCCGGGTTCTATCTCTGCTATATGGCACTGCAGTATTTGTGAGCGTACCGGGCATGCTAGCAACTTCCCCGCCTTATTCCCCCCGCATAGAAGCGCTGTTTGATGCAGAGCAGGGAGTACTCCGCTCTGTCGGGATCCAACGCTTTCAGCTGCTTGCGAGAATTGGTGAGCTGGTGACAAACCTGCATTGCCCCGGTTTCCCTATGTACAATTTCCAGTTCTCTAACCTGTGCCTCTGTCCCTGAATGACAGCCTTCAATGTTTCCCATAGTAGGTGTATGTGCATTTGACCATCATCATTATGGTCCATAACGGTTTGTATGGCCTCCTGGATCTTGTTAATATTTGCGTCGTACGTAAGCAATTTGTGGTTAAGATGCCATATTCTGTGCCTCTGGTTTTCCCCTTCAAGGCACCAGGAGAAGCTAATGGTTGCGTGGTCTGAGAGTGACGCGATGCTTATGGCTGTGTTCAGAATCCCTACAGTGATCCGTGGTGTAGTTAAAAAGAAGTCAAGTAGGGCATAGGACTGATGGGCCGCCGGAAAGAAGGTGTAATCTCGGGCTTCGGGGTTACTTTGCCTCCAGTCGTCCACGAGTCCCACTTCCCCCAGCCACTGCTGCATGGATGTGGATAACGCCCCCGCATGACCCTTCCGGTGTGTGATTCTGTCAAGGGCAGGGTCTTGTACAAATTTGAAAGTCTCCCCCTATTATAAGGTTTTCAGCCGCGGATTCTAGTATTGTGCTTATGGCGTCCTTAAGAAACACCTCTTGTCCCTCGTTGGGCCCATAGATCAATGCTAATGTATAGGAATGACCTTCCATTACCACCCGCAATGACAACAGCCTACAAGGTATTTCCATTTGTACCCCATTGGTGATGAAACCAACGGGACCGGAGATGCGTCCAATCTACGCGTTTCAAATAAATTTCCTGCACAAGGCAAATATCGCATTTGATTTCTTTGAGGTAGGATAAGAGTGCCTTGCGCTTCGCCGGAGAATTAAGGCCCCGCACATTAAGGCTTACTATCAAAATGCTGAGGGGTGCCATGGAAGTAGTGTGGCCGTATGTGCATCGAACTAGGGGTCCCTTCCCTCTCAGTTGTCCGTGGCCCCCACTCTTGTCACCCGTTGGATGTTGTGTGTAGCCTAGGACCCCCAACCCGGCAAAATCCCATTTGTGTAGCAAGGGGGCAGTTGTCCCTCCCATCTCGGCGTAAGGGGTACAAGAAGGCCAGATCCACAATTGTGTTAGCCCAGGCCTAGCGAGGTGGCCCTCACTCCTGGCCCTCCACCCAAGTCTGCACCCTGTCGGATGTATCGGGCAGCTCCGTGTACGATGTGACCTGATGACCTTACTTAACTACGGATTCCTTCTCCCCGAGCCCTTGCGGCAGATCTCGCTCGTGAAGTACCCACTCAATGTAAGTCCTGACCGGTGGAAGGGTGCGCCATAGAGACGCGAAAGGAAAAAAGGAGATAAGAAATATGTAGAAGAGAAAAATGTGTAACATGGCATCAACAAAAGAACTGCCCAGCTTTGGGCACAAAGGGTGCCTTGGCGCGTGGGTCCATCTGGCCAGTACCATGCAGCTCCATCTGGTCCTACAGTGGGTGGAATACGGGCTCCGCCCGATACAGCCGCTTTCAGAACTTGTCCCGGTTCCACCGGTAACCAAACTGCTTTCAAAATCTGGTAACAATTCCCAATGCCTTCATCATTCCATCGTGTGGTCTCCGCCTCCGTCTCTGGCTTGCAACTGCTGAATAAGTGCCTCTCGTTCCTTTGGACTTTCTTTTTCGGTGAGTCGTGCATGTGTGTCTTTCCCAATGTGGCGTCCTCGTCTCTCAATGTGGCACATTGTTATTATTATTATTATTATTGTTGTTATTATTATTATTATTAAGCTTGTAGAGCGCCTGGTTACTCCAACGGAGTGTCCCGGTGCTAGGACACCGTAGACCAGGGCAGCTAGCCAAGACCCTCCCAGGTCAATAGGCCCTAAGATGCGAGAGCCCTGCTACCAGCCCCCAGGGGGAGATTAAAAGAGCCGGGTTTGGGGGCGTGGCCAAGATGGCGACGGAGTAAGACGTGCCTGCGAGCTCCTCCGGCACCCCGAGCCCTTCATAGCTTTGTTTAGCGGCATTGGGGCGATTTCAGCCCCGGCTTTTGACTCTCCTGGGTTCGCTGAGGCGTCCTGCATTGGTTTGTCCCCTCTCCCGTCGAACTACGACACGGGACGGTGGACTTAGGCGAGGTGTTACTTTGGTGACGCATGAGCACCGGAGCGGCCTACGGGGCTTTGTCTGGGCGGCATCGACTCTTCGCAAGAGGGGACTCGGGACTCTGGCAAGTGATCGAGTGAAGCGCTTCTGTGCGAGTCCCCCCCACTGGGATTGTGACGAGCCTGCCTGTGATTCCGGCGTCCTAGCTGGCGGTTGTCGCCGAGCAGAGGTGACGAGGAGGTGCCGGCCTGTCTGGAGCTTTGCTGGACAGCGCAGACGACGAACGGGCGGAGAGGAGGTGCCATCTTGCCTCTCACCATCTGAGCTGAGGCGTCGCATCATGTCGACGAGGAATCGCCTGAATAAACCAGGGAAGGATGGTCCCGGTAAGGGGGCATCTGGATCGCCCCCCGGTCCTAGCAAGTCGCCGACCAAAGACGACGCTGATGGCCCGGTCATGAAGGCCTTCCTGATTGAGCTTTTTTCCTCCATCAAGGAGGATATCACGGAGCTGAAAGCACAACTAGCCTCCGACCTCCGTGAGGTCCGCCGTGATGTGGACGGCATCGGCGAGCGTGTAGCGACCTTGGAGGACCACGACTTGGGCCTCAGTGGGGATGTCCATCAGCTACAGCAAGACTTGCTCCTGCTTCGCGAGCAGAATCTGGACCTCCAGACCCACTGCGAGGACTTGGAAAACCGGTCCCGTCGTAATAACATCCGAATACGAGCGGTGCCGTGGGATGGAGACGGTGGAAACCTGCGGGAATATGTGGAGGCTCTCTTTTTGCACATTTTGGCGGAGGACAATCGCAATGAAGTCAAGATGGACAGAGTACATGGGGTGGGCCTGCCGCGTGGCGCGCGCTCGCCGCCTCCCGACATCTTGGTTTGTGTCCACGACTTTCAGCTGAAGGAGACGATCTTGCGGAAGGCGAGAGACACTAACAATTTGCTTTTTCGTGGGCACAGCCCTCAACTTTTCCAAGACCTGGCAGCCTCCACCCTGCAAAAGCAACGGGACTTTAGCCCGATCACGGCCTTCCTGAGGGAGCACGGGGTGTCCTACTCCTGGGGTCACCCCTTTCGGCTTATCTTCCGGTGGCAAAATAGGCTGGTGCAAGTGCGAACAGTAGCAGCCGCCAGGGACTTGCTCGGAATGGAGGAAACATCTGCGTCGGCGGACGCCAGCGCCTCACCAAGAAGACCTCGCCGTTCCCGATCCCCAGCTTGGCAGAGAGTGGGCCGACATGGCGCAGCAGAGGGGCCATCCCCATCGGCGAGCCAGAGTGAAAGGGGAGATGCTTTGGCCTCGGTGGCCCAGGTGACTGAATCAAGCCGAGTGGACACCTCCTCGGCGGCTTAGGCCCCCTCAACAGCGGCCCGTGGGAGCCGGGGGGCTCTACCACCTCAGGTACTCTGTGGGACAGTTCTCCGATGGAGGGTTACCCCGACCCTGGATTCGGGGGGGGCATTACCAGGGTCTTCTACCCCCGACCCTTACGGTCATGTCCGGCTTTCATTGTTCTCTTTCTACTTTTTGCTTTCCCTTTTTTATGGTTTGTTTCTGAGGCTCCTGTGGGTTTAGGTAGGCTTGTTGGGGATGGATCCCGGTGGTGGTGGATGGGGACCTGGTATAGCTGTGGTGTGTCTGGTTTGTGTTTAGCGGTGGGCTGCATTGTTTGAAGCGCTGGGGGGGGAAGTTGGTCTCGATGTTGCCTGTTACGATAGGCTCCTGGAACGTTAAAGGCCTTAATTCTCCTCAAAAGCGCCAGAAAGTTTGGAAGTATATTTTAGATCATCAGCTAGATGTGGTGGGCCTGCAGGAGACTCATTTGGCCCGCAAAGATGAATCCAGGCTTAAGCACAGGCAGTATCCCCTGATCTATAAATCCTCAGCCACAACTAAGCACCGTGGGGTTGCGCTTTTGTTCCGATCTGCCCTTCAATTTCAGCCTGTGGGGGTGCGGGGGGACAAGGAGGGGCGGTGGTTGATGGGGAAGGGAATGCTCATGGGTAAGCTTTGCACCTGGGTGGTGGTTTATGCTCCAAATACAGGGCAACATGGGTTCCTTGAGACTCTTCTGAGTGTGATTGGGGACTTTGGGGAGGGAGCGTTGATTGTGATGGGGGATTTCAATTTGGTTTGGGATAAAAGTCTTGACTGTTCACATCAACAGAGGACGGAGACGGTCTCTTTTCCCCGGAGCTGCGCGATACTTTGTTAAGTCTGGGCCTTATTGATAGCTGGCGCTCCCTCCACCCCCGCACTAAGGACAACACGTTCTATTCACATGTTCACCACACATATTCCCGTCTCGACCATATTTTTGTGCATCAATCTTTACAGGGCGACCTACGCGATGGCAACATTTTTCCACTTTCAGTTTCGGATCATAGCCTTTTGGCGACGTGCTTGAACTGGGCCCCAGAGTCGTCCTCTCATCGCAAATGGTATTTCCCGGCATCCCTTACGCGAGATGAGGAATCCTGCAAGAAGCTTAGGGCGGCCATTGGTGAGTTCTTTGAGCTGAATAAGATTGGTGACACCTCGATCTTTACCCAATGGGACGCCTTCAAGGCGACGACACGGGGCACGTGCATTGCATTGAACTCCGCCCTGAACAGGCTTCGTCGTGAGGAGAGGGAGGCGCTGGAGGCGGAACTGACGACGTTGGAAACTGCGCATAAGCAGAATCCTTCTAGAAAGACCCTTCGCCCTCTTGCTGCGGTGCGAGGGAAGCTCAGGGCGCACTATAATAATCGAGCTGAATATACCCTCCTGCGCCTACGGCGCCTCTCCTACGCTCAGGGCAACAAAGTGGGGAAGCACTTAGCACGGCAGCTCCGTGATAAACGTGAGAGGGAATATATGGGTGGCATTCGGACCCCCTCTGGGGTAGTGGAACACAGGGATGCGGTTAAGGAAGAGCTCTTCGGCGACTTCTATGCCGCACTATACTCGGCAGACCGCCTGGTGCCGGCCGCTCAACAAGCATACTTGGAGGGCCTGTCGCTACCGCAGGTCTCCAAGGAATGGAACGAGCTCTTGGAGGCCCCGTTTACTAGGGAGGAAGTGCTTTCAGCCATTCGGTCCCTCAAACCGCAAAAGGCCCCGGGCCCGGACGGCTATACGGCCTCCTTTCATCAGACGTTTGTGTCCGAGTTTGGAGACCACTTGGTGCTCCTTTTCAACAACATGAGGGAGGCGGGCCACACTTCGGGCACTATGGCGGAGGCTATGATTTCGATTATTCCCAAGGCGGGGAAAGACCCCTCCAAATGTGAATCGTACCGGCCCATAGCCCTCCTGAATGTTGATGCCAAATTGTATTCTTCTATCTTAGCCACCCGGCTCAAGGACCTTATGCCTGCTCTCATCCATCCGGATCAATCTGGCTTTATAAAGGGTCGTCAGACCCATGATAACACCAGACGGCTGATTCACCTGATTGAGAAAGCCGAGCGCTTTAGGATTCCAGCTGTTCTGTTAGGCCTTGACGCTGAAAAGGCGTTTGATTGGGTGGACTGGAACTTTCTCTTTGGTACTCTTCATGCTTTTGGCTTTTCTCCCAAATTTATAGATATGCTTCGGGCCAACTATCATGGCCCGCGTTCGAGAGTTATGGTGAATGGTCATGTCTCACCATTTTTTGCTCATTCCCGAGGCACAAGGCAGGGCTGCCCCCTATCTCCCTAACTTTTTGCGCTTAGCATTGAGCCTCTTGCCATTAGGGTGCGAGAGGACCCAGATATTGTGGGCCTCCCCTTTTCGGGGGAACAGCACAAAATATCTTTGTTTGCTGATGATGTCCTCTTGTCGCTAGCTGACCCCGGGACTTCCCTTCCGCGGGTGCAGGACGTGCTGTCCCAGTTCGAAGCAGTGGCGGGATTCCGGGTGAACCCCGGCAAATCGTACATACTCAATCTCACGCTTCCGCCCTCTGAGGTAGAACGCATTCGACCGCTCACGCCCCTGGCCTGGTCTGGCTCCTCCATTCAATATCTCGGGGTCAAGCTGACCTCCTCCATCTCCACCTTGTATGCAGCTAACTTCCCTCCTCTTCTGACTCAGATACAGGCTGAGCTGAACCGCTGGAAGCCTATGTTTATCTCTTGGCTTGGAGCGTGCATGCTGTCAAGATGACGCTGCTCCCCAAGCTTCTATATCTGTTCCAAGCCCTCCCCATTCCCTTGGACGGGTTTTTTTTTCGACGTCTGAAGACTATGGTTCTGCGTTACATCTGGCAAGGGGGCCATGCTAGACTCTCCTTTCTTACGCTTCGCCGGCCTTTGAGGAAGGGCGGGGCTGGCCTTCCAGACATGCTTCTTTACTACAAGGCGGCACAACTCCGGGTGTTGGCTGAATGGACCCAAATGGAGTCAGAGAAGCATTGGCTGCATATGGACAGGAGTGTGGTGGGGCGCTCTGTTTGGGACCTGGTTTGGAAGGCGAAGGGGGATCGGCCTCGCAACGCATACATTAGCACCCCTACGAGCACCACTCTGAAGGTCTGGGACTCGGTCTCTAATGATGAAAGATGGACCTCCTTTCCTTCCCCCTTCACACCTATTCACTTTAATCCAGCGTTTCCGCAGGCTCTTGTTGAGGGGCCCTTTGATGGGTGGAAGGCGGGGGGCTGCCACGCACTTACACATTTGTTTCATGGCTATGAGCCGCTCACCTTCCAAAATTGCATGCGTGACTATGGTGTGCCACCTACTGAGCGCTACCGGCACGCCCAGCTGCTACATTGGGCATTGTCTCCTGAGGTGCGGGACGCTGCGACGAGGCCTCCCACGGATTTCGAATCTTACATTACTCGCACATCATCTATGAAGGGGGTGATTTCCTTCCTCTATGATTTACTGTTAACCACGGCTATCTCACCTCGCCCTAGATACATGGGTTTGTGGGAGGAGCACCTGGGGCGGGACATCTCCGACGAAGAGTGGTCCCATCTTTGGCGAGATCTACACACATTCAATCATTCGATCGATCTGAGAGAAGCACATTTGAAGACCATGCTAGATTGGTATCTGTATCCGACCCGGTTGAAAAAGATTTTTCCCTCAGCGTCTGACAGATGTTGGCGGGGCTGTGGTCTCCTGGGGGACTTTCGCCATATCTGGTGGGATTGCCCCATCATACGCCCTTATTGGGAGGAGATTCTGTCTCATATTAGGGAGATCCTGGGCTACCCGATTCCAGATTCCATTGGCTTCGTGCTCCTGGGCCTTCGGGACCCGCTTCTGGAGCACCAAACCAGGGCTGACAAGCACATCCTTTGGCTCTGTTTGGGAGCGGCCAAACTGACTCTGGCTGCTGCATGGAAAAAGAGGGAGGCCCCAGCTCTTTCCCTTTGGTTTGCTAGGTTGTGGAGGCTGCTGAGTGTGGAGCGTATGGCGGACATTTTCAGAAATAACTTTAAGTACTTTACTTTCAGATGGGGCCCACTGGTCCGCTTTCTTTCTCGGGGGTTGCCGTCAGCGGTTTGCCCGCCCACTATACGTGCCTTACATCTGTTTCAGGTGTGAACCTTGCTTGTGTGAATGGTTGTTGTCAGGCTGCCACCATCGGGGGGGATGGGTGCACTGGGGAGGTTGGAGCCTCTGGGGGGGGGGGGTTTGGTTTGTTTTTCTTTTCTGAAGGGGGATGTGGACGATTTGATTTTTAGGATCTTCCTTGCCGTGTTGTTTTTCTTATGGCCGAACTGCTGGAAGCGTACATGGACTTGGTCGACTAAGTCTCTGACTTGGATAGACTTGCCCGATAACAAGGCGGGCTTTCCCCTCCGGATTTCACGGGGGGCTTGACATTGTTCCGGGCAGATTTTTGAACTTTTTTTTTTTGGAACTCTTATGTCCTGCCCTGAGTGATGACGCTGCTCAGCCCTTCATAACTGTTACTGCTGCTCGGCCTTTTGCATAGGCCCCTGCGTGGGCACTTCTTTGATTTGCAATTCATGTGCTTTCATCCCCTTTCTCTTCTGTTGTTTCTCCAACTGTCCCGCATCTGCTCGGAGAGGAACTCCTTTAATACGTATATTCGAACGTCGCAACTTATTTTACAAGTCCTTGAGTCGCATGCACAGTTCTTCATTGCAGCCTCGCAGGTCCATCAACTCCCAAGCATGTGAATGAAGCTCTTCCTCCCTACTATCACCTGTGGAGACATCCTGTTGCTGCAGTGATTCTGCATATATACAGAACTATGCACAGGAACCCAGGCCTTCAGTGTACCAAAAACACGCCTGAGTGCCCTGAACCCCTATCCGACTAGCTATAGTATCCCATTTATTCTCCGTACTACAGCGGAGCTACCAATGATTGGATATCCTAGAACTATCGACTCAGGGCCTGTCAGATTTCATGGAACAAGACACTCTTTCGCTTAGATCCCCTCGCCTCTGTTTCTGGCAAACATTGGTGATAGTTTACCTACCTCAAGCTTGAAATTTATAAAAAAGCTTTTTGTTCGTATTTTGAATTACACCCAACTTTGTCTTGCCGCCCTTTTTAATTTCATTTTCTTATCGCGTTTCTATATGGCTGACGTTGACATTGCGGCGCACAGTCGCGCGGCAGTCCGCCACCATTTGAAAGGATTTGGAGTGCCGGATGCTAGAGTCAATCTGATCTTTGTGGTCTAGTCCGACCCAGTATACACTTATGAGGTGTTTTACTCTTGGGTGACGTTTCCTGCAGTTGAAGGAGCGGATAATTTGTGGCTTAAATACACCCCTACCGCCCTTCCTGCTGTGTATCAGCCATATAGAACTCTGGAAGTTCTGTTGACGGCTTGGCAGCATCGCATTTGGTTTGATGGCGCCCTTCCCATACCCCTGACACCTGTCATGTTGGGTCCTTTACCGATTGATGGGGCCACTTGGCCGGTGTTGGCAGATTATGTGCTGCATCCGCGATATGGGACGTGCGAGCCAATCACTCTACAGAAACAGCACTCCTGTCAACGACAGAAACCATTAGAGCGGCTCTTGACCAGGGGAAGAAGGCAGTCCTGATTCTCCTGGATTTATCTGCAGCATTCGACACGGTGTCCCACACCATATTACTACATCGCCTAGCTGAGGCAGGCATTGGGGGCACCGTGTTGAAATGGTTCACAAATTTTCTGCTCCACCGAAAACAAATAACCAAATTGGGACACTTCTACTCAGAGGAGAAGGAGGTTAGGTCAGGGGTGCCCCAGGGCTCTAGCTTGAGCCCAACCTTGTTCAATCTGTACATGGCACCCCTGATCAACCTAATTGCCACGCATAATGTAACCACGGTTGCATATGCAGACGATACCCAATTGGTCCTGGTCTTAGATGAAGATACAGGAAAGGCTGAACAGATACTGAAAGACTGCCTAACTGCTACTTTTGGATGGATGCACAATAACCATCTAAAGTGCAACTCTGCGAAAACAGAGATCCTGCCCTTCGGGAAAAATAACATCTTTTCCCCTCTTACATGCTGGCCATCAGACGCAGAAGCCCCTCCCAATACCATCAGTGCCACACGCAACTTAGGTATAAAATTTGACGATATGCTGTCCTTTAAACAGCAATCCAAAGAAGTGGCCGGTATCTGTTTCAACATAATCAAGGGCCTCAGAACATTTTTTGACTACCTCCCACTGGCCGCCCGCCGTACGGTTGCAATCGCTCTCATAACATCGAGAATCGATTACTGCAACAGTTTGTACGCAGGAGCAGCTAAATCTACCCTGCACAAACTGCAAATGATTCAAAATGCGGCGGCCCGGCTTGTCTTAAGATGGCCTAGGAGATCATCCGCATCAGCTGCTCTGAATGCGTTGCACTGGCTCCCCATCCAAAAACGGATACTATTCAAAGTCCTTCTGATCACATACAGAGGCTTTCATAAATGCGGACCCAAATATCTGTCAACCAAATTTCACAGATACCTCCCAAATAGGGAACTTAGATCAGCCACTGCTAATCTAATGACCATACCCAAGTTTCGACTGACCACCAAGGGTGGCAAATCCCTAGCAGTCCTAGGCGCCAAGGCCTGGAATGCCCTTCCAGCTAAACTTAGAGCATCACCATCAGAAAAAATCTATAAAAAACTTCTAAAAACATGGATTTACGGATTATCTGATGCAAAATGTAAGACTCTAATCTAAGGACATCTACAGCTCAGCTACCATCCCCAAATATTTCATCTTTGCAGTGAAATCAGCAGCGCCAAGATGCTCCATGGAGTGTATGTGCGCTATACAAAAACCAACAAACATCAAACATCAAACATGTGGCAGCACTCCGTCTCATGCACACTACACTGATACGTGTGTATAGAGCAATGGTTCAATATGTAAACCTCAAGATCCAGGCGGGAGTACCTGGAGTTGCACAGCAATCAGCTGGAGCTGGCGGGGTTACCATTAGCCCCGTAATGGTTAATTCCGTTATTCGCAAACCTCCCCAGATAAGGAAGATTTACCTTATTGGCTTGCAGAGAAATTTGACCAGCTGGAAGCAGTGTTTCCACATACCACGCCGGTGGAGAGGCACCGAATTTTGATAATTAGTCTGTAGAAAGACTTAATACCCGAAGTCACTGATTGTGAGAGTTGGGGTAAAATATTTCTTCCCTCTGTGATTAAGCGTGTTCAGGATGAGCACGGACAAGAGGCGGCAGTTGGATTGGGGATGAGGTTAGTTGGAGCTTATGTCGTGGTTGCTGATCTAATCCTTGCTAATGTTAAGGGTGATGCAGTCAACTTTCAAGTGTCTAATGCTTTGGTGCTTGTCCCAGCTATAGACAAGCCCAGCAAATTACCTAAGATTATAGCCCAAGCTTATAAAACGGTTGGGCATAATAGTTTGGGTGTTAAGCCTTTCGCTAAAGTGCAGGCACAGCCGCAAGCACAACGGACGTCTCAAAATGAGCAAGGCCGCCATCCACAATTCCCTAAAAAGAAATGGAAAAATAATAAACAGGGGAAAGCTCAACAACAGCAAGGAGGACATGCATCATTCCCTGCACCTTCGATCCCACAACGCACTTATGATCGGCGTGACCATACGAGAATTAATCGCCAGGATCGCGGAAGAGGTCGAAGTGCCCCGCAGAGTCATGAGCAGCCACGGACGAGTGACGGGAAGGGTAAACAAGAGGACTTTCCTCGTCAGCACCCTCCGTTCCAGAAGAAGAAGGTGGCCACTGCAACAGCGAGGTATGCCACGGACGGTGAGGACCGAGCTCCGGAATCAAACATGGGCTGTAACGCTGCTAGACAGCGCAGCGGAGGTTACAGTAGTGCGGCAAGCACTGCGTCCATTTCTAGAGGCGACCGCAACTGATACTTTCATCACAGTTGAAACTGCTGACACAAGAGTAGCTCCACTGACAGAGTATATGACATTAGTATTCTCATAGAAGGTGACATAAAACGCATAATCAAATGGGTTTTTGGGGAAAATTTGACGTCTTCCTATGACATCCTCTTAGTGGAGGCAAACTGGTCCCCAAATTTTGTTCTAGCGGCTCCGAGAGGGGAGGCGGTAATCCTCCCTAGTTTTTCACGTATTGTCCAAAAGGAGCATGCGTGAGTAAGTAGAGACACTGTATAGTTTAAAATGTTTATTTCAACTAACATGCTCTGTGATGCAGTACACATGCTAACATTAGCAAAGAAATGCATAAAAACAATATAATCAGCATAGTTACAATTCCATATAATAAGAATGGGGACAGCATATTATAATGACAGTGGATGAAGCCTTATAGCCCTTTACCACCCTCCCCGTGCTACAACCTATGTTTATTATATAAGTGGAAGACCTCTGGGCTTGGATGGCGGAACCCCCTACCTCAAGTCTTAGATGATAGGATTTACATCCCCAGACAAGCACAGCTATTCCTCTGTGTCTAACTTGCATCCCGTGCAATATTAAAAGCACCTGAAAAGTCAGTAGTGCAGCTGTGCTCCTTGTTATGTCTATTATGTGTGTTGGACGGACCAATGCAGATAAACCAGTGAAGTTGTTTTTCTGGCCTTGAACACGATGTGCAGACAAGAACTCCGAGCACAGCAGAAATAGTGAAAGGCAGACAGTTCCCATGCGAAGCAGCAATAGCAAGAGTGTTTACGGGAACTAAAGCATGTAGTGTAGTGTGCATAAGCGGCCAGATGGAGTTGATGCAAAGCACGAACTAAAGGTAACTTAGCAACATCTGCTGGCACCCCTGAACTCTCACGACAATGTCTCAATGTCGCAAAGTTGTCCTGCAGCTTAGTGAATAGTTGCTCCATGAAGCTCCTTGTGAGCGGTTCCGAGGTCATCGTGTCCCGGGTCCTCTTCCCGGGACTGTGACGGTGGCACCTCTGTAGCCCGACCGTCCATTCGTTTGCCCCGGGGTTCTGCAGGAGATCTTTGGAGTTAGTCTACATTTTGGCGCAATTGGACGACATGTTGCTAGCACCAACTGGTGTACATTAGGCAGAGCCGAGACCGATCCCAGCACTCCAGGCAGTCTCAGTTCTCGAGTGTGCGCAGACCGACAACCACCAAGGGGCTTTGTGATCTGCGGGTCCTACTACAGTCCCGTCTCCGCCAGCCCGGCTTCCGGTCAGATCCCCAAACAAGGTAGGCCCCAGCCGGGTGAGGCCTCTGTGAATCTCAGGCCCAACTATATGCGCCAATTGATAGAATCTGAAATGGCGGCTCTTTCCGTGCCAGCGATATCTATCCGGCCTGCTGCACTGTCCAGTGACTGCCCAGTCAAACACCCTCCCTTCCTTGGGCCTCTAGATGAGTTGCCTGAGGGAGAACTTATCCTTTTCCGGCCAGGTGCCTTGTAAAGCCCAGTGGTTGGCCCAAATGTGCTTCACAGAGGGGGGACTACGACAAACCACTGTGCTCCGCCGTGGTGCAAATCCTGAAGTGCTGGGCTCAACTATCCTGCACCCGGAACTAGGGGCCCATATTCTACTTTCCACCGCCGCCAACACCTTACTTATCCGCTTTTGTGTCAGGCCGGTCCCTCCTTTGGTGCTGTACAGCCTGATGTGGCTTGTCTGGGCTCCGGCTTGGCCCCTTACTCCCTCCTGATGCTCGGGCCTCCCAGAGCCCCGTAGATCACCGCCGGCAGCAATGGCAGCCCGTTCTCTTCTCTTGCGACGGCATCCAGATGTCAAGGGCCCACGCGAGTGGGACCTGCAGGACGGATGCAGGCTGCACCTAGAACTAACCAGGCCGCCTCCGAGTCTGCATACGGCGCACGCTCCACGCCCGCTGTTTGACGGCAGCTGCACTCCCGGGGCCTGCTGCACTCCGCCACCAGTTAGGAGCTCCGACCTCGAGATGGCACGGACTGGAGGGCACCAGGGCTGAAATCAATAGAAGACCGTGGCTGGGGGCCGAGTGGGCACAGTGACCAGCTCCGCCAAATCCTCTCCTGCAGCTGGGCACCACCTCGTGAACATCAACAAGGCCTCGCGGCTGCTACGTGTTGGCCTCCGCACCTTCTCTCCAACGATCGGGCGGGCGCTTCCCTCCTCATGACCTCTTTGTTCCCTGGAGAGAGGTATGGGACTTCTGTAGAGCGGTTTGGGGGTCCCGGGATGCCTAATTCCAAGCTTAATATGGCCATGGTGAGCGGAGCTCCGAGAAGTCACTGCAGTGCTGCACCGAAGCTATCTTGGCCACGCCCCCCCCATGATGATTTTAAAGAACGATAAATAGCAGGCAACTGTATTATTGTAATTGCCATCGTATTATTGTCATGATTAAAATAATGGGGATTGATTGGATTGCCATGTTCTCTGGATACTGTTCAGTAAAAAATGTCCTAGCAGTGCCAAAAAAGTCTTTATATTGATTATATATGATTTAAGATTTTCACCTACCACGAAATGCAATTACAAATGTAGAATTTGTCAAAAGATGATAACATAAAACCACAAAAGCAACTAAAGTAAAATTGTGTTTATTAAGTATAAAGTATAAAAAAAATTGCAAAAAAGAAAAGCAGTATTAAAAGTACATTGTGATGCATGGTGCAACAGGTTGTTTTTATACCCAGCCCTTAAAGCGGAAGAAGTTCTGCAGCTCCTTGTCATCCACTGATTTATTATGGATTCCAGCATAAACTGTTTTCAGGACATTTGTTTTGAGCTTATCTTCAAGAATATTCATATATTTCTCCAACACGCCTACAAAAAAACAGATATAACTGGATTATTTATCAACATTTTGCACATACAGTCCCAGTGACATGGATGTATGTTGCTCACTCCAAAATCAAGTTTGCTTTTGTAAAGTGGTGATGCTGTTCTCTTTATACAAAATACGTGTTAGCAGCCTGCTCCATATTTTTACACTGAATCTCACACCGTCCTCTGGGCCCCATGACTCAGAGGCATTCAGCACCAGAAGAACCACAGACATGCAACTCAGTGGCGGCTGCCTCGGAATGGGGTGATGGGGAACGGGAGGAAATTGAAAAAAATAATAAAAAATAAATGAACCTATCGTTGCTGCCTCTCTTCCGTTTGCAAAACCGAAAGCACCCAGGTTCCCTGCCTCTCCCAGCCAATCATGACGCTGCGTTAGCAGCGTCGTGATTGGCCTGAGGGGCCAAAAAGGCCGCTCAGGCAGTGCCTGGGAGCCTGGGCATGTTCTCCATTGGGCTGAGCAACACAGCCCGGTGAAGAACATGCTAAGTGTGCATGACAGTTTGGCCAGTCCGAAAGGACCAGCTAAACTGTCATGCGCATATAGGGAGTGCAAACCACTCCTTACTCTGCTCTGACAGCAGCGAGCCCAGTCCCGCCCCACCGACCTGGCTCCGAGTGCTGCAAAGAAAAATAAAATGATAATAACTCTTGCTATTTATTATCATTTTATTTAGATTTTTTTGCACTAGAGGGGGAACGCTACCCCACCTTAGCGGAGGAGCCGCCACTGGTAAAAGGGCAGCTCTTGGAGCAATGAAGGTATTTTGAATTAAGAAAGCCACAAAAAATCTAGGTATGCGGCTGCTTCTCATTTCAGTGAAATAATAAGTACATGTGACAGCTACTTTAGTCTCTCCCCTTCTGAAAGCTGCTGTACCAAATGATGCCATCTCTCCCCAGTCTTCAGTAGCATCAGTGGCGGCTCCTCCGCAATGGCGGAGGAGCGTTGCCTCACTGCCTGTTTCAGAGCCAGCAAATGTAAAATAAAATTATGTTTTTGCATTATTTTATTTTGCATTTGCCGGTTCTAGCCACCAGTGTTGGAATACCATATTGCCAGACTTCTTGGAGTATAAAATGTGTTGACTTTATTATTCACTGCCTTCTTCACGACAATCATATCAAGTCCGACTGGCTTCATTTAATTGGGTTTTAGTTCTTCATCACATTGAAGGCAGCCAGTACTGTTCACAGCACCATTTATGGTATGGGCCCAGGTGTTGGCACAGTCGAACAGTCCCTGAACCTGCTCACGGGTAAGTAAATTAAGGCCGGGGGAGGTTCTCTTCAATTAGCTTTCATGGACCTCTCCAGTGCCTTCGACTTGGTGGACAGGGCAAGGTTTTGGGACATGATGAGGGAGGCAGTGGTCTAGGCCTCATTGGTAAAACTCCTAAAATGCCTCCATTGGGACACTACTGCCCAAGTGCGGTATGACCAGGAAGGACCCTCACCCCCTTTGGGACCAAAAGCTGAACAGACAAGGCTGCAGACTTGCTCTATTTTTATTGTTACTCTATAATGATTCCCTCGATCAAGTTTTGAGGGCCAGAGGGAAGGAATCTCCTTGGTGGGTGACCGATCTGTGCCCGTCCTTCTCTATGAGGATGATGTGGTGCTTATCTCTCACACACAAATGGCCTACCGAAGTTACTTGATTGTTTTAATGAATTCATAGGCGGACTGAAACTAAATTTCAACCATCAAAATGTACACATCATGACCTCTGGGCTAAAGAATACAAGTTCACATAGTTTTACTATTAGTGAGACCCCTATTACCATGGTCCCAAAATTACTTCTGATATATGATGGACTCATCTTTTAAGTGTGACAGGCTTTTATCACAGAGAGTTTTTAAAACTGCAGGGGCTATGAAGGCCATTTATAAATTTACCAGAAAACTAGGACAAAAAACTATTAATTAACTAATATCCCTTTACAATGCCAAATGTCTATCGCTGGGAATGTATGGTGTGGGTACCTCGGGCTACACCGATCCAGAGTGCTTGCAGGTCATTGAAAACAAATTTATTTGAAGATTGTTAGCAGTCCCAAAGAGTATTGTCGGCTTTATAACTCATAAAGAAGTTGGTCTTCTTTACATAGCTGTTAAAAAAAGGCACACCTCCTACTGTGGTTGAAGATATGGCGTTTGGCTCACACCAATTTTTCACACTAAATTCTAGCTGACTGTATCAAATTGGAACACATGCATTCTATCCCATGACTTATATATATAATTTTTTTTACATAACTTGGTGTACAAAATGTGCTCCATTTCTCAAAAGAAATTGACAATAAATCAAGGGTCAGGGTAAAATCTCTTTTCAATGTTTACAGAGCAACCATAAAAATGATTTATAGCCAGGGTATGGATACGGTTTGCCGTTACATAGAGAACACGTCCACTGATGGGATTGCACCTTATGTACAATGGATTTCTAATACTGAATATTGGTTTTATTTAACACGTTTTAGATTGTGCACAATTCATTTTCTGTTAGCCTTTCCACAGCAGGGTACTTGGTTATTCTACCTTGCACTACTGTCCCTGCGATAATATTAGCCAGTAATCCGTTATCCCCTTTGTTTTTCTGTGGTTTTTATACTATTCCTAAAGTCCAGATGTTGAGGCCCTTTTAACGTATAAACAATTTCAGATTTTGCAGGCCCAGCCTTTGCTTTTTACAGCAGCTGGATTCTTTATTTCTACCATGTACCCCTTAGTTATGTTCAGCAAATATTGAGAATTAGGAGATAACTGAATGTTTTAACTTCACCTGTTGCATAATGCTAGTTTCATGAATTTTGAAGTTGATATGTCTTTCCTTGATTGAGTGGGTTTCTATCTAAAACTTTTAACGTATTATGGGGCCTATTAGGATGGCAGACGGACCAGCGTCCGTCCGCCACCCCGAGGTGGAGGGACCATCCGCAGGGACAGCGGCGTTCCCTCCGTGCGAATTAGGATGTGACCGCCACCCTGGCGGTCACATCCCGTATACAATGTAAAATATGCATGTGTAGCCTTGGCATGCACAACTTGGCAGGCCCCGCATGGTGCCTGCCACCCTGTGCATACAAAAGCAGGGGGGTACCATAGGTACCCCCCATGTGCACCCCCACCCCCCTGGGGGCTCGCAACGGGCCCTCAAACAAGAAGGACCACATGCTTTTCCACGGCAGAAAAACTGCAGCGGAAAAGCATGTTTTCTACCCCATCCTAATATGGCTGGCGGTGTCTGATAGACACTGCCACCATATAAGAGCTTTTTCGCCACGGTCAGAAGGCGACCGTGGCGGAAAAGCGGCGGACGGTCTTCCTGTCCACCGCTGACACCCCAGCCATCCTAATGTGGCGGGGGGTCTTTGAAGGCACAGCAGCGGTGAATCTGCATCCTCCGGGCCGGCGGTGGCTTCCGCCGGCCCGGAGGATGCGGATTCACCGCAATCCTAATCGGCCCCTATATTAGGAAAAATATTTCTCTGTATACGTTAACCTTATTTTGGCAACATATTTAGTACTTTAATCACCATAAGTACTTTATGATCATTCCCTTTTATAATTTTAACCTGTTTTTTACACAATGTGTCTGTCTTTTTACGGCTAATCTAGCCGAATAACATTTTGATAGACTGCCTGACTAGTATGGGCCCTATGGAGCCACTCATCTGTTTGGCGGAAGCCTCTCTTCTCATGACTATCAGACCGAAACCCCACTAGGATGTTACTCACTGCTGGGGAATGTTGGAGAATCACAAAGGAATGGAGAAAATTGCCACCGTAACTGATAGGCAACATGGGCTGCTGCATTTGGAAACTTGGACCCAGATTTACTAACATTTTGCACCCGGATTTACTAACATTTTGCGTTGGGTTGCATCACCTTTTGACGCAGCCGCAATGCTAAATGTATGTCAGGATTTACTAAGCCACGCAAAACCCGATTTGCATAGCGCTGCCTTGCATTACCTTGTGTGAAGGAGGTGTTCCAGTCCATCCACCAATGGATTTTGATGCAAACCCATATTTACTAAAGTTTGTAAGCCTGGGTTTGCACCAAAATGGACCACCAGAGGCAAGTGTAACAAGAAGAAATATCCTTCTTTTTTCTGCAGTGCACTTACAAAGAGGAATAAGCCTCTATGAATAGTTTTTGTGCAGGATGAAAACTATTCTGACCACAACACAGGCACCCTTGCATTGTAGCTCAAGGGTGCCTGCAATGGTGCTATGCTTCAACAAGTGCACCCGTGCAAACAGAGAGCAGAAGCGTGCAGTGTCTTTGTAAACATGGCACATTTCTGTTCTTTCCCTTTCATGCAACTGGGTACAGCCAGTTTAGAAAATCAGGGCCGTGGTGTGCTATCTGTATCTTTCGCTTAGAGGGACCAGGGCAGGAGTACTTGTTGGCTTCTGCAGGCAGATGGCATGTGACATCAGTAGCGGGAGCCAACACCCTGGCCCTAATTTGTCAGAGGCAATTCTGGCCACTGCCATCAGAACCTTTATACAACATGTGATTTCCCCATGTATCAAGGACAACAATACAGCTCTCGTTGGCTCCCATAGGCATGGCTGCAGCTTACAAAAGAGGTGTAGGGAGCCAAACCTAAGGCTCTGACAAGCTGGTAGAAGATTTTTTCTTCCCATGAAGATCAGGGGACAATGATTACCTCTTTCATCTACACACCAGCCTTACATAGGCAGAAGAGGCTAGGATGTAGGGGAGAGCGACGTATATAAAGGACCAGGGGCTAAGGTGGTATCCCAAGGTAGACCCCACCCAACAGAAGTATAAGCACCAATAGGGGTAGGAAGACTTTACAATGTCCAATACATTGCTGCAGGAAGAACTTAACAGAGCCTCACCCCTCTAGCCCATAGAAGACCCTGACCTGTGCCGTATCTCTTCTAAGCAAGGAGACTTTCCATGGATGTGGAGTGAGAGATTAGAAAGGGTCAACCTGAAGGCCCAGTTTAACATCTAACCTGTTATTATGTAATAACTGCAAGCATAACAAACACTGTGTGGACAATTCCAATAAATCCCATTCTTCTATATTATTGGCATGTCTCGAGATCCATTTAACTTTCACAGGCCCACAATACTTTGCAGCACCATTTTGGCTATATACCAGATCAGAAATCTTGCCTGGAAACACAGTACATTGAGAGAGTGAGAACAAAGGGAATAGACTTCTCGGGGGCAGTAGTGGTGCATTACAGTTCCTTGCAAGTGTCTATAAGTGCCACCAAGACAAGGGGCTTAACTTAGTGAGGAGTGCTAAATCACAAAGCAAAAAAGCCAGTTTTGCACTGACAAAATGAGGCATAACAAGTAGCAACAGTTACCATCCACTTTCGCAGTACAATTACGCATAGCATTTTGCTCATGGTGACTGCACAGGCCTTAGCATGTTAGACACCACTGCCACGTTATTAATGTGTTAAAAATCATCCCCCCCGAAAACAACTTTATTGCTATACAGAACATTTCCAGAAATTGCAATTGGGGTGCATCATAAATTTGCCGTTTGCAATATGTGCTCAATGAGCACCAGATTGTTCTGAAAATCTCATTGGGTTAATCCAATTAAAACAAAGAATAATGGGATCAGCACGTTGATCTCAATCAGGGTGAGGTGGCTAGTTGCCCTCTCGTCTTAAATTCATATAATTGTCCGTTTGACCTGCCTCTGGTGTCTGAAATCTTACTTGATTGTTCATTGATTGCTGGTATATGCAAGGTTCAACCGAAAATGCTGTGTATGCACACACATTGTGTGTTTGGGAGAGGCACAGAATGCATGAAAAAAACGGTAATGTTATTATATGCCTGCAATTAAAAACAGTTATTCTACATTCCAGAAGCCTATGTCACTACCAAGTAAAACATATAGGTTACTATCTTCAAGGGCATATGGTAGGAAATAAAATACATTCAGAAATGGTTGATGATCTAATCTTTATTTACAGATTATGATATATTGTGAACTACACAAATAGGTCTGATATCAAAGAACTCCAGAACTCAGCAAGACACATGAACATACAAAATGGTATTAACCTACCAGCATATTATTCACGATTCTGAATATGACTTTTTGGAGCCAATTGTCACCTCTCAATACAAAGACCCCCTGAAGACGTTGACCAAATTAATTGCTTTAGCTAAATGATGGTACCTTGTGTCAGATTTACTAGGACATCTAACGGCAGACACTCTAGACTATGGCAATCCTTAGATCACAAAGGCAGACCTACAACACAGTAGGTGCTCATCACCTTTTAAGCTCAAACATGGACCTTATCAAAGTACTTCAGAACTCAGTAAGACAGATGAACATACAAAATAGTATTGAAATACAATCATCACAAATCTAAATATCACCTTTTTGAGCCCGTTGTCGCCTCTTAATCCAGAGACCCCCTTGAACATATGTAATGCTTTACCTAAATTGTTATACCTTCTACCAGAGTTATTCTGACATCTGATGGCAGACACTCTAGACTATCACAATTTTCAGCTCATAGAGGTAGAATTACAACATGGTAGGTGTCAATCACAACATTACTGGGTCATCACTAAGGCACATATTCGTACCAATGCAGTTGTACATTGTGCTTGTTTCTTCAAACAGGTGACTGGAAAGACAAAGAGACTCTCTCCCTGTTCCTCTGCTGTTGTGAGTGGAGAGGCTGAGCAGGAACAATGGGAAGACATCCACATGATCACCAGGGAGGACGAAGAGTCGAACAATTGTAGGTGAGAGATCAAAACCCAAACTATTTTATCGAAATCACGATTGCGTAGACATGCTGTGTTCACTCTGACGGGCTTACAGTCCGCCCATAGCTATTACTGGGGAACTTTAACAGCCTTTGCAAAGGCTTGCTTCTGTGTCGGTATTTTACCTTATGTTTCCCTCGTTTTCACATGTTTTCCTGCCCACGGAGAACGCCCTTATTACTTGTCTCATTTCACTTGTGTGCATTTACGTTTGTTTGTGCGTACTATTTTCTGTGTGTTTCTCTCTGTGTTTTGGGTAGGTCTTCTTTTCGTCTTTTTTTGTGTTGGTGAAGCTGTTAGTCCTTTTATGTGTATATTTTCGGCAGTATGCAAACTTATGTTTAGGCATGGGCAGATAAAGTGATTTGCCTAGAATCACAGGATGTTGTGCCAACGCTGAGACTTGAACCTGGTTGCCCCATCCCAAAATCGGCAGCTCTGGCCGTTACGCCCCATCATTGCTTCACTTGATCTCCTGTGCCTATAAAAGCGTGGTCCTGTGTAATATAACTGGTGCTCATGTAAAGCACTCTGTTACCTTGGGTCGAGTTAGTGCTATATAAAGATAAAAAATGAATTTAAGTGTATGAGTGGTACATGCAATTCTGTCCTAAACAAAACAGTGGTTGTTTAGATGGCCGTGGCGACATTAGACCTGTTCAGCCCCCTTGGTAACTCTTCCCCCATTCCATCAATACTATTATTTCAGAACTATTGTTTAGGAAACCTCTGTTTTGGCAAGAGTTATTATACTCGTGAGTTTACTAATTATTTCTAAAAAATGATAACATGTTAATCCGGCCATTCAGAATTTTTACCAATACTGTCCATTACATGCCATACTACAAGTTATCCAATCCCAAACATATTTCTGATTTGTTTCTTATAGAAATACTTTAGTCTGACCTTTCAAAAGCTTTCACAGAAATAGTAGCAAACACAATTATGAAATGGAGGATGCTTATAGCTCCTACTGCAAGTCTGAAAGATGTTTGTTGTGTTCAAACAGCCTGCAGGTCCCAACCCCTCAACTCTCCCATCAGAAGCCGTAAACAAAGGAGACCGTTCTGATAGATGCGGAGAACACCAAAATGCGTTTTGTCTCAGTATGGATAGAGCACATCCCTTGACTCGAGACAGGAACCATGTTTCCTCTGAAAAAGGAGGAGGGGGTTGTACAGTCCCCTTTGCTGTCCCACGTTTGCCAAACCAATCAGCTCCCATTCCCTGTCCAGCCAGACCTCTCCAGCACTGCTACACTGCCTCCCTGCAACATTATCCAGATCACCCCCACCTTCACTGCCCCTTTCAAAGCCCTCTTCCACTGTCTGCCCACACTTTCTCTCTGAGAACTCCCTCTTGCACTGCCGTCTGAACCTCTAGCCCCTCTCTGAAGGACTCAGCTATGGCGGATCGAAGGGTCCAGATTAAGGACCTGTACTAGTCGAGGGTCTGAAGGCATGAATTTGGATGCAAGCGCTCAGGTCTATCATTCTTTAGTCATGAAGGTATTCTCTGTAATTAACCATTTCCATAAAAAGCGCTTCAACACTGCAACAGTGTATGTAGGCACCATATGTAATATCATATGAACAATGATTTTCTCTTACGTTATCGAAACCATGATCTTACTCAAGACACCATGAGGTGCTCGCAATAAGCTCTCTAACTGCCACCAATATATTTGGATTGTCTCATTTTGCGGGTTTATGCAAATTTTCGTTAAACAAAGGATGCAACGCAGGGAATCCCAGTTAACTTTAATTGTTTGTGCGTAACACGTAAAGCACATACCTGTATTTTCTCTTTCTGCTTAGTAATTATTTACAACACACATTTTAGGGGTACTCCTTTTCATCAAAACTGGAGTGAAATGCTGCAGATATTAGCAAACGTCTAACTTCTGACCTGTACGCCCAGTGCCCTAGGAATGCAGCCCCCTGAGCTGTAGCAGCGGGGAGCGCAAATGTATTTTGCAAATGGAAGGACAGAGGGGGTTGACAGTTATGATATTTAACACTCCTAGAGATTCGTGAATGCCATATTTGGTAAATTGCCCTATCAGTTTTTGAAAATGATATCTCTGGTATTCTGTAGGGGATTCCTAGACTTCTTTATGGTTCATCTGTCCAGTGTAAGGTGGAATACTTCTGTTTTGTTTTCTGCAAAAAGAACAATAGATGGATAGAATGCTGAACAATGTCAAACATTCACCTCAGTACAGAGATCTGGGCTTAAATCCATCAACGTTGTGCTCCCCATGCCATTCCAGTTGAAACCCAGCCATATGGAAATCAGTCTTGACCCTGCTCTCCATGGGCACAGTCCAGCCCGAAGTGCAAGGCCAGGTCCTCCCTGGACCGGAAACAAGTATCCTGGGACTGGTTGCAGGATAATTGATTTTTGGCTGTTCGATTCCACTTTGGTCCTGATACGGTGCTTCATGAATCCCAAAAATATAAGACTATTGACAGATTTCAGTGAATCATACAGAGCTGATTTTTGGGAGTTTGTCAAAGAGTGTCGGAAAAGAGTATGGTGTAATTGAGGCTCTTAATAAACCAAAGAGGATTGGGACTTGGATTTCATTTAAAATTGGGGTGCCATTCTGGATAGATTGTACAAAGTTCATTCTGCTTTGCTCTTCAAAGAGTAAACCTGAGTTTGGTTTAGTACTTTGTGTGATTGGCTAGATGTGAGCTGATCAGGCAAAGTTCTCGTTTTGGCTGTTATTTCTTTACCAGATGTGAAGATTAGGATTTGGGTAGATTAGTGGTCCGACTTCAAAGTTTTTTCTTTTAGAACGACTAAGCGCAATGCACTGTGGGTAATTATCTGTATGTTTGGCTCGCATCTACACCTTATTCTACAACTTCAAATCAGGACTCCTACCATCCATCTTCCCTCTGGCATGTTGGGTTCTACCAGTGCTATACTGTTTCAGCTCATCTACACTTTCTAGACTGTTCCCTCTTTGATCCCTCCATTATCCTTTTCGATCCAACTAACAGACTCACATGTCCACCACTCAAATTAACTCATACTCCCCCTATACTAATTTACTACTAATCCTTTTTGGGGTTTGGAGTAGCGTGCTACTCGCTGAAAAGCACTTTGATGCCTTATCAAGGGTAGTAAGCACTACATAAATACAATTACAATTATGTTCTTGTTTTTTTTTTATTAATTATGGATGCCTAGCAACATCTGTCTGAGGCAATGATGATACTAAGGGAAGGCAAGGTACAAGATGGTTTTTTTATTTAAACAAGCTATAGATATTAATGGGGACTTGTCTTTATAGGGTCTTTTTCCTTCCCCGGCACAATTCGTCTTGCATCATCATCATCTTGCAACAAACTCTTGTAATACATGGGATACATGTCACTCTTGGCGCCTTTTCTCCCCAATTATACAGTGCTCAGTGTTGGCCTACGGAAGTGTGTGCCAGTCTGCGATTGGCCATACCATGTATGTATGTGCTGCTTGGCTAAAAATGATAAGGTCCCAAAGCCTATTGGCTATGCCAGTGCTTGTTACCATGTGGAGTCCCCTCGTAGGCGAGCAGATTTGGTGAAATGTGTCAAGGTGATTACGTTTGGTGTTTTTTTTTTTTTTGGTTTATATTTTTTTATTGAATAGAGCAAAAGGTGAGCCAAAGGTACAAAACATGACAAACTTTAGAATTCAATAATCACAAATTTCCAATAAATTTCTCAAATAACAAACAAGAGATAAAAAAGTTAAAGAGTTAGAAGTGATATGCGAAGATAAAAGGAGGGTTCATCGAGATAGAAAAAGTCAGCCTACTACAGAGTTAAAACATTTCCCCCCCCCAGGACATTAAGTGCAAAATATGCAATTTATAAAGTGCATCAGCGAAAACGTGCAAAGCTGCAATAGAGTGCAAATGCAAAAGTGCCAAAAGTACAAAAGAGTACTATCTTTAAAAGTGCAAAGTGCAATCTAATATGGAAAAAGGTGCAAGTAAATGTAAATGTCCTGGAAATCAGATAGAAGGCTGTAAATGAGGAAACATCTCCTCACAATTCTCTTCACGAATCATCCTCCCTTTATTGCTTCTAGAGCCTCAAAATATTTCCAGTTCCTCTCAAATCTCCCAACAGCTCCCACTCTACCCGCATAAGCCTTTTCAAAATAACATGTTCTCCTCATTTTGTTGAACCATTTTAAGTGTAACGGAATCTCGCTGGACTTCCAGTTTTGAAGAATTAAGGAACGAGCAACTGCGCAAGAAATACATATAAATACCTCTTCTGCTTTATTAAACCTACTCCTATCTTTGCATATACCTAACAAGGCTACCTCTGCTGTTGGTAGAAGAGATTTCCCAATAGCCTGTTCGATATCAGCAAATATTCCCTTCCAGAAAGTTTCTAACTGGTGGCAAGAAAAAAAAATGTGATGCCATCCTCCCTGGCTACTAGCCATACATCTGAAGCATTTATTCTCAGCTCCGGGAAACATCCTTTCCAAAGCCTCCGGTGTATAATATGCTAACCAACGAGACAGAAAGCACATCCTTTTATAGTTGGCAGCTCGCAATGATCTATTCCCCAACTCACAAATGACCTCCCAATCCTTTATGGAAAAGTTACATTGTGTAGCTAGATTTATTTTCTCAAGATGACTGTCTACTAAAACATTTAGATTTGAGCAATGAAGCATCTTATACCAGTATCCGATACCTACAATCATTCTATCATACGAGGCTGTTAGTATGCTATTAGGGGGATTAAACAGGCCACTTATCTCTTTTCTAATAAAATTAACAATCTGCATATATTCAAAAAAAGTCGGATGTAATGAACCATTCATTCTAGCGGTTACCTCCTGCCAACTAATTACCCTGTTTTGGATTACAAAATGTCTTAGCTCTCGGAAGCCACAAAGTTCCCAAGATTTAATACGATTCAGTCTTAGTGGGAGGCCTATTTGAATACATTCTTAGATAATGAGAGCTATCAGTGCCATGTTTTCTGAAAAGGAGCGACATTCTTGAGGCATATTCTCTTAAAGTTTTATATCTGGACCTCTTTGGGAGCCTTGCGATTTTTAAAAAAACTGGAATTTGAGAGTCTACCTCTTGTAGCATTCTTGTAAGAAAAAAATTATCTCTTGTTTGATTATTCCTCAATAATCCTGCCAATATATCAAAAAATGCGGCTTCATAGTAGGTCCTTAAATGGGGTAGAGCTAAGCCTCCTTGTTCAGCTGGAAGTTGTAATACTGGAAGTTTAACTCTTGAAGTTTTGTTTCCCCATATAAAGCCTCTCAGCATTGTTTCGAGTTCTTTAAAAAATGTTAAATTAATTTTAATGGGCACGTTACTGAACAAAAAGATAAGTAAAGGCAACACCGACATCTTGATCAATGAGACCCTACCTATAATTGATAGTGGGAGAAGAAGCCAGTGATCTAAAAGGCTCTGAATTTTGTTCTTCATCCTGATATAATTCATAGAATAGAGCATATCATATTCGGTGGTGACATATATGCCCAGATATCTAATTGGGTCATTTCTTACAGCTTGGGCCTGCAGATCATCAGGGAGAAAATGAGGATCAGTGTTTAATGCAGGAACCTCAATTTTTTTTGGATTTACTTTATACCCCCCTATCTTTTCATAAATATTGAACTCTCTCATCAAATTTTCAATATTTTCTTTTATGGGTGATAGATATAAAATAATATCGTCAGCAAACAACTTTAATTTGGACATGCCAACTAATGGGGGCTGAATAGCCACGTTGTCCCTAATCATAATTACTAAAGGTTCGATAAAGAAAGTAAAAAGCAACGGGGACAACGGGCAGCCCTGCCTTGTGCCCCTGTTTACCTTGATCTTGCCAGCCTGTTTCATATTGATTATTACTTGGGCCGATACTCCCTTGTAGATGTTATAAAGCATCTTAATAATTGAGGCTGGAAAACCAAATTGACCGAGGGAGTAGAATAATGCAGCCCAATTCACTAAGTCAAACGCTTTTTCCGCGTCCATCATCAATATACAGGCTGGGGTCAAATTAATATTAAAGTAGTCCAATGCCTGGATTAGGAACTCGGTGTTTGCTGCCATATAGCGACCTGCAATAAACCCAGACTGGTCCTGATGAATGACCTCCTGAGCAGCAAAGACAAATCTCTCAGCCCATATTTTCATAAGGATTTTGTAATCCGAATTTAGTAGGCTAATCGGTCTGTATAAATTGACATCATACTGATTTTTATCTTTTTTAAGAAAACATATAATTGTAGATTTCTTAAACTCAGCAGGGACGTACCCGCCTAGCCTAACATAATTATATAACTTTTTCAAGGGAGTTGCTAATTCTCTAAAAAAGACCTTATAAAATTCTATTGGAAATCCGTCCTGGCCGGAAGCTTTTCCCCCTGAGATTGCCTTTATACAATTTTGTATTTCAGTGGTATTTATTTCCAGACTAATTTGATTAATCCGACTTTCGGAGATTTTGGGGATTTGTATATCTGCAAAATAGTCCTGGATCATTACATCCTCTACCTGGTACTCCGTAGAGTAGATTTTTTCAAAATGATTCAGGAAGATTTTTGAGATCTTGTCTCTATCCTCCTCCTCCAGCCCACTCTGGGGATCGCGAATTTTCACTATCAGTGAAGACTCCTGCTTTTTTCTGGTAGAGTTAGCTAATAGTTTCCCTACCAACTGGCTGTCTTCATAGACCTTTTGTTGAAAGGCTTTCGAGCTGTTAATCTCTTCCGCGACAAAATAATCCCGAAGAAGAGTTTTAGCCTGCTCTAGCTTGCTTGAATGATGTTGAAGCTGCAATGCATATTCCCTCTCTACGTCTGATTGAAGCATAGCTATTTTTAACTTTCTTTCGTTTGCCTTAGCGCTAGTATATGCAATAATCTGGGCGCGTACTGAAGCTTTGAATACGCCCCAAACAGAAAAGGGTTCAGCTGTATTATCATTTATTACAAAGTATTGTGTAATCCAATCTCTGAATTGTGAAACCCAGTCCTGGTTCTGTAAGAGGGTGCGATCCAGCTGCCACCTGGGGCGCATCTCATCCACTCCTCCCAATTCTAATTCTAATTCAATTCTAGCGTGGTCTGAAAATGGATTGCATCCAATCACAGCTCTTAAGATCAAAAACGATCCAGATATTAAAAAAAATCTATTCTGGATGCAGTCCGGAACCGGTTGGAATAGCATGTGAAAGATTCAATTTCAGCATTTCTATAACGCCACGGATCCCTTAATTGATATTCATGTAAGAGTGCTTCAAAAAACATTTTGTTTTGGGTTTTAGCTGTTTCTTTTTCTTGTTAGAAGTATCTCTTGACAGGTCTTGAATAAAATTAAAATCTCCTCCTAGAATTATCTGTCCTGGAACGCCCCTCAAAGATTCATAAATTTCTGACAGACCGGTAATATCGTCGTGGATGGGGCCATAATAGTTGACGAAATTTATAATTTTATTTTGCAGTTTGGCAACCACCCAGATCCACCTGCCCTTAACGTCTCTATGAACCTGGAGAATTTCCCAGGCAAGATCCCTTGAGAAGTAGATAGCAACCCCTCTCTGGGCCACCCCTGCTGATGAGAAAAATACTTTAGAAAAGTAATTAGGAATAAACAACTTCGGACTATTAGACTTCAAATGAGTCTCCTGAAAGAAGACCACCTGAGGTCTAATAAAAATTATCCATTTCAGCAACGCCCCATACTTCTGTTTGTTTAACATTCCGTTTACATTGATTGACAGGATATTACAAGTGTTACTTTTCATCTAAAAGAACATTTTATCACAGCTGCGTACCTATTAGAAAAACTAAGACTAGAGAAGTAACCATTGCTCATATTCTTTTTTACTGCATTTACCCCCACCCTCCCCAGGAATGTGGAAGTCCCCCTCCCTTCCACGCTGGCCACATTCCTCCCACTCCTTCTGATCTGGGTGTCCTTGTGTTACACCCTGAGTAACCCATGGATCTGTTACCGCCCCATGCAGATATTGTACATTATTCATGCAAGGGAAGAAAAGAAAAAAAAAAATAAGCAAGATCAGGCCCAAGTTAGATTTTCCCCTTTTCCGACCTAGCTCCTGAAGAAATCTCTTCCAGAAAAGAGTGAGCTTCTTCTATGTCCGTAAACAAATAGAATTTTCCTTTAACCAGGACCTTCAATTTTGACTGCTGCGCGATTGAGGCTTGAGCGCCATTTGCCTTGAATAAGTGTAAGATTTTTACAAATTCTTTTCTTCCTTTTGCCGCTGCTGCAGTCATGTCAGAGAAGATCCTACATTTTACCGTTTCTGATACTGCAAATTGACGATGTTGGAAAGCTTTTGATAGGATCTTCTCCTTGATCCTATAATCAGCAAAGTTCAAAAGAATAGTTCTTGGAAACGGAGAATTAGGGAAGCGCTGAGCCAGGACCCGATGGGCTCTTGTTATTGTCAGATCTCCCTCGAATTCAGGTAGGACTGTCTGGTGAATAAAAGAATCAACCCACTGAATGGGATCGGAGCCCTCTGATCCTTCTGGAACCCCTATGATCCTTAGATTAGACCTTCTAGAATGATTTTCGAGCTCCTCTAGCTTGTTTTCAAGGGCATTCTTCTTCTTCGCTGCCTCCTTTGCCTCTCCGGCAACCAGGTTAATTTGATCTTCGAGTGTAGAGATCCTCGTCTCTGCCTCCTGAAGTCTTTTTGGGATTCCCAGCATGGATTGCTCAAATTTATCCATTCTTAGTTGAAGGGCAGCTATCTCCACTTGCTGGTTATGTTTGATTTCTCGAATTTCATCTAGAATCAAGTTCAACATTTTGCGGATGCCCAGCTGATATCTTGCCTCTGAACTCTCTTCCAGACCCACAAAATTATCTTCCCCTACTGAAGGATTTATTGTAGCACCTGAATTGTTTTCGCCAGAGCACAACTGCACTTCATTCCCCTTTGTATTTGGGGCTCCCAATACCTCGCTTTGTTTAGCTGAAGACGAGGAACAGATTTGCGTGCAACCCGCCCCATTCAGAGTCTCTAGTGTGTTTCTAGAAGGTTGTAAAGCACTTAAAAGAAGAGGCACGGACATCTTGTCATGACAAATTGCTTTGGACGAGTCATTAGATAGTTCATTAGATCGTGCTATGTTGGCTGATGAGGCTGATAAAGGTATTGTGGTTGGTGAGGTGGCTGGAGCTAAGGCAACGGGGGATTGCGCAGAAAGAGACTTTGGAGTGTTTTTTTTTTCAAAAAGCGGATAGTCTTTAACCTCCTTTCCTCCTTTACCATTTTTATTTTTTACCTCTCTTACTTGAGGCGACATTTCCGGAACTGATTCTACAGTGCCGGCCAGTAATTCTACTTCCAGCTCTGGCTCTGGCTCTAGCTCAAGTTCTGGGTCTGACTGTACCACTAAGTCATTGCTCTCTTGAGAGTCTATCCCAGCCTTTTTTATCTCTTTGGGGTTAGGAGGAGTAGGCGATTCATCCTCCGAAGATTCCGGTAGCGTATCCCCGGCTGAGCTTTCCCCTCCTGCTTTACCTTTGCCTCTATCATTCTCCTTAGCTGCCTTGCGAGAGGACTTTTTAGCTTGGGCTAAGCGCGTTCTCGCTTTCTGACGGGCAGCCAGTTCGACTTTGCTGGTCTTCACAGCCTCCTCACCTTCCCTTTGAGGTTTGCCCATTTTCACTTATATATATATATATTTTTTTTTCTGTCAGTTTTTGTCCAAAAAAGCAAAAAAACTCCTTGTGCAGTCTTCTTTCCCCCCCACACCCGTTGTTACTCCCGGTGCTGTGGGTTCGATCCTCTTAACCAGCCACTTAGCAAGCCAGTTCTACAGGAAAAGATTTTCTTTAGAATCCTTTTTTTTTCCCCAGGGGGTATTTTTTTTAGAAGGCTCAGAAGGCTCACAATGTTAGATTCAGGGATACTGACAGCATTGACCCAGTAGCTGTAGCTGCAGACCCGGCTTTCAACCAGCAGGGCAGTACAGAGCAGTGATACAGTACATTACTCGGCAGGCATCAGTCTGTAGAAAACCCCCCGATGAAAATTAAAGAATTCTGCCCCGGATTCTAGAGGCTTGAAACTAGAAATACCTGGAGCCGTGAGCCGTCAGCCTCGAGCAAGCAACCTCGAGCAGGTGAGCAAAGAGAGGAAGGAGGCAGTGTCCAAGGCAGGCAGGCAGGCTGGAGCAAGCTGAGGGAGGCTGCAATGCCGGGACCCAGGAGAGCATCGAGCATCGAGCGGCAACTTGCATAAAAAAAAAATATATATATACTGCGACTCTCCCAGCGGTTTGCAGCAGACGTCCCACACCGCAAAACGATATGCTGTGATCTTTCTCAGCTAAAGCGATAGACGCCAGAGCAACAGCATCTCCCCGTCGTTGGCGCGGCGTTTCAAACAGCGATCTTGCATTCCGCCATTCAAAGGGGCGGGGTCACAGTCCACGTGTCACAGGAGGCTATGCGGAGGCGTGGAACTCTGCAGCCATCCCCAAAAGCCCTCTTTTTCTCTGGCGTGTGCACTCCAGGTGTTCTACAGTTGATGAGTTTGGTGTTGTACCATACAAGTTTACTCATTCACTTTTACTAAAAACTTGTGACCCTTTCTAAATACAAATCACTCATTTATGTTCTGTGCAAACCATTAAATTTGTCCGTGTACTTACCTAGGCCCAGGACTTTCCCATTTGCAATCATATTGGCGGGCAACCGAGGATCATCATACTTTTCATGTTTCATAAGTAGACGCACAATTTCTCCAGTGATAAAGGCATCATCAAATGTTTGTTCTTGGACCGGCTTGAGTGGAAATTTGCAGTACACATCCACAGCTGCCAAGGGGTCTGTTTTTAGAAGTATATCAGCCAGTTCAATGTAAGAATCATGTACCTAGGAAGAAATACAACATTAATAATGCAAACATTAACTAAATCAGTCTGTTCACATAATAAACACACTTTCTGAAAGCATGCAACAGAAGAAGGCACCAAATGAGAGAAGCACTAGTATCAAAACCATCAAGCTTTACATTCTTGTTAGTGTGCTATATTCTCAAAGACTTTGGGGGTCTATTTTGCTTTGCTTGAAGTGTTATCATGGATGTGATGATGCATCTCTTATGAATTACTTTTCTGAAACTTCTCTTGTGGACTCAGAAGGGTACAAGTTTATGCCTGATATATTAGTTTAATTGGTACTAGATATTCAATTAAATGTATGGAAATCGACTGGCATCTTCTCTCTCACCAGAAAGACTTCTAGAACTGGACATGTAAGAAATTGTCTATAAATTGGAAACCCCTTGGCCCAGATTTACTATGAGTTAGTGTCAGGGATGAACCACTTTGTGCAAAATCCTTTTTGGTGTTTACAAAGCCATTTTGCATGGCTTAGTAAATACAAAGTCATGCACAGCAATGCAAAGTGCTGCTTTGCGTTTGGTAGGATTTACATCAATGGAGTAAGGGCATTCTCATGCATCCACCTTATATTTTGGTGCAAACCAATATTTACAAAGACTTGTAAACCTGGGTTTGCGCCAAAATGGCACACCTACCCGACAGAAGTGTAAGAAGGAGAAATATTTTTTTATTTCGCCTTGTTACTACCTCTTTCTGGTGTGCTGCTTTCTGTTGCAAGGATAGACTGAGGAACATGCCTATAAAGACTGTTTTTGTGCAGGAAAGTATGCCATCCTGCAAAAATCAATCCTGCTTGTAGCGCAGGCACCCTTGCACTATTTTGCATGGGTGCTTGTGGTGGCGCTAGTCAGTGCACCGAGCAGGAGTGATCTAAATCTTTGTGAATATGAAGCATTTCTTCTCTCTTACTTTCATGCAACGCAGCACAGCAAGTTCCCTTGCTGTGCTCTGTGAAATAATAGTAAAAGGTGCCCTCAACTTACTATTCCTTGCATGCATCCTTAAAGTTACCTGCTATATATAGAGTTGCACAAATGAGCACCTATCAGCTCTGTGTAAAAAAGCATGTGTCTTCTAATCAGAATAAAACCTTTAATTGGGTAAAGAAAGACATCGTTGATGGCAATCTGTTAATATAGCAAGGAATCCACTCTGAGCACCACTCTAAATGCAGTAAACATGCTATTTCTCAATGACCATCTTCGACACTCCAGTGATGTCTTTTTCGAGGAAAGACGGGAGATTTAGGCGTTGTCTAGAAGCACTGAAGATCTTGGTTAAGCAGATTACTTGGTTCAGCAAGAGTACGTGTTGCACTTCAACTTTGCTTGCAGCATAACTTTTTAAGATGCTCTTATAAGGTTGCTGTGACTGGCCGGGGTGCAAATTTCTCATATTAATTGTGCCATGGAGATCTCCATACCCTCCATGGTATCTAACACAAGGTTAGTTAATATTGCACACCCCTTTTAACAAAACGAATTTAAATTCCTGCAAAGGGACTATGTTATCTTTAAGGTAATATATAACGTGATACCAAGCTAGTAATAGGCCAAACGACCTATATCATAGTCTCATGCAAAGGAATTTCTTTATGCTTCTACAAATTGAGGTTTGGAGGGCAAGGTTCTTTTCTTTATAAAGTAATTTTATTGTTTTGCACTTTCTCAATAGTAAGTGTTACAATTACATCCCTTCTCAATCATCCGCCCCGTTCCATTCTTTCTTATGACTTCCAGGAGTACCAGCTGCAAGTGGATGGGCAATGTACCCCATCAGTCATTGCAAAAATATTGTAATAATAGCTTCGATAATATAGATGGTGCTGGGGTGGTTCCAGTCCCTGGGGCACGTGAACATTAGCTAGTACAAATAATGTCTCAATCAGGGACAAAACATAAAACACTTAAAACACACCAAACCCAGTTGAGTCCAGCTGGAGGGCTGCCCAAAGAGCCAGTGGTCGTTACATCAAGGAGGTGTAAATGGCTTTGGAGATATCAGTCTATGGACGGGTGTGGCATAACAGGTATCAGGGTAAAATGTAAATATAAATATCCAGTATTTGTAAAGCGCGAACAATTACCCGAAGGTGTCAAGGCGCTGGGGGCCCTCGGTAAGATTAAGCGAGCTATTGCCCAGAGTCACATGGTTCTGGGCTGATCTGCAACCGGCACCAAGGATCGAACCGTGAGCCCCCGGGTTCCGGAGTCAGTTGCCTTGGCCGCTGCACCACACAGTACTATGGAGGATGGGTAGGGATCTAGCTTTACCCAACAGGGATCCTAATTCGTTCTCACTATCCTCCTCACTCTCTGAGGAGGCGGGTATCCTACCCATTCTATCTATTTTGGGGGAAATCTTGCACTATGGTGTGCTAGGCTTGAGCATGTTCCGCTGCTCTAAGGCGACGTTGCGCCTCTCTTTGGAGAGCTGCCTCCACGCGGTCTCCCCATTTGGAGGACAAGGTTCTTGAATGAGATTTATTCATTTCTATTTTAGACCCAGGTTTTATGTACAGATTGAAGGGTCAAAAGGGTTGCTGTGCAATCCTCATCTAAGACTCATACATTCACTTTAGCTCGTATGGAAGGTCACCATGGCTGCCCATCCATTATCTTATTGGTCAATAGTAATGCAGCAGGGATCCTACTCAGGTTCTCACTGGTTCTTTCACAGAGGAAGGTGAGCCAGGTGTTGACAATCTCGCCAACCTCGGATTCAAACAGCTCGTGACAACTCCCACCCACGCCGCCGGACACACGCTGGACCCCATCTTCTCCGCAAGCCTTTACGTCTCCTTCAACCACACCACGAACCCCATTGGACGGACCACAGATGCGTCCACTTCACTTTCAAGAAACCTACCACACACCACCGCGCCCAACAGTTGCCACGCCGCTGCTGGGGCAAGGTCACCAATGACCATCTGACAACCACCCTTGCCCTGAAACCACCCGCCGACCCCATCGACCCCGACACCGCTGAGACCAACCTCAAACAGTGGATCAACGACTGCGCCAACGCCCTCACCCCTCTCAAGATCTCCACCACCAACCACACCAACAAGAAAGCCGCCTGGTTCACCGAAGACCTCCGGACATCCAAGCGCACCTGCCGGAAGCTGGAGAAGAAATGGCTCCACGACCGAACCCTAGACAGCCACACAGTCCACAAGAACGCCACCCGCAGACACCACCAACTCATCAGGACCACCAAGAGGACCGCCTTCAAGGACCGCCTAGACAACAACACACACAACACCAAAGAGCTCTTCAGCATCGTGAGAGAACTCTCCAACCCCAGCTCCAACACCAACGACATTCCTCCATCACAGGTCCTGTGCGACTCCCTGGCCACCTTCTTTCACCGCAAGATCACAGACATCCACAACAGCTTCAACTCCGACACCCCCAAACCCACCACCGAGACTATCACCCCCGCGACCCCCACCCGCTCCAGCCAACTGACTGCCTGGTCCTCCGTCAGCGACGAAGACACCATCAAAACCATGAACTCCATCCACTCCGGATCCCCATCCGACCCCTGCCCTCACCACGTGTTCAACAAAGCCAGCACAAACATTGCGCCCCACCTCCGGAAAGCAATCAACATTTCCTTAGAGACAGCAACCTTCCCGGAAAGCTGGAAGCACGCCGAGATCAACGCCTTACTGAAGAAACCCAAGGCGGACCCCAAGGACCTCAAGAACCTCCGGCCCATCTCCCTGCTCCCATTCCCGGCAAAAGTGACAGAGAAGATCGTCAACAAACAACTCACCCGCTACCTCGAAGACAACAACATCCTGGACCCTTCCCAATCCGGTTTTCGCAGCAACCACAGCACAGAGACCGCCCTCATCGCTGCCACCGACGACATCAGGATCCTGATGGACAAGGGAGAAACAGCCGCCCTCATCCTCCTAGACCTATCAGCAGCCTTCAACACGGTCTGCCACCGCACCATATCAGCACGCCTCCATGACGCCGGAATCCAATAGAAGGCCCTGGCCTGAACCACATCCTTCCTCTCCGGCAGAACCCAGAGCGTCCGCCTCCCACCCTTCCGCTCAAAAACCACCGAGATCATCTGCGGCGTCCTTCAGGGATTCTCCCCCAGTCCGACGCTGTTCTATGTCTACATGGCACCACTCGCCCACGTCGCATGACAACATAGCCTAATCTTCATCTCCTACGCCGACGACACCCAGCTGATCATCTCCCTCACCGAAGACCCCCACACCGCCAAAGCCAACCTCCACAGAGGAATGAAGGCCGTTGCCGACTGGATGAAGGACCGCAGACTGAAGCTGAATTCAGACAAGACGGAGGTCCTCATCCTCGGACCCTTCCCATCAGCCTGGGACGACTCCTGGTGGCCCACATCACTAGGCACTGCCTTGAAACCCACCGACCACGCACGCAACCTGGGGGTCATCCTCGACTCCGCCCTCTCCATGACCAAGCAAGTCAGCGCCGTCTCTGCGTCCTGCTTCAACACCCTCTGAATGCTCCACAGCATCTTCAAATGGACCCCCCCCCGACACGAGAAAAACCGGCACCCAGGCCCTCGTCACCAGCAGACTCGTCTACGGGAACGCTCTCTCCTCAGGAACAAGAACCAAGCTCCTGAGATGACTACAACGTATCCAGACGCCTCGGCACGACTGATCCTTGACATCCCCCGACGCAGCCACATCACAGCCCACTTGGGAGGCCTACACTGGCTCCCCGTCAACAAGAGGATCACCTTCAAACTCCTCATCCACGCACACAAAGCGCTACACAACACCGGACCCACATACCTCAACGACCGACTCAGCTTCCACCCCCCCACCCACAGCCTCCACTCGGCCAGCCTCGCCCTCGCCTCAGTTCCTTGTACCTGAAAGACCACCGCCGGTGGCAGATCCTTCTCCTACCTCGCTGCCAAGACTTGGAACGCTCTCCCTACCAGCCTACGACAGACCCAGGACCTGCTGGCCTTCAGAAGACTTCTCAAGACCTGGCTCTTCTATCAGTAGAAGCGCCCCCCCCCCAGCGCCTGGAGACCCTCACGGGTATGTAGCGCGCTTTAGAAATGCAGTGATTGATTGATTGATTGGTCGATATGCCGCCAAGTAAGTTGATTGCTGATGAAACACACCTAAACAGTCACTCTTCTATAAGTGCATAAGACAGAAGACCACCTCACAGTCATTAAAATGTTTTTGTTTCTGATGTTTCCAACTTTATAAAAGTTGTGGACCCGTTAAAAATGTAAAAAGCCTTCTAACATCTGGCCCTTTTTTCAAATATTAATGGCAAACATTGTAGGGTCATTCTTGATAAGGTATATGTGGATATCCATAGGTGCCGTCTGTAAGTATGAAAATATCATAGCGATGAGATCAAGTTCTGAGGTCTTCCACCACTTAGATTTGGTGCCATCCTTGTCTGGCTTGGAATCTCTTACAAACAGGAATTTGGGCAAAGATGGGAATTCTGACTAGTGCAGTAAATATCACACTTTGCATTTTTCCTGACTGATTTCAGTACCAAAAAACTTGCTACATTTATCAGTGCAAACGTATTGAAATGGGCAGAAAACAGTATGTCTCTCCTCAATCTGCTTAATATGTACTTTGCCACCTTCCCTCAAGAAGATGTGTGTAGTGTGTTTCCATTTAAGGAGAATACCCTTTTTACTGCAGCTACCGCTGTGATGTACCATTTCTAGAGTAGCGTTCACATCTTTCTCTTGATCTGTGAACTGATCAGTATATAACAATTTGTACTGAAACATTGATTTTACTTTCATCTTATTTTCATTAAACATGCATATCGAGGACCAGACTCTTCAAATCCTTGATAGGAGCACAATGCGTTCAGCAACAAGTTTGTGCCTCTCCAATTTTTTCAACATTAATTCAGGGTAAACCTCTGTGCAATGTTCGAGATATAGGCAGGCACGATGAAGTATATTTTACAAGTAAAGCACAAAATGTATGCACGTGGGTTTTCTGTTCTAAGATTTGCCAATGTCTAACCATCTGTCCTTCATAAGAAAAATGTCAAGATCTGATTCTAAGTGTATTTCCTTAACATGTGAAAATAGGTTTCTTTCCCTAGCTGCATAGAGAACTGTGAGACTTTTTCTAACCATTTGAAACCCATTACACAACCCAACTAAAATGCTAACAAGGTTAAAAATGAGTGAAGAAACGTGTGAGTGTTTTAAAGAATATAATGAAAGAAGGATGGAAATTTTGGGAAATTGGAAAGATGCAAGAGAGATTAAATTGCAAATAAAGGCTGAAGAGAAATGTAGAATTTCGAAAGAGTACTTTAGGTTAAGGACTGAACAAATAAGAAAAGGAGCGTTTTGAATAGTACAACAGAGATCTCTATCTCAGAGTAGTACTTCAGTTGAACTATTACAAGAGAGTGAGTACGAAAAAAAGTTATGTGTTTGATGATAGGTAAAGACAATATATTGAGAAGAATTTATTATGTCTGTGGTAAGACTGCCTATTTTAACCTACCACATAATTGATTAGGAAGCTGCTATCTTACTTTGGTTGTCCCTCGGGTTTTATCAAGTAAATGAAATGAGACATGACTGCTGCCGTTGGTTTGAAAAGTGCAAAACATAGTTTCAGACAATTTGTGTTAGATGTACTTGTTTCTATGATTACGTCTGTTGGTGTGCTTTCAATTATGTAAAAATTAGGGAGTTGTCTGTTTGTAGATTGTCTCGTTTTTAACACTGCTGGAGCTTTAAGTCTTATTAATGATGAGTTAATGGTTATGCATACTATGACCATGCAGAATCGTCAAACATTAGACATTTTGCTCACAAAAGAGGGCCGAGTCTGCCTAGTATTGAAGGTTTACCAGTGCTGCACCTTCATCCCCAAGAATACTAAGCAAATTAATTAATATATAGGTAATACCACTAATGTTTCACGTGAGGTGAAGGCTCTCTAAGAGAGTTTAAGTGAATCTGTCAGGTCCATGCCAGTTTCAGGTTCAAAATCCACTTCAGCACCAGTTTACAAGGTCCGCAGTAACCCTTTGCCTAAGCTTTCAATTTGGAGTTGGAGTCAGAGGCAGGCCCAAGCTAGTAACCGGAATGATTGGTTGGATACGCTTCCTGATTGTTCCGTCTAGATTCCAGGTTAGCGCTCTAGTTTTTCTTTATGGTCCGCCATTTCGTGCGTTAGCACCTATTATGCAGCGCACTTCAACTGACATAATCCTGGCGGTTAGACGTTCTGAAGTTAGCTCCAGTCACAAGTGTATTTTCCCAGCAGTATTCTTGGCAGTTCCGCCTTCTGGGAGTTTCCAGCGTTGAACTTCAGCTACGTGGTCAGGTATTTTGGACTGCCACGGCTCTCCGCCCGAAGCTCCGCATCTCTGAGGTGTTCCGTGGAGTTCGGTCGGGAGCTAGCAGGTGGTTGTCATTCCTCAAAGCGCAATTTTGGAAAGCATTCCTCACCGCTCAGAGTCAGTGTGAAAGAGCGGTAAGGAGTTTAGCATTTTTTAGTCTCGAGAGGCATAAGGTTCCATTGGCATAAATGCTGTCTTGTAAAACGCATTGAGGCAGAAGTCAGCTAAGCAGCAGTATCTTGGACAACCAATTTTCTGAATAAACAAGAGTAGCGCTCAGTACTGAACTTTATTGTAAGGAAGCCTTAATCCTATTTAGTCAAGTACAGACAGCTACATGGTAACTTCGTAACCAGAAGCATTAAGCGTTTTTTCTGTGAAGTTAACAGTCTACGCCCTGTGAATAGAGAGCAGTTTGAAACATCATTATTAAAGCACTTCTTCAGCACGGAATGAGCAAAATCAATCAGCTGCAAGTATATAGGAGTATCTCATATATGCATATAGTGAATACTTTTATTTACCACCGCAACAAGACTCTATATTCAGCATAGACTCATTCACTGAATAGCATTCTACAATCTGCAGATAAGACTTTAAAAATACAGTTTGCAGATAATCATTCTAAAGAGAGAGGCTCAACTCCCCACAGTCACAGGTATTTAGAGTAAAGGTTTGCAGAGAGTCACATTCCAAACTGAGTTGCTTGAACTGTTGTAATCGTTTGTTAAATGTTTACAGGTGTACTCCAGCTTCCCGAATTCGAGAGGTAGCAGTAGAAGACACCAGTGTGGCAGTCTCTCTTGTTATCCACTTCCCCTTTCCCTTCCATTCCTGGGCTTGGAGTATTCCGGGTGCAGGGGTGTTTGGGAATCTGGAAATATTCAGCTTTGAAGCCTTGGTCATCCGCTCCCACGGAATCAGGAAATTCAGGTACTGCCTCTGACAGATTGAAGTGCCAGAACTTACCTTCCGTCCGAGCGAGATGGCTGAAGGTTTAGACGTCAAGGCTTTGGCTTCAATTTTAGAGGGGTTACAGAAACAGTTGAGTGAAACTAGGGAGGAGGTAAGGAAGTCCAATCAGGAAGCAAGTTATTTGCGTCGGAGGATAGATGAACTTTCTGTGAGTTCAAGTCCAAATTTTGGGAGTATCAAGCCACAAACCTATACTCCTTCTCCCTCTTCCTCTTCTGAGTTAACTACTCAGGTAGTGCATGCCATGTCCCCCACTATTCCGTTGGCCCCCCCGAGAGATTTCAGGGAGATCCCCATAAGGCACAGATCTTTCTTACTCAGTGCTCCTTGCATTTCCTTTATAAGCCCATTCTATTCAAGGAGGATCAGTCTAAAGTGGCGTTTGTGCTGTCCTTCCCGAGTGGGGATGCTGCAGCGTGGTCCTTGCCTCTGGTTTCTTCTAATGATCCGGAGTTGTACAAGTTTGAAGACTTCAAGGCTGAATTTTTGCGTATCTTCGATCGAAGAACTATTTCTCAGACCACGGATAACGAGTTATTGGATTTGAAGCAAAGAAATAGGGATCTGGTGGCGTACCTGGCGCAATTCAACAAGTTGATCGTAGAAACCAGTTGGCCAGAGGCTAAGAGGGTGGCAATTTTTTACAGAGGTTTGAATGATGAGTTGAAGGATGGATTGGCTCAGATTCCAAAAAGGCCAACAGATGTATCAGAACTTTTAGATCTAGTACTTCAAATTGACCAGCGGCAAGCAGAAAGACGTAACGAACGTCGGAAGGAAGTCAGAATCCTCCCACCGCGATTTGATCATGTTAGGTCAGAATCAGTCAAGAACCAAGAAGGTCATTCCAGTGAAGAGCCAATGCAAGTTGGAACAATCCGCAATCCTCTTACTAAGGAGGAAAGAGAAAAGAGGCGTCTGGGTAAGCTATGCATGTATTGTGGACAGTCGGGCCATTTTGTAAAGGAATGCCCAAAGAAACCAAAGACCAGTTCGTGGGTAAAAGACAAGCTCCACCAGTAGACGGAGTTGCACTGGTGGGAGCAAGTGGAGAGACAACTCCTAAACCACAATTTTTGGCAAATACCTTACAATCTGCAGCCCTCCATTTGATTTTATCCAGTAAAATTTCTTTTGGAGAAGCTTGAATGGAAGAAGTTTCCGTCATGATAGATTCGGGGGCAACGAGGAACTTTTGTGACATTCAGTTTGCCAAGTCTTTAGGAATTCAGTTTGAAAAGAAGCTAAGACCTAAACCAGTTTGGGCCGTGGACGGCACCAATTTATCCTCGGGACCCATAGTCTTTGATACTGAAGTGATAAGTGTTGGGTCCGGGAGAACATCCGAGTTATATCAGTTTTAATCTAATTGATGCTCCTCAGTTCCAGCTCATTCTAGGACTGCCCTGGCTCATGGAGCATAATCCACAGATTGATTGGTCAAGACGCACTGTGGAAATTAATTCGGACTTTTGCCATGAGCATTGTTTCCAGTCTTTATCTGAGGCCCCGAGATCCACCATGTCATCTAATTTGGCTAATCAAACCCAGATGATATGCGCTTTGGAAGTTCCAGAAATCCCTGATGAATATCAAGATTTGAAGGAAGTTTTCAATGAGAAAGAAGCTCGAAAATTACCGCCTCATCGGGAGTATTACTGTCGGATTGAATTAGAGCCGGGAGCCTCTTTGCGGTGCAGTCGAATTTACGCATTATCTGAACCAGAGAATGTCCACCTGAAACAGTATATTGAACAAAATTTAGCTAATGGTTTCATTCGGCCGTCCCAATCCCCAGTGTCGTCACCTCTGTTCTTTATTCCTAAAAAGGATGGAAACTTGAGGACCTGCCTTGACTATCGGGCATTAAATCTAGTCACCAAAAAGAATCGCTACCCGTTACCATTCATTTCTGAACTCCTCGATCAGGTCAAGGATGCTTGTGTATATACCAAATTGGATTTACGAGGGGCCTACCATTTGGTTCGCATGGCTGAGGGTGAAGAATGGAAGACCGCATTTCGAACCCGGCTGGGGTTGTTTGAATACCAAGTGATGCCCTTTGGGCTATGTAACGCCCCAGCAGCTTTTCAGCATTTTGTTAATGATGTGCTTCGAGAGTTCCTTGACCGATTTGCCGTTGTGTACATCGATGATATCCTCATTTTTTCTAACAGTCTAGAGGAGCATGCGTTTCACGTACGTGCCATTTTGGAGCGGCTGTTGGAGAATCAATTGTTTGTGAAATTGGAAAAGTGTGTTTTTCATTCGTCAAGAGTGGAGTTCTTGGGCTTCATACTTTCTCCGGAGGGAGTCTCCATGGATAATTCTAAGCTTCAGGCAATCAAAGCGTGGCCAGCTCCCACGTCTGTGAAGGAGATACAAAGCTTTTTGGGATTTGCACATTTTTACCGGCGCTTCATTCTGAATTTTTCGGAAAAAGTGAGTCCAATCACTCGGCTACTTAAGAAAGATGTGCGGTTGAATCTGAGGAGGCCGTTCAGCTATTAAAGGAGGCTTTCATTTCTGCTCCAGTTCTGCAACATCCCGATTTGAAGGAACCTCTTTTTCATAGAAGCAGACGCGTCCAATCTGGCGATTGGAGGAATTCTGTCTCAACGTCAGAAAAACACGGGTCAGCTCCATCCAGTGGCCTATCATTCCCGAAAACTGTCACCTGCAGAGGTCAATTATTCAATTGCGGATAAAGAACTTTTGGCTGTGAAGGAGGCCTTCAAAGTTTGGAGACATTATTTGTTTGGAGCGAAACACGTGATTACCGTTTTCACGGATTATCGGAATCTGCAATTTTTAAAATCTGCCCGAACACTCACTCCTCGACAACTTAGGTGGTCTCTCTTTTTTGAGGACTATGATTTTGTTTTGACCTATAAGCCTGGATCTGCAAATGGAAAGGCGGATGCTCTTTCTCGTTTGAGTTTGGGTGAAGAATCTGTTGCCAAAGTGGAGGGTTTTATCATTCCTGAGGAAAAAATTGTGGCCATCACGGTCAAGGATGAGTTGGGAAATCGGATCAGTGAAGAATTTTCAAAGAAGGAGTTTTCAAATTGGGAAATGGAAGGTCCTGATCGACAAGTGAAAGATGGGAAACCATTCTTACAAGGAAAAATGTTCGTCCCAAGTGAAGGTCTTAGAAAAGAAGTCATTCAGCAGTTTCATGATCATCAGTTGGCAGGACATAAAGGAGCCATAAAGACTTTGGAATTGATTAAGAGAACATTTATTTGGTCAGGCATGGACGCTCAGGTGAGACAGTACATCGCCACTTGTGAACAGTGTGTTAAGAGCAAAAGTTTGAGACAATACCCGCAGGGTCTCCTTATGCCCCTGCCTGTAGCCCCTTCCCCTTGGCACACCATATCTATGGATTTCATAGTGGACTTACCATCCAGTCAGGGATACTCTGTGATTTGAGTGGTGGTAGATCAGTTTTCCAAAATGAGTCACTTCATTCCTCTTAAGACACTACCTACTGCATCTCAGTTGGCCACTCTGTTTATCGAACACATAGTAAAATTGCATGGAATTCCCAAAGTGGTCATTTCTGATCGTGGAACGCAATTTTTTTCCCGATTCTGGAAATCTTTCTTAAAGGGGTTGGTGGTTGACTCTCGTCTGTCCACTAGTTATCATCCAGAAACTGATGGACAGACAGAAAGTGTAAATCAGGACCTGGAACAATAGCTCTGCATGTACTTAATGGATCAGGAAGGGGATTGGCCTTCTTTGTTGAGCACTTCAGAGTTTGCTTATAAAAATTCAGTCCATTCTGACACTGGGTTTTCCCCGTTCTTTCTGAATTCTGGTCGCCATCCCAATATGTTGGTTGGAAGGGTGGATGTAGAAGTCCTAGCAGCGGAAGTAGTGATTCGAAATTTGCAAAGATCCTATCAGATTGCCTCCTCTAATCTCTGTAAGGCCAAGGGGGCTTATAAGGTTCAGGCAGACAAGAAGCGAAGAGAGAGCCCAATCTATGAGCCAGGGGATAAGGTTTGGATTTCCACTCGACACATGCGGTTGAGTGGGAATCGAAAGTTCCAACCGAGATTTGTGGGTCCAAATTCAGTGATTCGAATGGTAACTCCAGTGAGTGTAAGAATAGCACTGCCAAAGTCTTTGAAATTCCACCCTACTTTTCATGTCGCTTTGATTAAACGAAACCCACCCAATTTCCGACAAGTTCTTCCACCAGCTCCCATTCAAGTTCAATCCACTGAAGAATTTGAGGTCAAGAGGATTCTAGATTCTAAATGGAGAAGAGGGAGATTATTTTACTTAGTGGACTGGAAGGGTTATGGTCCTGAGGAACGGTCATGGGAACCCAGTAGCTATCTGCATGCTCCAAGATTGGTCTCAGAATTCCACAAGACTCATCCGCAGAAGCCCAGGGAGGGGGCTTTGGTGTGGGGTACTGTCAGGTCCATGCCAGTTTCAGGTTCAAAATCCACTTCAGCACCAGTTTACAAGGTCCGCAGTAACCCTTTGCCTCAGCTTTCAATTTGGAGTTGGAGTCAGAGGCAGGCCCAAGCTAGTAACCGGAATGATTGGTTATATACGCTTCCTGATTGTTCCGTCTAGGTTCCAGGTTAGCGCTCTAGTTTTTCTTTATGGTCCGCCATTTCGTGCATTAGCACGTATTATGCAGCGCACTTCAACTGACCTAATCCTGGCGGTTAGACGTTCTGAAGTTAGCTCCAGTCACAAGTGTATTTTCCCGAGTTAGTTTTTCCTAGCCAGCAGTATTCTCGACAGTTCCGCCTTCTGGGAGTTTCCAGCGTTGAACTTCAGCTACGTGGTCAGGTATTTTGGACTGCCGCGGCTTTCCACCCGAAGCTCTGCATCTCTGAGGTGTTCCACGGAGTTCGGTCGGGAGCTAGCAGGTGGTTGTCATTTCTCAAAGTGCAATTTTGGAAAGCATTCCCCACCGCTCAGAGTCAGTGTGAAAGAGCGGTAAGGAGTTTATGATTTTTTAGTCTCGAGAGGCATAAGGTTGCATTGGCATAAATGCTGTCTTGTAAAACGCATTGAGACAGAAGTCAGATAAGCAGCAGTATCTTGGACAAACAATTTTCTGAATAAACAAGAGTAGCGCTCAGTACTGAACTGTATTGTAAGGAAGCCTTAATCCTATTTATTCAAGTACAGACAGCTACATGGTAACTACGTAACCAGAGGCATCAGGCGTTTTTTCTGTGAAGTTAACAGTCTACGCCCTGTGAATAGAGAGCAGTTTGAAACATCATTATTAAAGCACTTCTTCAGCACGGAATGAGCAAAATCAATCAGCTGCAAGTATATAGGAGTATCTCATATATGCATATAGTGAATACTTTTATTTACCACCGCAACAAGACTCTATATTCAGCATAGACTCATTCACTGAATAGCATTCTACAATCTGCAGATAAGACTTTAAAAATACAGTTTGCCGATAATCATTCTAAAGAGAGAGGCTCAACTCCACATAGTCACAGGTATTTAGAGTAAAGGTTAGCAGAGAGTCACATTCAAAACTGAGTTTCTTGAACTGTTGTAATCGTTTGTTAAATGTTTACAGGTGTACTCCAGCTTCCCGAATTCGAGAGGTAGCAGTAGAAGACACCGGTGTGGCAGTCTCTCTTGTTATCTACTTCCTCTTTCCTTTCCATTCCTGGGCTTGGAGTATTCCGGGTGCAGGGGTGTTTGGGAATCTGGAAATATTCAGCTTTGAAGCCTTGGTCATCCGCTCCCAAGGAATCAGGAAATTCAGGTACTGCTTCTGACAGAATCACTTGGATCTTGATTTAGTGGGATTAGACACGGATTTGCAATGTCTGATAAGTGGTTTGACAATGCAGGTGGGAGTGTGTTTTGCATGGTAATAGAACCAATAATTATTGTGGTCTTATTTAAAATTCCTTAAGCGATGTTTTGAAAAAGGGGACTCAATTTTGGGAGTAAAAAGAAGATGCCTGCGAAATCTGCAAATAGGTAGAAACACGCCAAAAATATGAACTGAAAGATATTGACGCACGAGCCGATGATGATATCATGGCGCTTGATGAAACAAGATACCATAAACAGGAAGTGATCGAGACCGTATTATGAATTTACTAGTGCTATGTTGGTGAAGATTATAATCATCAGAAGGGGGATTTGTTAGTGTTTTGTTTTGTTTAAATAATATGTGCTTAGTAACATGACCATTTAGCAATTTTATCAACAATGCTGTGATGTATAGAACTGTGTTTTCTTGGACTAAGCCTCAACTCCATTTTAGAACAACTTTGTTTTTATTTTTCATTGACAAAAAACGCAGTATAATATGCGCAAATGCTTTGTGATGACATGACTTTAGTTAGATGGTTGCTATTCAAAGCCTCTTCCTGTTCACTCATTTTTCTTAGTTTCTCATAAGGCTGCTTTGTTTATGTAACTAGATTTTTGCTAACATATCCAATTTCATTAGATCAGAGGAAGACTCATTATACAGTTTGGAGGATAGTGCTAGGATGGGGGCATTACATGATATGACGTTTTCATAATGTTGTATTATGATTCAATGTTGTGTTGTTACATTCGATCACCCTATGCTGACTGAGATTTCCATTGCTTTCTATGGAGAATTTTACAACAAAAATCCATGATTTAAAGGCTCTGTTTGCCCTTTCTCTAAGCCTCTAGGGATGGTGTCCGATTTTTGATTGAATTGCAGCATATGCTGGACTATGTCCCAGATTTTGCCCATTAGTATCTATTTTGAATGATTTTTGACCAATTTCTTACGACTCAATTATAAATTATAATGCATCGTGATTGACATATTTCTGGCTTCTGTATTATGCTTTAACATTTTTAATGGACATAATGTTTTCTAAATTATTGATCTCGAGTCTTTTTGAGTTATGGCAAATTCTTATTGATCACCACTTGAAATGCTGTTTTGAATGTTCTCTTTAGGGATACATTCTCTCATCTATCCCTGGGGATAACACTGTCTCCGCTCCCTCATTAGGCGCTTTATTTCTAACATGACAGTTATCAGAAATAGCACCAACAAGTGCACCCCCCTGAGGTTATCCCTTCGGAAGGAGGTATTTAAGTTGATGCTGCAGACATCAACCTTCAGGAGGGTTCAGTCACTCACTACAGAAGCCTACAGGTGAGTTTCTACCTCCAGTTCAGATGCAGGATAGGTTGCTGTCTGCACAGTGAGAGGCGGTTTTAAACAACATGTCCACCTCTCACTAATGCACTGTCCTCCGGGTGGCATGACTTCCCGCTGCGCTGGGAAAAGGACGCTTATTGTAGTAGGACTACTGCCCCGGTCTGAGCCTTTGCAACCAGTTAAACGTAATACAGGCCCAGGTGTGCAATGGGATTAACTCGGGAATACAGAATATGACATTTCTCTTGTGTATGTACTAATGTGGATACACTTGTCCTTCTGTTGCATTTAGCATGGCCCTTAATTAATTCATGACCTGAACTGCAGTCAGTGTGAATTAGTGGAAGCTTCTCTGCACATCCAGAAAATAATTTGCGTCCAATAATCATGTCAGTGGTGAAGCTAGACCTTTTGGGGCCCATGGTGGTCCCTGCGTTGGCCGGTTTGACGCCCAGCAACAGCCGCAGGTAAAACCATGGGGTGGGGGGAATCCTTGCGTTTCCCGTTCCTTGATGGCCGCAGGTAAAAGCAGGGGAGGGTGTGCTGGCCATTCCTACATTTGTTGCCCCGCGACGGCCTCTGGTAAAAGTGGGGTTGGGGAGGCCGCCGTACCCAAACTTGTCGCCCAGGGCAGACAGCCCCCCGCTCTCTCTTGCTATGCCACTGAATTATGTTATGCTTTCTGCTAGAGATGCTTTTTTAATTAAGGGTAAAAAAATATCCTTTTTCTTCTGAAATGTTCCAACATATTTGTAAAGGATTTTGTGAAATTGTGTGATGCTTATGTGAAGCCAAAATTCAGAACTTTGTATTGACGGCGTTCATTTCAGACTATAAAGTGAAGAGATTTGCATTGTTTTCCTGCACCGAAAACCAAACCTGCCATCATACCAACAGAGGCCCCACATGAACACCCAGAATCCACACAAAAATCAGTCTCCAGTAGCATTACTCAAAATGATTGGGTCCCCCTGCAGAATGTGAAGAGGGGGGACCTTAGTCTCCCATATCTGACTGATATTCATTGGCTGTTAACTAAATGGGGGCCATCAAACTTGTGGATGCCCCAGAAGATTTGTCAACCACTGCACTACAGGGGCCTGTGTTACACCCTGATCAGTCTCCCACCATCCACACACACAATCCCAGGCAACCCCCACAGATTTATTCCCCATAAACTCCAACATACAGACCCCTGCTTTCACCAACAGTTCTCCCCATAAACAATTTCCCACACATCAATGCTTTCACACAGATTTGGCAAACACAGACCACTTACACAATGACCCCCCACATACCGCACAAAAAAGTGTTGATTACTGGCTTATTTGAGCAAGAATTATGAAAAGATGTAGGAAAGGCATATTTGACAGCCTTTAGCTCCCAGAGCAAGGATAATAAGCTAACTAGCGGATTGGTCAAGACAGCTCCAACAAAATCTAAAACAAGAAATCTACAAGAAGAGGAGGAACACAACAAGTTTTGAAATGGTGAGGCCCCAATTTAAGAGCTTGGAGTTTAAGTGAACAACTAGAGAATGCCAATAACTGGCTAATGAAAATGGCGAAAGTGGAATCTGCTTTGCTTGCCTTGGTTAGCATTGAATACGGGGAAATAAAAATGACCAAACTGAGAAAAAAGGCTGATAACTTCTAGCCCAAGTCATACAAGATGGATGAACTTTTTGAAAAAAAATCGTTTGCATATAAAAAAAAACACTGGAAGGTGAAATACAGAGGGGCATATTTACAAGCCCCTATCGCCACCAAAACGTCACTTTTTTGGATGCTGTGGTGGCGATAGGGGCTTTGCCTTATTTACAACGCATCATTGAGCCATGTAACGTGGCTTAATGCTGGCTTGCAAATAAGGCACCTTTCCAAGCTATACTTAGAGTGAAAAGGGAGGGCGATGGGTGTTCCACGGCAACACCTATTGATTTTGACGCTCCCCCTATTTACAAGGGTGGCGTAAATATGGGACGGTGCCAAAATTAAGACCAGGAAAAATCTGATCCTACCCTGGCGAAACAAGGAGAAATGTTTAATTTCTCCTCGTTTTTGCTGATACCATGTGTTCTGTGTTGTGCAGCACACATGGAAACAGCAAAACGCCATTGATTGTTTATGTGCAGTAAGGTGTACCTTCCTGCACATAAACAGTCATTAAAAATAAATGGCGTTTTGCAACTTCTATGTATGCTGCATTAAGCAGCACACAGAAGTTACAAAACACCATTTAAAGATTGTTTATGAGCAGAAAGGCACATAAACAATCTTCCCCTGCAACGCAGACACCCTTGCACTATGGTGCAAAGGTGCCTGCGTTGGCTCTAGGCAGCTAAATTTAGATCCAGCGCAGGAGGAAACTCAGGGCTGCACCATATTGTAAATGTGGTGCAAACCAGCATTTCATAAGTGGCGGAGCGTGGCGTTAAGCCAAGGAGGCTAATGCCACGATCCATCACTTCCATTGTAAATATCCCTCAAAGTGTTTTTGTATGTAACGTCAATGGCAGAAGAATGAACCAATCAGGAGCAGATAGAGAGGTCCCTAAGTTCACAATAAAAAACACAAATACAGTTGCCAATTAGATTCCCATCACCAGGTCATGAGACAACAAATAATCTTGGAGAACAAGTTTTACTAGAAAGACAAGAAAGTATGTCAAGTATGAACACAAGAGCTGAGAGAGCATCAGCTATTATTAATAAAAGCCCACAAAATACAAACCCACAAGTAAAATAAGGTAGCCGTAAGTGCCAAGCTATTGAAATCTTTAACAGGAAAGATAATGCCCCCTGCCTATATGTTGGGTGACCTAGCAGAGGATGGGCAAATCTTAGCATACAGTGATATCAGGAATAAATACAAACTATCCCCGCGTGATTTTCTAAAATACCTGCAAATACAAAGCTTTGTGTATAAACAATTGAAGACTTCACCAGGCATACTGGATAAGATACCAATCATTGAGATGATTAGGAAAAGAAGTAGAATAGGGGTACTTTATCAATATATAGTATCAACTTTCCCGGATGATATGTCAGCTCAAAGTGCTAAGTGGGAATCTAAATTAGGAAGGACAGGTATTGACCTAGCCCCGGTAATGGACTTTGCCAGCAAGGTCATTGTTTCAGGTTTGTTGAAGACTCAAAGCTATATGGCAATGTTAGATCTTTATTATACGCCAATGAAAATTGCAAAATGGGGTGCTAGGAAGGGCAATACTTGTGCTCGCTGTGATTCACTGACGGCGGATATAATACATATGCTTTATGCTTGTCCAGTACTAGTAGGGTTTTTTGATGACATTGAGCGCTTTATCAATTCTACACTCAAGATAAGCTGTTTATTGACTCCAGCACTAGTGATATTTGGCGTTGACGTGGGTAATAGTCTAGCCGGTACTTACTCCTTTTACAACTCAGCTTTTTTATTTATCGCTATGTCTCAGGCATGTCTGTGCATTACATCTCAGTGGCTATCTGCGGAAGCCCCAACTTTCGCACAATGGCGAGCAAGACTGTTAGCTCGCCATAGGTTAGAATTTTCAGTTTTTTCTTGTAAAGGGGGGGAGGAGCCGACAATTGGCAACCAGGATCTGGGCGCCGGTGTCCGAATGGGTTGGTTAAAGACTTACTGTGTTACGGGGCACCGATTGATCTGTTTTTTTCTTTCTTTTTTTTTTCTCTGATTGTTGCCTATTCTGTCTTTGCCGCTATTGTTTATTTTTTTGTCAACTGCTCCACAAGTGTCTATCATTAGTTTATTTACATTGATGTGCAATGTTACTTTGTTTCAATGTTTTTTTGGGTCTAAAAACCAATTTTGCAGTGTGTATCGTAATGTGTTTTTGCAAATCAAAAAGAAAAAAAAAGAAAAAAAAAAAGGAAAGATAATGCCACACAGACAGCCTTAAATAGTGAAATGGGGAAGATTAATGTGCAAGTTGTGAACTCAGAACAGAAGATAGATGGTCATTTAGTCACTGAGCCAAAAATGGAGGACCACGAAGGAAGAGGAAAGAAAGATACAACCCAAGCATGGTGAACAGTCAGATAATTCGAAAACACCAGAGCACAGGCTGAATAGGGAAGACAAATACAACCAAACTAGCTGAACTCATAATAGCCTGGCCCCAATAAAGAAAGTATTAGGACTAGAGAATTTTATTAAAGCTTCGCAAGTGATAACTATATAGAGAGATGGTGGAGACAACAAATGATAGCCATACAGATGGGGAAAAAATGACAACTGAATGGAGTTATGGAAAGTTCAGCATAAGGCTCAGAAAAAATATTGAAATTCACACGATTATGTTTGGAAGCAAATAATGATATATTAAACAGAGGCTCTACATTGAGTTACACTGCAGTGAATCCAAACTTGACACATACAATAGTGTCAGACGGCATAGCCTACTGTGGAATTCATAACTAGTGGAAACGTTTCAGTAGAAGCAACAAAAAATATATGGCAAGATAAATAGACTATGGAGGTGGTATAGGCAAGCAAACAGGTAATCGCGGAATGGGGGCTGCACCTACAAACCAAAATATGTAGGGTAGCGTGCTATACTGTGACATAAGAATTTAAAAAATAAGGAGTGTCATCCTCAAAAATAGGTGGCTCATGTTTCCTGCAAAATCCCAAAGGAAGAGAGGGAAGCATGCAGCAAAATCAGGGACACACCAGTGTCTAAAAAATAAGGAAGAAGCAGACACTGCCTAATGGGGACAAATGGAAGTAGTATAGATACGCACATAGTGGGGGGCTGGTCTTGGGTGCCACTTCTCCTTTAACAGTTTCTTCGAAGGATTCAATCAGGCTCCACACTTGAACCTTGCTCTCGCAAACTGATGAAGTTGAGAGGGGATATCATTATTCCTCATCTTACAGTAACTCTCAATCAGGCCATTTCTTTTGGATGCTACCCACAAAGCTGGAAAACTGGGATTGCTAAGCCTCTGCTTAAGAAATCCAACTTGGACCCCTCTGAATTGAAAAACTATCAGCCTATTTCTTTACTACCCGTTCCCACCAATATCCTGGAGAAACACCTAAGTGCCCAGTTAATGACTTATTTAGAATAACAGCATCTGCTGGACATTTCTCAGTATGGATTTAGGAGTAACCATGGGATCGAGACAGCACTGCAATCTGCAGTCAACAACATCAGTACCATGGCTGATGCTGGGCCGGCAAAGGTGTTGGTTCTGTTGGACCTATCCATGGCCTTTGATACCATCCCTCCCATCAGGATGATTGAACGCCTACAGGAAATTGGGGTCACAGACTTACCTTTGAAGCTTCTGTCAGATAGGTCACAGACGATGGTGGACCAATTCTACTTTGACTCCATAGCCACCTTGTGTGGGGTTCGACAGGTCTCATCTCTGATCCCTAGCTTGGTTAATATGTATGTCTACCCACTGGCCAAGGTGATTAGATCTATTGGGCTGCAGGCGTTATCCTATGCTGATGCGACACAGAACACAACTGCCTGCAGGCTGTGGCCATCTGGATAGTAACTAATTACCTCTGACTGAATGGGGACAAAACCGAGGTTTTGATCTTTGGCAGCCAACAATCTATATGGACCCACTCCTTGTGGCCTAAAATTTTAGGGCAATGTCCCAGCCCTGCTGACTCAGCACATAATTTTGGTGTCTTAGTTGACAACAAGATGTCACTTAATCTTCAGGTCAATAAGATAGTATCATCTTGTTTTTTTGTTATTAAGACCCTTAGGAAGGTATTTCTCCCTGCAAGTAAATAAGAGGCTGTGGCACTGAATATGGCACTGAATATGTCCAGAATGGATTGTAACACGCTCTACCTAGACATTATTAAGACCGCAATTGACAAGTTGTAGCTTGTCCAGAATGCTGCATCAAGACTCGTTTTGGATCTTCCGGTATATCATTCAGTCTCTGCTGCTATTCGGAAGCTGCACTGGCTCCCGGCTGCCAAACGAATTGTATTTAAGGCCTTATGCGTTGTTCATAAGGCACTTCACAACTCGGGCCCTGAGGGAGTTAAGCATCTCTTTCAACTGTATGTTCCTACTAGACAGTTGTGTTCTGCTGGTAAAAACCTGTTGGTTATGCCCAAGTTTTGGAGGGCAAGATGGGGAGGGAGACCCTTTGCTGCATCTTCCATTGCTCCTGCTCCTTTGGTGTTCAAGTTCCCGCTTGAACACCAAAGGAGCAGGAGCCATGGAAAAGGGAGCGCATGACACAGCACATAAGAGTAACAAAAAAAAGGATGGTTCGAGGTTAATATACCGGATTAGCATAACACTTTGAAGAATTGAAATTATGGTGCTTCAGTTAGGATTATGAGCCCTGATGATGTCCACATTAGACTTCAATGCGTTGGCTGGATAGATTTGACAGCTTCAATACATTTGAAACTGAAAATTCAACTAAATGCGACTCCCAAGAGACCTTTTTGTGACTGAATGGTAATGAATATACGGATCAAGATTAAACTTTTGTGAACTATTGTACAAAGGAAGGACTGACACTTACACGCTCCTTTAACATAGATTTGAACTTTGCTTTGACGTGGCCCAGTGGCAGTGGGGACCACATTATGTTGAGCGTGACAGGAACATTATTGAATTTCCTAGATTATACACCTGTGCGCCCTGGGTTGTAGCTTCACTGCCAACGAATTGAGTTTATACAAAAGAAGGGTAATCTACTAGATTATGTGAGTGTCAGCTTCACTGTTTGAAAAGGTTGCTTCTTTTGCTATTATTGAGAGAAGAGGTACCACAGCGCCCAAAGCATGAACTTAGTAAGTGCGGTGAAGAGGTGCCTGGATGAAAATCACTGGGGGCCTTATAAGGAGTGTCTGCTTTAAGGTGAATACAATGGGGCAAAAAATCGCAAAGTAGATTACTAGTATGGAATATAGAGATGTGTAATATTGTAAGCATAATTCAAAGAAATTTTAGGATTTAGTAAATAAACTTGCTGTGAGTACAAACAGTGGACACAATCCTTCTCTATTTTTTACTCAGGCTGCACCTGACTGGAATCCAAAAGGGGCGGCTCCTCTGGCCACACAAATAAAAAATGGGGTAGGTGCTAAAAAACATAGGTGTTCCCGCAAAACTGATGTCCTAAGGCCAAACCAACTCCTGATCAATGTAATTAAAGCAGATTGTGATGTCTAATTTAAACCCTTAGTGGTATTGTTCACAGCTACGCTGGAACGACAGATTTTCCTGATGCTAGTAGAGAATGAATACTACAACCCATTTTTAACAAGCTACTGGCTTTGGCAATGTGTTTTAGCCATAATAAACACCAGAGTGGCTGATGTTCAGCTTGTTAGTTGTGATGTGGTGGCGTAAGGTGAGGTGGGGGAAGAGGGCAAGACTTAAGTAGATTGTAGTGGGGAAGAGTTGGGTAGATTGTAGTGGAGTAGAGTGGGGTAGAATGGAGTGACGTGGGATATAGTGGAGTGGAGTGGACAAGATTGGAGTGGGCTGGGGCAGACTGAATGGGGTAGGTTGGGTAGATTAGTGTGGATTGGTGTAGATTGTGGTGGACAGGAGTGGAGTGAGGTAGATTGGGGTGGAGTGGAATGGGGTAGAGTGCAGAGGTGTATATTGGGGTAGAGTGGAATGAAGAAGACTGGGGTACATTGGAGTGGAGTGGGATAGACTGGAGTGAGGTGGGCTAGTTTGGAGTGTGGTAGACTGGGGTGGAGGGGGCTAGGGTAGATTGGGGTAGAGTGGGCTGGGGTAGATTGGAGTGGCGTTGATTGGGGCAGATTTGGGAAGAATGGATTGGAGTGGGGCAGATTGGAGTAGACTAGGCTAGTACACACCAAGCTGAATTGGAAGACAGAGTCTGGCATTTGACCTCTGTCTTTGAATGCACAGCAAATGTGATGAGATAAGAAGAGTTAAAGGATTGCTTACAGAAAACGAGCACACGGAAGGATACAGTAAACAAGCAATGCTCCACTGGACGCACGAACTAATGCTGGATAGCCTAAAATAAATAAAGCCAGAAAATCGAATGACAGCAGATGTGAGTTACAAACCACAAAGCCAATGACCAGCAATGGGCGGAATGATTTCCCAGGGAAGCTTTTGGAATTCCCACAAGATGTTGTTAGCAAACCAGACAACTGTGCTGTCTGATAGGCTTCGACTTAAAAAGGGACGCTCGAAAAATACCCAGAACTATCGGACTCTTGCACTATTAGACAGTGAAGCAAAGATATATGCAAAAATGTCACTACAGGAAATAGAGAAATGGGTGGAAGAGGAGAAGCTGTTACTGAAGTTGCAAGCAGGTTTTTTGCAGGGGAAGTGAGACCCTAGATGGTATATGAGTGTTAAATACTAAAATAAAAAAGATGAAGCATCAGAAGGTAGGGTTTACACCTATTTACTTGATTACTCTTCAGCACTTGATGGGGTAAACTGATCGATACTTTAGAATAACCTGAAAAATTGACGGATTTCGTTTTCTTTGTTTAGAACAATACAGCTTTTACACTAGAAAATTGATATTATTGTTGATAGGTGATGGTGCCATGGTGCCAAGGTAATTAAAAAGGTCCCGACGAATCAAGGCCTTTAGCAGGGTTGTGTGCTGGCACCTTGCCATATAATTTAAACACTTCAGATAAGGGTCAGTATTTGGAAGGCAAGACATTTTCCACCTAAATTGAGAGGCAATCATTTACCTCTCCTCCAATATGCTGGCGATACTGTTATTAAGGGTACCACTCCTATTGATTCAAAAAGGGCTTCAGACACGATTAACGCTGATAAGGCAAATTATCTAACGGTTACTGTGGCTAAAACTAAAATGATACCATGTGTGAAAGGGAATGTCCCACACAACTTGATATTGGCGTGTTGCAAACTAGACGAGCAAGTTCAAAAACTTACTTGCACGCAGTAAAAATAAAAAGTATAACCATGCCATGCACTATATACAGAAAATGATATTCAAATCTGCACAGCCCTCTCTATGTCCTGTTATCTATCCATGGTGGAAGTGATAAAGGTAACGTTGGTACCCACATATTTATATGGTGTGCTGAGCAATGGGGCTGGTATAAGTGATGACTTAGATGAGTTTTGTAACAATACTCGCAAATACATTATTGAGTTTTCCAATGCATAACCCCAAAGTCAATCTGAGGTTGGAATTAGGTTTAACGAGTGTGGCCCGTATGTTAGATGTTGCATTTGTTAAATACTGTGTTTGTCTACACAATGCCAACCATAATACACTTAAACACTTTGGGGCTCATTAGGATGGCGGGCGGACAAATGCGAAGAGAAAGCCAGGCGCATCCTAATTAGCAATGCAATGCATCCGCAATGTAAAAAATGCATGTCGCGCATTCCAATGCACAACGTGACAGGCACCGTATGGTGCCTGTCACGTTATCTATTGAAATGCAGGGGGTACCATAGGTACCCCCCCATGTGCACCCCTCACCATCTCTGGGGGCCCACAACGGGCCCCCGCAAGCAATTCCCGCATGCCTTTCGGAAAGGCATGTTTCTGCCCCATAGTAATATGGCTGGCGGTGTCTAACAGACACCGCCACCATAGTAAACTCTTTTCCGCCCAGTCGACTTGTTGACCGGGCGGAAAAGCGGCAGACGGTCTTTTTGTCCGCCACGGTCCCCCCGCCATAGTAATATGGCGGGGGGGAAATAGGTGGGGGCGGGGACGGATCTCAGGCGCCACGCCCGCATGGCGGTGGCGATCCACCCGAGATCCTAATGACCCCCTTATTTTGTAAGGATATATTGTCAATTAGTGCATATGCAGAGAGATGGTCTGAGTATCATAATTGCATTGTGGACAATAGGCCTTTGGTTTAGAGTGAATGGTACAGAAATCCTACAAGCAAAGGCTTGGGCAAAGCAGACAACGTAAGAGTGTTTATTTCTGGCAAATCTAGACAAAGTTAGAACTTATAAGCAAGTAACATGGATATAGAAGTAAAGGTAAAGAGACTGGCTTATATTTTTCCTATTGTCAGATTAATAAACAGGGCTCAGTCTAGGAATGTTGATTGAGGAAAGTATAATTGGTTTTAGACTTTTGTATACTGGAGCAGCCCCTGTTAACGGGACAGGAAATTAACTGGGGCCTAACTAACTCTGTTTTTCTACATTCTGTATATTTAGACAGCCCTAGGAATGATTTTATGTATTTTAGTAAGTAGTTCATTAAAGGTGATTGATAAGAAATGAGTTTCTTATCTGTAGCTCAAGTTCTCCAGTGTTGGTATCTTTTATAAATTCACATGCTTGAATTATTACCAGTCTTCAGGCTGGTAATCCCTGGTAAACTTAAATAGCAATCAACAGTATTAAAATAGCCATGGGCCTCAACAACAGTATTTTTTAGTAGCACCTACACCTCATTTGAAGCAACCTGAACTTCAACCAATGAGGTGAAAATGCCAGCTAATTCCGAGCCTCCCGAGATGCCACAATAGTTCAGGTTTCATAGCACAAATTGTGAGAAGAGAATATAATAAATGTGCCTTTGACAGGGTAAGAGAGAGGGTTGCATGTGAATTTATGAAAGATACCAAGGCAGGAGAACTGGATTTACAGGTAACTAATTTCTTATTCAGAATTGGATCCTCAATTTATTCTAATGCTTGGATCAAAACAGAAATCAGTACATTACAATGACAATAACTATAAGGAAGAAAGAAGCAGCCGCACATTTACTGAAACAGGTTTCGGAGGACTGCCTATCCCACTGCTGAGTCGACTATTACGTTCATGTCAAGGGAGTAATGTTTTGTGAACTTGTGACTGCTCTTCCAGGCTGCACCACAGATGTCTTCAAGAGGACACCAGCGTAGCGTGCACCAGCCATAGTTATGCTCCTGGTGGCACGTGCCTTCATTCTTCCCTGGAGCAGAGGCTTGGCCTTGGCGTGGCACAAGGTGATGAGGTTGACAGCCAATGTGCTATGCCCTGTTTGGACAGGGGTGGATCCCTACCTGACTGGCTGAAGGACACAAACAGATTGTCTGATGAACGTATGTCCTTTGTCTTGTCGATATAGAACCTAATGCATCTGCGTACATCAAAAGACTGCATTGATCTTTCTGCTGACATTGTAGGAACATTAGGTATGAATTTAGGGTTGATTTGCAAGATATCTTTGTCGAATCAGGGAAAGGGTTCTTTGACAGTGAGTGCCTGCATCTCTGTCACCCTCCTTGCAGATGTAAGCACAAGTAGCTCTGTCTTCCAAGAGATGAACTTTAATTGTGCCTTGTGAATCAGCTCAAAGTGAGGCAGCATCTGCTGACTCAAGAGAATGTTAAGTTCCCATTAAACTGGAGGGAGCACTACTGGTGGACATGATGTTAAGAGCCTTTTCATAAACTGATGTATGATTCTTTCAGAGAACAGAGTGGATGAGGTGTCTTCTGTTATTATTAACCATGATACTGCTGCTAGATGGACTCATACTGGTGAGTATTTCAGACTATTCTTGGCTAGGTCCAACAAGTATAGAAGTGTTTGCTGAGGCTGTATATAGAGAGGATGAAAACCTTTGCTTTTGCACTAAACACAATAACTTTCAACTTGCCATTGCTTGTGCTTGTGCCTGTGCCACGATGTTCCAACATTCTGTTGAGAAATCTGAACTCTAAGTGGTCAAGTACTATGCTGTAAGCTAAAGCAATTTGGGATTGTGAAGGAGTATCTCTCATGGTGCCTTGAGTGTGGTTTCAGTGATATCGACGGACATGTCGATAGTTGCAGGAGATCACTGCACCAGTACTGGTGTAGCCACACTGGAGAGATGAGGATCAGGGTACAGTGATCCGCCTTTGCCTTTCTCAGTATCCTTGGGATATGGGGAAATGGAGCAAAGGCGTATGCATATGTTGGGCCATTTGATGGAAAGGGCATTGCCCATAGGGCCTACTGTTCAAAATCTGCTGGCGTAGCAATAACATTTCCTGTTTCTCCAAGTGATGAACAAATCCAGTGTGGAATGACCCCATTTCTGGAAGATGTTGTTAAATTGTTCCTGGTTGACTTCCCACTTGTGGCAGTATGACAGTTGGTGACTGAGCGAGATTGCAGATCATTTTGGCGTCTTGGTAAATATTGAACGGCGATATTGACTTTGTGAGCAATGGCCCAGTCCCATACTAGTTGCGCCTCTTCTGAGAGATGTAGGGACTGCATTCCCCCTTGCTTAGATATGTAAAACACTGATGCTGGTCTTCTTTTAGGTACCAGCCAGTTCCTGACATACATCACATGTTCACTGCCGTTCTTATTTAAAAACGATTTTGGCGCCAATTCTTTACAGCTAAATTACTTGAATGTAAACTTTGATTTGGTCTTCTTTTAGACGCTGCATAGAAGCATTTTGTTTTGTTCTTTGTTTTTTCTCATTAACTCGCCAATTTTCTATGTACAATTGTTAGTTGTACTCTTATTCTACTCTTCTGGCTCTTAGACCTGTGCCAAGTTCGTGCCATTTTGGCTTATCCCCAGATGACTTGGCTACTATTCACTGTTGTAAGAGGACTTTACGTTCTATGCGCCCTCGCTATTCTCTCATAAAAATCCTGCCACAATCGGAAATCAGCTGCCCGCTCTTACCTCTCTAAATGAGGCAGGCCTGCTGTTAAATGCTAGATCTCTGGTGCGAAATAATGTTGCCTTTATTGATTTTGTTTCCCAAAACAAACCACCCTGGGTTTTTATCACCGAAACCTGGGGCTCTGAAATCCCTGGCCCAGATCTCGTGGACGCAGTTCCTGAGGGCTATTCCCTGTCCAGACTTGATAGGACAAGGTGTAGGGGTGGTGGGCTGGGAATCTTGTTTAGAGACATCTTTACTTGTTGTACCAAGCCTCTCTCTTTACCATCAGACACCTTTGAGGCAATGTATTTCTCCATTACCTTTCTCCCTTCTGAGTCTTTCTCTGGAATTCTCTGTTATAGACCCCCAGGCCCTAAAACGACTTTTCCCTACGAAATTCTTAAATTCATTGAGCCCTATGTTGACAGGCCCCACTTTACCATTCTGGGTGATTTTAACTTCCATCTAGAGGCCACAGATTCGAGGACACGCTAGGACTTATAGATGGTCTAGCTGCATGTGGACTGCACCAATTGGTCAATGGCCCCACACATCTGGCCTCTCATACGCTTGACTCCATTTTTTCTAATGATGCCAGACTTAGGACTGGCACCCCTGTTCCCCTCTCTTGGTCCGACCATCTGGCAGTTCCCTTTCTTCTTAAAGTAAACTCCAACTCAGGCAACAAACCAAAGACTGACGTTTGGTCCACTAGAAGGAACTATAAAACTATAAATGATAATACTCTTTCACCTTTTATGAACGATCTTAGGTGTCCTTCTCTGGAGGATCCAAATAGGGCTGCCTCTGATCTTTTTAATGCCCTAGCTATTGCTATGGACTCTCTTGCCCCGGCCAAACGACATTACTCAGGCCGAAAGAGCCCCTCTCAACCTTGGTTTTCTGACCGCCTAAAAACCATGCGTCAGAAATGCCGGCAACAAGAAAGGTCCTGGATTGCTCATCCTGATCCACGGGGGATAGCCCTGCATAAATCCCTTCTTAGAGATTATAAGAAAGCGATAATGGAAGAAAAAAGGCACTATTTCACTAACCTGACTACATCCCTAAAATCCCCTGGAGACCTTTTTAACATTATCAACACTCTCTCGGCACCCAGACCGGCTGACCCTACCATCAAAACTCAGGAACTTTGTAACAGCTTAGAGAGTTTTTGCCATGATAAGATTGCTGACATCTATAGTGTGCTCGAAATTAGAAACCAAGAGCTTAACGCTAAGGCACCAGAATCCTCCCTCTCAATCCCTGATAGAAATGGAAAGACTGATGTTTTGCTGAAACCTTCACTTACATGTTTTCCCTCTTTATCTATAGAAGATCTCAATCTTTTACTTGATGCCACAAAGTCCTGCTCGCCTCTTGACCCCTGCCCGTTAAAAATCTTAAAAACTTGCAGAGGGTCGGTGCTTCCTCCGCTACTGGAAGTTATGAACTTGGCGATCCAAGAGGGTATCTTTCCCTCTTCCTGGAAAACCGCTATTGTTAGGCCTCTGCTTAAAAAACCCTCCTTAGACCCAGGGATCTTGAAGAATTACCGTCCTATTTCCCTACTCCCGGCCCCAGACAAGATTCTGGAATCTCACATAAATCAACATCTGTCCACTTATATTGAAAATTCCAACATGCTTGATAGCTCCCAGCACGGCTTTTGATCAGCTCACAGCACTGAGTCTGCCCTCACTGTTGTGACAAACAAAATTCGATCTGAGGTTGACAAGGGACATCCTTCGCTGCTTGTGTTATAAGATCTCACAGCAGCTTTTGACACCCTGTCCCCATCAATACTGATCTCCAGGCTCATGGATATCGGATTAGGAGGCTCTGCCCTCAGTTTGCTCTCCTCCTTTCTCCATCACAGGGAGCAGAGAGTAAAAATGGGCAACTTCCTCTACGATCCCCAAAAGGTGCAATGTGGGGTTCCTCAGGGCTCTTCATTGAGCCCTTTACTGTTTAACATCTATGTTACCCCACTTGCACAGGTGGTAAGATCCTTTGGCCTGGACGTGCTGTCATATGCTGACGACACACAGATCTTGGTATCCATCACCCAGCCAGTCTGTGAGATCGCCTCCAAGTTTAGAGCTTGTATGGAGGCAGTCTCCAATTGGATGACATGTAATTTCTTGAAATTGAACGGTGAAAAAAACGAAGTTATGGTCTTCGGAGGGAGCCAAGATCTCTGGTCAAAGGACTGGTGGCCTCCATCCCTGGGAGATTGCCCGACTCCCACTCCTATTGCTAAGAACCTTGGAGTACAAATTGATCCCGCCCTTTCCTTCGACCACCAGGCAAATAGGACAGTGTCTACTTGCTGTGGCACCATCAGAATCTTAAAGAAAATTGCCCCTTACCTGTCCTTGGCAGCCCGGAAACAAGCAACAGCTACCCTAGTACTATCGAGGCTAGATTATTGTAATGCCCTTTATGGTGGCATCAATAAAGGCTCTATCCATCGCCTCCAAATGGTGCAAAATGCTGCAGCCAGATTGGTTCTAAGCCTTCCTAGGAGGACGTCTGCAACAATGGCCAGAAGGGACCTTCATTTGCTTCCGATTCCATCTAGGATCTCCTTCAAAATTCTCTGTCTGGCCCATGGTCCTATCCATGGCTCAGGATCTGAAAGCATTAGATCTCTTCTGTGTGCCTACACCCCCACTAGAATGCTTCGTTCATCTTCAAAGAATAGGCTGGTAGTCCCTAGGTTTGCTAAGGTTAGATGGGGAGGTAGAGCCTTTTCGCCCTTGGCTCCCAAACTGTGGAATGCCCTTCCCCTTGAGCTTACCAGTCAATCCTCCTTGGCAAGTTTCAAAAAACTTCTCAAAACCTGGCTTTTTTCTCAAGCTTATTAGATTCTTGCTCTCCCAATGGCCTTTGGTCTAGTTATCTGGAGTCTGGACTTTCCATGTCTGTTTGTATTGCGCCTTGATGCCCCTTGGGGCTAAGTTTTGCGCGTATAAAAACGCCTTTCATTCATTCATTCATTTGTATATATAATTTTTGTTTAATCCCGTCACATCACTATGTCACAATTTATTTGGGTTATGAACCACTCTGACTGTTCTCTAAGTCACTTCCGTTTTTGTTTTTACACTGACATAGGGTTTCCACTTAATTCTCACTTCCACACACCTAGCCTACTGTTATAATTCTACATTTTTAATACATACACATTCTTCTGTCCTTCCCAGCCCTGATGAGTCACAGCCGCTACACTGTGTGACGAAACACGTGTCTGCAATTTACTTTATTACTAAAAAATCATGTCTTGGATGTACTGATCAGCACCCCGCTATTATAACATCCATACCTATATACAATGGACTCTCGAATCTTTTTTGAACTATTTTGGTGACATTGAGGTTTTCACTAGGGAACCATTCAGTTTATCGTGTGCACTGGACTCTATTCATATTTGCGGAACAGGAGACACATCTCCTTACCTTAGCAGGGGCTAGTTTTCCTTTGGGTTTGTTCCCCTGACCCGTATGCACCGAACTTAACTCATCAGCCACAACCAACACTAAAGGAACACACTGAGCGCCACATCTTCCTAAAACCTATCCAAACCCATTCTCCCCCTTTGCAAAACGTTCTTAAGGAAGGGCAGCTACAATCCTTGATAGACACTATATTGTATGAATACGAGTATACACTACTCCTCCACCGAACCGACGTCTCTTCCAACCAAAACTTTGAGTGACATGGATAGAGATCAGATTGCATTGGAACTATTTGACAATTTATCCAAAGGCACTTCGCTGATCAGCACACCTAGCAGTAACAACACTCAACGGAAGGAAGGACTAAGAGAAAAATTTATAAGATTGGAAAGATGAAAGAAGACAGAGAACTCACGCTGGTGGGACTGCGCGACTTCGAAACAATACTTAAGATTGAAGAGAGTCCCAAGGGGACTTAGATCACAGATATTCCCCACATTCGACGACTTGGACGACGATCTCCTGGGAAAGTGGGAAGAAACACTAACCACCAACTCTAACGCACTGATACTAATTTTAATAGAAAACGCGGAAAGGAAAGTTACTAAATTGCAAGCAGAAATCACGAATCTGGAAAAAGAAATACAGGAACTAGACCAAAAAGAAGCAACAGAGAAGAACTATGCTATCTTGAAAGAAGTACTGAATAAACACCAAAACGAAATTAAAGAAAGAAAGACCAGGCAACTGAAAAGGGACGAAGCGGGTTACAACGAAGGCAGAGTATTTACTTTTGCTCGCAAATACGACCGGGTTTTACAGAAAACACCAAAATCGACAACTACCACCACTAAAGGAACCATTTCCAGCTCCTCAAGCACATCTTCACTCAATACAATACAGACCAGTGATAGTGAACCAGACAACCAAGACCCAACAAAACAAAGAACAAAGACATACCATTTTTTACAAGAGGTACGGACAATCAGACAAGAAAACAGAACGCAACAGAGGAGGGATATAGGAGACAAAAAACCTGCCGCGGCAAAAGGGGCGGAACCAGAAAAAGAAGCCTACAAGAAGAAATTGAGATTGGGAGACGAGAAGAAGGTCTGACCAATACAGAGGACGTACAAGTGATCAACTTCTCATCTACACAACTCAACGACAATATGATCACTCTCTTGAATAAAGGACTCAACTTCAACCCGCACGAATCAGGGAACATGTGCAGGTCCAAAATCGATCTTTTCAAGTTCATTAGAGGGTTGAAACTCAAGAGACACTCCGCCATGACTCCTGATGACACCACTAAACAAGTCAAAATATACGATACTCGTTGGTCATGCACCGAGACCATCAATGACATAAGAGCAACCCATGTCCTATTGTCTATAACTGATACAGACGACCCACCCTAAAACATTGACCTTCTCCTACAAGAACTAGATATTGATCCCACTAACACCGTCCCGAGTGGCTTGAAGACTAAGTCAAAGTGGACTCCTAATCTGACAAGCGGCAACTAAATCGATAATTTCCATAATCTCATCCTGGAGGATCTGGATAAATATGAAATAAGAACTCGCACCAAATCCAAACATACCAAAGGCAACCTGACAAAAGGAGAAAGGTATTGAACACCCTAAGCAAAATGGATGAAATCATCATCAAAGAGGCAGACAAGGGGGGGGAACGTCATTGTCATGGATAAAATTGACTACAACAGAGAGATCATGAGACAACTCCAGGACAAGTCCTGTTACATCACTCTGGATGGTAACCCCACTAGCCAACTCACCATTCTCATCAACAGAAACCTACAAGCCTGGAATACTCAAGGTCTACTAGACGACGACGAGACCCTATACCTGAAAGTTGTAAGACCAACTTATCCATGCCTTTACATACTCCCTAAGGTGCACAACCAGGCGCCATTCCCACCCGGAAGACCAATCATCTCCGGGATTGGCGGACCAACGGAGAGACTAGCGGAATACGTGGATATGTTTTTAAACCCTATGGTCAAAAACTTAGCCTCACACATACAAGATACCAAACACATATTGGGAATTCTGAGTGATATACAATGGCAACCAAATATGATCATGGCCACCCTGGATGTGGTCTCCCTATATACTTCGATCAACCCCATTTTAGGATTAAAAACAATAACTAAAGCTCTACATGACAGACCAGCGACACTGTGGGCCCACACAAACATGATCGTCTCTATGATGGACATAATTTCGAACAACAATTGCTTCACTTATGAACAAAGATGGTACAAACAGACAAAAGGAGTAGCCATGGGCTCTAAATTTTCACCTTCCTTTGCCAACCTATTCATGGGAGAACTTGAGAAGGAATGGATCTGGGGTACCAGAGGGGCACCCTGGACGGAGTACATAATCTACTGGGGGAGATACATAGATGACTGTCTCCTCCTCTGGTCTGGCTCACAAGAACAACTTAACTCCTTCTGCAACCACCTTAACTCTAACAACATGGAAATACAATTCACCTGTCAGTCAAGTACCACCAACATTGCTTTTCTGGACATTGAACTATACATAAGGAACAACATCTTACACAGCAGACTTTTCAGAAAGGAGACTTCCTGCAATGCCATTCTGCACGCTTCAAGTTCCCATCCAATACACCAGATACAATCAATCCCATTTGGTGAGTTCACGAGGACGAGGCGTAACTGCAGTGAACAAACAGAATTCGACAAAGAATTATCCGACATGAGACAAAGATTCAAAAGACGTGGTTACAAACCCGACACTATCGAAAGAGCTACCGCAAGGGTAAGGAGCCTGGAGAAAAATACCACCTTGAGCAACACTAGAAAACCTACCCCTACCAAACCTATTGCCAGACTCATAACCGAGTACAATGAAATCAGTACTGTAATGAGACAAAGTCTAAACAGACATTGGAAGGACAACGTACTGAGGGACCTCTTGCCGGCCAGACCACAAATCACATTCAGAAAAGGTCTCACACTCAGGAACAGACTGAGCCCCACTGTTCCTACCAAGAGTCCACCTTCTAACTGGATGACCAACCTATCCTGCGGCTTCCACTGCTGTGGAGCCTGTAAATGGGCACGCAATGGCACTAAGGAATTCAGAGATTGGAGAAACCAGACTTACAAAATCAAAAGGAACATAAACTGTAACACTAAGTATACTGTCTACATTCTTGAGTGCACTTGCAAAAAAGTCTATGTGGGAAGCATCATACGGGCCCTAAAAGAGCGCATCATGGAGCACATCAGAGCCATGATAAACAATGACGCAAGATCTCCTGTTGGTTGCCACATTCATGCATGCCCCTCACAAGGACCTAAGAAGAGTCTTGCTTTCTTTGGAATTGACATAACTGACCCCAGCCCAAGAGGGGGTAACCGAGAACTGAGGCTGCGAATGCTTGAAGCAACATGGATCATGAGCTTACATTCTGTGAAAGAGGGACTCAACATTGACCATGAGTTTCACTACTTCTTGGGAATATAATACAATATTATCAACCTGCATGCTCAACAGTATATGTTGTACCAGCAACCTGCACGCTCGATAGAATATATTGTATTCTTGTTTTTTCTTTTCCTGACATAACAGGTGTTTCCTCACACCGCAATAACACACACTTGTGATAATATTTGTTCTTTTGATACCTTTTAAGATCTACGCGATTTCTATTCCTCTCTCGTATGATTATGTACTGTGATTATTACAATTATACTACATGAACCGTTTATAATTCAAGTAGTTAGGAAGTCACTTTTCCGCCATGACATTGGTACATTTATCTGTTTGTCTATTATGCACTGTAAATATCATTACCGTACAACCAAGTTTTGTCATTGTTTGAGGAAGTATAGGAGGTCGCTTACAAACGCCAGCGCTTTTGCCAATTTTGTACTTATAGCTGAGGGCATCGTGTAACACACACAGTATTTCAACTCCTTTGCCCATCACCTCTATTATATTCCCGCTCTGTACACTTTTTATGACATCACCTTCAATTCTGGGCCTTATACCAGTCACACCCCTTTCTTTCTCCCATACGTTTCACTCCAACCTCTCGTCCGGCATCAAATAGCGCATGCGCGCATTTGTGCCCAGTCATGACATAATCAGAGTTTCCATTTTGCGGTCTAGTGGTTTTCCCTCACGTCACACATGGGTGACGATCTGCCCCCTACGGACCTATCCCCTCTCACCTACCTTGTTATAATCCACCCACACTCCCTTCACCATCATCCATTACCAGGATGAGGAGAATCACTCCAGCACAGATCCATACTAGCCTTCGATTCTGAAAGAGGTAAGCGTCTACCGTGCACGCCCCAGGTGCTGTCATTTTCCTTCCCACCGATCGCAGAATTTTATTCTAGATCGGATAGCCCTATTTACTGTCCTTTTCCTTTGACCCAATTTCTAGTCATTTACGGGACATATCCGTCCTGCCACGAGCCTTATACAACAAGCAGCATCCCTGCTTATCCTCCATACCCTGATCTCCTTTCAGGCGTATTTCCACCGCATCACGCTAATCAAGCGTTCCAGGTAATCTTCCGCCACCCAATGCCCTAGACATGCTCGTTGTCGATACCGACCGCTCTCTCTGTTCCTGTCTTTTATGCTAGATTACGCCCCCACTGTCTTTTCGTTTGACCTCCACCTTCGCCGTCGCACTGCCTTCCAACATGGATCTTCCTACTCTCGTTCCTTTTGATCGATAGGGGTTGTTTTATATCCACCCTGTAGCTAATCTACCCCAATTTGAGTTTTATTCACTGTTTACATGCCAAATGTTATGTTTTACTTACGGGTGAGATACTTTCTTCCATACCTAAGCACCATATGCTAGCGTACCATGTCATTCCCAGTACATTGCGATAACACTGCTTCTTTAAGGAGAGTTAATCATTTGTTTTGCACACCGCGGAACACAGGTTTTTGAATTTGTCTTCTTTTAGAAACGGTGCAGCAACCCGGAACATGCACAATTCTACATTAATATAACCATCCTTGCATTTTATTCCATCTGGATTCTTTCAACTGCCCTACCTCTGTTTAATTTGGTCTTCTTTTAGGTACCTGCCAGTTCCTGACATACATCACATGTTCACTGCCGTTCTTATTTAAAAACGATTTTGGCGCCAATTCTTTACAGCTAAATTACTTGAATGTAAACTTTGATTTGGTCTTCTTTTAGACGCTGCATACAAGCATTTTGTTTTGTTCTTTGTTTTTTTTTCTCTTCTCATTAACTAGCCAATTTTCTATGTACATTTGTATATATCATTTTCGTTTAATCCCGTCACATCACTGTGTCACAATTTATTTGGGTTATGAACCACTCTGAATGTTCTCCAAGTCACTTCCGATTTTGCTTTTACACTGACATAGGGTTTCCACTTAATTCTCACTTCCACACACCTAGCCTACTGTTATAATTCTACGTTTTTAATACATACACATTCTTTTGTCCTTCACAGCCGCTACACGGTGTGACGAAACACGTGTCGGCAATTTACTTTATTACTAAAAAATCATGTCTTGGATGTACTGATCAGCACCCCGCTATTAAAACATCCATACCTATATACAACGGACTCTCCAATCTTTTTTGAACTATTCTGGTGACATTGAGGTTTTCACTAGGAAACCATTCAGTTTATCGTGTGCACGGGACTCTCTTCAACTGCGGCACTGCTCTCCGGGATTTTCTGAGCCTGTCTGTTTCCATCCCTGCCAGTGAGGTGCCCCCTCTGGCTCGGACTCTGCGGCGTCCCGTTCTCTCGACTGCTGCCCTGGAGCCTGTGTCGATCTTCCTCCAACCTGGGAGAATGGATTGGACACTGTTGCCACCGATGCCCGGGACCTGTGCACATGGACGGCACAGCAGTGCTTCGGAGACCGCCTGCCCCCCCTTTTGTCTGTCTTGCTCTGTTCCCCTTCTTGTTCTTCCTCCGTTGGTTTGGCTCCCTGGTTTTCTTTGGACTTGGCCCCTGTTGGACAGGCCTCGTGAAAGGCCCGCTCCCTCCCCGCATGAGAAGGCCCGAACGCCGGCTCTCCCGGTGTCCCCCGAAGAACCACCCCTGCAACCCACCGAAGCAACCCGCAACCCTTCCCCAACGGGACGCCTGCTCCCGAACATCCCAGCATCGGCTGTCCCGGGCCCCGTCAGCACCATTGCCCCGGCCCAGCCGCCATCTTGGACACTGCACCACGAGGCTGCATGGCCTCAGCTCGACCCTAACCCTGGGCCTGGCCGGGCCCCCGACATTGAGGCACCACCATCCACCCAGGAGGTGAAGAGACCACTTGGCAGGTCAATGGGAGAGAGGAGTGTCGATGGCTCTCCCCCGCCAGGTGCCGATCGCCCCCGGCCTCCCCGGGCACTGGCTCCACCCCCCTGCTGGGTGTCTGGACTCCCTCATCCCGGACCTCCCGACCTCCAAGCGCGAGGGTCCGGACATCAAAGGGGGCCAGACCTATAACTGGGGCAGCTCCAGAGCAGGAAGGCAGTTGTATCCTGGAGTCGAGAGACACCTTGAAGAACTCATCCTTGACGGACTGCTGGCGCTGCCGCAGCACTACCTTGTGAATCATCGATCCTGCCTGCTGGCGCTGCCGCGGCCCTCTGCAACCTATACCTTCGTCGGGACCTGTTGGCGCTGCCGCGGCCCATCCTTGTGAACCATTGTTCCTGCCTGCTGGCGCTGCCGCGGCCCTCTGCAACCTACACCTTCGTCGGGACCTGCTGGCGCATGCCGCGGCCCATCCTTGTGACCCATCGTTCCTGCCTGCTGGCGCTGCCGTGGCCCTGCTCAAACAAGACTTATCATCCTAGCCTGCTGGCGCTGCCATGGCCCGACCTTCCAGAACTCCGAGCTCGAGGATTGTGAGCTACCCATCTTGCCACCCCCGTACCGGACCGGTACCAAGACTGTCCCGCTACCCCTCTCCCTGCCAGAGACTAGAATTGAAAGGACCCTCGTGTCCCGACCTCACTGTATCGCTGATAAACTTGCTTCAAGAATCATATATAAAGAGTGTTGATCTCATCCTTGTGTGGTGTCCATCTGTGGGGGGGAAGTTACTCGTCTGTACGATCGCTGCAGACGGCCCTCACTGGAGGCCTCTCCCCCTGTCCTCGGCCGACCCTCCGGGTCCCCGTCTAACATTGGTGGCCAGCGGCGCGATCCGAACCAACGCGTAATCGTACAGAGAGTAACTCACCCCACGACACAACCACAATGACCACAAAAGAGAGCGGAACCACAGAGCACAGAGAAAATCCAGATGGAGAAATTAGAAGAGTATAACCACAGAGAACTAAAGCAGTTCTGCATAGAACTAGGCATTGCTACCACAGGACTGAGCACGAAAGAAGACTTCAAAAAGGCCCTGGAATCTTGGGCAGAGACGGGTACGGCCGTACCCCAAAACCAAAGCCTCGAGGCACCGGAAACGAACCCCACTCCGACAGAAGAAAGAAGATCGGGTCTCTCCCCGGAGGAGATCCGGGAACGAGAAAAAAGCAGGCTCCATGAACTGGAGCTGGCTCGACTTCGGTTGGATGGAGAACTGAAGTTGGCGGAACAAAAAATAACATTGGAACACTTGAGGCTCCGAGAGGAGCGGGAAGAAAAACAAAGACAAAGAGAGTTAGAAGAGAAAAAGCTAGCCTACGAACATGAGCGCAACCTAAAAGAAATAGAGCTTCGGAAACAGAATAAAGATCTCGGGGTGCCCGAGCGCCCGAACACTCCTGCCACTACTGACCCGAAAGTCCACATCCCCAAGGATGTCGTCTGAGAGTATTACCGGAACGACGACATCCAGCAATGGTTCAAAGCCTATGAGGTAGCCATGACCTCCCACCGGATTCCCCGAAGCGACTGGGGAGCCGGGTTATGGGGGAGGTTCGTCAACGAAGGGCGAGACGCCCTGCTGCAACTCCCGGACCATCAGATGACCGCCTACGACCACATGAAAGCCACCCTTCTCACTCGATACGGACTCACGCCCGAGATGTACCGCCAGCGGTTCCGCGACTGCAAACGGATCCCGGGTACAACTTGGGTGGAGTACGTGAACTTTTTCAGCAGAGCGTTGGAAGGGTGGATCAAGGGCAGCAAGGTGACCACGTACGAGCAACTCTTTGACCTTATTGTGTGGGAGCACCTCTCTAACAACTGCTTCGTCGAGCTCAGGCAGCACCTCCTCGACAGTAAACTAACTGAACCTCGGCAACTCGCCGCCGAAGCTGACCGATGGGAAAGCACCCGAGTGGCCCGAAACGGCCCCAGCGAACCAAACAGAACCAACCAAGGACCCCATCGCCCCCGAGGAGGAGGAGGCCAGGGTCGGGGCAGAGACGCCGTCCCGGTGGCTCCCGCCAGCAGCGCCCCGCCCCCGGCCGGCAGGGGAAACCCCCCGATGCGTCCAGGGTTCCGAGCCAACGTTACTTGCCACCGATGCCAGCGACCCGGCCACTACGCCAACGACCCTAATTGCCCAAAGAACCAGAACCCTATGCCACGCCAGGTCACTGTCGCCGCCCTGGGAGAAGAGCAAACCCCAGAAGACGCTGAGGAGTACGAGGCCGACCAGCCCGAGTGGGAACCAGCCGCCATGTCCCTGGTCTGCCTAGGGGAAAGAGACATGATTCCGCGGGCTCCCCTACCCGCCAATACGCGGAAATACAGCCAGTGGGTCAACATTAACGGGCGCCCGGCTGAAGCCCTACGTGACACCGGGGCCAGTGTGACGGCAGTCCGCTGTCATCTGGTGACCCCGAAGCAGATCTTGCCGAACGTCCTGTGCCCCGTCCGGTCAGCCGACAACTCCGAAAGCCTGTGTCGGATGGCCTGCGTCCCCTTCGAGTGGGGAGGAGTATCCGGAATGCTGAAGGTGACTGTCCGCGATGATGCCCCCGTGGACTGCCTCCTGGGGAACGACCTCGAAAGTTCCCCCTGGGCAGCCGTCGAAAGAAGAGAGCACATGGGGATGTTGGGCCTCCCGGAATGGGCCTGCATAACGACCCGGTCCATGGCCGCCCGCGCCATCTCCAGTCCCGAAGAACCCGAATGGCCAGAACCTCCTCCCCCGATCGTCCCGGAGGGAGCCGCCCTAAGCGCCAATCCCCCAGAGCAGACCGAAGAAGGGCCCGTTCAACTCCAGGACCTTCCCGAACTGGCCCAGTGGCGGCAAGAGGGTGGTCCCACCCAGGAGCAGTTCCGACAAGAGCAGAGGACCTGTCCCTCCCTCGAGGGACTCCGGCAGCAAGCCCTCGCCCAGAGCGCAGGAGACAACGCAGGGGCCCACTGGATTTATTGGGACAATGACCTGCTCTACAGTGAGTGAAGAATTGCTGAGCTGGGGGCCAGTCGGGTGTTGGTGGTCCCCCTCCTCTTCAGAGACTTCCTTTTGAACTTGGCACACGATGTCCCCCTGGCTGGGCACCTGGGGCAAGACAAAACCTACAACCGCCTGGTGACTCACTTCTACTGGCCCAAAATGCGTAATGATGTCTCCAACCACTGCCGGGCCTGCCCTACCTGCCAGGCCAGCGGGAAGAGCGGCCGAAAGATCAAAGCACCCTTGCAACCCTTTCCCGTCGTCACCACCCCATTCGAGCGGGTCGGAATAGACATTGTGGGGCCCCTCGACCCCCGAACGGCCCAGGGGCACCGGTTCATCCTAGTCCTGGTGGACCACGCCACCCGCTATCCCGAGGCCATACCTCTTCGGACAGTGACAGCACCTGTGGTAGGCCGAGCCCTGATGGGGATCTTCTCTCGAGTGGGTTTCCCCCGGGAAGTCGTCAGCGACAAAGGAAACGAACTTTATCTCAAAGTACATGAGGTGTCTCTGGCAACAGTGCGGGGTCACCTACCGGTTCACGACCCCTTATCACCCGCAAGGAAATGGACTGGTCGAGCGGTTTAACCGCACTCTCAAGGGAATGATCATGGGCCTGGACGAACCCCTATGTCGCCAATGGGACGTGCTGCTCCCGTGCCTCCTCTTCGCCTATCGAGAAGTTCCCCAGAAATCCCTCGGCTTCAGTCCCTTTGAGCTCCTGTATGGACATCCCGTCCGGGGCCCCCTCAGCCTGGTCAAGGAAGGATGGGAGATGGCCCCCCAGAAGACCCCTCCAGACGTCTATAAGTACCTCCTGACCCTCCGCAACCAGACCCGGCGATTCAGGGAACTCGCCAAAGCCAATCTTGAGGCCAGTCAGGAAGACATGAAGAAATGGTACGATCAGCATGCCTCCTCCATTGAGTTCGAACCAGGCCAGCAAGTCTGGGTGATGTCTCCAGTTGAACCCTGTGCCCTGCAGGACAAATGGACAGGACCCTTCAAGGTGATAGAGCGCAAGGGCCCTGTCACCTACCTAATAGACATGGAGTCCTCCCGGAACCCCCTGCGCGTTCTCCACGCCAACAGACTCAAACCCCACTTCGTACGTTCGGAGCTCAGCCTACTGATGGCCACAGATAGTGGGACAGAAGAAGACTCCGAGCCCCTCCCTGACCTACTGAGGACCCGTGAAAAAGTTGGCTCAGTAGAAGGGGTCAGACTCTCCGATGCCTTGTCCCCAGAACAACGCCAAGACTGTCGGGCTCTCCTGCTACAATTTGCGAACCTGTTCTCCCTCACCCCCGGGGTCACCCCCTGGTGCCTTCACGATGTGGACACTGGGGATAGTCCACCTATTCGACACAGGGCGTACCGAGTGCCAGATCGGGTGCGCACCTGCATCCAGAACGAAGTCACTAAGATGCTGGCCCTAGGAGTGATCGAACCATCCGACAGCCCCTGGGCCAGCCCAGTCGTACTGGTCCCCAAGGCTGCCGCCCCGGGCGTTGCCCCCGAGCTCCGGTTCTGCGTAGACTATCGGGGCCTGAACGCTGTTACCAGAACCGACGCTCACCCCATCCCCAGGGCAGATGAGCTGGTTGACTGCATGGGGGCTGCCCGCTACCTGAGCATCTTCGATCTGACAGCGGGCTACTGGCAAATCGGCCTCGCCCCCAGGGCCCAAGAACGATCCGCCTTCTCTACCCCGGATGGCCACTACCACTTCAAAGTGATGCCATTCGGCATGAAAAACGCTCCAGCTACCTTCCAACGACTCGTGAACCAGGTACTGGCGGGTCTCGAAGAATTCAGCGCCGCCTACCTGGACGATATCGCTGTGTACAGTCGTCACTGGGCAGACCACCTTCACCACCTCCGAGAAGTCATGCACGCCCTCCAGCAGGCTGGCCTCACCATCAAAGCCAGCAAATGTCAGATTGGCCAGGGGTCTGTGACCTACCTCGGACACCAAGTGGGGAGCGGTCTGGTGGCCCCCCTTCAGCTCAAGATCGCTGCCATCCAGTCCTGGCAACCACCTGTCACCCAAACCGAGGTCCGGGCCTTCCTAGGGCTCACCGGATACTATCGGCGGTTTGTAAAGGACTATGGCAGCATTGTGGGGCCCCTCACAGAACTAACATCCAAGAAACACCCCAAAACCGTCAACTGGACTCCGGACTGTCAAACGGCCTTCGAGAAGTTGAAGGCCGCCATGTGCACCGCCCCCGTGCTCCAGGCCCCCGACTACAGCCTTGGAGTTCATAGTCCAGACGGACGCCTCAGATCATGGCGTTGGGGCAGTCCTCTCTCAACTCAACGCCGAGGGAGTCGATCAGCCAGTGGCCTTCATCAGCCGACGCCTACTGGCTCGAGAACAGCGCTGGAGCACCATCGAGCAGGAGGCCTTCGCAGTGGTATGGGCTCTCAAGAAACTCCGGCCCTACCTCTTCGGTACCCATTTCAGGGTACAGACAGACCACCGACCCCTGCAATGGCTGATGCAGATGGGGGGGGAGAACCCAAAACTGTTGCGATGGTCCATCTCCTTGCAGGGGATGGACTTCACTGTGGAGCATCGTCCGGGCCAGGACCACGCCAACGCGGACGGCCTGTCACGCTTTTTCCGCCTCGGCGAGGAGAGTACCCAAGAGGATGGGTGACTCTCCCTGCCTTCAGCTGGGGGGGACGCATGTTGGACAGGCCTCGTGAAAGGCCCGCTCCCTCCCCGCATGAGAAGGCCCGAACGCCGGCTCTCCCGGTGTCCCCCGAAGAACCACCCCTGCAACCCACCGAAGCAACCCGCAACCCGTCCCCAACGGGACGCCTGCTCCCGAACATCCCAGCATCGGCTGTCCCGGGCCCCGTCAGCACCATTGCCCCGGCCCAGCCGCCATCTTGGACACTGCACCACGAGGCTGCATGGCCTCAGCTCGACCCCAACCCTGGGCCTGGCCGGGCCCCCGACATTGAGGCACCACCATCCACCCAGGAGGTGAAGAGACCACTTGGCAGGTCAATGGGAGAGAGGAGTGTTGATGGCTCTCCCCCGCCAGGTGCCGATCGCCCCCGGCCTCCCCGGGCGCTGGCTCCACCCCCCTGCTGGGTGTCTGGACTCCCTCATCCCGGACCTCCCGACCTCCAAGCGCGAGGGTCCGGACATCAAAGGGGGCCAGACCTATAACTGGGGCAGCTCCAGAGCAGGAAGGCAGTTGTATCCTGGAGTCGAGAGACACCTTGAAGAACTCATCCTTGACGGACTGCTGGCGCTGCCGCAGCCCTACCTTGTGAATCATCGATCCTGCCTGCTGGCGCTGCCGCGGCCCTCTGCAACCTACACCTTCGTCGGGACCTACTGGCGCTGCCGCGGCCCATCCTTGTGAACCATCGTTCCTGCCTGCTGGCGCTGCCGCGGCCCTCTGCAACCTACACCTTCGTCGGGACCTGCTGGCGCTGCCGCGGCCCATCCTTGTGACCCATCGTTCCTGCCTGCTGGCGCTGCCGCGGCCCTCTGCAACCTACACCTTCGTCGGGACCTGCTGGCGCTGCCGCGGCCCATCCTTGTGACCAATCGTTCCTGCCTGCTGGCGCTGCCGCGGCCCTGCTCAAACGAGACTTATCATCCAAGCCTGCTGGCGCTGCCGCGGCCCGACCTTCCAGAACTCCGAACTCGAGGATTGTGAGCTACCCATCTTGCCACCCCCGTACCGGACCGGTACCAAGACTGTCCCGCTACCCCTCTCCCTGCCAGAGACTAGAATTGAAAGGACCCTCGTGTCCCGACCTCACTGTATCGCTGATAACCTTGCTTCAAGAATCATATATAAAGAGTGTTGATCTCATCCTTGTGTGGTGTCCATCTGTGGGGGGGAAGTTACTCGTCTGTACGATCGCTGGAGACGGCCCTCACTGGAGGCCTCTGCCCCTGTCCTCGGCCGACCCTCCGGGTCCCCGTCTAACAGCCCCCATAACTTCTGGACTGGAAACGTGTGTGCCCCGCAATTTTGGGATTGTCTCCTGTTGTCGCTCTTGTCCTTGGTCCACCATCTTGCGAAACAGCAGACATTCTATTGCACTCCCTTGGTGCTGTGATTGCGTCCCCCTCCGACCCCACTTAATGGAACTCTGCTCTCCTGGTTTTTTGGGTCTTGACCTGAGAAAATCTACTATTTGTATATCCATACTAATATAATAAAGAGAGAGCCCAAACCTTTGAGGTGGGTAATCTCAAGAACCACAGCACCAACTACAACACCCAATACAGCGTTGGAAAGGGCAGTTGCAGCAGAAGGACATAGGCTATGCAGGCGCCCACCATATACATTTAAAAGGTGAAAGAACCATGACAGCAAAGTAGTCCCTTGTGGGCGTGTCTGCGTTGTGCTGTGGGCGTGTGCTGGGGGGCGTGACAATCGCTGGGGGCGTGGTATGTTCCGCCCTTAATGCCATGTCTCATATCGTGTGCTAATCCCACCCTGCTCCCTTTAAATACCCCTGCACCCCATAATCATAACCCACCCTTACTCCTTAAAATACCCCAACACCCTTAAACACTAACCCATCTTAACCCTATAAATATACTCTGTACCCCAAAACCCAAACCTATCCCTAAACCCTATAAAAAAACCCTGTTCCTCAAAACCCAAACCTACCCCTGAACCCTAAAAATACCCCTGTACCCCAAAACCCAAACCTAGCCCTGAACCTTAAAAATACCACTGTACCCCAAAACCCAAACCTACCCCTGAGCCCTAAAATACCCCTGTACCCCAAAACCCAAACCTAGCCCTGAACCCTTAAAATACCCATGTACTCCAAAACCAAAACCTACCCCTGAACCTTTAAAATACCCCTGAACCCCAAAACACAAACCTAGCCCTGAACCCTAAAAATAACCCTGTACCCCAAAACCCAAACCTACCCCTGAACCCTAAAATACCCCTGTACCCCAAAACCCAAATCTAGCCCTGAACCCTAAAAATACCCCTGTAGCCCAAAACCCAAACCTAGCCCTGAACCCTTAAAATACCCCTGTTCCCCAAAACCCAAACCTACCCCTGAACTCTAAAAATACCCCTATACCCCAAAACCCAAACCTAGCCCTGAACCCTAAAAATACCCCTGTACCCCAAAACCCATACCTATCCCTAAACCCTAAAACTACCCCTGTGCCCCATAACCCAAAACTATATCTGAACCCTTAAAATACCAAAACACCCCAAACAGATACCTCAGTACCCCAAAACATATACCCCTATACCCATACTTACCTTATCCAAATATTTAAAAAAAAAACGTGCTTTTACCATTCATGCATTTACAACGAATTTTGTTGTAAATGTATGCGTAGTAAAAGCATATAAAATGTAATGCCATGCGTTATAATGGCATTGCGGAGTCATGGTACTTTCGTAATGAAAGTATGCGGAGTGATGGTATGCGGAAAGAAAGTTGCGGAATAATGGGTGTTTACCCTCCCCCGGTAAGTACATTGGTGGCACGGCGGCCCACATCTCCAGCAACATACTCATATTTTTTCACCACCCATTTGAAAAATGCACAGGTCTCTCTCATTGATGGCCAGCACCGACATACACTTTTAGACACACCTCCCGCCACAAGTTTTAGAATTGCGAACCTTAGAGCTGGGGAGCTACGTTCGAATCTCGGCATCAGCTCAACATCCTGTGATTCCAGGCAAATTGCTTTGTCTCCCCGTGCCTACCACAAATGAATGTGTTCTTCTGTAATGTAAATTGTGCTCATGCCATGTTGTCGAGTTTGCGCTATATAATATTGCAAGGAAAAAGAAAGTAGGGAAACTCGAGTTCACACACTACTGAACGCGCACTCTTAAGTGCATCAGCAGTGCACTGTGAATCGGAGCGTTTCACAGGCCTGTCACAGATAAGAAATGCTATCTAAACGAAATCCTACAAAACAATATACTACTGGCCGGCAGCAATTCATACCCGGACAACGTTGGGATGGGCTGCTAGTATATGTATATAGAGATAACTCTAACCACTAGTATATGTAGTAGACTTTTGTACTCTCTACCATTCCTATGTGACTCTTAGAGTGTATCCATTTGTATCTCTTCCTTGAGTGACTTTACAACTTGTACATTTGCAATTTTTTCTGTTTGTCTCTTTTATGTAACTCATGTAATCCTAAATCCTTCTGTATCGCAACTGGTTCTTATGTAAAGCGCTCTGACACCTTCGGGTAAGGTTTGCGCTATATAAAATCGCATTAAATAAATAAATAAAAATTCCAAAATTATCAGGAGCATCATAAGGACTTCCTGGAGCGTTAGCATGCTGAAGATCTGTTTGTGGAAGTACTTGTTCGGTACCCTGAGATCCATGATGCTGGTCTCCATTGACCTGTTTACTTCTTTATCAGAAAGAATGCGGAATAAATCCCTGATTCCTCTGGTCCTTCAGCACTGCTTCTATTGCTCCCTAGAGAAGGAGAAAGAGAATTTCTATTGCAGCTCTCTCAAATTATGGTTCTTCCGATGTGGGCAGAAGGGTGGTTTCAGAAGAAACTCTAAGAAGTGACAAGAGCGTACAATCTGTCTCACCCATCGGTCCCTTGTTATAGGCTTCCATGCGGGGCGCATAAAATACATTTCCCCCTATCTGCGGAAGTAGATTGGACGGGGGGCACCTGCGAGAAGTCAAACTTGTTTTTGGTTGCCCTGGGAGGGTGCTTTCGAGGAGCCCCCTTTTCACCTTGAAAATCTGCTACAATAATGGCTGTGGTTTCTGTTGGGCATATAACCTTGGTTGTATCTGGGTTTTCTTGGAGGGTAATATGGGCAACCTTGATGCCCGTATTGATTGAAACCTCCTCTGTATGTATGAAATCTTTGTGAGCCATGAGAAGACAGGAAACCAAAACAATGATACTGGAGACCTCCCAGAGATTGAGCCATAACTGCACCTGTTAAATATTCTGCAAGGCGACATCAACATGCTTACCAAATAGGATGATTCCATCAAATTGCATGTCCAGGATTTTTGGTTGGTCTTCCGGGCAGAAAATTGCAGATTGCAGTAGAACTTGCATTCTTAAAATAGAAGCTCCTACTTCTTGGTGAAAACCTTCTTTAGAAACATCCATTGCCTCATCAATGATGACCGCTGAATTTGCTGCGCCCTCTCTGATAACTTTAGCCATGACACTCTTATCCTCCAGTATGATGTCGATTAGTGGCGCAATGTCATGCCAATTCTGTGATCATAACGGCCTAGAATTGTGAAGGCGTTTTCAGGCTTGACTAATGTAGTTACCATGGAACCAACTCCACAGCCCAGATTATCTATGTGGTTTCTGTCCCTGTAAAGGGGTGCAGTGGAAGGCGTGCTTTGGGTCTTCGACCTGCACTTAGCCGCAAATGCTATTACAGAGTCTGGGTTTCGATGGTCCATAAGGCAGGCCGGGGCTGTGTCTGGAGCCCTCTATTGCTTCTCCAAATGGAAAATCGTCCAGTTGGGCGGGCAACTTGTCACCTTCCTTAGATATGACATAGTCATCCCACTCCTCTATATCTTCTTCATTAGGTAGTTCACCCTCATGCTCAACATCTAAATAGAGTCCTTATCTCCCATATATTTAGGAGTCCTCAAGACCAGCTTTGTTGTGACTATATTTGGATGGTGGTCAATCGGGGGAAAAAGGGGTAGAGGTGGCGAGGGAGATGCTGGTGGTGGAGGTGGTAGCAGAAGTGGTGGCAGAGGTGGGGCGGGCATGGGCCGCCCGGCAGGCTGCTGTGTAAGTAGTCTTTGAAAGGTGTCTATCATCTGTTGTAAAGTCAGAAATGTAATAACCACCTGCAACATCTCCAATTCAGGGCAGCCACAACAAGGGGTATAGGGTTGATGAGGATAATCAACTACAAAAGTCTGTGGTTGATAGTCATACTCTTGAAAGTAAGTAAACTCAACATCCACAGTGTCTCCCTCCAATTCCAGGATGTGGAAGGCATCTAATTACGTAAAGTTATAAGCAGTCCCTGAAATATCCTGGTCACTGAGTTCACTCTCCAACTTGAGTCCAGAATTTGTGCGGGACGTTTTGCTGTCACTTGCATAAGTGAAAAAATAACTGCTATGGAAAAAACTGTCATCAACAGGGCAGGCATCAACGTCGGGAGCAAGGACATTCATGGAGTCATTGACAATGGTCTCAACATCAATGGTGACGCCGTCAACGACATGGGTCTGGTTGTCGACAGGATCGATGCTGATGAGGATATGGTCCTGTGCCCCAAGTGACAACTGATGTGTTGTGTACGGTAATGGAAGAGAAGTGGAAGAGATGGATTATATTCATGCCCAGCTTGAAAGACTTTATGAGACATTATAACCAAGCCTGAAAACAACTCAAAGTGAAAATAACATGTTAACTATCTTTTACTCACGCGCCTCTATTCGCTGCACAAGCAATTTTCTGTTTCACTGTGCACAGAACATCTGTCTGGAATCGCATTGTTGATTAAATATTATTAATATTGTAAAACAATATATAATTTGCAAATGGAATATCTTTCAGATTTTGTTTGTTTGTGATGTAAATAATCTTCTTGATAGAACTAATAGGCTCTTAAGGGGATTAACATAACATGTATTTGTAAAGCGCACGTTCACCCGAGTATCTTGCTGCTAAATAACAGATGTTTATGGTTTCGCAGTTCAATGGTACTCATTTGATCGACCTTTGAAGGATGAAAGGCTGAGTGGACCTGCCGGAATTTGAACCTGTAACCATGAGGAGGAACACAGGCCCATACAGTGGACACATTAGTCCAATAAGCCCACAGACCGGGCTAATATATTACATAATTTCTTATAAAATCGGTATTGTTGTACTTGGCCCTCTCTACAAGGTAACCCCCAAACTTATTTCCTTCACCCCTCCTGTTTTCTGAATCAGTTGCTGTTGGCATTTAGAACTCTGTGCACTTTACCACTGCTACCCACAGCTAAAGTGCTTGTGCTCTCTCCTTAAAACATGGTAAAACTGTCCCACACCTATTTGGCACATTTAATATACTTATAAGCACCTAGTAAAATGGTATAACATGTAGTCTGCAAATTAAATGTTATTAGTGGGCCTGCAGCACTTCGTGTTGCCACCCTCTTAAGTAGCCTTTTAAAATGTGTCTCAAGCCTGTAATTGCAGCCTGTGTGCAGTTTTGAACTGCCAATTGGACCTGGCAAAAGAAACCTTTTGTTATTGCAGGGAGTCTGCCCAAAAACAGAACTATGCACAGGTTTATAGGAACTTGGTGTATAGGAACTGAGTCATCCTACCACCTTAGTACCCATGAGCCCAGGACCGACTAGCTATAGTGCCACGCTTACACTCCTACTCACTCACAGAGAAACAAATGATTAGACACCCCAGAGCACAACACTCCTAGATCTCTCAGGAATTGCGGTAACAAGACACACCCTTTTGCTCGCTCGCACTCTTGTACTTGTCCACAATAAGATCTGACAGAGACACGAAACAGTTTTAAATATTTATTTTAACTAACATAACCATGTGGTATATGTGCCGCAACAAGCTGGAAAATGCATACTACAAATGCAGTCAGCATAGCAGCTAGTCTATAAATCATGAAGGGAGATGTCATCATGAAAACAGTCAGACAACAGAGCCTAACTTCACTCCCCTTGCTACGAAGCAGTACTATTATTATTAGAAGATCTCAGGGCTTTGTCAGCAGACCCCATACCTTAGCCTATAGGTGGCAAATCTACATCATAGGTGCTGTTTCGCTCTTCTCCCTGTAAAAGCCTCTCTCCAAGTTTGTGCTACTTATTCGTGTATCCTAATAAAAAACAAAGTACGCTGTCCAAACAACAGCTGCATCAGTATGTTTTGTCTAAGGGCTAAGGCCTGGCCAGAACAAAATAACAAGGGGCATTGTTGTTTGACCTTGCTCACAATGTTCAGTCAAAATCCCAGGAACCAGCAAAGAGTGAACACAGCGATGAGTTCTCATGTGAAAACTGCCATGGAAGTTATTGCAAAATAAAGTCTTGTAGTAATGTGCACAAAGCAGCAGGCAAGCTGCAGCGTGCTCATGGTAATTCAGAGAAAAACGACAATGTCCCTATGGGCCATGGAACACTGTCAGGCCTAAACCTTCCTTTTAAATACATATAGGCATCCCTAAGGAAGGCTCTAGACAGCCTTTAGGGCAGAGCGCAGTATTTTTAAAACCTTGTACATGTACTTTTAAGTTTTACATGTCCTGGTAGTGAAAATCTCATACATTCGCTTTTCACTACTGTAAGGTCTACCTCTCCCATAGAGTTTTTTTTAAAAATATCTTTTTATTGGCATTTATATTTATTGTTAACACACAATCATTGCAATTACTGAAGCACTAACATAACAAACTATATGGATTACAATTTGTACAATCATCCAGGTGCTGCCTGCAAGGCAAAAGTTAGTCTTAAGCTCAGTATTGCATACAAACACAATCAAACGGAAAACAGTTATTTCTGTTGGAAACAGTCAGCATTATAATATTTCCTTGTTATTAAACTCTGGTTCAGTGGGGAATCGATGAGCATCTATTCTGTGTAGTTGACTGTTAGTGTACTTGTCAATATTGTCTACATTTCCATCTCTGCAATATACACTATATTTTTTTTTTTAGCTAACGATATATGCCATTGAAAAAGATAAACCGTACAAAATAAACCTTCAACCATAACTAAGTCTAATCCACCTGAGGGCTGCCCGTAGAGTGTGCTATTTTAATGTAAAGAGTGTCCAAAAATCTTCGAGGTGGGGGGCAGTCCCGACATGCTCAGGGAAAAGTGAGGGGTCACAACACCTAGGCGTAAACCTCTCTCTATCCTTCAGATTCAGTTGAGTTTGAAGTCGGAGTCTGATCCGGTGCATGACGTGCTTCCCATAGTTTCACCATATCTGCTCAAGGGTCTGCCAATGGTTTACGTTGTTTCGTGATCCTATCGTCTCGAAGCAAAGCCGGTTCCTCTGCTCTAGCCCAGAGTGTAACATCTTCCTCCCAAGCCACTACTAATGGTGTATGCTCTGATGTCCAACCCAAAGCTATCAGTCTCCTGGCCAGAATAAGAGCCAGGTCAATAAACCTATGTCCCAGTTTTAGTGTCCGGGGTCTTGGTAATAAGCCCAACAAGCAAACCTCAGGAGAACATGTCATGGATCTAGAGAAGACATTGTTAAGTAAATCAACAACTCTGCTCCAGAAGTCCACCAGCAGTCCACATGCCCAGATCATATGGTCAAAGTCTGCATCTAAATGCGAGCACCTATCACAATACCTCTCCCATAGTGTAACATTGGGTTACCTTCTCACATTCAATAAGTGATAACTTTTGTTTTGGAACAAGTAGAAATATCATGTTTGGTCTCTAAAAAATTGTAATTTAAAATCTTTGAAGTCACAATTCACAAAATGCCATAATTAGAACGTTGGAAATATCTTGTCCTAACTATTTGGTCCCTACAGCCTGTGTCCTGGGTCACATAACTAGGTGTAGTTAGCCTTTGTGTATTCTTCCCAGACAGTAAGACAAAGAGGGACTAAGTGTTGGCAGGATGGGAGGGGCGGAGCTGTTCCCTACCAAATTACATTTCAAAGGGGCTGCCTCCAGCAAAGAACTTGACCCCAGAATATTGTCACCCCAGACCCCTTGGAGCCTGGGAAGGAGAAGATATGAAATTCCAAAAACAGATGCGGGGGAAATCCAGAAGTTTCTCCTACTTCAATGCTGGCACCAGCTATAATTATTGGATCATCAGAGCAAGTTGGCAGTCCACTCCTGGACCTGTGGACATTACAGAAGCAGGACTGCCATGCTGCTTGAGGCCTGCCCTGCTCTCTGAGAAGGAAGACTGGACCTGCTCTCTTCCTCCCAGTGACTCCAAGGGTCAGTTGGCTAACCTCCTGTTTTGAGCTACAGTGTCAAAAAAGCTTCAGAGGCCTCCCTACAACTGCCCAGCTGCTGACCTGCTGCAACTGGACCTGTGATTGGACCGGCCTAAGCAGTACTGGTCTTTGCTAGAGTCCCTGATCTGCAAGAGGTGTCTCCACTAGTCCAGGACACTTGGCTGGCATCAGGGTGCACTACTCTGAAGAAAAGGGAGAAATCCTGAAGGTTTGGGCTCTTTATGAAGCGGTCTCTCAATGAAGCGGTAACTATCTCCATCAATCATGTTGTTCCTTTTAAAACATACAAACCCCGACCTGCCCCAAGACAAGAAGTCTGGTACACAGACAATCTCAGGCAATTAAAAATCATCGCACGTAAATCGGAAAAACGATGGAGATGCACACATAAGGCTGAGGATAAAGACATTTATAGGACCTCCCAGAAGAATTACCATAAAGCCATTCGATCTGCCCGGAAACATCATATAGCAGACCAAATAACATCTGCGGGTAAAAATGCGAAAGTCCTTTACCAGATCTTACAGACCTTTGTTAAACCTGTAGCCTGTGAAACAGAGGGGATTGAGTCTCAAGAACTCTGTAACAACATCTCGCAGTTCTTTGTACGGAAAATAGAAGGCATTTATGCAAAGATCTTAGCCGCGAACTCCTCTTCTAACATCTTGAGAACGGTCGATAGTATGGCTCCTCCTTACCTCTGTACAACAGAAAATAATGCTAACAAGCTTGTTGAATTCCCCCCTATATCAATTGAGGACATTGGCACTCTAATTAATCAAACCAAGAGTGGTTGTCCGTCAGATACTGTTCCAGCACGTATCATGTCTCTTTTGAGGGACGAACTTGGAGCAGGGATCCAACGGGTGCTTAATCTATCCTTAGGATCAGGTGAAGTTCCCCCTGATTGGAAGCGTGCTTTAGTGAGGCCTCTCCGGAAGAACAACTCCATTCCATGGACTGACCTCACTAACTTGAGACCCATCTCTCTTCTCCCTTTCCTAGGGAAGCTTGCCGAGAAGTTTGTCAACCAGCACTTATCTAATTACATCGAGAGTGCAGGGGGACTAGATCCCTCCCAATCGGGTTTCAGACCTAGGCATAGCACCGAGACCGCCTTGCTGTCCGTCACTGACAATCTTCACATGCTTCAGGATAAGGGGTACTCCGTTATCCTGGTGCTATTAGATTTGTCAGCGGCGTTTGACACGGTGTCACATGAGATCATGACCTCCAGACTAGTTAACATCGGTCTGGGTGGCAAGGCGTTGGCATGGCTAAGGAGCTTCTTCAGCAAACGCACTCAGAGAGTAATACTGGGTCCCTACCAGTCTGAGGAGGTGGAGATCTCAAAGGGGGTGCCACAGGGCTCCTGCTTGAGCCCAACGTTATTTAACATCTATGTGGCACCCCTAGCTAACATCATGAGATCCCACGGGTTTATCCCTGTATCGTATGCAGACGATACACAACTCCTCTTTCCGTTTAAAATCATGACTCCTGAAGTGCGTCACTCCTTTGCCCAAGGGATGAAAGAAGTAGCACATTGGATGGCAGCAAACCTCCTTCAGTGCAACGTCTCCAAGACGGAGGTAATGCTCTTTGGGGAAGCCAAACGACTGTGGACTCCGGACTGGTGGCCTTGTGATCTTGGCCCAGTCCCTGAGCCAAAAATGGTAGTAAAAGATCTGGGAGTCAAACTGGATCAGGAGCTCACCCTAAAACATCATGCTACTCAGGTAGTAAGCTCCTGTTTCCATGTTATTGGACTTCTCCGAAGGGTGTTCCCCTTGCTACCTGATTCCACCAGGAAAACTTTAGTTCAGTCGCTCGTGCTGAGCAGACTGGACTACTGTAATGGTTTGCTGCTGGCCACCAATGAAGGGGTCATTGCTAGACTTCAAGTCGTGCAGAACACGGCTGCCCACCTTGTTCTCAATGCCCCGGCCAGGACTTCTTCAAAGCCGCTCCTCAAAAAACTTCACTGGCTTACCATAAAACAAAGAGTGCTGTTTAAGACTTGCTGCACTATTCACAAGTGCCTGTCTGGTAGAGGCCCGGAGGACCTAAATAAGAAATTCATCCCATATACTCCCGCAAGAACCCTGAGATCCGGAGACCATGAACTATTATGTGTTCCCAGATTTCGGAAGACACGACAAGGTGGAAGAGCTCTGTCAGTGGCAGGTCCGAAACTTTGGAATGAACTTCCATTGGAAATCAGAACATGCAGGGAACATTTTCCCTTCAGGAAAAAGCTTAAAACTTTCCTGTTTAACTACTAATACTGCCGAATATTAATAACATATGATAGGGCTTCTGCTTTCTGATGTTGCCAAGGGCGCGGAGATACTCCCAAGGGAGTCGATTCTTAGCGCGGTACAAGTCTGAAAATAAAATAAATAAAATAAATTTATGACAGCGAACACTCACATTCGCACTGAGATCATGCCGCCGGTGATGAACACCAGCGCGATGCTCCGGTGCACCAGACTCTTCGTGCTACAGTGACAGCAAGCGACGACTGGCAAAGCAAGATCTGCACTTTGCACTACAGCGATGATAGCCTGCAGTGACCGCCAATGTGAAACTCCAGCAACAACCGTCCACGACACCCAACAGGTTGTTCATGCTACAGTGATGACTGTCCATGACATCGGGCCTGCTCTTCGTGTTACGGGGACAACACAAACTGGACTCTTCGCGCTGGACTTTGAGAAGGTAACTTTTTCATTGTGGTCGGCCTGAAATAGTGACTTTTCCTAAGCAGATTATGACCAGATGACCGCGAGTGGTGCTTTGTGCTTTTAGGTGCTATACTTACTTAAATCTTTGAAATTGCATATCTCTGGTTCTACTGAAGGGATTTTTGTTGTTTTGGTCTGGATTTATTTATTACATGTTATTCTATTTTTCTAAATTGGTAAGGGATTTTTCTTGTGTTGTATTTTAATTTTTTTGCATTTATGTGCTGCATAAATACTTTACACATTGCCTCTAAGTTAAGCCTGACTGCATTTGCGCCAAGATACCAGACGGTAAAACATAGGTTAATTTAGTGACTTTTGTGGTTCACCACACAGGGATTGTGGCTGTTGCTTGAGAAGGGTTTCCACCCCTCCCCCCAATCAAAAACCTAACTGTCTACATGTATGAATATCAATCTGATAGAACCACTTATGCCTCAGGATGTAAGTCCTGGTCAGGTAAATCAATGTTTCCATTTTTTTGCACCACCTTCATGAAAATGCTCGGAGGAGCACTTTTCACTGAATCATCCTCAGAGGAGGGGGCATCACCCTTAGAAGTAGGGTATTTTTTTCTATACCAATACATGGAGGGCCAACTTCCTCTCTCTGTTTTTTGGGGTTTTTTAAGGAAAGGTTCCACAAATGTCACAGCATGAAGGATTGTCGCTGGATAAAGCAATACATAAGTTGCTCATGTAGGTCATCAGTGTAGAATTTCTTCTGACCACAGGTACAGTCAGACTTGAAGGGAGATTCTCTTTCTCTGTCAGTTATGATGACAGGCCTGCCTGGTCCAGAATAAAGGAAAATACCCGAAAATTACCACAAAATCACTTACACTACACTGAGGAGCTGAAGATGAGGCAGGCTAAGCTTCAGGGTAGGCTAGACACTATCAGAAAAAGGCCAGTAAAAGGTTAAAGCAGAGTTCTTCTCAGGGAAACTCTCACAAACAATGCATTGTAGAAATCTGAGCTATGGTGGCCTCTAGCGGAAGTAAGAGAGCTAGCACTTCCACTGCATTGGCTGAAGCTTGAGTTGCTTCAAATGAGGTGATGTGCTACTAAACATGCCGTTTTCTTTCTGCGCTGCTATGCTGTCGGTCGCCATTGATTTAACTGGAGAATTACAGAATTGATTTGATCTACCTGTCAAGCACTCAATTTTAATAATAATATTTTGGAGTGCAGTCTTGAATTCCTTATCTGATGTCCCCCGTAAAGTGCTGGTCGCTCTAAATAAAACTGTTAAAATAACTGGGGCATCCACGATTGCAATATGTGATACCTTGTGCTGGCTCAAAGTTGCAACTAACACGCCATAAAGTTTGAAATCGCGTGCTCCGATGTAATTAAGATTGATAAGTCCATCTCTAGTTCTACATTCGTATGAATCCCGAGATTTCCCTCCAGTCTGAGGACGTTTTCATTGACACGCAATAAAATCTGAACACACTGTCGTAAGGGCCACTAAGAGTTGCACATCTCCAGCGCCACGATTTTGAAGAAATTGAGTCAAGTTGGTCTGATTGTCTCTAGGGGTCTACAACCTCAATACTATACAGTCCTAAAGATGGTCTCACTAATGAAAAACTAGAGACCGAAACGTCGACTTATACACTTTTTTCTTTGATATTGATTTGTGGTTTATTTTAAGAAAAAGTGTTGCAATTGTTACAGTGAAGATTTTCAAGTGCATGATAATTACCTTCTTGTTTCATTGTATGTATTGTATACAAGTACCCTGAAAGATTCTAATATATAAAATGTAATACTTTCATATATACACCGGTTTTTGTCTGTTCTATACACCTCTTTGAGATTTACTCCATATGATTGTTCGCTCTTGGATTGTTCGCTCTTGAACAGAGTTGTACCCGCTTACAAGAAATTGCCTAAAAGAATTGACGAGTTGAAAGAAATCAATTAGCAAGCATATCTTCCATCTTGCTCCCCCATTTTTAGTGAAAAATAAACTAATCATTCAATTGATAAACTCCCTTGAAGGCACATTTACCCATCCCCCGTGCTACTAAAATTGTTATTGATGCCTATGGCCAGTTTAACATTGTTCAAAGCCATTTAAGATTAACAGGGATTCCTAGCCTTATGACAGGGAATGAGTCACACATGGGAATATATGAAAGAACCAAAGCTGGAGAATTGAGTGTGATACTGAGAGCAAATCATAGAGGGACAATATGTAGATATTTTAGCTGTGTCTTTATATTGAAATGATTTTTGATCTAGCTGCCTGTCTGTATATCTCTCTGTCTGTCTATCTGGTCTCTCTGCTCTGTCTATCTAAATTAGCAACACTACATGGTGCAGTTAAGATCTAATCCTTGACTGAGACCCAATCACTGTGAGTCTTGTCCGCTGGGATGGAAGGTGGGGGGGGGTCGGGGAAGCAGGCCATGCATGATGGCTCACCCAGTTAATAGGCTCACCCAATCTACCAGTGGCACAATCAAGCAACCTTTCTTATTTTTTTTATTTAACACTAAGTAACTTCCATAGATGAAAATATTGAAACACAATGTTTACATTTACCACTTGTCATAATATTATGAACAAGAAAGAAATATTTGAAAAATGTATACAGATATCAAATATTTATGTAATCCATCTTACAGAACATATTGATCACGTTAGACAATGTAGTAATTTTTCTCTCTCGATTATCAGCTATAATAATATTCACTAGCAAAAACCTGGCCTGGACATATATATTAAACATCCATCATGTCTTGTAATGGACAGCCACACACTATACACGCATTATTCTGAGTTTATTTATACCAAGCATGATCTCCTATTAAGAGACCACTCAATCTAATACCTCATATAACCCATCATCACAGTATGACAAGAGAGAGAGACAAATGGCAAATATTTTGACAAATAATCAAGGCAATAGCTACACAGCAACCATTGTACTAAAATTAGACGTGTATTTCAAAACAACGTCATTTAGGCCCATGCCTAGTTTTGATGCAGAGATGTTTTCCAATTGAGAAAAGAAATAACAATTATTTGAATCAACAGCCAGCTCTTTTGAGCTCAGTCTATTAGGGTTTGCATGATGAAGTGCACATTAGTAGCATAGCATTTGAGCAACACCCCTAAGATTAGCCCCACCATCCCCCAAACCCCCAAAACATAAACTGCTCTATAGACAACATTTTCCTTAGTGTAAAAAATCAGCCTTCAAGTCTTTCTGAATGGTTAGGGTGTCAAAAGGATGTACATACCGGGTAATGGCAGTAATTTTATTAGTACATGCTAGTATCAAAGCTGTCACGTTCTATCTACCAATACTTGAAAGAAATATAACAAACTAATTACCACAGAATTTGCTTTACAAATCTGATTTCAATATTTTGTACAAAGTTAAGCAGATTCTGGAAGGTAATACTAAAGTAAAAATATGTTATGGCTGCTTCTAAGTCAAAAATTGCAATGCGTCAATTCCTGAGTGGTTTTAATTGCCATTTACTAAAGAACAAAATCTTGATTTCCTGAGAATTTATATCTAACTTATGGGTTTGCTTCAAGGTATCTGTTACAGTTAGCAGTTGCTGTAGCCCTATAGGATTATTGTCAATAAATAAAATAACTGAAACTGGTATAGCATCCAAAGTTGGAGAATGACATTGGCTATCAGCTACATAATTCGCAAAGTCTGTCATGTATAGTGACAACTATAGCAGGTAGATGAGACACCCTTTCTTCAATCCATTTGGTGTACAAATGTTTACAGAATATTCATTCTTTGTTCCCAACAGGACTCACACCCAAGTGTCGGAATGTAATTCCAAAATTAATCTTAAAATAAATAAAGGAATTTTCAAAAGTGAAAGTTTAGTACATAGTATACAATAATCTACGTTATCAAGGCACTTGAAAGGTTGATGAAGTTCGTACAAATTTTCTGCTTTTGCCTTACATTCTGTTACACAATCAGATTCAATGCTAGGGCATTACTGATCATGTTAGAGCCACTTTATGCAACATAATCAATTGCTTTTTATTTACCCAATCCTATAAGTGTTAAGGATTTGTTTTGCATGAATATTCCTTGAGGCATCTAAAATTGTAATAGAGTGAAAACTACCTTCCTGGTTACCTGGTCCCTTTTTATAAATTACCCTTCCATGATGAATGTTTTATTAGAGTAGACAGCAGACATCAAATGGTCTAGAGAAAATCTTTGCCCATTAACACAATATTATATGGTATATAGTAATGGATACACCCTCGACACATTGGACCCATTGTTAATTCAATATCTTCTAATGGTCTAATTAGGTCATAATTGAGACAGCCACACAGTTTTTAATACCAAATTCCTAAAAGGAATAAAATTCTGTTGGTGGAAAAATGCATGTCATTGGCCTTCATTTGCAGAGCTGATTTCTTCATTTGACCTTTAAGAATGTACGCAGGCAACTATCTACCTGAATGACTACATATTAACTGGAGATTATGCCTTATGAACTTTTTTTCAGTTTCACATTGCAAATAACTCATCTACACCTTTTTGGAAGAATTTGCTAAACAACCTAGATTCAAAAACAGCCCTTTTTATCGCCTGATCCACTGAAAGTCAATCTTCTTAATATTATTCAAGAGTTAAGTTTATGACACACTAGTTCGCCATGATGGAATGACATGGCTTAAAGTACATAGTTTAGAAAATCTAATTTCCCTTAAGTGCCATATGATTACTTAGAGTGGTCTTCCATAGTTCATCATATATATTCCCATAATTGATAGGGTACACTGCTTCTCTCGACCCATGGCAGTAGATCAGAATATTAGTTTTGAGGCCTACCATTTAGAATAGCAAAATTAATGCTTAATGCACAGCCAATGGTTTTTAACAACTGCACTTAGTTTATTACATATCTGAAGACTTTCAACTAACCATGCTTTCTGAAGAGCTTCCTTTCTTAATGTGCTATGATGCAGCGTACAGAGTGTGCCCTATTGGCTGGTGCTCTAGTCACTTGATTAGAACTGTCTTATTGTGGTATGGACCCTGATGAAACATGGTAAATTATGGTTTTATAAAAAAAAAATACCCATTGCTTTCTTTCAAATTATCAACGTGTCATGCGCTATTCTTTAAAAGCTTTAACTTTGTGACAAATCACATGGTATACCCAAATTACCTTTTAAGACCACGCATTTCATAACAACGCATGCCTGTACAACGAAGCCTTTAGAACTAATGCGTCTTTACCAGGCATACATTTACCATGTAATTATTTATAACAGCATGCCTTAGGGAAAGTGTTGGGCTTCAGGGAGGTATAATTTACTATTTCAACTTCAGTCTGTGCAACAGTAGTGAAAGCATTGGACTTCGGAGGAGTTAAATTTAGTATGTCCTTGTAAAGACTTTCATGGTAAAGATATGTGTGGTAAAGACACATTTGTTGTAAAGCCTGCGTTGTAAAAGCAAGTATGGGTCCAAATTTGTGGTAAAGGCTGTTTTTCGTTATGTCATATGCACTTTAGCTGTTCCAAATGCCTTCATTGCTTATTGAACAATCAGAATGAAATCCCAGTAGAAGCTTAGATTAAGTAATTAGGGATAATTTACACTTGTTTCAGGTTGGCTATAACCTTACAAAATACCATCATGATCACAATAGATTATAAAATGGGCCATGGATTGGATGGGGACCCACAGAGTGATGCTACCTCTCAAAATAAAAAGTGCATTTGATGCAACTGTGTTTAGTATAGTGGATATATTTTCGACAATTTACTCTATGTGCTGTTGATTATTTTTGCAGAAAGAACTGGACATTTTTGTGCTACCATCCGTGCCTCAACTCTTTTGGCTTTTGGCTTTGGATTTAACCTTGGCTACAGATGCTATATTACTATTGCCAGTGTCCTCTATCTAGTCTCAATATAAGACACTCAGTTTTTGAGCTGTAGCTTTTTCATGAATTAAGTCAGACTTGATAAGAGCCAACTTTTCTTAACAAAGAATCTTATTTTGCTATAAAGGAAGCATTGCATTCTTATCTCTCACCTCTTAAATAATATAGCACATCAGCTGTCCCAGATTTCATAAATGATAGTTTGACCCCACAAACCGGTTATATTTTTGCATTTGGTATAATTGCTTAGTTTTTGGTTACATCCCTCTTTGTTATTAAAAAGGTGTCAGAAATTCAACAAGTACCTTAAAGTTTCCATCACATTAAAAACTAATCTTTAATTCACATCAGCCGAGTCACGGAAGACCCATCACATTTATACTAAATATCATTTTAAGGCTTTTGATTTTCCCTACAGTTTTCATGTATAATAATAGATTAGTAAATTTCTAGAGGAATACACCAATTTAAAAAAGGTCACACAAAATATATGATATATGTATGTATATTACCTACTGGCGGTCGCCAGTAGGTAGTTATAGTTAGGACCTAGTTTCCATAGGAAATCCTCAACATTCTATTTGAATTAACTTTGGCCCTGGTGGATGAATCTTTGCGAATTTCTCAAAGAAGATGGCTCGGTCCGCTGCGCTCCTTCCCTGAAAGTTTGGGGTGGATTCGTCAAGTGGGGGCTGAGATAAAAGGGGGGTCCCAAAACGTGTTTTCTCCATGTTATTTTCAATAGGACGTTTAGACACGGCTACAGCTCGAACGGCTGAATGGATTTATAAGAAATTTGGCAAAACGGTAGAGTCCGGCTCGCCGATTACGCTTTTTTTGGAATGGTGTAAATCCGTTCAGTAGTTGCTGAGAAAATTAAAGTTAAAGTCAATTATATATCTATACGCGCGCACGGGTGCGCGCACTCAAGCGGCTGCGCGTGAGCGGAATTTTTTTTTGCTGCGTGACGTCTGTTAACGTTCGATTCGAAGGAAATCAGGAAGTGTTGACCGCCATTTTGTCACTGCGAGTAAATATATTGTTCATTTCAAAGCGTTGGAACATGGAAAGGGGAGAAGGTAGAGATTGTATTGCCGCGTAGGTTTTCTCAGGGTGTGCAGTAAGGCCCTTAATCGCGAAAATATATATATATATTTTTTTTAAAGTTGCGGGGTGCGCGCACCGGGTCGCGCACACCTATTTACAAGAGTGTGAAAATGGAGATAAATCAGAAGTTTGAGTGCTTAGATATAAGGTGGCTCTGAAAAGAGCCTTTGTGTTAATTTAGTTTTTTCTGCATTTATAAGTAAGTACCGATGCAGAGCCTGATGTTGCAGAGGAAGATTCTGTTTCCCTCATCCGTGAAATGAACACCATCTCTCCTATAGATGTCTTGCATGTGGTAACGCAAGTTATTGTGGTAAATAGAACCCATGCTATAATCTCTGAGGAAAGCAGAAACAGATTTATTTACATGTCTCCTTTCTTTCTCAATTTGTGCACAATGTTGATTGGACCAATTCCATTTCTGTCTTTGGCATATATTGGAATATACCAAGACAGTTCGAGGAATAAGTGTCATCAATTGTCGAAAGGTGTCTTTTAGAAGCATTTCCAGACCTACCCCAGTCAATGTGCCTAGATCGTTCCCACCACAGTGCACAATTATAAGGTCTGGTTCTGGGAGATGCATAAAAGTTTTCACCAATGGTATCAATTGGTGACATCTCAATTCTCTTTGGCCAATCCACGTTATCTGCACATTTGGTAAATCAAGGTTGGAAATTCGTCTGTTTGCTGCATATTTTCCACTCCAGTGAATATAACTGTGTCCTAAAAGCCAAACCTTCATTTTCAAGGGACATGCACTCGCACTCCGATGGGTTCAGGAAGTGGAATGGTAGTTAGAAGCTGAAAGTCAGGATAAAAAAATGGATGAGGCTTGGTGTGGTTGAAAAAATAAAAATGATTGGTTGATTGTAATACCTCAAGATTGAAGACTACGTTGCATGTTAATGTTTATGTAAAACGAAAAGTACTATTGGGTGTGAAAAAAATGACATGTAACAGAGCTGTGGATAGGCAGGTGTTTCTGGAGGGAAAACAGTCTTCTTAGTTTGCTGTAGAACGTTGAGATATGAACTTTTGACCCTTGCCTTCAGCCAGGTGCAGAATGAGGTGTTACCATGGAAACAGCCAGAGATGGCAGTGGGTGATGGGTGACTTTTATGTGACATTAAAAATATTGTGAGGGACAACCAACTGAAATGTAAATTTGATTTCAAAATTTTGCGGGAAGAAATATGATTGGTTGAAGAGACATATATGAGTATGTATTGACAGGATATCTGTGCCATTGAATTTTGGTTGCAGTGATAGAAGCATAATTGAGAGTTCCGTCAAACGAATATCTGTTTTTTGACTGTCACTGTTGTACATCGTACAAAGCATTGGTAAAGGTAAGTCTGTAACTGTTTGTTTTGTCATGTACCGTAAAATGTAGTTTAGTCACAAACATTGATTGATTTTCCTCATAGTCTGAAACTAAACTCATTTTTGGCTGTCATAATGTGTTGTATTTCTAAAACTATTTTTCCATTTCATTTCATCACACTTTATCGACATTATTTGTTTAAAAATTATTAGTTTTACATTTAGGATAATACATTTCAATAGGGTAAATGGTGTTCAGTCATATTGTTATGTAATGTTTTACTGTTAGTCTTTTAAAATCACTGTGAGTCAGACGAAACTGGAACGAAATTTTTTGGAGGGAGGACAAATTAAAAAAATTTTGATAGGCGAACTTGAAGGTTTAATTAGTTGGCAGAGTAAAGGTGCAGGGGCTTTTAGGAGGGGTAAAATAATTGCAAGGCCTACTTAACATTCAAATGGATGTTTATAGAGATGTGAAACGTTGAGGTGCGTCGGTGTGTGTAGCTAGAATATATATGTTATCTTGGGCTGGTACAGCAGACGGGAGGGGCGTGTGGGCCTAAAGTCCTGTGAATTTATTGGGGGTTGAGCGCCTTTTCTTCAAATTTTTTCAAGTGTAAATTATAGTTTTGTATATATTTTTGGTGAACAGTGAAATATGGAGTATAAAATATGTTGAATATAGAGAGTAATTATTTGTGTGATTTTGAAGCCTTTATATATAATGAGAGAAGTTGTTTATGAAGTGAAAAAATGGTATTAGCAGAGAGACAGATAATGGAGATAGAGAGAGAAATGGTAAATTACATGTGGTACCGTCGTTCAAAAATGCTAATGGTTAATGAATTCCTAAAGTTTCTGTCAGACGACAAAATTACAGTGTGGTTTGTGGCCGTGGTGTACACTGGTGGGGGTGGGGTGAGGGGGGGGAGGGGGCCAAAGTGGTAATGATTAAGGTATTCATAAACTTTCTGTCAGAAGACAAAATTACAGTGCTGTTTCTGGACGCGGTCTGCATTGGTGGGCGTAGGGTGAGAGGGGCAGGTGGTTGAGTGAAATAAAATGAAAAGTTGGTATATTACATGTGATACCGTCTTGAGGGGCGTGTGGGCCTAAAGTCCTGTGAATTTATTGGGGGTTGCGCCCCTTTTCTTCAAATTTTTTCAAGTGTAAATTATAGTTTTGTATATATTTTTGGTGAACAGTGAAATATGGAGTATAAAATATGTTGAATATAGAGAGTAATTATTTGTGTGATTTTGAAGCCTTTATACATAATGAAAGAAGTTGTTTATGAAGTGAAAAAATGGTATTAGCAGAGAGACAGATAATGGAGATAGAGAGAGAAATGGTAAATTACATGTGGTACCGTCGTTCAAAAATGCTAATGGTTAATGAATTCCTAAAGTTTCTGTCAGACGACAAAATTACAGTGTGGTTTGTGGCCGTGGTGTACACTGGTGGGGGTGGGGTGAGAGGGGGGGGAGGGGGCCAAAGTGGTAATGATTAAGGTATTCATAAACTTTCTGTCAGACGACAAAATTACAGTGCGGTTTCTGGCCGCGGCCTGCATTGGTGGGCGTAGGGTGAGAGGGGCAGGTGGTTGAGTGAAATAAAATGAAAAGTTGGTATATTACATGTGATACCGTCTTGAAAAAGTGGTAATGCTTAATGAATTCCTAAAGTTTCTGTCAGACGACAAAATTACAGTGTGGTTTGTGGCCGTGGTGTACACTGGTGGGGGTGGGGTGAGAGGGGGCCAAAGTGGTAATGATTAAGGTATTCATAAACTTTCTGTCAGACGACAAAATTACAGTGCGGTTTCTGGCCGCGGCCTGCATTGGTGGGCCTAGGGTGAGAGGGGCAGGTGGTCGAGTAAAATAAAATGAAAAGTTGGTATATTACATGTGATACCGTCTTGAAAAAGTGGTAATGCTTAATGAATTCTTAAACTTTCTGACAGACGACAAAATTACACTGTGGTTTGTGGCCGCGGCTTGCACTGGTGGGGTGAGAGGGGGAGGTGGCCGAGTAAAATAAAATGAAAAGTTCTGACCATGAGGTTGTACACAGATTTGTGCAGTAAATGTCTTCGTAAATTGGGGTAGCAAACTGAGTATAAAAATATCTCTCTCACTCCTGCTGTTTGACTGCATCTTAATCTCCCTTCTGTTTTCCGTCTCCGTTGCCCTGTGTTATCTTATTGTGTATGTGTCTGTCTGTGTCTGCCTTCAGTCCGGGCTGAGGAACTTTGCTGTGGAGGCACACACAGATAGTCCCATCAAAGTAGTTGGAACGTTTTCAAAAAAATATTTATATAATTGAGATGCTTTTTTGAAGCGCTAGTGAATGTCTTCTTTCACAATTACCGCTCGGTTGCTTCCATAGAGCAGAGGGTATGTCGTATTTCACTACTTAGTGCCTCTGCATCTGCAGTCTGTTCTCTGGTGGCTGGCGGAGAAGTGTTTGTTATTGTGGAGATGAAAGGGTGATAAGGAGTGAAATACGACATAGCGTCTGGTCTGTAGAAGCGTGGGAGGAGTGATTAACTCTGAGTCAAGCTGAACTGCGGCGGTGCTTGGTAACAGTAATAAATTATTTTTTTACAGAGGTACAACTGTCTGCATGGTGCACGACCTACTAAGAAAGGGTTCACGGGCCGTTATAGGCCTGCGGGTTCTAGTATGAGTAAGTCAGGTCGACAAAAGAAAACATTAAGTTAGTACAGCTGAAGTTACGTGGAACACATGAATACTCTTTCAGTAAACAATCATTTCAGTTGAGATTATGGATTAAAAGAGAGAACGTGTATATTTGAAATGTTTATTCAGAAATGCACTGTTTTCAAGGCAAGTCCCTTATCTAATACACGTACAGACATTGCAAGAAACAAAGTAATCGGTATAGTCACTAGTACATAGAATACAAACGGTATAGTTGATGTAAAATGAATATGGTTTAGCAAAATTAAATGTACACTGTTATGAGGAAGTACATTATATTTTAATAAATGTAAGAAGGTCTCTGGCCTTTCAGTTTAAGAACGATACATGAAAATGCTAGTGGTTAGACATCATCTCATTAACAATCAGCTCTCTGCATGCGAAGCACTATCAAGTTTGTGTTATTCTGTTGTGTAAGGAAAAAAAAAGGCGCCAAAAGCGATAAGTTGGCGAGAGGTGCATGTATGTAATCTGTTGGATCGTTCGCAAATCAGTGTTGAGAAGAACTACTGTATTGAGATATCTTTTGAAGGTTGCAGTTTTGCATTTGAAATACAGCACGAAAAACAATGGAAATATTATTGAAAGAACATATTTTTCTCTTATGTATTAAAAAATATTTTAGTTTATGTAAAATTAAAGGAGCAGAGGTGTGTGAGGCGGAAATAAGCAGTTCAAAGGCGAAATGGCGTTTACAGTTATAAAAAACTCATGCTATATTTACACATTAATCAGGGCACATGTAGCATATATTAGCGAGTACGTTTGAAATAACATAAGATAAGATATGCAATAGAATTGTTGAGATTAGAGTTTAATAAAAAATAAAGTTCAAAATCGAGTAGCTGAAGAAAAAAAATTTAGTCCACATAAAAGACAAAAATTTAACCAGCAGGAAATCATAATGTCCACTGTTAGTAAAGCCAATAGGTCTGTTCATGTTAAAAAAATATCCAAGAAAATGTGAAAAAGATAGGGAGGCAAAACGAAATGTGGACGTCAATGGCTTGTATAAGAGTCATCCTACAATTGTGTAGGCGAAGTAGGCAGCAACTGCTTCTAAAAGGAAGTCACTGTTATCATCCGAAAACATGTCAGCCATCCAATTGAAAAGAGGAAAGCAGCATTCATGGTCTTCTATTACCGGAGCCTCTATTACCATCAGAGGACAGCTCGGTGGGTTTTCAATGTAGCTGTCTGTCAGGAAATCTTGCGCCGCTGCGAATATATTCCAATGACCCAGAACTCCTTGTATCGCTGCAAAGGCCATAATCCCTCTGTTGCAACAAAGCTGTTCATGATCCATTAACGGATTCATGAGATGATTGTAATTCACTTCAGGAGGTACCAAGTTGCAGAGACATAAGTCCAGGGCCCACATGAAATCACAGCCCAGGCAATGAAATACAGGCTGCACACAGGTGAAATAGGAATATTGAAATGATAATCGATATAATGTATTCAAAGTCGAGAGTGCTAAGATGCCGTGGTAGTCAAGCATCCTCTGGCGAAATAGTTCTAAGTGTTCCGGCTCGTTTGCGAAGACAGGAGGGACATCCATTTTGAAATAAACAAGATGGGAACACAAACGTCGCAGCACTGGCAGTTCAACAGGAAGTCCAGAGAAATAGGTCGCCGACTATGGAGTGAAGAGTAGCAGAATGACTTGATATAATTTCTGGCAGAGTAGTCATTAAACCATTGCTTAGTAGTTATAAAAAAAATAGCCTGTCCTGAAGTGGAGGATGCGTTAAAAATTAAGGGAGTCACCTCAGCAAATTGTAAAGGAAGGTCACTATTTTATAACGAATGCTCTTCTCTGTGAATATTAGCTAAGTGAAAGATATGTGTGCGAACAGATGCTACGGTAACTTGTTTTTGTGACAATAAGGCTGTTGTTCATGTCTTGTAATTCAAGGCCGGAATTTGCTGCCAGATGGAAACATCAAGGTTCACATGCGGGGGGTAGATAAACTACATTCTTAAAGGGAAGCAAATGCAGAGTGATTTTTACCGCGTAAGCTTTGTCGTTTAACCTCATAGATGCTAGTAAACATCCCTCCCCAGTGCTGCGCTGTCCATTGGAACCAGTGCTGAATGGACGTCCAATGGTCGTGCGCAGCACTGGGGAGGTAGTGCTGCCGTCGGCCAACGCACCGACGCAGCACTTAAGGGGTTAAAAAGTCATAGTGATTTTCATTATATGTAAAAAAAAATATCACTGATGAAGAATGATAAAAAATCGTCATAATAGCAGGCACTGGTGTATTTTTGAAAAGATTTGCAACATTACAGGGACTCTACTTAAATAAGTCATGTAATTGAAAGTGCCTGCACGTGGACGACTAATTACATGTTTGAGTACAGTCATTTGTATAAACATTTAGGGGCAGATTAACATGCTCCGTGCGGCAGTTTTGCTTCACTTGTCACATGTTAAAAGTGATGCTAAAGTGGCGTAAAGGGATTGTAAATCTGCCCGACATGTTTTTGCCGTCTCAAAGGCATTTGTAAGTGAAAGGGAGCAACTTAGTTTTATGACTGTAGGAGGTACTGAGCCGCTGGTATCCATTTATGTGAAGAAATTTATAGAATTTAAAGAGTAAAAAAACGGAAAAGGTACACTAATTAATTTGTGCATTAGTCATGTTGCAGTTGTGGCTTCGGATTCTAAAAAGGGAAAAGTGTTTAGGCGTTTAATATGCAGCTTTGAAAAAAAACGTGTGTATGGTTTGAAAATGAAATGTAAAGGTTTAAAGCAGGAGTTTCCAAAGCGGTCCTGGAGGGCCAGATGCATGGCAGATTAAAAAAATTACTACATGTTTTTCAATGGGGTTATCTAAAAAATATGTTTCTTTATCTACTGTGCAGTTTTCCTGCATGTTGCCTATTCTTTGATTTTTACTGTTGCTGTGTCTTATATATTTTCCAGGGGCGGCTCTAGGCTCATGGCGGCCCTGGGCAGGGAGCGTAGGTAGGGGGCCCCGTAAGAGGGGGTCCGGGCGGGGCGGAGCGCGGAGCCCAGTGAAGTGGGGGGGGAGGGTAAGGGTGTTTGGAAGTGGAACAGAGGCAGAGGATGCCAAATTCCTGGCATGGGCCGCCACGCAAATATGTATCCATCCTCAGAGAATTATTATATTAAGGATATATATTGGCATGGTGGCCCCTGGGGTTTAGTGGCCCTGTGCAGGTGTACAGCTTGCATATGCCTAAGGCCGGCCCTGCATTTTCTGTCTATGCACTTGTTCTCCGTCACATGGGCTTTTAGTTATGAAGGCCTTGTGTCGCTGGTGCATCACTTTTAACATGGGAAAAAGTGACGTATCTGTGGCACAACGCTTTCATAAATGAGACGTTTTGTATCTTATTCTAATGATAGAGAATCTTGGGGAATTTATCTGTTATGCTTGTTCTTTGCTACAATGGCTCTATGTTGTGTAAGAAATAAGTCTGTAATATGTTAATTAAATTTTATTATTTTCTTTTTTATAGTGTTTGGTGCCGAAAAGCAACAACCTGCCTTCTGAATTACACAATTTGAGGAATTATATTCTTTTTTTCAGGTGAGTTGGTATTTTTGCATAGGCAATTTTTTTGGGTGCACATTAAAATAATAAAGAAGATTTTTTAAAATGTTAGTAAAATTTCATTTTGGAACATGATTTTATCTTGAATTTTTCCCATGGGTTGTATCTGCTTATACTAGATATGTATTTTGAGATATTTCTCCACTGACAGTTGAAATTATCTTTTAATGGGCTTGGTGCATGTGTTTTTTTTGATGGAGTTCAGATTTACGGATCATTTGAGTATAATTCTTTCAGGTTTCCATTAATTAATTCTTGTGAAGTGCTCATTATTTTTGAAATCTTGTTCTATTATGTTTGGCAGTCTTTCTCCTTTATTTACAGAGAGGTATTATGATATGGTTCTTGGTGTGATGGGCTTTATTATGATGTGGTTCTTCATGGTTAGCATGACATTTTGTATATGCTATGACATTTACATGGTGAGTATGCTGTTGAAACATAAAAGCAACTGTCTCTGTGGGAAGTAGTAATCTGTTAAGTGAATGTTATGGTTTGTATAGTGTGAGCCTTCTCTTTAGAGTGTATATAGTTTGCATAGTACTTTGTACTGGTGAACTCAGAAAATGGGTCTCTAAAAATTAATTCTAAAGTTAATCAATATTTCTGATATCTAGAAAATCTAAAAAGACATTTTACAGTAAAATGTCTTTTAACAACAGTAATTATTTAATGCAAAAAAAAGGATCAGTGTTAATGTTTAGGGTTATACTGCCAATTTCTTTTCAAAACAAGAGGAACGTGCTATCTTAAAATATATAGAGTTAATAAGTTAGAAATTATAAAAATATATGTAGTTTAAAAATTAGTAAAGGTACTTTTAAGTTATATATTTATGAAAAAAAGATATAATTTAGTCTCTATATTTTTTTTAAAGGATACAGAAGAATAAACTGAATCTAGTTATGGAGAATTGCTCAGAAGAGAAACAAATTCATTTCGAAATTATTAAAGAAGTGATGGAGGAAATTTTAGAAGTGGTCTTTGAAGAGGAAATAGACAATCAAAATGATGATTTTATGGACATTTCTTTAGACTCTGCTTACTTAGAGATGGTAGAAGGGGATGAGGACTTTGCACTTGAAGAAGTCCCTGATGATGTAATGCTGGAACTTCTACTAAATTATGAACTTTTGAATAAATAAAAATGTTTTGATAGTAAAGCATTCTTGACGACAGTTTTCTTGTCCTATTCGTCGTTGATCTGCTTTATGAGAGTGATAAGACATGTTCTCATGAAGTGTAAAAGAGATTGTAGTAAAAAAGATTAAAACATCTACGATGACCGATAGTTCTTGAAAAAAGTGTACTGTTTGTATGCTTTAAAAATTAGAATTAAAAAATACGTCTATAATGTTAAAACAGCTATGGAGTGTGATAAATTTAGAACCAACATTCACTACAGGATTTCCTACTCTGTTCAGAGACTTTCTGTTATTCTCTTTATTCTACTTAGAAAATGAATCTGTGGTTTTAATTTGTACGTTATATGCTAGTAGTCAACTATAATATTTGTTACGTTTGTGTTTTACAGATTGACATTTTCATCAAAATCTTAAATTAAGTTGCCGACCAGAAGTGAAAAAAGAAAGCTCTATAAACGGACTTACAATTTGAAGAAGAAAGGAATTCAAGAATTATCAAAAGAACAAAGGACGGATAAAAAGAAGAGTGCTCCTGGTAAGAAAACCAAAACGTTTTTGAAAGCAATATGTGAAAGGAAAATTTTTAGTATTAAAGTCCAAAAGGAAAAAAATTTACCAGTATCGAGAAGGAGACATGGAACCAAAGATAAAAATGTTTCTGGAATCAGCAGAGAGGAAAATCTATACAGTAAAACTCGGACGAATCAATTTACCCAAATCAGGAAGCGTATGTTTTACAACAGAGTAGTTTCGAATTTATTAAAAAAGGAGAAAGTTTGTAAAAGAAGATCTACTTTTTTTAAGAAGAAACAACATATAGAGGGTATTGTTGAGCACGCGTTTGAGACAAAAAGAAAATTATTTATTTTAGTACTTAATAGAATAAATACACTAAATAAGGCAATACGAGTTTTAAAAGCTAAAAGTAAATGGAAGAGACACATAAATAGGAGTAATTTTTGTAAAGTGTTTTCTGGGAAGTGGATGCATACTTCAACTTCTGAACCATTTTTTAATGAAGAGAGTTACTTTCAAAGTAATGATTTGTTGCATGCAGTTGACACCAGTGGTCGAGCATATGAGGTGAAGGATGGTTGTGTAATTGAGAAAGAGAAAATTGCGGTTAGAAATGCAGAAGAGGTGATGGCTGGAGAAGCTTTAGAGGGACGTCCTAATGTTCCTGTTTACAGTTGGAATTGTAATAGCATTTGTAGTGTACGACAGGATTAAATTGATTTCTTTCGCAATTTCTTACCTAAGTACACTAAAGAAAGTCTTAAAAAAAATTGTAATGTTGCAAGAATTAGATAATTGCAGAGTGCGAGAAAAAATAGGTCTGCAAGGTCATTCTCTGGATTGTCTTTCTAAAAAAATATGCCAGAGTGTGTTTCATCACTTCAGGATGTTAGCAGTGCATCTAAAATGAGAAAATTAGTGAGAAAGTTGTATTATGCAAAAAGTCCAGCACTTAAACCTAAACAGTTAAATAGTGCTCTTTTGCATGGATGTGAATTAGATGTTAACAAGATTTGTGCAGAAATTGAGGTAAGTTATTTTGGTCCAGAGGAAGATAATGCAGAAACTGATATAATTATAGAAGGAAATGTGTTAGAAAATGTTGGAAATGTTAATATTGAAAATTTTGAACAGGAAATAATAAAGTTTAAGGTAATTGCAGGTGAGAAACCAAATTTTTCTTGTGTCTGTTGTCGACGCATTCATTACAAAAGTCAAACTAGGCTAGTTGATTTATATTTAAAAAGTGAAGATGAAAGTAATAGTCAATGGAAAGATTTTGCTACTTATTTGTTGGTGGAAAACTATTTTGATTTGGGTTTTGGGCAACGTATTTGTAAATATTGTTATAATAAATTAAATGAAAATAAAATGCCTGCTAGAGGTGTTCATAATAATCTAGAGTTGATATATATTCCATCAGAATTGATGGATTTAAATACTTATGAGACTATTCTGATTCAATGTGTACATCCTGTTCAGGCTATTGTTCGTATGGAGCCTAAGACTGGCAAATTAAATCCTCCAGATTTACAAAGAGGATTAAAGGGTAGAGTTGTATATTTGCCACTTGATTAAAAAAAAATATGGAAACAATTGGTGTTGAAAATGTAGAAGAGGAACCTCTAGTTATTCTAGTTAATGGTGTACCTACAAAGAGTAAGAAAATCTGGCAAGATTTAGTGGATGTTAGAAAAGTCAAAAAGGCAACGTTGTATTTAGTCCAAAACAATAAGTACTATAAAGATGTATACGTAGAAGAAGAAGATGTAAGTGAAGAAGAGGACAATGATTTGTCTATTGGACAAATTGAAAAAGTTGACGTATCCAGAAGTGAAGAAATTTATGAACATTACAGTGTTCATCCACTGCATTCCAAAGAAGCAATAGGGAATGCTATTGAATTATTTCAGATGAAAAAGGCGAAAGGAAATCCTATTAGTGTGTGGGAAGAAAGTTTGGAAGGTCGTTGTTTTCCACAGTTATTCCCTACAGGTGAAGGTACACGATATGATGATCGACCTATGCAGATTCCTGCATCTGAATACCGGACAACAAGATTATATGCAGAAGATCCAAGGTTTCGCCAATGCATTCCATATTTGTTTCATCTTCTGTTTGAGAGGGACTTATCTGGTCTGTCTTATGCAGTAAACCATATCTTAAAAAGTGGAGTTCATCTGCAAAATATTTCAGCAAAGGAATTTATGGATAAAGTGCAACAGAAAGATAGTGTTTTGGATTCAAACCTAATTAATTTAATGGCTTGTCAGCGTGGTACTAATGAGTATTGGTACCGTCGTCATGGAGATTTGAAGTGCATGCTTAGAAACTTAGGAGCACCAACATGGTTTTTAACTCAAAGCTGTGCAGAGTATGCTTGGGAAGATTTACTTGAATTTCTTCAGGAGGCGAATGCAAACATAGAAAATATAAACTACAAGACACCTGGAGAACTGTGTTCGTTAGATCCAGTTAATGTTTGCAGATATTTTAATCATAGATTTGAAGCTATGATGTCTTTTATTATAAACAAGAAAAATCTGCCTCTTGGTGAAGTACTGGATTTCTTTTGGAGAAAAGAATATCAAGCAAGAGGTGCTCCTCATATTCATATGCTGTTATGGATCAAGGATGCTCCTAAATTTGGAACAGACTCGGATGAGACTGTACTGTCTTTTATTGAACAGTATGCCACTTGTGACATACCTAATAGTACAACTGATAAGGACTTAAGAGGAAAAGTGTTATGTTTTCAAAGTCATCGTTGTGGAAAATATTGTCGGCGAAAATTCAAATCAAAGAGTAAATTCTACACCAAATGTCGTTTTGGATTTGCACGACCGGTACTTTCAAAAGGAAGAGTCAACAATTTGATGTCATGTTTGCGACATAATATCAGAAGAAGGTCACCTAAAAATACGTACAATTTAAGAAGAGGTGAAGAATCCAAATATATAAATGACTATAACCCAGTCATTTTGTCCATGTGGAATGCTAACATGGACATACAATATGTTGCAGACAACTATATTGCTGTGGCTCGATATGTAACGTCTTACATCACGAAATCTGAAAAGACAGAACTGAAGGAGATGTGGGAAGACATTTCTCATGAAAAGAGCCTAAGCAAGAAATTGTATACATACAGTTTGAAGATGTTGTCTCATCGAGAAATTGGAGCATATGAATGTTGTGGCTGGTTATCATCAGCAAGTCTTTATGCAAAATCAAGGACTATTCTCTGGGTGAGTTTGGGTCTTGCAGAAACACGAAACCGTGTTCTGAAACCTGTGCAAGAAATTGAATATTTAGCCCAGAAAGAACCAAACAGTACAGACATTCTGAAAACAAATATGTTGGATACATACTATCCAAATAGAAGTACTCTGCTTGAAAACATTTGTCTGTATGAAGTACTTCAAAACTACACTTTTAAAAGGAATGTTACAGAGAATATTGATAAAGGTGTACACGCTGTAATTGGACATGAAGGATGTCTGGTGAAACAAAGAAAAGGACACTTGATTAATCATCGGAAACTGAGTTGTGATACACCTGACAAAAGAGAATTTTACTATTTTGCTCTTTTGCAACTCTTTAAACCATGGCGTAGAGAAGAGGAACTACTTGGGGACTTTGATAGTTATGAAGATTCATTCAACGCATCTAAAAGTAGTATCGAATGTCCTGTTTTTAGTAATTATCTCCAAATGTTGAATGATGAAATAGAGCAAGAAGCGACAATTGCAGCGGAGATTGCTAGAGATAGTTCAAGTAGTCAAAGTTCGGCTTCATTAAGTCAAGATCCACTGGGACAACCAATTATCCAAAATGAAGCAGCCACCGCCATGGATGAGGTGGAAAGAGCAATGCAGCAAGGTCAAGAGGAAGTAATCAACTTAGAAGAATTAAAGAAGCAATTTAATCTTGAGCAAAGACAGATATATGATGAAGTGACAGAGCACATTGAGCATGGCTTTCGTCATGAGAGAAAAGATTGCTCATGTATGTCATTTGAACCTATTCGACTATATGTAAGTGGAGAAGCTGGAACTGGTAAAAGTTTCCTAATTAAAGGAATTACTACATATTTACAGCAAAGAACTCAGTCAACACTGTCGTGTGTTGTTACTGCTCCAACTGGATTGGCAGCACATAATATTAAAGGTATTACTTTACATCGTTTACTGATGCTGCCAGTTGAACATGAAAATAAATTACAATATCACAAGCTATCTGGAGAAGCTTGTTTTGAAGTTTCTAGAGTCCTTAAAAAAATGAAACTTATTATTATTGATGAAGTAAGCATGGTATCCAATTTAATGCTTGCTTTTGTGCATTTAAGAATGCAACAGATACTTAAGACAGAGTATGATGTGTTATTTGGAGGTAAACATGTCATAGTTTTTGGAGATCTACTGCAGCTAACTCCTGTGAAAGGACAACCTGTATTTGGAACTGTTACGCATGAGGAGACCAGAAAGTGCCTGGGCAGTATTGGAAATGTTAATATATGGTCACATTTCAAATATACTGAACTGATTCAAAATATGCGACAGGCAAAGGATACTAAATATGGAAATATTCTTCAAGATATAAGGATTGGAAAACTAACTGAAGATGCGAAAGACACTCTACGAACACGATTACTTTCCAAGCTGTTTCCTAATGAAGATAATGTACCTGAGAAAATATATAGTAAAGAGGTAGCAGATAAGTCAGTGATATGCTTGATGCCAACTCTCAAAGAATGTTCAGTTTTTAATGAGAAAATGTTGAATTTAGAAAATCAAGAAATTAAGAAACTGGAAGCTAAAGATAGAATAGAGCATGAAGGTAGTACTATTGTTTTGTCTGAAAAGTTGAAGTTAAAATTGGATTCTCTTCAAAAAACTATATCTAAAACTGCTGGTTTAGAGAAAAATCTGTATGTATGTTTAAATTGTCGGATAATTTTAAGGAGAAATTTACATGTAGAAAGAGGATTGGTAAATGGAGCATTGGGTAATGTTGTTGGTTTTGTCAACTACACAAATGGAGATGAGATTGAATTTTTAAGAATAAAATTTGATGGAATTGAGGAAGTTCAACAAATTAGTCGCTGTTCAACTCGTTTTTTGCTTGTGAAAGACTTATATGTCCGTCGGAAGCAATTTCCAATTTGTTTGGCATATGCAGTGACTATTCACAAATCTCAAGGTTTAAGTGTAGATTGTGCTTTGGTAAATATTGGAAGCACTGTATTCAAAGAGGGTATGGCGTATGTTGCTTTATCGCGAGTTAGAACTTTATGTGGACTTTATCTAATTGATTATGATGAGACAAAGATTAGTGCAGATTTAAATTGTGTGAAGGAGTATAATAGGTTAAGAAGAGAATATGCTCCAAGTTTACCTCAATATCCTTTAATTGAAAGGCGTATGGTTGGTCAGAAAAGGAGAAATGAGGAGAAATGTGCTGAAGTAGTCGAGAAATGACGAAAAAAAGATGTAGCTGTTGTTGGTAGGCGTAAGAAAACAGTTAGTATTGAAGAGATTGTTGGATTTAAGTTTGAAAACAGGTCTGGTGTCAACTGCTATGCAAATGTAGTAGTTAATGTTTTTTTTCTAAAAAATGTTAAGGAACAGATTGTAGAAAATCAGGAGCAAACATTTTGCTATTCATTAAATTCTATATTTGAAAAATGTAGTAGTGGTGATAGTGAAGTAGCAAGTGTTTCAGAACTAAGGAATGTTTTAGACATATGTGCAGGAGTAAATCAATTTTCTCAGAATATTCAGCAAGATTGTCAGGAATTTATTATGTATATGTTTACAGTTTTGGAAGATGAAAGTGTAGATATTGATAGTCTTTTTGGCCTTTCTTATAAATGGGAACATAAGTGTGATAATTGCTCATTTTCAAGTATTACTGATATACACAGTGAAAGATTTATATATTTAACATTACCAGACTGTAAAGAAGTGTCTTTTAATAAACTAGTTAAAGATGCGCATCAGAACATGGTCTGTTCTCAATGTAAGTCTGAAATGTTATCAACTTTATTTATCCATAGATATGGACAATATGTAATTTTAATGTTGCAACGATGCAGAGCTGATGGGAGTAAATTGTCAACTTTAATTAACAATTTTGTGGCTTCTCAAGTATCTATTTCTAGAAGAACATTTGTAACTGTAGCCATTATTTTTCATGAAGGGCCTTCAACATCATCAGGACATTATACAGCTTATTTGAAGTGTGCAAGCGGCTGGACGCTTTGCAATGGTAGTCAATTGACTTTTAAGAAACGTTTGCCTTTTGCCTTAACTAACTCCTATCTGCTATTTTTGGAACCCAAATTTCAGTAGAATGACTTGCTGTAGGAAGATTAATACTGTAAAGATATGAAACTTTCTTGTTTACAAATATCATGTGACTGAGGGTGTACAAATCTATAAATGAAATTTGTGTTTGGCATAGTGATAACATCAGGTACAAGTTTACTTAATGTTTGATGGTATAAAACATGTTACAAATTTTAACTGTAAAGGTTCAGAAAAGAATAGATAAGACTAAGATTAAGAAATTTCAGAAAAAAACTACTTAACTCATAGTATTTGGCCACGTGGAAAAATATGAGAGAAGAAAATGAGTACTTTAGATAATTATTTTAGAACATATATGGACGCAAGTTTTTGGGAGAGGTATTTAAAAGATAATGAGTTAACTTATACAATTTGGCCACGCGGAAAGGCATGAGAGAAGAAAATGTGTACTTAAGATAGATTTTTATAGAAGATACTTGCACGGGGCTTTGTTGAGATATATTTAAAAATAGGTCGTATAGTTTAATTAGTTTGTAACTGTGGAAGATTAAGTGTGCTTACTCAAGAAATTGCGAATTTGAGAAAAACATTTAAGACATGTTTTTTTCAGGTATTTATATTATGTATGGAGATTTTGTATGGGTTTTTTAAACACAATCATTTTGATTGTGTTTTTTTTCCCCGCTGTTATATGATGATAAATATTGAAATCACTGTTTATAGTGAAAATCAATGTATTCTGAGGACAGCAAAAATAAACCATTTAATATGTTGTTTAAGTTATTTTGTTACATTGAATTTAGAAATATGTATTATAACAGATTTTTTTACTGTCTTCCACAGATATTATATTTATAAGGTAAGTACAACTAATAACATCCGAGAGTTTTCTCTGCCTCTCTCTTATTGACTCCTACTTTTTTTTCTTTTATGAAATGTACATTATAATCTTATTTTTACTTTTCTTCCACAGGTACTACGTTTTTAAAAGAAATTTACTTTACTTTTTTACTATTTTTTAGGTAAGTATAAAAAATAAAGAAACTTTTACATCACTGTGTCATTTCTTTGTCTATCCTGGTTATAGCAATGTCATGTTTAATATAAGCACTTCCACATAGGATTGGGTGCATTGTTATAAGGCATGCTTTAAAAGTGATTTAATGAAATGAGCGACATTTCACTGAGTGAGTTCAGCAACACTGATATATGAAAACATTGGTGGGAAATGATATTAAATGTTACATGGTGTTCTTTCCAGGACTTTAAGTCCTTTGCTGCAGTGGCAATTCTGCCTCAGCATTAGGGGGGCGGGGGGCTGAGTGGTACTTGTATGCTCATGATAGAGCCACTCCTTCACGAGCCACGGTTGAGATGTGTTCATGATAGAGTGGTTCTGTCATGGCTCCGCTTAGTCAATAGAACGTGTCATGGAGGCGCAATATCAGTGCTGCGCAAGCACAGCGGCAAGGCCATGACAAAACTGGTCCGTCATGAGGACAGCTCAGGCGATGCTCGTGACGGAGCGGCTCTGTCATGAGCATGGAAGGACTTAACAGGTGTTAAAAAAAACTGAGGGGTCTCTTCAAAGAGAGTGTTGGTTGTAATTTAAGGGCACTTTAAAACACATTGTGGCAGCTTTATGTTGACCTTGCGTCTCTTTGCGCCACAATTTCGTCACTTTATTTAATACAATGACAGTGCAAATAATGTACCATATTTACAACGTTATGGATCTAGGAGATATGTCACATCCTAAAGCCCTGCACCATAAGGAAGTGTTCTTCTGAAGGAATGCGTCTTGAAAGTGGATGACTGTAATCCATGAGATTTCACTCAGTGACTTTCAGGCCCATGCTGTTTCAAAACTGTGCATTTGCTTGAAGCAGGCGTAAGTATTGACGCAGCATTGTGAATATAGTGCACTGGTGAGCCTTGCTGGAGCTGCATCACACTTGCGATGCAACTCTAGCAATGTATTACTTTTTCGGCACAGATGTGTTACGCATGTATGCTGTTTTTGTACCACGGTGTGCCACATTATAAATGTTTCAGAAAAGGGGGTGGTGATGAACAGAGTGTCTGAATTAAGCAGACCACTCTTACCCAGTCCAAAGATCAGGGCTTGATCCATCACCGTTATTTATCTCACTGCACCATCCCAGCTCAGAACCTGGCTATATGCAAATCAGTCTGTCCCTGGCCCAGTGCATCATGGGAACAGGGCAGACTAAACTACCAAGCCAATTCTTCACCAGAAAGGAGACAAGCTACCGGGGACCGGTTTCTGGCATTTCAGCCGTCTTCGGCCCGGCTTGCTTGAATCCTGTAATGCCAGAAACCGGTCCCCGGTAGCTTGTTTCCTTCCCAGTGTAAGAATTGGCTTTTGTAGTTTGGTTTGCCCTGTTCCCATCATGCACTGGGACAGGAACAGACTAATTTGCATACAGCCAGGTTCTGAAACTGGGATGGTGCAGTGAGCTAAAAAACGGTGTTGGATCTAGCCCTGATCTCTTGACTGGGTGAGAGTATTCTGTTTAATTCAGAGACTCTGTCCCTCACCACCCCTTGTTGTAAATATTTTTGTCCACCCTTAGCGTGGAAGGGTATACTCAGATGTGAGTCCCTTGCTCATTGCACCATCAGGATTCAAGCAAGCCGGGCCGAAGACGGCTGAAATGCCAGAAACCGGTCCCCGGTAGCTTGTTTCCTTCCCAGTGTAAGAATTGGCTTTTGTAGTTTGGTTTGCCCTGTTCCCATCATGCACTGGGACAGGAACAGACTAATTTGCATACAGCCAGGTTCTGAAACTGGGATGGTGCAGTGAGCTAAAAAACGGTGTTGGATCTAGCCCTGATCTCTTGACTGGGTGAGAGTATTCTGTTTAATTCAGAGACTCTGTCCCTCACCACCCCTTGTTGTAAATATTTTTGTCCACCCTTAGCGTGGAAGGGTATACTCAGATGTGAGTCCCTTGCTCATTGCACCATCAGGATTCAAGCAAGCCGGGCCGAAGACGGCTGAAATGCCAGAAACCGGTCCCCGGTAGCTTGTTTCCTTCCCAGTGTAAGAATTGGCTTTTGTAGTTTGGTTTGCCCTGTTCCCATCATGCACTGGGACAGGAACAGACTAATTTGCATACAGCCAGGTTCTGAAACTGGGATGGTGCAGTGAGCTAAAAAACGGTGTTGGATCTAGCCCTGATCTCTTGACTGGGTGAGAGTATTCTGTTTAATTCAGAGACTCTGTCCCTCACCACCCCTTGTTGTAAATATTTTTGTCCACCCTTAGCGTGGAAGGGTATACTCAGATGTGAGTCCCTTGCTCATTGCACCATCAGGATTCAAGCAAGCCGGGCCGAAGACGGCTGAAATGCCAGAAACCGGTCCCCGGTAGCTTGTTTCCTTCCCAGTGTAAGAATTGGCTTTTGTAGTTTGGTTTGCCCTGTTCCCATCATGCACTGGGACAGGAACAGACTAATTTGCATACAGCCAGGTTCTGAAACTGGGATGGTGCAGTGAGCTAAAAAATGGTGTTGGATCTAGCCCTGATCTCTTGACTGGGTGAGAGTATTCTGTTTAATTCAGAGACTCTGTCCCTCACCACCCCTTGTTGTAAATATTTTTGTCCACCCTTAGCGTGGAAGGGTATACTCAGATGTGAGTCCCTTGCTCATTGCACCATCAGGATTCAAGCAAGCCGGGCCGAAGACGACTGAAATGCCAGAAACCGGTCCCCGGTAGCTTGTTTCCTTCCCAGTGTAAGAATTGGCTTTTGTAGTTTGGTTTGCCCTGTTCCCATCATGCACTGGGACAGGAACAGACTAATTTGCATACAGCCAGGTTCTGAAACTGGGATGGTGCAGTGAGCTAAAAAACGGTGTTGGATCTAGCCCTGATCTCTTGACTGGGTGAGAGTATTCTGTTTAATTCAGAGACTCTGTCCCTCACCACCCCTTGTTGTAAATACATTATAAATGTGGCACACCATGGGTGACGGAGCAGTAGCATACTGTGGTGCACATTAACTGGTGCATATCTGGGTATGAAGTAGTTAACATAAATCTGCCCCATAGGTTACAAATCTGCGTTTAGTAGAGTGTTCGGCCTATGTAGTGTTATGTTTTTTCTGTTATTCTATGTAGATATGTAATATTGCAAGATTTTTGTCACGAAAAAGAAGCCATGAGTATTGGCTTTGTGAATGATTGCAAGATTCTTAAAATTAAAAAGCAATAACCATGGCATTGTTTAATATAGTATTGTAAATACTTATCTTTAAGAATGATGAGAGAGTAAAAAAAGGTTAACCTGATGTTTTAAAGTTATTCACAGGCTTCTTTAGAGGAAGTGTTCTATATGATTGTAGCGTGGGTGTTTCACTTTTTTATACCTAACAGAATGCATTCTGTATGCTGTAGCAGGAGGAGTACTACATGCTTGAATATTCTTCAGTGCTTATTTTCATTTAGTAAGTGGTAATGAGACCGACACAGAACTTCAATGGATGGGAGGGGCTGTTCCTGTGCTCCTGGAGGACTGCGAGGCCGCTGCAGCAGTGGGAGTGAGGCCTCTCAGAGGGGAGCAGCGCAGCTCCTTTTGATGCCCACAATTGCAGATAACAGGGTAGAGATGTCCGTGGAATTTATGGATGGTTAGTCACTCTAGAGTGTGCGCGGCGCCCCTGGCACCTCATTACGGCACACAGGGGAGCCGCGTTGCACAGTTTGAGAATCAGAGACTTAGGAGATAAACCTTCATAATAGCAAGGCCTCTAAGCGATAAAAATCGCCGGTGCTCAGCATTAAAAACATCGCCGCTATCGGTGGTATTTTCCACGGTGTTAGTGCTTTAACATCAATGGGAACACATATGTGATAGTAAATCCTGTAACAGCCTCAGTATTTCACATTATCGCGTGAAAACAAAAGTTGTTTTCACACAGTAATGTGTGCCTTGTAATTAGGGGACGGGGTGGATTTAGTTTTATTTACCACACTGTTATGTTAACGATGTCGAATGTTTGATTAGAGGAGGCTTTAACAGTTTTGCGATAAACTTTTCTCGCAACGCCTCTTTTTGTGATAGGGTGTTTTGCCCTCCAACCACATTTTGAATGTGCTTTGACCTACGCCCACTTTGCATGTTACTTTCTTAGTATACGTAACATATGCAAAGTGGTCTTACGGCAGGCGATGTAATGCCGTTTTCAAGAAGGTGCAGCAGAATATTTTCAGGGATAGGTAAAACATTAACGCCGCTTTTATCGGCAGAAAACTGCAGATATAGTGGCGATAACAGCGTTGATAATATGCTTTATGAATTGCAATCGAATCTAATGTTAGATGTAAAGACAAGTAACGTAGGTTTCGGTTGCAATCATACATCATATTATGAAGGCTATTATCATCGTTTTATCGGCAGTGTCCTGTGGATGAAATCGACGATAATGTATTACGTCTCCTTCATAATATTCCGAAGTATCATCGCTTTTTTGCATAATTGTCCTGAAAAAAAGCGTCGATACTTCAGCTTGTGAATAGAGCTCTTTTTGGTACAATGAGTTAGTTCTGAAAAGAACTTTTTTTAAATTTTTTTTAAACAAGTGTTATGTTGTTTTTGATTTTTTAAACTTGCACCGACATTTTCAACTGTGACACAGGATCAAAATGAAATGAAAAAATGTATCTTTTCTCGAAGCATTTATGACTCTCAATTTTTAGTTTAATAAGATTGAGGCTCTGCTCTCCGTACAGAAGAATTTCTCCACAGTCGTTGGCTTTCATGTGCACCTTCGCTAAATATGGTCTCAAGTCCATCTCTGCACTCGATGGAGATACAGGTCATCGATCAGAAGATGTGCTGGCCACCTCTGATGGTAATAGCGTGGCCAGGGCTCTTGTCGATGCCTTTGCAAAATGCACAGGGTGCACTTGTTTGACATGCCGCACCATGGTATGTATGGAAAAGGAATTTTTTTTGTCGGATTTCCTCTTGAGAGAACCGAGTTACATATCGTGCAGGTTACTTTTGGCGCATTCACTTTCTTTTGATCTTCAGGATAAGTGAAAAATTGCCAGATAAAAGATTCTTTTTATCTTTTTAAAGGTAGTCGATCAGTTTCTTCAGATTCGGAAGATAAATGCGGAACGGCAGCCATTTCAGCAAAGTCTTCCGAAAGATGTTGGACGTTGTTCTCTCTTGAGAGTAGAAAAGATAGTGAGGGAAGTGGGTGGAGTGCTCCGTGTAAATTCCAGAATAGAAACTACTAAGAACCAATTGGAAGTGTTGTTTTCAAGTCACATGACTTCACATGCGCGTCTCAGGACGTGTACGCGGTGACAGTATCTAGTCACTTACGTTATTTTGAAGTAGCGGTCTAATTCAGCGACGTTTCAAAACGTGAAAAGGAGTAAATCCAAACACATCCGGATTTTTGTATTCTGAGCTCGATTCAACCATACAATTGTTAAACTATAAAACCTTTTATATTTCTAAAAAAAATACCAAGGTGTGTACATCCGGTCACGCACGAAAGTTTAAAAAGACATTCGGCTCCATTTAATGAAAAGTTTCATAACAATAAAAAAGAAGCCTAGGTTCAGTCTCTTTGACGTACTATAAGTTCTTTGATGGGTCTATGAAGAAATTCAATGAGTTCAAATTGCAAAGTTTTCATGAAATATATAGGCGGGTGCGCACACTCGGTCGCGCACGAAAGCCTGGAAAGGCGATGTCCATTTTATTGACAACTGGTGCCGAGAGTGCGCGCACCGGGTCGCGCACGAAAGTTTAGAAAGGCTATTTTTATTTACAGACAAATTTCAATACGTTCAAAATAAGGCAAGGTACAGACTTTCTAATTCAGTACCGCTTTACAAGGAGTCTCTATGCAACCTGAACAGTGAAGAAAACGGCTTGTTTCCGAAAAAAATATTCCCAGAACTTTATTGACAAAAGTATAGGTAGCATTCACGATATAGTTCTGAATTAGCATTTTAAAAACCTATGAAATTCACTGAAAAAACCATAGGTTTTACACACGTTATAGTTAGGAAGTAGCATTTAAAAAACCTATGAAATTCACTGAAAAAACCATAGGTTTTACACACGTTATAGTTAGGAAGTAGCATTTAAAAAACCTATGAAATTCACTGAAAAAACCATAGGTTTTACACACGTTATAGTTAGGAAGTAGCATTTACAAAACCTATGAAATTCACTAAAAAAACCATAGGTTTTACACACGTTATAGTTAGGAAGTAGCATTTACAAAACCTATGAAATTCACTGAAAAAAACATAGGTTTGACACATGTTATAGTTAGCTGGACATTTCACTCATATAAAACCAATGAAATTCCCCTGTTATAGTTACTTCAGCTAACTATAACTTGCGCGCCCGTAATGCACTGCTGATGATGTCACATATTACATCACTCATCACATGGTCAGTGACATCACTCTTGACATCACTGATAACATCTAATATGTCACATATGTTGTCTTCAACATATAGGAATAGTATGTCACTGATTCAGGCATGTATGCAATATGTAAAAACTCTTAATGTACCATATTAACACTAAGACACTCTTGGTAATAATAAAGAAACAATAACCTATATAGATATAATGTTTCAATGATATAGCTACTCATCAACACATTCAGCCACTAAAATAGAAACTGATAGACAGACACAGATATGTACATATTTAAATATTACTCAGTAACCCATGTACTCATTAAGATATATTTAATCAGTCAGTTATAGAATCTATTTTTCACCCAAAAAACAACCGGTTATACATTTATATACTACATTTTTGTTCAACCAACTTTCAGAACTACATATATAAAATATATGTAATTTTTAAAACTAACCTATTTAATAGATGATGTCATGAGTGATGTGATGTGTGATATCATCAGCAGTGCATTGCGGGCGCGCGAGTTATAGTTAGCTGAAGTAACTATAACGGGGGAATTTCATTGGTTTTATATGAGTGAAATGTCCAGCTAACTATAACATGTGTCAAACCTATGGTTTTTTCAGTGAATATATATATATATGTATATATATATATATATTTTTTTAATTAGATCAATGTGATTGTATAGCCCATCTCAAAATTAATCTTTGAAAGAAAATGCTATCTACTCTTATTTTTTGCTGTCCACAGATTTTCCAGTTGGCATTGAGACCATTTATGTTCAATTAAAACACACAAAAAACAAAGACACAAACAAATTTGGCGAAAAAAAATAGCCTTCTTATCTTCAATTAGCAAATACAACAACTAAAAATGAAGGAATGGTAATTCTGAACAGATATATCAAAAGATTCTCTACCTCTGATGGTATAGGAATGGAGATGAATTTGGGAACTGGTAACAATTTAGTTTTTTTATAGATAAAGATAGAAAACAAACTCATCAAACATATATACATAAGATTTTTAAGTTCAATACAAATTATTTTTGTGATTGAAACAATTCTGATAGTTATTGATCCAACATTTTATTTTAGCATATACTAGTTGGTTACTGTATTCCTGTATTATTCAGGAGTGGGAGCTGTATGCCAAGCTGCGAATGGACCTTACATCTTGAGGTACAGAAAGTGGGTAGAACAACCAATAAAGCTATTGAAGAACATGTCTTCCTGGGGGACTGTTTTATTGATATCTTTATCTCCATCAAAACCTCTGTCCACTCTTTTGATATATTCCTTGTAATGCATCAGCTCTATGGAGAATTAGATATGATTTGCAGACCTTCAGTTTCTCTTCAGAAGGCAAAGGACAAACAACTTAAGAAAGTAGCCTAGCAAGTGGCCAATAAGTGTCCTCTGTCCTGTTCCCAATTTGTAATTTCCAATGAATAACAAGTGTTTTATCTGTAAATGTTCCCTAATTTGTGTCATATAAAATACATGGGCACATGCAATTCCTTTATAAAAGCCTGTATCTAATCTTCTTATTACCCATGACTAGTAACATCTTCAGTCAACTGTAATAAAGAAATTACAAAGCTGCTCAACTATAATAATAAATTACAATTGTATCATCACAATACCTCCTACCAGAGTTCGCAGCCAGGGTGAAAAGCAGGTCATAAAGCATAATTATAGCTGCAATTTAAACAAGGAAAATATGAACTAGCCTCCCTTCTTCTGGTATCCTTTTCTGAAAAGAAAAAGTGATCAGCAGTAGGTGATATTTATTGCAACACGTTTTTTCCACGCTTTAGGTCATTGCAGAAAATATATAATTTCTGCATATTTCTACACGTTCTGAGCCATAGCACTTTGAGCCCAAATTATATTAAGCAAAATCTAATTTCTTTTTTGCAAAAATTACTAACTGCTTTTTGGAGTGTTTAATGTCACAGTACAGGTTCTGCTTATACTTGTCAGCAATGAACATGAAAGAGAAAGAAGCTAAGGATTTAAGAAGTTAGTGGGAAGGGTGATGGTATGACGATGAATGATAAGGATTAAAGTATCCCCGGCCTAAATTATTCGGATATTGCAAGTCATCTTGGAGCTCCATCACCTTATAAAGGAACACAGTCTTTGGCCTTGTTCCTCTAAATGGTCATGAAACATCTTGGTGACTTGCAATACCCTTAAAATGTACAGCAGATGGAACTTTATCACATACATAAACCAACAAGCGCACGCCTTGCGCTGACGAGGAGAGGAGGAGGCAGCAGGGGGAGGGGAAGAGAGGAGGGGGCCTGCGCCGGATTCCCTTGCGGATGCGAGTAGGAACCAGTATCCCCTGCCTAAATCATAAGGATATTGCAAGTCATCTTGGAGCACCATCTCCTTATAAAGGAACACGGTCTTTGGCCTCTTTCCTCTAAATGGTCATGAAACATCTTGGTGACTTGCAATACCCTTAAAATGTACAGCAGGTGGAACGTTATCCCATACATAAGCCAGCGCCTCGCGCTGAGGAGTGGAGGAGGCAGCAGGGGAAGGGGAAGAGAGGAGGGGGCCTGCGCCGGATTCCCTTGCGGGAGCTAGCAGGAGCCATATGTCAAAGCTCGCTCCCGCAAGGGAATCGCCAAAAATGCACGCGTTGCTATTGAAGGCAATGCAATGCGTGCACGTTTTTGGCAGCCACACTGAATCGACGGCTAAAGGTCTTTTTCCTAAGCAGCGCATGCGCCCTGCGTAGGCGAGACCTAAAAACAAATCAGTATAACAGCAATGATACAAATGTTGCTTTTGCAGTGAATTCTCTACTACCTGATTACAGCAGGCATAATATGAAGAACTTCAGCTGAATACGCACTCAGAATACACATAGCAACAGAGAGCAGTGAAAACCAATGTGTACCTCTGGAGCCATAACTATAACTTCTTCATAAAGGCGGCATGCCTCAGTTAATGTTTCCGGTGTTCGAGACAGGGCCCGTGCTAGGCCGAGGCGAGGCACATAGGAGACTCGGTTGATTTGCACAGGGCCAGTCACAGAATCTGTAAAAAAATATATATACAATATAGAGTGAGAACATTTTGCCAGAATGCTCGTACACTAGCAAATTTGAATAAACAAACACATATTGTCAAATAATTGTTTATGACTGAAATCCTGTAAATTCACAATAGTGTTCCAGTAAAACAATATCGTGGTTTGTGGCTTACTAAACTGAGAAAGACTGAGGCAAGTGTGCATATATTCTGAAGTGAAAAGGCACCAATATTGGGCATTTTCTCATAAATGTACACTTTTTGTGTTGAGAACACACAGCAATAGCATTTTATAAAAAAATTCTCTTTTATACCTTGACTTCAAATTGCATTGCTTAACTACGTGTCAATGGAAAGACCTCTAACCATAAAATTAAAACTGCAAACAATAGACAAAGGATTTCAGTGCCATTTCCCATACATGAACCAGTGCCCTTAGCCCTTCATTAATCAGACCCAGCTTCTAAGCCCGTCACTAACAATATAAATGTGAAAATTGTACCAGCGGGTGTGTATTTAAAAAGTGGCAATTTCTCATTAGCATGGGAACACGTCCATGAAAATTAGAGAATTACTGTGTTACTGTGACAGCTTCCATAAGGCTGCAAAGTTCATGCTGAATGGCAACCGTTCACGATGTACAAACGAGTATATGGGGTGCACATATGTATATGCCCTTCAATGGGAAACATACTATGTTTGCACATGCACAGCCTTTACCCCAGTGTTTGTGATGCACTGCATGTCCCTACATAATTGAGTGCAGTTTGGTACTGCATCAATCCTCAAGAGGATCCTTGGCATTTGAAGGAGGCTAACGATCCTCTTGAGGATTGATGCAGTACCAAGCTCTTGGGCACATAGTTTATGACATTTTTTGCCACAATGCGCTGTCTATCAAGGCACATGCCCAAAGTAGGGTGAATACCTAGAAAATTGATAAATCCTGGACAGCAAATGTAAAAAATCAGGACAAGGTCAAAATTCAGGACAACGGTCAATTTTACAAATACATCTGAGGAAGTCGCGTAATCTTAAAATAGAAGGGCGACACAAGTACAAGTCAAAGTAGGTTCATATTCTTTGGTTTGTATATTATATAGAAGTATTGATCACATATTCACATAAAGCTGGATTTATTGAAGGATTTTGAAAATTAACAAACATACACACTTAGCAGAATTTGACAGCCGACATCAGGGACAGTTAGAAATTCCTGTTTCATGAATGAAACTGACAGATTCAGCTCCCTGTTGCTGAACATGCACTTAAGAGTTCATAATCAGCTCTCTATTACTGAACAATTATTTAAGAGTTCATTGGCAGTAGCGCAACTCATTTAGATTTTCTTTTTGAATGTGTACTATTTAATCAGAGCTAGAAGATTTAAGAGGAAGTTTGTTCCATAGAGAAAATGAATATAAGTCTGAGCAGCAATATTTGAAACTAACCTGGATCTGAAATTCTACTTTAGCAAGTTTGATATAGCACCTCTTCCGTGTATCAATGTAGGTGAATTTAATATAGGAAACAAATAATTTCTACAGGTAGTTATAAATGCCTGTAATGGCATATCCCACTTTTGTGTTATCAGGGATTTCCTGAACCTCGTCTTCTCTACAGTGTGTCTGGCCCTCCTCCTCTGACCACTGCGCTATTGCATTTTTTCATTTTGTAATTGGTGGAGACACACAGAACCTCCATATCATGGCTATTGTCATTTTATCTGTCAATAACATGAGATCCAGAAACTTGTTTTTCGCTTTTCTTCCCTTAGGTCATCGGAAGAAACCCAACAAACAACATTCTGCCTTGCCTCTATGTAGTACACGGCAATGACTAAATAACAAAAGGCATATGGTTTCCATTTAATATCAGCATATTACGGTCCAACGCAATTAGGGTCCAGTCCTCTTCTTAGTGTAAAAAGATGAGATTTAATCAATTTAATTTTAATCTGGTAACAGACTCAAACTCACACAGAGAGGCCACAATTGCTGCTATACCGATCTTCACATCTCTGATGAATAGCAAAATATCAACATATCATCTGCGTAAAGTGATACCGAGTGGATTCCCTCACTTAGTGGGATGTACCATAGACAGCGTTCCACAAGTAATTTAGCTGGGACCAGTGACAGCCCTGCAGCACTCATATTGCTCCGGGAGTCAGATATTTGTATACTTCAACGCTAGCCATTGGTCATGCATATAACATTGATATTTTTCATGGCCCTCCGATGCCAAACTTCCTAAAGGGATGGAACACAAACAGTTAATGTATCACATTAGAGGCCTTCTCAATATCAAGGGCAGGAGTGCAGAATGGGGCCATACCAATGTTGCCTCCTCCAGGATTACAAATAGCCTTCTAGCATTTAAACAAAGTGGTTTGAGTCAGGAAAAATATTTCTGGTCAGGGTCGACCAATTTAGGCATTTCATTCCTTCAATATTTGGCAATACATCTGTCATGGAGAAGAGGAGATGAATCCACATGTCTATGCTGTGTGATGACCTATCCATGACCAGGACACAGATGATTCTGGTTACAGTTTACTTATCCTTTTGGACCATTACACCCAGGTGTCTGACAAAGCCCACACACCATCAGATCAGGAACTCCAATTCTGACCCAGTGGTAATAAAGGTGCATATTGTTGGCACAAAACAAATAACTATACATTGTTGAGTGTAATTTAGTCTCCTTTGAAGCTTGAGGAAGCTAAAATAAAATCCTTCCCTGTTGGTGAGAGGAACTATAAAAGCTCAGGAGGACCTCTGCATTGAGAAAGAGACCTTTGCCCTCACATTTGCTTTCCTGACTGAAGTCTTTTGCAGGAGCCCTTAGAACAACATTTCATGCAAAAACAGACCCCTGAAGGTTGGGTCTTACAAATCTTCAGACTTAGATTCTGAATATAAAAAAGAAATGAAAGTGGACATTTTACCACATAACTTGACTTGATTGCCGCATCTCTTGACTTTATTCTGGATAGTAATCTCTTCTTCAAAACCCAAATTGCCAGAAGATCTAAACAGCAAGAAAATTAAACTCCAAATCTACCTGTTGGTAGAGGAATTTTCTTAGATGATTTGAAGGATACATGGGAGGTAGATCTGTGTGGAGTCCTCAGCGACTCAAAATGGACTTGTATATTGGCTTACCTCCACATAGAATTGCAAAATGCCAGTAAGAAGATTCAATTTAACTTCTTACACAAAGTATACATGACACCAAAGAAAATCTATTACCTTCCCTACATTGCATTAAGATTCACTTAGCCTTATGGTGGGTGCACAGCGGCACACTTTGACCTATGGTGTAGGAATGCTCAATAACCATGGAATATTGTGAGGAGCTTCAGGTCTATAATTAACGCTCTGGCGCTCTCTCGCCTGGCTGGTGGCAACACCGTTCTTGCCGGTGTTCCTGACTCCATCCTGGTCTCACCGAAGAACACCTACATGCCACAGCAAGACTCCAAGGGTACCACATCACCCAACAGTAAATGAACTACACTGACCCCCACATCAAAGACTCCATAATTCTCTCGACCTACTGCACCACATGCAAGGTGGTAACAACCAGTGTCTATCTGACCGGAATGGTCCAATAGAAAACAGGATTCAACAACATTACTAAGAAAAGAACTTGTGTCATTTTGATCTGCACTCCCAAAATCTGGAGTAGCATCCCTTTGCAAAGAAGCTTAAGACCGATCCCTTCTAGGAGCACGTCATTAAGCACCAACAAAATGCCTTGCACCTCCTCCTTGGTCCTAGATCACTCCTGCTGTACCACCAGTGCTTAATTTATGTGTGTGGGGGGGGGAGCACTGGGGTCCTCGCCAGAAGGGTACTGCAGCTTGCACCACCCATTGTCCCTGCGAGCGCTGCCAATGACAGTACCAACACAACTACTTACCATTACACTCCTACAAATACTACAATTAAGTCTATTACAGACCCCCAAAGCAATACAAATAGCTTGAGAGGCAGGCATTAGTCATTTTTTATGTATACTGAATTAGTAAACAACTGCTATTGTGTTTATCTCTAAATTAGACAAACAGGTTCACCGTGTGGCAGACTGTCATAAGTGCTGATGTTAACAATTAAGTGTCGGTCCCACCACAGGAGACTACCAGCTCAAATTAAGCACTGCGCCTCCCTGTATATGCAGTCTCAGTCTAGAAAACACACACATGTGCACTATAGAACTCATCTGTTTTACCTGGAGCAGGGACAGGCTTCACTTCAGGCTGCGCAGCAACAGATTTTTCTGCCAAGCCCGCAGCTGGAGGAACGGGTGCTACCTTCACCGGTTTTCCAGATGTAGTATTTGCAAGTTTAGGTTTGGCAGACACCGTCTCTGTGGTTTTACCAGGTGTAGAGCCAATGGTGCCCCGCCCCCTGGTAGAATTGTAAGAGAATGAACAAATGAGTTACTGATAAACTATTACACTAAAAAGCAAACAATAAATATCAACATTTCAAACATGATTGCAAAAGTTACTATGATAATCTAAAAAATGTAAACCCTGAAATGCATAAATAATAAAGAAAAACAAATGTAAAGACCCACCACTAAACATATGCCTAAACATGACCCTCAAAGCAACCTATGCTTAATTGTAAATTAAAGTCGAAAACTAAATTTAAGCCTGAGCCTGGCCTAATGCTAATGTTATCCCTAACCTAATCTCTAACATGGCTAACCCCACCTAAGCCATGCCCCCTCACCCATAAGACTAATGCTAACCTTAAGAAACCAAATTTAATTCTAAACTTTGATGTAAATATCAGTAAAATATGTTTACTAACTGTTTTCCACATAAGTCATTTGAGAAATAAAACTATTTATTCCTTACATTTTCAGTATTTGTGTTTAAGTAGTATGTATGAAGCCGGTCAAATGGCTGTATTAAGTGCTCACTGCTGCCATCTGCTGTGAGATACATATCACAAGTTAGAGTCACTAAACGACCAGTTGAGCCCTCCATTTTACCAAGGTCTGTAAAGTCGGTACACTACAATGAATTATATACTGCGCTTAGAAGCAGCAGAAGTATAGTACGAAGCACTGTGTAAAAACCGACGATTACAGTTACTATGCCAACTCACGCGGGAAAATAATTATCTTAAATGTACATTAAAAAAAAATTAGAGTGAGACCCGAGCAATACTTCATCTTTGATACCATTTAAAAGCAGCGGCTACATCAAGCAGTTTAACATCCAAAGCAGACTTGTTTCATGTTCGGCGAGGTGAATTATCCGCCGTGTACAGCAGCCACGCCCGAAGCAGGTGTTTAAAGCAAAAGAACATGACTGGTATTCTGTTCATTGTGTCTTCAAAACATCTGCAGGTTCAACATTTGACTAATATCTATTAGTGCAAAAACGAGGATAATTTAAAAAAAGGTTTCTCTGTACTTAAAAAAAATGCAATATATTAATTATTGGTGTTTAGCCCTCCCATTGCCCTTGTTCAGCCGCTCCTATTTGTGAAGACTGCCCCTCCTCTGTAATAGGTATGCGGAGGTAGATTGTGTGGAAAGAGGCTCACAATAGGTAAGAGCACCTTAAAAGTGAGCACAATTGAATGGATGACTGGATATAATAGATGTTTTTTCCCTACAATCTAGGAGCAGAAATTTAATAAATCGTAGTATACAATCTGGCCTTTTTCAATACTGTTGGTTCTTTCTGAATCCTAGTCCACATGGCTGGCTAAACACAAACACACATCAGAGTTGGTGGTGTGGAGTTTCAAACAAAAGCCACAACACACGTTAGTTTATGATTTGTTTGTTCCATAGCATTTGAATGCTCAAAGTTTGAAATGCAGCTCAAATCTTATATTTACACGTCCTCGTGAGACACTGAAGTTAATTACTTTGGACGTTACACACAAGTAAGCACTGGCAAAGCCAACTGATCTCCCTTTGCCAATCCTTTTTTTGATTGCTGGTATGGGCTACTCCACTATGGCGCAAACACTAGCTCTCAAACACAAAATGATGAGCTCTTGAGGTACATAAACTTTGTTCCTGGATGGCTTTTTATGGTTTCCTCCGATGCTCTACTTGCTTAATAATCCATGGGACCTTTCTCGTTGAATTTACAGCCGCTGTTTACAGGCCTTTAATTGACTTCAGCTACGTCCGACACACACTTTCCTTTACATGTCATACCAAGTCACAGTGAACCTCGTGATTTTTTGGAAACGTCGGACTGCAGTCAGATCTCTTAACAATCAGTTACCTATGACTAAGACATTCACTGGATACTTATTTTCCCAGTTGTTCTCTCGATAACAATCAAAAGGACGAAACATGTATACAACAATATTATTGGACTCAACTTTAAACCCATGACAGGTCTCGAGATTACTTTCTAACTGTCTGAAAGTGTGCTCCAACCACTTTGTTTTCACAGCAAATAGTGGTGGTCAGCCATCTTAGACTGCCATTTCTTATAGTATCCAGATGGCCGTCACTTTACCTCTAGGCGCAACCTAGCAATCATCTAGGAAGTATAGAAAATAATATCCCAGTATGGTAGAATGTTATTTTGTGTACTTCCAAGATGACAGCCACGTTGCTTCTAGAGACAGCATTATTGGAAGTATATAAAATGATGCTCGAGTAGCGGGTGCATCCTAGATTGTTATGTTTTGGCGCAGCCGATAGGTGGGTGGTTGGTACTGAATACTGTTGGCTTTCCCAGGCCTTGTTTACGTACTGGGAAGCAAGTGCAGACAAAATTATCTGAAATTGTATGCTACTGAAAGCAAACACTGGCAAAGCCAACAGGTCTAGCTTTACTGCAGTAAAACCTCCTGCAGACAACATTTGAAAGCCTGTGTTTGCATGCATTACACATATTAATTATGCAAGCAAATTCAGCCTTTCTTTGCTAGCACTGCCCTGATTCTTGGATACACTTTGACAAGGAAAGGAAAGGATAGGGACATTTTTCTCGAAGCTCAGTCGAACTATTATAAACAAATTAAACTGGCCAGAAAAAACTATCTCTCCCTTCAACTTGCCGAGGCTGGTAACAATCCAAGGGAATTATTTAAAATTTTGCAAAGTTTTGTGAAACCCATAGCCAGTGAAAGCCCGGACGATGCCTCACAAACTCTTTGTGATGAGATCTCCAGGTTTTTCGAAGATAAAATTAATCTTATCTACAACAAAATTGTGGCCTCACAAAATGCAGGAGGAACTTCGTCACCTTCACCTGATCCACCAATGCCAAACAAAAATTCCTTCCTTACAATCCCACCAGTTAGTGATTCAGACCTCCCACTCCTCATTAACCATATGAAAACCGGCTCTCCCAATGATCTCCTCCCTGCAAAAATGGTGCCCCCTCTGATCTCCATCTTGGGACCCTCTATTCAGTCTGTAATGAATACTTCACTGGCAAAGGGACAAGTCCCTAGGGAGTGTAAGATTGCGGTGGTAAACCCCATCAGGAAGAAGGCTGCTTCCCCCTGGACGGATCTTTCCAACCTCCGCCCCATCTCCCTCCTACCATACATCGGTAAGATGACAGAGAAGCACGTAAACACCCACTTATCTAACTATATCGAGGCAGCGGATGGCCTGGACCCGTCACAATCTGAGTTCAGGCCAAATCACAGCACCGAATCGGCCCTACTTGCAGTGTCCAATAACATCAGGATGACACTGGATGACGGCGGGTCCATGATTCTGGTGTTGTTGGATTTATCCGCTGCCTTCGACACGGTGTCTCATGAAGTGCTTCTCGACCGTCTGAGGGATGTAGGGTTGGGAGGAGTGGCGCTGTCCTGGATGGAAAGCTTTCTCTCCTCCCGATCCCAAGAAGTCAGGCTGGGCTCTCATAAATCCATCTCCAGGGAGCTCACCAGGGGTGTGCCACAGGGCTCATGCCTAAGCCCCACATTATTTAATGTGTATGTGGCCCCCCTGGCCGACTTGGTGAGGTCTTATGGGTTTACCCCGGTGTCCTACGCCGATGACACCCAACTTCTGTTCCCTTTTAAAACCTTCACCCCTGCACTGCAAAAGTCTTTTTCAGAAGGAATGAAGGCAGTATCAAGATGGATGGCGGAGAACTGCTTACAGTGCAATGTGGGCAAAACAGAGGTCCTACTGTTTGGGGAGGCGGTGACATTGTGGTCTGATGAATGGTGGCCCGCAGAACTAGGACCAGTACCTATCCCAAAGCAGACTGTTAAAAATCTAGGAGTACTGTTTGATCAAGACCTGACCTTCAAACATCATGTCGATCAAGTCGCGGGCACATGTTTTAGGATCATTGGTCTACTGAAAAGGGTGTTCCCTTACTTACCTGATAATCACAGGAAGACTCTAGTCCAGGCATTAGTTACCAGTAGATTGGACTACTGCAATGGCCTTCTTTTTTCAACTAATGAAGGCCAAATGAACAAAATGCAAGTAGTCCAAAATATGGCGGCGAGGTTAGTCCTCAATGCTCCACCCAGGACCCCCTCCCAACCTCTACTGGCGAAACTTCACTGGTTGCCTGTGCGGCAACGCACTAAATTTAAAATTCTGTGTACGATTCACAAATGCTTGATAGGGAAGGGCCCCAAATATCTCTCTAAAGCATTTCAACCCTACATCCCTGGCCGCTCCTTACGATCCAGCAGCCTTCACCTATTACAGGTCCCTAAAATAAGAAAGTCTCGTCAGGGAGGCCGGGCCCTGGCACACACTGGACCAGTGCTCTGGAATTCCGTTTCCCCTACATTAAAAACCATTACCAATCACCTTCTTTTCCGTAAAGTCCTCAAAACAAATATTTTCAGTAACAGTTAATCTTTTCACTTTTTTTAATCACTGAAACGATCATGCACAGGACAGTTTCTCCCACTGGCAAAAGCGCAGAGATACCCCTTCGGGGGTTTATTCAGGCGCTATAAAAGCACATAAATAAATAAAATAAATATACCCCACCTCAGTCTAGGTATGAGAGCTTTGATGAACTAGACCATAAATAGTATTTAAAACAGGTTAAAACAATTTGCCATACATGACTAGAAATATGGTCTTGCAGTCAGTTTAAGATTACCTAGCTGCAACGGAAGCAGCTCCTCGACCAACATTTCCACCTCTCGGGGCTCCTCGCGTGCTCGGTGGGGTGGGTTTTGCAATTGTTGGTGCAGGTGCTCCTTTTATGGAAGAGGCGGTGCCTTTCCCTCTGCTGCTTGCCATAGGAGGAGCTGGCAATTTCCCTGCTGGCTCTTGCACCTTCTTTGGTGCTTTTGCTTCCTCAGCAGCCTTCCATGCTTGCCACCAAGCTTGATCTAGGGGTATTTTAAAATATAACTGTTTAAAGTGCATGCCAACAATCAATACGCTCACCTTTAGCTACATAGACTGAGTTGCTAAAATAAGAACTTGTTTTAGGAATTCTCAAATTGTATCAGAATGAAGTAGCAGGGCAGACCCGTGGCTTAACCGTTGCGCTACCTGACTTCTAAGCAAAGAAATATTCACGTTGGAATTCATGTTCTGATAAATGATTGGCAAACGCTAGCGCTGAAAACTTGTTTCACATAAAATTCTTCCATCCCCCTACTACAAAAATGAATATATTAAAATGAAAGGTTCAATGAAAATTAAAAAACTAAGACATAACTTTTAAAAAAATTGTTGCATACAAAAATGACGATCTGCAGGTACATAAACATTAGTTCAACATTTTACTTAACTGTAATAAGTTATCATTTTGTTGTATGAATATTGTAAATAAGGTGGTGAGCTCGCCGCCAAACTCTTTCGATCCTCACATTCTCAATCATGTACATACACGAACTTGTCCATAACAATTCCCCCCCACTTTTAAAGTACCTACGACAACATACCTCAAACCTACTTCATATGCCCCACTATTTCCTATTCATCAATACATGAATAGCTTTCAACCTCCTTTAACCCCTTGGACGCTCATGACGAGCTGAGCTCGTCATGACCCACGGTGCTCCGGTGCTCATGACGAGCTCAGCTCGTCATGGCCCGTGGAACGCTCAGGTGCGGGGAGAATTCCCCCGCTGTGTTGAGCTTCCGCGGGAGGCAATACACCTGTGACGAGCTGAGCTCGTCATGAGCACAGGAGCGCCGAAGCTCATGACGAGCTCAGCTCGTCATGAGCATGGGGGCGCTGTGCGCGCCCCTCTTTCCCCCCCCAGCACAGCGGGGGATTAACCCCCACAGCGAAGGGGTTCACAAGCATACCATCACATTTATTTACATCACCAACCACTTAACCTCCATTTATGAGAGCCTTGTGAAAAGTTTTTTTGGTAACTTTTACCACTATCCAAGCAGGGGCGTAGCTAGAGCTTCTGGCGCCCGGGGCTATCCCTCAGATTGCCGCCCATGGCCGATAGAGGGAGGCAGAGGGGGGATGCGGAAAAAAGGACGTATTTGCTCCGGATCTCCCAATGAAGACAACCGTGTAGCTTAACTCTTTCGCGCCAAAAACCTCCAGCTTGTTATTGATATATAGACGTTCTTTTCACACAAGACCTAGTGACTTAGAGAAATCGCACACTGCTTTTGTGTTCTGACATTCTTGGCATGCTTTACATCATAACGTTAGACATACTCCATTATTGCATCCTGTTACCATGTATTTTTAAAATTATTCCTCATCACCACATTCAGTAACTTCCAGCCTGGGTTGTGACCCCTAGCTATGTATGTGCCCATCCATTTCTGGTGCTTTCCAGCAGTTTTAAGATCTTCTTGTAGTTTCTCGTTGCTCAAATGGGTGTAATTTATAATATTGATATGTTTCCCTCATTTTCATTGCTTGATTTTGCTCACGCGGAAGTGTCACTCATAGTTGTTGAAATGTCACTCATAATTACACTGAAATTCAAAAAATGTCACACATAGCAATCTGAAACCTTGCTATGCATTATGATGCTATTTATTTCAAAAAGTCATATTGAGCAGCTTAATAAAAATCAATTTGTAGATTACAGCACTGCACGCAGCGCCACCAGATATTATTAACCTGAGGCTGAAAGTAAGTTGCATGGCTAGTCTAAGTAATTACATTACAATACAATGAGGCATGATGGGGGGGGGCAAGCCTCAGGAGAAGAGGCTGACTGGGGTACACATAGCCTAGATATCTATGCTGTATTATTTCAAAAAGACACTTCGAGACACTGAGCAGTAATAATCCTAAAACTAAACGCAGGATCCATCCCCAGCCAGACTCCCTCTTTGCATCTGGCTGTATCCCTAGCTGGGAATAACCCCCACAATCATGCTCTACGCTGCCTCCAGTCTTGACTGTTCACCAGTGAATGCAGCCGGTACCTGTGCAGGGGAGCCCGACCACTGCTGTCCTCAATGTTCGGCCTCATGGGAGCCCTAATGAATGCACTGATTGCTGCAGCAGTACTAGAATAGAAACTTAATAGGAGTTTACTGCAAAAGAAAGCAGAATGGTAAACTGCAGAGCACTTAGTGGTTCTGGTGCGGCACCCTGTAATTTGTAATGCCTTAAGCAGCCGCCGAGAATTGCATACATGGGGTGTACGATCAACATAGGCCTCCTCAAACCCAGACTTAAGGATATAAAACAAATTGTAGTATTTGAACATCTGTATGACAATCCTTGGTCTGATATTCAATAGAAAAGGGATATTGGGAATTTCCCTAGGTATCAGAGGTGTCAATAATTATATTCTCTGAGCAAAGGCATGTTTGTTGCATGCTTACGTACCCTAGAGCAGAAGAATTCCATAAAAGGTGAAGTGATTATTCCAGTGAGCAGTTGGAGATTAACGGGGGCACATTGAGTAAATTTCGTAGGACAAAGGTTACTAGATGAGCCACATACACATAACTTATGGTTGGTCACAGCCAAAAGGCTCACTGTATTGAGAAAATGCTTGAAAGTAACCAAACCAAGAAGTGGGCAGTTCTAGCAGTAGCAGTAAAATCTGGTAATGGGGAGAGATTTCTCAGGAATAACAACAATTTGAGGTTGAGAAGCGCCTGTCATATTTGGTGGTTCTGAGTAGACAAGTACTGCTGTCTGACTGATACCATCTGCAGGAGACTGACACGCAACTCCAGGGTCACCACTAATACAAGGGAGAAGCCCATGCTGACTCACCCACTGGGAACCACAAGTTCCACAATCCCCACTGACTTTGCACCTGTGCTTGACCTCAATAGGAATATAGGGAGTGTTGACTGTCATATCTGCTGTTCTGCGGGTGCAAGTACTGATGTCTGGTTGATACCGTCTGGAGGAGCATGTCACACATCCCCAGGGTCACCGCCAATACACGGGGGAACCCGGGGAAGGCCTTCCGGACAAGACCCACTATCCCCTCTCCGTGCTCTCCCTGCACACTTGTGCGCAACCACACTGTGGATATCAAGAGCGTTGCAGTACCACAGTGCAGGACGCGCCCGGGCCCAGAGTGGGCCCATCCTGCGTGCGTCAGGAAGAGGCGGGGCGGGGTCACCCCCCTTGACTTCTCTCCTCTGCATTCCTGGCCGGGGTAGCAGGCCTTGGCGCAAGTAAAAAAAAAATCCGTAGGGAAATGAAGACGCCATATATCAAATAACTTAGTAGTTTTAAGAAACGTTTTAAAAGCAAAATGAACCTTAGAGGGATGACATTTTATCTGAGATAATCTATCTAGTAAAGGATCAGAGATAACATTAAACTCACCAGCAACAATCAAAGGGGCATTCCCAATTTTTAGCACCTCTGTTGCAAAATTGGACCACAAAGCAGGATCATCCGCAGTGGGTCCATAAACATTTAATAAAAATATAATAGAGTCATGAACTTTAACTTTAACAATTAAGTATCTTCCCTCTGTATCTGTAAATTTACTCAAAATTTGGCAATGAGATTTCTTTGCAAATAGTATAGCCACACCATTTTTCTTGCCATTAGCAGGAGAAGAAACAATACTGTCAACCCATTTTCTTTTCATATAATCTAGGATTTTATCATCAACATAAGTTTCCTGTAAAAAACAAAAATCAGCTTTGGAACTGCCTAAATAATCTAAAATCTTAGTACGCTTAACTGGATGGCGCAAACCTTTAACATTTAACAAAATTACTTTAATGTTAGCCATAGTGGAAGAGGAAGAAAGAAAAAGAGAAGAAGAGGATAGTGAGGAAAAGCACATATAAGAAGATGTGAGTAGCTCTAGAAAATATAAAAGGTATAGGAGAAGGTAAAACATAGAAAAAAAGACAAACAAAATACATAAATGTGAACAGTGAAACGCACACATGCTCTACAAGCATGGTCGAAACCGTTGGAGCCCAGAAATTGAAAGATTACGTATAAAGTTGTCAGCAAAAATCATATTCAAGTAGTAGGGTCATGAGTGTCCATTGAATGCTGCAATTGGAGATCAAGAAAATGTCTTAGTTCCTCTGGTCGGTGAAAGGATATTGAGAAATTGTCTTTCCATATGCGCATTATAGAAGGATCAAAAAGGCCATATTTGAATCCAAGACTTCTCAACTGTGGGCGAAGGTCAAAAAATTCCTTACGTATTGCAACAGTTTCTTTAGTCTTGATGAATAAAGATTTTATTGCCATTGACCATCAATGAGGGAATTTCTCTTGCTGCTTTCCTGATCAGAACCAAATGATGACGAAAAACTTTAAATATCATTTGTCTTGGTTTGGTATGTTGAGGATTGCGTTGAGAAGGGATTCTGTGGGCTTTGTCAACTTCAAATTTTTCTGGAAATTTTATATTTAACCCCTCCCACGCTTGTGACGGAACCGTCACGCCCCTCGGGTGGGCTGTGCTGGTGACGGAACGGTTCCGTCACGGCCCGCTCGCCGTGCCTGCGGGGCGCTGATTTTACGCCTGCGCTGCGCGTTCTATTGAGCGGGCGGGGCCATGACGGAACCGTTACGTCACAAGCACAGCTCACCTGAGGGGCGTGATGGAGCGGTTCCGTCACCAGCGCGGGAGCACCGCGCGCCCCCCCACCCCTTAGCACTGCGGCGGAATAGCCGCAGCAGTGAAAGAGTTAAAAGATCAGGAATCAGGTTTTACAAATATAATCGACAATTAGATCCCCCAACTTCTTCTGGTAAATTAAATATGCGAAGGTTGTATTGTCTATTACGATTTTCCATATCCAAAAGATGTGAGCACATAGGAGATATTTTTGTCACCAGTGGGGTAAAAGCATCTATTTTGGCTTTATTATCTTATATCTTGATTGAATTATCAGAGATTTTCATAGACAAACTGGCCATTTCTTTTCGCACATTTTTAACTTCTGTTGCAATAGTCTCAGTATTAGCACGAAGTGCTTGAATTTCTTCTAAAATTAAAGACAATAAAGCTTCAGATGACTCTACCACTTTCGATTTTATTGGAGGAGGTGAAACCTGCTGTCTCCTTTTATTGTTACCAGGATTTTTAGTTTCCATTTTTGAGAAGAAAATTAACTGGCTTTGAATTAAAATAAACAAATAAGTAATGTCAGAGTAAATAAAGAAAAAGATAATAAGCACTCCTCAAAAAAGACTGGTGCAGCAGCTAAAAAGGACTGTGGGTGTGGCTAGGCCCAAACCAGGCCCTTTCCTGAAGTATACTCCGCCCCCCTGACAGACAATCCAGGCAGTACCTCTCTGGAGAGATGGGAGCAGGGACCACAAAGCTCAAAACACCACCTCCGTCGACCAAAAAAGCATGAAACCTCCTCAGCTAGTAAGTGGTACTATAACTAGCACAGCAACCACATTTGCGCCGCTTTTCTGACAGAGAAACGTAGTTTTTGATGTAAAACGGGTGAAAAAACAAAGGAGCTCAGTCCGCAGCGGCCATCTTGAATTGGCGCGCTCGCGCGAGTCATTTTTCACATTTTTCTAAAAGATTGCAGTTGCAGACACAAGTCTGATTGGAATAGGTAGGTACCTAAAGGCCCCACAAGGCATGAAAAAAAGCAGTTAGTGACCTTCTGTCTTTTGCTAAGGAGATTTCGTGATAGGGTAAGCCAGAGATTGATTAAAAAGAGAATTTTGCTTCACCATTTCTGGCCAAATATTGAATATTAGGAAGTGAGTGGCAATCCACCAAGATGTTTTTATTTAACGGTCTAATGGCAGCACATACTTGTGCCAGGATTATGCTTCGCCCCAATGGGAAGGACCCGTTCAGAAGAGTTTTCTCCTTCACTAACTTATTCAGCAAGCAATTGATCAATATACTTGCTCAAGATCACCCGCCATGCTAAATGGAACATACATAAGTTTGTGAACTATTGGTATAGCTTCCTTTTTAAACATCATTTTATGCTTGAAAACTTGACCATTCCCAGTTCATTCTCAAATACGCCTTTATATTTCTTGAGAAGAGCTTGAACATTTTTTGTGTCCAGTTTCATTAACAATATAAGAGTATCTGTGCTTGGCCTCCACACCATCCCAGTTGACCCAGGTCACTTCAACCCAAACACGGTGACAATTGAAAGCAACATAAAAATTGGCATTAATTTTACAATCTGAAATAGTTATTGTGTTTATAAAGTATCCCATCATTTCAATTGTTGTTTCCCAAATGCTAATGAATGTACACCAGAATGAAATAAAATATCTCACCAATGTTACCTGAAATTCTCATCCAAAATAAGGGTAATGGGAGAACCAGAGTTTATTACTGTAATTTTTCAACATCACCAATTGATATTATTCAAATTGGCTCTCCATCTTTGCGAGAAACCAGAACCTCAATAGACAAATCTACATTGTGACGAGAAACCTGCAATGGACCTGAGACTTTCACAACCTTGAAGATTTGCACTTTTCTCTTGCTACTAAGACACATCTGTGCGAAATGCCCTAACTTTTTGTACTTTAAAATGTTGCATCCCCAAAGCAAGACCACACTTACAATTCATCAAGCTGTTCTAGAAACACACTTAAGGCAAAAATAATCTTACTTGATTCTTTTTTTTAATTTTTATTTTTTAATATTTTTGTCCTCATACGCCATTAAACCATTCCAGAGATATTCGATGTCCACTGTGGCCCCTGACTGGTTCGCACCACCGTAAACCCTCTGGTCAAAAATGGAAAGCACTTTACACAGAGCTACTCGATTTCAGTCTGTCCCGCACTACTAACTAGGTGACCATCGGGACTAACCCAAGTAGTAAAGTATTCCATGTAGAGGCTTAATCATTGGACATGATTCTCCATTTATTATAAATTATCCAACCAGGAATTACATGGTATCCAAAACTGCTTTTTCTTTTCACTCTTATTTATCATCCTAGCTATATCTAATTTAACTACGTATTTAATAGAATTTACCCAGTCTAAGAAAGTAGGAGGTGCTGATTTAATCCAACACTTACAAATTTTTCTCCGAGCTAATATTATAAGGTAAAAACACAACTTATTTTTATCCAATGCTAATATCTCATAGTTTGGAAGTAAACCAAAAAATACCAATAAGATGCTCACCTCTATTTCGAAACCAAATATTTCTGTCATACCACTAATGACTGAACTCCAAAATAAATTCAACGCTGGGCAACTTAACAACATGTGCTCATGCTCTGCTTTATCCAACTGGCCCTTTGGACAGCAGGGAACTGTACCCTTTGCAAACTTAGACAACTTGGCGGGTGACCAATACACTCTGTGGAGACAGAAAATGTGATTTCTTCTTAAATTGGCAGCATATACAGTAAAATATAGTAGGCCATAAGATACTTGCCATAGAGTCTCTGTGCAGGAACCCATCAAGCATTCTCGCCACAGTTGTGTTGGAAGGATAAAATCTTCATCTGCCAATTCAGTCAAAAGCCAATATAAATTTGCCACTTCTTTCTTGTTCCGATGATTCTTTCTTAAAGTTGACTCCATCTCATTTATGTTACCGACTGCAAAGCCGCTTGACTGTGACCAGCTTTTTATTTGTATATAATTGAATTTAGAAAGTTGGTTATTTGTTTTGTCCTTCAGAGCTTCCCATGGTAACACACTAGCTTCTGGAATAAGTTGGGCCCATGAATTAAGCCCTGCTGCTTTAAGTGGTGCCACTAATAGATTTTTAGTCCGTTCCGGAGACCCTGGTGTGTCCCAAATAGGGACCATTGCGCTAAAAATAACTCATCTTGAGAAGTTTCCTAACTTTATACCAGATACTGGCCAAGTCTTTCAAAATCTTTAAACGGACCTTCTTAAAAAAACGTGGATCTCCAAATTTATATAAAAAGGCTTGGTCTCCACCCTTTACATCTTGCAACATTGCCTTTAACATGTTGCCTATATCTGAACTATTTGGTTCCCACATAAGCATTTTCCCTGTTTTTAATAGACATACCCATGCATAGTATATCAGATCCGGCGCACATAGGCCACCCTTATTCTTTCTTCGTCGTAGCTTTTTATACGAAATTCTAATTCCTTTCAAAGCCCAGATAAAGGAATTGATTTTTCCCTGAATTTTCTTCAATCCAGTTTCTTTAAATGCTAAGGGTATGTTTTGAAAAAGAAAAATACATTTTGGCAGAAGCATCATTTTGACCAGGTTAACCCTACCAATTAATGTCAAAGGTAAGTACGCCCAGTTTTTTAAGGATTCTGACAATTCTTTATCTGCTCTGTGTAAATTTGTATCAGTTAAATCATTGATATTTTGAGTGATCCTGATGCCCAGATATCTTATTTCTTTAGTTAAAGAGTAGTTAATAGACTGCACATCCACATTCCACGCCATGCATTTAGTTTTAGACTGATTTATCTTGTATCCCGAGAACTTCCTGAACTGCTCGGCTATATCATATATACAGGGAATGGCCATTTCTAAATCAGATGTATAGATCAACATATCATCTGCATGAAGTTAGACATTTTTTTCCCAATCTTTACACTTAAAAGGAAGTATGTGGTCATTGCTTCTGATCTCAGTGAATGGTTCAATATACAAATTAAAAAGCAGAGGTGAAAGGGGACAACCCTGCCTGGTCCCTCTTTGGATTGGTATTGGGGAGGAGAGGTTGCTATTTATTAGTATTCTAGCTGTTGGAGTATGATAAATTGGAGAAATTGCCCTACAAAAGTTTTTACCCAGGTTATGTTTATTTAAAATAATATTTAAATATGACCAATTAACCCGGTCGAACGCCTTTGTGGCAACGAGCGTAATAATAGCCATCGGAGTTTTATGTACAGTCGCCATGTCTATGGCCCCAATTAAATTGTATGTTAAATCTTGAATACATCTCCCTCCCTCTCACAAAGCCCTTTTGATCTTCCTGAATTAGGTCAGCTATGATCCCGTTCAATTTCTCAGCTAAAATCTTAGTGAAGATTTTATAGTCCAAATTCAGCAGAGAGATCGGCCTATATGAATCACACTGTCGGGGCGGCTTAGATGGTTTCAATATTAATGCTACCGATGCCTCATCCCAAGAGGGTGGCAAACTACCACCTTTTTAAAATATATGAGAAAATAAACAAACCGTTATCGGAGCCAGAACCTCTCTTAAGTTTCTGTACAATTCTGCTGGGAGACCATCAGGTCCTGCCGCCTTCCCTTTTTTCCCTGAATCTATTGCCATTTTAATTTCAGTTTGACTTATTGGTCTATTGAGATCATCAGACTTTACCTCAGAATTTTTTTTAAGGGGAATATTCTCCAACCATGCATCTATACTATAAGCCTGTAATGTTAAATCCTCCTTATATACTTTATTAAAATGGTCATAAAAGGCTTCTTCAATTTCTTGCTGAGTTTTACGTAGTTTCCCACTATTCCCACAAACTATTTCTTTTATGTTAGCTTTGAGAGTGCAAGCCACGGTAGGACACAACCTAAAAATCTGTTTAAAAAACAGGAGGTCCATGCAATATTGTGGACACGGGCAGCTCTGGGAATCCGACAGGGGAGAAGGGCCACGGCAAGGCTTCCCCTGCATAATTGGAAGGCTAGAGTGTGCTGTAACAAGAAACTTGCTCTCCCACAATGCACTAAGTCTGCAGTAGGAAACACAAAGTTGTGGATTAGATCTAAGCTTTTAGGCACCAGTGTGACTTTCCCCACAAGGCTGGATTGCATGGAATCAGCACACTCAACCAATTCAATTCAATCTGTCGTGGTTGATAGGATTTCTAAAAAGAAAAGTAAAGAACCTTCAGAGCCTAACTTGAAATATCGGTATACTTTAAGGAGTACTTGTACGGCCCCACCGGATCTTCCTAAAGCTACTGAGTTAGACTTACCGACATACCAGAAGATTACAGCGAGTGAGGTTGTGAACTCTAAAAGTCAGACTACAGTTGTTAAATTAAAAAATAAGAGGAAGTTAAAAACAGAGTCACAAAGGCATTTAAACGCGAAATTTACACCCTCACTCAAAGATTACTTTAAAACAACCCCCAGTACTCTGGTATTAAAACTGGTAAAGTCTAGCCTTACTGAAATGGAAAAGGGTAGCACCAGTATGTGAATGGCCTCTCAGTTTCCAGAGGGTATATTAACCCCTAATAAATATCAAGCTCTAGCTGCAGAAGAGGGCTTGGAAGAGGTCTTGGAAGAGGGTTCGGTAGAGAGTGTAACTATAAATCATGATGATGGATCAAAATCTACCGCGGATGCCACTCAATCTGAGGATAGACAGGATGTTGAACATGTTGAGAGGGAAGCTGGCAAGGATCTGGTAGAAGACACACTAAGTTCCTCAGTTGTAGGTCTCTTACAATCCGTAATGGATCAAATGAGTAGTAGATTTAAGGTGTCAGAGCAAAATCAAGCAGACATTAAAGAATTCTGGGAGAAGATGGAAGAGAAGTTAGATTCCCTGACACAAAGAACGGCGGAGATGGAAAGCAAAGTGGAGGAGCTTACCATTAAAGTCAGCGAGAATACTAGAGACCTCTTCAAGTTAAAACAACAAGAAAGAGGCATGCAGGACAAGCTTGAATCTATTGAAAACTCCCAACGAAGGAATAATTTGCGATTACTTAAAGTCCCAGAAGGAGCAGAAGGAGCTGCTATAAAAGACTTTGTAGTTAAATCGATTAAAGACACAATTAAAATTGACTGTACAGAACAGGCTTTAGCTGCGGACATTCAGAGGGTGCACAGAGGCCCGTTTAAACTTAGCCCAAATAAAACCAGGCCCAGGAAAATCGGATTCATTTTTTGACCTACAATTTAAAGGATGACATTTTGAATAAAGCGCTAAATGTAAACACACTGAGCGTAGAAGGATTTTCGCTCCAAATTCGATCTGATGTCTCCTCTATTACAGCGTCAAAACAGTGGGAGCTGGGGAAGCTAATAGATCTTTTTAAACAATCTGGTGCAACAGCTCAGTTGAAATTTCCCGCAACTTTAAAAGTGATGTTTAATAACAAAATTAATGTTTTTAGAAGAGTTGAGGACACAGAGGCATTTCTACAGTCTATTTCCAACCAAGGAGCAGGATCGGCTCCTCAGCAACTCATAGGCTCAAAAAGGAACGATCAATGAATAATAACGATTATGACTAATATGCAGACGCAGAGAAATTTATATATTTGAGTTTTCATTATCCCGACCACGAGGGAGCTCTCATAGGCCAGAGTCGAGCCACAAGAGGTGGGGGAGTTCTCCAGGGGAGCACTTGGGGGAGGGGTATAGAACTATTGCACTGGGTGGGGAGCATAGGGAAAAAATCCCCAATTTTATTTTTCCAAATCACCATATTAATTTTCAGATGATGCCACATAGATATTTGAGGTATATGAGGAATAATAATGAAGGCCATAACTGATGCAGTAAGATATTTAAGAGTGATGCCCTGGAATTTAAATGGTCTTAGAGTGAAACCTAGAATGGAAAGAATACTTCAATATATAAAAACTGCGGCAGAGCAAATTTTAACCCTGCAAGAAACTCATCTTACTGAGTTGGAAATGAAGGATTTATGTAAAAAGAGGAAGTGGATTTATGAAGTAATATGTACCTCACAAAACACTGCAACTAAGGGAGTGGCTATAATTATTAAATATTCAGCATTATTAGTGGAAAATTCTAAGGTATATAAAGGGGGTAGATGGGTCATAGCCAGAATAAAATTTCATTCATATAAATTCACGATTGCGGGGTACTACGGTCCTAACTTGGATGATTCATCTCCTCCAAAAGAATTATTATCTGAATTATTACCTTTTCAGGACTCTTTAATTCTGGCGGGCAATTTTGTTTTAGATCCTGTCCTGGATAGGTCGGTAAATAGTAGATCAGCTCAGAATCGTGGGATGAGATCGTTGCTAAAACACACAATGAAACATCAAGGCTGGGTGGATATATGGAGGGCAAGGATGGGCATCAGGAGGGGTTATACTTTTCATAACAAAAAGTATAATCATAAATCTAGATTGGATTTCTTTTTAATTGACACCGAGTTGAAAGAATGGGTAAAAGAGATAAGACATTTAGGGGCTCACCTTTCAGATCATGTACCGGTTATATTATCTCTAAAACTCCCAAGTACCCCGATTAATAGGAGATGGACTTTAGATCGTGTGATCTTGTTAGATCAGGATGTAATCAGTAGTTTAACAACTGACACAGTAAGTTACTTCCAGACTAACTTGGGAACTGCATCTATTGAAATAGTTTGGGATGCTTATAAAGCTTTCTTGAGAGGTAGGATAACTGCCATCCAAATCATTAGGCTAAAGAAATATAAGGCAGAAATAGGAAATATTGAACGTAAAATATTGGATCTAGAGAACGAAGACTCCTCTCAGGAAGATGCCTTACAAACATATAGATTAGAGCTGATAGAGCTGCTAGATGGTAGGCTCAGAAAAAGGTGGGAAGCAAGTAAGCCGGCTAATTTTGAATACGGAGAAGGGTGTGGTCTCCTCCTAGCTTGGAAGACTAAAAACGATCGGGTCAAAGCTAATATGACTTGATTCTTGTTGTAAAACTCTTGAATATAGCGTCACTTATGTGTGCAGGTTCAATAGTAGCATTACGTGCCTTGGATGTCTAAATCAATTCTATACCTATTCCAAATGTAATGTGTCATCCAAAGTGGGGTCTTTCAACACATAAACTGTCCTGAATCATCTTTCAATAACAAAAGCTCAATACTTTGCCACAGGTATATTGATCTACTAACCCCTCAAATTAGCAAGCATCAGCAAGACCTCCTAAAGCCGATATGTAGCTATCTAGATACTCATGCGCCATTTGTTTCCTCGTAAAAAACATCCATGATGCTATATTACAATACTTCCTCTGAAAATTGCTGTTCAAGGCTTCTGTGAATTAATCCAGCCTTCCAAAACTGCTATAATTTCAGGGACCTGGTCAAAATTCTTTAATCCTTCTGTGCCTAAACATTTACATAGTAAAGCAAACTTCACTTTTGCCGAATAATTCTCCCCATCCCCAGCAATCAAAAATGTGTCATAATGACAATGCTACCTTTTCCATCCTAAAGGTGGTTGCATGGAATTAACAGAAAGGTGCTGGTAAACTTACACCTTGAATTTCTTTCTATATTTTAATGTAATTTATTAAAAACAGTAACATGCTTAATTATTTAATGGATTTCTTTAATTTGTTTTACATTTCAAAGTAGTTTATTCAGACATTTTTAACACATACAATTGTTGTCGCTTTACCATCGCGGGGTAACAACACAAACTGGCTGATACTGCCCATTATACAAGGTCTACATGTTTGGCTGCCCCCCTTTCCACTGTCCTACTATACGAATGAAAGTGATTGAGAGGAGATAAACCGAAAGAAAGAAGGAGAAACGAGAAGAGGAGGAGAAGGGTATTGCACCAGAATAAGTGACCGTTCGCATGTCCAATCTGGCCTGCGGGAGATTGGTTTGTGGGAGGTCGCCCTTCTACAGTTGTGTTCACAGGGGTTTGTAGGGGTCTAAGTATTCATCCAGCGATGCCCACATTCCCCTGGTTGCTGGTCTCCAGGGAGAAGTCCGTAGTGTGATACTGTCTGCGCCCCTGAGATATGTTATCCAGTTGAGCCACCCCTTGAATGACGCCTTAGCTGTTTCCTTCCATTTGGATACAACCATTTTAACTGCCACGGACAGGAGGAGGTCTAGCAAGTCCCTGTCTTGTTGTGAGTCTAGATCAGTGGTTATAAACGCTGTGGCAAGGGTGTGGAATTCTGGTCTAAGTGTACATGCTAGCATTTTCTCTATAAAGGTTAATACTTCCTCCCAGAACCTTTTAACTTTAGGGCAGTAGAAGATGAGGTGAGCCAGGTCCCCCTTTACACTCTCGCAGTTCCAGCATAGATTGTTTTCTCTGAGGCCTAGTGCTGCTAGACGTGCCGGGGTCCAGTACGTTTTGTGCAATAGCCAGAACTTTGTCGTGGCCAGTGCTGGGGTGATTTTGTTCCTTGAGGGGGAGGCCCAGAGACGTTCCATGCTCGTTTAGTGTGGTATCGTGCTGTTTCGACAAGTACTCTTCTGGTTTGTCATTGATTTTGGTGGTGCTAGGGCGTAATAGCTTGTAGAGGTGAGATACTTGGTGCCCTACTCTGTTTAGCCTTGTCATGTATTGTATGATTGACGGGTTGTGGTGTGCTAGGTTTGCCTTCGTCAGAGCTGTTCTGATTTTTAGGTAGCTGTAGAGCTCGATGTCTGGTAGTTTATGTTTCTCTTTTAGCGTGCTGAATGTAGTGGGGTTGCCTCCTTCTTCCAGCTGCACTGGGAAGGAGATTCCCATCCTTTTCCAATTCTCTATGGATAGGGGTTTCCACCTATATTTAATCTTGGTGCTTGTCCACAGGGACTCCCACTTCGAGTTTTTATACTGTGTTCCATTTTTTTGTCTATTTTAAGCAGGGCCATTTCGTGTACTTAAATATTGGGTTGGAGGTGTATGTGTGTTTGTTGTCTGTTAGGAGTGTCATTGGCTCTAGGTTGTCTAGGATGGCTCTTTCAATTAGTAGCCATACCGACGTGTACTCCTGAGGGGGTGACACCCAGTACGGGCCCCGTTTTGCTATGAATGCGATTTGGAAGGTTCTGTAGTCTGCTAGGTTCAGACCACCTAGTTTGTTGTCAAGCCTTAGCTTTTTTAAGCTTATTCTAGCTCTTTTGTCCCTCCACAGGATTTGTTGATCATCTTGTCCAGTTTGCAGTGGAAGTCGTCTTTGAGTATGAGTGGGAGCATGCTCAGTAAGTAGTTAATCATCGGTGTGATCATCATCTTAACTGTTTCTATTCTGCCCCACCATGTTATAAATTTGGGGGACCAGGATTCTAAGAGGGTCTTTATCTTCCGTAACAGTCGTGTTTTGTTTTGGTCCAGTGTGGTTTTAAGGTCATTGCCAAAGAGGATTCCTAAGTATTTGATGGGGCCCATTTGCCAGGCCAATCCCGATCCCCCCAGGGACTCTTTATTTGTATGGAGGTTGAGGGGTTTTCACTCAATTTGTCTTTGTTCAGCTTATATCCTGAGTGCCTTGAGTATGTTTCAATCGTTCCTATCAGTGCCGCGATGGAGCTCTTCGGTTGTTTTGTCACGATGAGTATGTCATCCGCATATGCGGCTAGTTTGACCTCCACCTCTAAGAAGTCCCACGATACCCTGTCAAACGCTTTCTCGGCGTCTAGTGTAATGGCTACTGCTGGTTCGTCTGACTGAGGTGCGTTCAAGTATGTGGCATAAGAGCCTGGTGTTATCGTGCGACATTCGGGTATTTAGGAATCCTACTTGTGAGTTAGAAATCAGTTTTGGTAGGATATTGTTTAGTCTCATGGCCAAGATCTTAGCATAAATGTTGCAGTCTACATTGATTAAAGATATGAGCCTGTAATTTTTGGGTAGGAGTGTGTCTTTGTCCTCCTTCGGTATCACAATTATGTTTGCCTCCGACATGGATTGGGACACTAGTCCCTTCTCCGCGCAGTGGTTGAACACCTTATTCATTGTTGGCAGGAAGTGTGGTAGAAGTGCCTTGTAGAAGGCTGCTGTGTACCCATCTGGGCCCACCGCTTTGTTCTCTTTTAGGCATTTGACCACCATCTCTATTTCTGCTGAGTTTAACTCCCGCCCTAGTGTTTGAGCTTCGGCGTTGGTGGCTTTGGGGAGGCCCAATCTGTCTAGATATTTTGCACCTCCCTCTTGGTCTAGGGCAGAGGTCTTCAATCTGTGGGGCGCGACCCCCAGGGGGGTCGTGGAGTCCTGGGAATGGGGTCGCGCATTCCCTGGGCTCACTTCCGCCTGGCCTCTTGGAAAAGTAAACCGTCCCTGGGCAGTTCATTTTGAAATTAAAATACTTCGAGTTTCATTGCAATTCAGGAAGTGTTCTCCTGTGCTGTGAAACCGGAGCTGATCAGACAGCTAGGCAAGGTTTGCCTGCTTGCCTGAAAGGACTGATAATGTGCGCACTACGGGTTAATTTGAAAGTGTAAAGGGCAATTTGTAGAAGCAAAGAATGCTTGGTACTGACTTTCATTGATTGAATCCCTCCCTGGAAGCTTAGTGACGAGCTGTGAAGTGCGTGCTTCTAATTGCAAATATATTTGCATAGCGCCTACTATCGGGAAGGAGGTGTTGAATTTCAGTAAGTAGCAAGAACAAGCATTTACAATACAATATGTCGCACACTTATAAAAGTAAAAGCTATAGGTATTATAAATTATGTTTTTATTTATATTTTGGAGTAATTATGTAAGGAAAAAGTGCCCGCAATAGCACATTATGAGCTTTTATATCTCATTCTGCTTAGCAGTTGGCATTTAACCTTACTCACATTTCTGTGTGATCCTGTCACAAGTCCTCAACTGCTCCAAAGTTGTAACGGTGGCAAGCAAAATATAGTATTTCTGTGTGTATGGAATTGCTTAGCTTGTCTTTGCTCCCATAGTGCAGTTGTTTAGACATCACCAGGAATTCGGAGTTTAGAGAGGACTGACCCTAAACATGCACACTAAGCCAGTCTGGCTCAACTGCTAACAGCCCAGTACCTCCGACAGTATGAGGCTGCAATGACCTCACAGGTGTTATTATGGATGCAGCCCATGGGAGAGACTCCTACTAACCAAGCTGATGTCCAATGGGCCCTCAACAGACACTTTCTCTTCTCTCTACTTCACTAAACATTCCTTTTGTCAGGGGCAGGAGTAGGCTGATCTCTCACAAGGTGCAGTGGCCATATTAGAAATACTAACAGCCACTTGAGCTACTTCCAGCGAAATACCAACAGAGACTGCAATACAGGCATGTGCTATTAATGGGCAGTTCCGTTGGGCCTGTAATTATCCCATTGCTAGTTTTAGCTATGTATTTCACATATTCTCATGAAAAACCCATATTTTAAAAATGTCAAAATTCGATTTTGATGCATTGCAGAACGTGCGTGCAAGCATTGGAAAAATTAACTACCAGAATGCAATGCAGCTGCTATTGCCATATCACTACAGTTAATGAGTAAAGAGAACAATGCATCATATTAAAGAAGCTGTTTCCGCACAGTGACTTGATGGGAACCAGCATGCACTGCTCTTTAACATGTGTTGCTGTAGAAGAGTGCTAAGTTTGCTTACTGTTTACTTAAGTACTGAGTCCAACTCTCATTTTTGTCAACCAGTGGAACTTTACCTGCAGAAAACTGCCTCCTGTCTGTTGATCCTCGGGACATCCTCCAGCATCCTGAGGCAGAGCATTTCACTTTCACCCTGCTCTCTCGGCAACTGGCTGCAGCTCCGAAGCTGGGCAGCGTGCCATAGGCGCCGTGTTGCAACAGGAAGTGCGGAGTCTATACGTATTTAATTAAGCGGGTGCCATGTTTAAATGAGGCACTAAGAAGGCCAGGTTGCATGTTTTAAATAAATAAATAAATAATGATGAAAGTGGGCGCCGACTACATCATCAAGCGTGGTATACCTGCATATTAAATTAACCGGGCACTGTGCTACTACTACATTAAGTGCAGCACCTGTGCATGTTACATTTATGCGCATGGCGGCCCGTACAGTTTAATATTGTTTCACAACCATAAAAATGATTTGCCGTGGGAATTGGGGACGTTTATGGTTGTCGAGGATGAGGAGTACCAGGTTCCAGAAATTTGTTTCAGGAGGGGTCCTTAAGCCTAAAATCTTTTGAAAGGGGGTCTCAGCATCAAAAAGTTTGAAGACCTCTGGTCTAGGGCATGATCTTCCCTATAGAAATATTGGTAGAACTCTTGGAATTTTTGTAGGATTTGTTTGTGTTTTGTATGTGTGTTATGTGTGTCTGTGACTGATGAGTTGTATTCGTATTTCCTCCTAGTGAGCTCTTGTAGTGTTCCTGTGTTCTGTATGTCTGCGGCGTGGGCCCTCTCTAATCCTTTGATGTCTAGATCAAGCTGGGTGAGTTGTTGGTTAGCGCTTTTATTGAGTTTGGCCTTGATGTTTATTATTGTTCCCCTTACTGTCGCCTTCAATGCGTCTCATACAATCCTGAGGTCAGTGTCCGGTGTGTCGTTATGCAACAGGTAGTCCTTTATGGCCTCTTCTATATTGGTTATATTCACTTGGTCTGCCAGGACATCACTATTTAACCTCCATCTACGTGGGACGTCTACATTATGGCATCCACTCAGCTTCAGGCTAATACACAAGTGGTCTGAGATTAGTCTAGGAGCAATGTCTGTGTGTTCTATAACATGTGTATGTGGTCCCGTGATAAGTTTGTAATCTATCCTGCTATATGAGTTGTGTGGGTTAGAATAAAAGGTATAGTCTCTCGTGTCTGGATGCTGGAGTCTCCATTGGTCTTTGAGACTGAATCTGGAGCACATGTTATTTAGCGTGTGATGAGCATTTGAGGGCCCGAGAGCGGCTGTGTGATTGTCTGTCAAGTATATGATCGAGTGCGATGTTGAAGTCGCCGGCAACCATCATGAGTTCATTCTGTGGAATGTCTTCCAACTTGCGAGACACCTCCTCCCAAAACCCAGGGTCGTCTGTGTTCAGCCCGTATATGTTTGCCACATGAATGTTTTCCTCCCCTCTCTTTAGCTGAGTTATTAGGATTCTCACCTCCTTATCGTGTTGGTGTGTTTCTATTGGTAGATTGGATTTCCTGGTTACTAGAGTGATCACCCCGTGCTTTTTCCCTACTGACGGCGAGCAGGCTACTTGGGCTATCCAGTTGGCTTTCATTCGCTTTGAGTCTTCGAGAGATAGTTTTGACTCCTGCAGCAGGATAATATCTCCCTTGGTCTTAGCTAGGTAGTCAAGTATTTTTCTCCTCTTGACTGGGTGGTTGAGCCCTTTGACGTTAAGGGAGACTATCTTTAGGTTGGCCATCATGGTGTGTTTGTTGGATTGTGTCATTGGTGTCGGTGTATGAGCGCTGTAGCTCTCAGCTCTTTGCCCTCCCCTGCGTACCACTTGTGTATTCTCCTCCCGCCTGGGACGTCTAGGTGATTTTTTGGTGTTGGCCGTTGACTGTAGGGCCTCGGGCTTATGGTAGATTTACTCCTCCCTGCTCTGGTCTCAGTGCTTATCCTTGTGGACAGGTGTAGAGGTAGATGGGTATAGATAGTGTAGAAAAAAGTAGAAAAGTGTAGGACAGATGAATAAAACAGACACTTCCTCCCCCCTCTCCCCTCCCTCCCTCCCCTACCCCTCCCTTACATATCCTCGGATGCTGGACATGCGACGACATGATCACCGACCCGTCTCCCCGGGAGATATACTGTAGTGTGATGGCGCGTCGTTCCTCCCACGAGTGTTCATTTACAGACTCGGGATACCATTGTATACATTTATGCCTCTGGTTTCTGTACCCTGGTACCCCCTCCCTCATGTTCCCCCCATCAATTATCACATAAAAAGATATATAGCCTGACTTTAGTTGATGCTGATTCGCTTGGTTTTCGTTCCCGGATCATAACTCTGGTTGCTTGGTGGTAGGTCTGATGTTTTCCCCTGTTTTCCCTTAATTCTCTTAATTGAGTCCTAAGCTAGAGTGTCGTCACTTCCATCGTGATTTGTCCCTGAGGTAGTATTTGCCGCTTGCTTTTTAGTTGTACGTCTATTTTACTCCGTGCCTGAGGCAGATTAGGTCATTAGTCCTGGGTGGTCCTTCATGTTTCTTCCTTGGGTTCTCAAGGGTCTACTATGTGATTATTCCCCTGCCCATTCCGGTGAAGCTCTTCTCTTGCTTGCTAAAGACTGAGACGTTTCCATTTCTTGTTGCGTTGGGCCCTCCAGATATCTTAGGTCATTCGATTCTTTGAAGACACACGAGCCTCCTCTGTCGCTTATCCGGAATCTTGTGGGGCCAATGAATGAGAAGAGAATGCTCCTTTTCCTCATTTTATCTCTGTGAGTCAGAAAACCCTTTCTGATTTCTACTGTTATTTTGGAATAGTCTTGTGTCAGGATTACTTTCTGCCCATTCCATGCAATGTTTAGATTTTTCCTTGCTACTGCGAATATGGCTTCAGTGTGATATGATCTTAATGGCTTGCATATTATTGGGCAGGGCCCCGACTTTGTGGTTGACTTGAATGCTGGGACTCCATAGGCTCTGACCAACTCAAAGGGGTGGTCAAATTTGAGGTTAGTGATTTTGGGGATCATCTCCTCAATAAGGGCCCGGAAGGAGCCCCCTTATCCTCTTCTCCTTCCGGTATTCCTAAAATTCTTATGTTTCCCTGGCTGTTACGGTCTTCCAGCTCCATCGCCTGCGACTGGATTGCTGCTGTGGTCGAAGTTATAGATTTTAGTTCCTTGTAGATTTGTTGGTCTGCGACTTCTATTCGCTGATTCTCTGTTCGACCACTGAGAGTCTATTGTTTGCCGCATGTATGTCTGCTCTCACTGCTGCTAGTTCCAGCTGGATCACCTCGGTGGTCTGTTTAGTGGTTTTGGCTAGGTCGTGGACCTCAGCTAGCTTTTTAAGGATCGTCTGCAGTGTGCTGCTCACAACCGATTTTTTTGCTTGACCGGAGAGTCCGTTCCGATGTCCCCCTTATTTCTTTTTTGTTACTGTTGATTCTTCCCTTCGTTTCCCGTCATATCTGCTAGGCCTCTCCTTGTCTGGTGTATTTCAAATCTATTCCCTCCTCTTTGTGTTGCAGTTTGTGTCTTGTTTTCCAGCACGGGCCTTTGCTGTTGCTGTAAGCTCCTCTTAGGTAGCACCTTTGAGCCTGCTAGGGCAGGCCCCTCCCATGGGTAGTGGAGGCTGCATTTTGTGTGGACGCTGTGTTGGGTCTGTACAGGGTCCGGTCGTTCTGTCTCCAGATTAGCGCAGTTTTCGTTGATTGTATGCTCTAAGCACTCTATTGGACCTCCACGACCTCCGCTGTTGCCAGCTTTCTATGGCTTGCCCTTCTTGTTTATTGCGGCCTGGTTAAGCTTCCACGTACTTGCGGTGCCCCACTTCGCTGGGGGTTGCGCCCCCCACATTTAGCGTAGGCCGTTTTCCGCTGCCCTGCGTGTTGGGTTGAGGCGGTGTGGGGATGTGGGTGATGACGGTTTTGAAAGTATTTCCGGGATCACTTTTGTGCCTTGGACCTACCGGTCCTTATCGTTGCTGCAGGGCTGCCCCCCCCCCCACACGTTTGGTGGGGCGTGTGGTTTTGTTCCGCTTTCCTTCTTTGTAGTGCACTCTGGCAGCGTCCCAGCACTCTGGTTGCTGCCCTTTCGCTCTACTATGTGCCCCCTTTTTGCCCACTGCTGTGTTAGATACTATTTGTCCCTTTGGCGTTGGGTTTTTGAGGGGCTATACCGTCTGCCTGCTGTCTCCAGTGCGCACTCCCTGCTTCTGTGTGCGTGTGCAGCTGATTGTGTTCTAAAATGGCAGCGCTCTTCTGATTAGGTTTCCGTTTTGTTTCCACTCCTCCGGGCACTGGGCTTTCCGTCTTCCCCCACCACGTCCCCTCCTTCCCCTCGGTGCCTATGTGTTTGCACTTGGGAGTGCCGAGTCTGGACTGGTGGTTGGGGGTGCTTTAGGTTCTGTGCAGGCTGCTTTGCGGCGGCAGCCTCTGGCTGTTTGTGGTTTGCAGCTGAGCGCAGCGCTTCTCGCTGTTCGGCTGTACTAAAATGGTGGCGCGCCTTTGTTTTGTATACGAGCCCGGTTTCGGGTACGGGTACCGGTTGCAGCGCCCATGTGAGACTCCCGTGGTGGATCTCTTCCTCTATTCGCGGCCCCCGTTATAACCCCTGTTGCTCCCTTGACCTCTCGGCAGTTCTTTTCGGGCGCGCGGTGGTTTGGATTCCGGGCACAGGGGTCAGGTGGCTCCAAGCCCTGTGCGGTCCGCTAGCTGGAGCGGTGGCCTTTCACCGTGTTTCTGGAGTTGTTGGGCCTGGTCTCTCTCGTTAGAGGGGTTACCACTGCACCACCATTTTCCTCCTCCTTCTGTGGTTCCGGACTGCGGGAGGGAGCCTCCCAGATTCTCCTTTGTTGGTTCGGAGATCCTCATGAAATTGCTCTTGCTGTCTCATGGCGCCCTTCCGATGTCTTTAACTGTTCATCTATCCCAAAACTGTTCGGTGCATGTCGCGGGATACAGTGTTTTCTCTCCTGGGTTGTCGGAGCGGCCAATTCAGGCAGCCATTCCCTTTGTTGTCCAAGCCACGCCCCTCAATGGATTTCCATGTTGTTTGAACGATGAATAGGCTTTGCTGATATCCTCGCATATTCTCTACAGTGAAACTCCAGTGAATAGCTGGAATTTGATAAATAAGAACTATCTCTTTAATGCAGAACTTCACCGATATTCTGAATCAAGGACTCGCTTCAGAATCACTTTGAAATGTTTTGAAGTATCTTCTGCGCTAAAAACCCATCGCTTTTTACTCTTTCAGAAGGTACTATGGGCCAGATGTAGGACGTCTATTACCGGTTGGTAACGGCCGAAATTAATGAATTTCTGCCGTTACCGACTGGTAATATGCTTCTGTTATGTAGGGGGCCAATATATAGATTTGGTAAATACCGAATCGGTATTTACCGATTCGATATTTACCGAATCGTCATTTACCGAATCGGTAAATAACATGTAGGAAGCACTTTAAACAGTGCTCATGTGCTTTAAGGATTCATTATTTACCACCAACTATTAGTTGGTGGTAAATAACGAATACCTTTGAAAATGCAAATCAGTGCATTTTCAACTGTGCCATGTGGCACGCCAAAGGCAAGCCCGTCTGCGCCCGTCCGCGCCTGGCCCGTGCCGAGTGCCAGGACTCCTGCCAATTTCGTCTCAGGTAATCAACCTATACTTGCCTACTCAAGAAATAGGCTGGTCCAATAATCAATTCAGGCAGGAGCCTAGAATGCCCATGCCTTTCCCTATATGGACTAACTGAAAATCTGGTATTCTGTCCTCGCTGTAATATTAACCTCCCTGTGCCCCTATTTAGTAAAGTCATTAAAAGGCCATTGGATGAGGCAGGTGCTTTGAGGAATAATACACAGAGCCTAAAAGGACTCCTCCTTAACGCTCGGTCACAAGTTAAGCATAGTACCGAATGCGCCACCCTGATAGAAGATCTGGGAGTCAAAGTGGCTTTTATTACCGAAGCATGGACGGATGGTGCCTCCGGACCTGACATAGTAGAGGCATCACCGCCTGGCTTCCTATGTCACACTGTGAAGTGGCAGGGCAAGAAAGGAGCGGGGCTGGCAGTCATCTATCATGATTCCATTAAAGCTATTTTTAAAACTATTACAAATGGGGGGTGTGAAGCCTTGAGCTTCTCCCTCTTTCCCCCACATAAGGAGAATTTTAGAGGGGTCCTCCTATATAGACCCTGGAGGGAGGAGATCGTTTATTGAACTAGATAGCAACCTAATGGAGGATGGTATAAGTGATAGATCTTTTACCATAATGGGTGATTTTAACTTCCATTTGGAAGACACTGCAGATTTAGACACTTTGCAATTATTAGACTTTATGAATGGATTAGATCTAATACAATTGGTTAAAGGGGCTACCCGCACGGCTGGACACACCCTGGATGGGATTTTCTCAAACTATGTACAGCTATCCGTCCTAGAGGTGTGGCCTGTAGTATGGCCCGATCATGCGGCCATTCTATTTGAGATTGTCTGTCTAGACAAACAGAAGCAGAACAAAGCCTCAATCAAGCCCAGATATATACGAGCTTGGAAAGGGATTGAAGGCAAAGATCTGTCTGACCTCCTGGAATCTTCCCTGCCCTCTTTAGCTGGAGAGGTGGATGATGCCATTACCAGATTTAATGACTGGGTCAATGATGCATGCGATAAACTTGTTCCCAAAAAACCAAGAAGGATCCATCCCTCTGCCCCCTGGTACACTCCTAATTTAAAAGCCCAGAAATGTATTTGTAAGTATTTCGAACGAGAATGGAGGATGGGATATAGAGCTGAGGATAAAATCAAACATAAAGAAAGCATTCGGGTCTATAAGCAACTATTGTTTACGACCAAGCAAGAATACTTTGCTAATCAAATTGAACTAGCGGAAAACTCGGCAAAATAATTATTTAAGATCGTTTGTAAACTGGTCAACCCACAAACACCACAAGTGGCAGAGAGCCAGGAATTATGTGATAAAATTGCCAGTTACTTTCTAGACAAAGTGGAAGATATTTTTGCAACCTTCAATAGTGCCAATAATGGACTCTCATGTGATCCTGGTATTGATAGAAATACTGTCCCTCAAACTCAGAATTCATTGACTGAATTCGCCCTTTTAGCTGATATAGACACTGCCAAACTTCTGCAAAATATGAAATCAGGATCTCCTTACGACCCGTGTCCTATTAAAATAGCCAAATTGATCCCTCAAACCTTTGTTACAGCTCTTACCACTATTTTTAATGTGGCATTGGGAGTAGGCAGGTTCCCTGCCCACTGGAAAATTGCCTCCTTGATTCCTTTGCTAAAAAAATCCAATTTGGACTCAAAAGATGTTCGCAATTTCAGACCTATCTCTCGCCTCCCTTTTCCGGCCAAAATGTTGGAAAAATGGATTAACAGTCACTTGAGCAGTTATCTTCAAGATGCTGAGGTACTGGACTGCACCCAATATGGCTTTCGGGAGGGCCATAGCACAGAAACCGCCCTTTTAAAATCTACCGACGAGATTAGAAAAACTTTGGATCAGGGTGGTAAAGCAGCAATGATTATGCTGGATCTCTCCGCAGCGTTTGACACGGTCCATCATGATCTTTTGAAGGACCGTTTGTCAGCCTGCGGAGTATGGAATACTGCCTGGAAGATTTTAAAATCTTTCCTTACTGATCGTCGGCAGATAGTTGTCCTAGGTGAGTTCTGCTCTGCCCCTTTCCAACTTCCTTGTGGGGTCCCTCAGGGCTCATCTTTAAGTCCCACTTTATTTAATGTATACGTATCGTCCTTGGCCCCATTGATTAGATCTTTTGGTTTCCATCTTACCTCTTATGCGGACGATACTCAGATAGTGGTATCACTTCTTCCAGGATCTGAAGGGACAGTGAGCCACATGCTACCTGATTGTATGGAAGCGGTTGGATCCTGGATGTCCAGTAATTGCCTTAAATTGAACTCAGGCAAGACTGAGGTCATTTTATTTCGGAATTATGTTAATCTGTGGACACCTGAATGTTGGCCTAACACCCTGGGATCCCTGCCCTCACCCTCTACACAAGTGAAAAATCTGGGAGTGTACCTGGATGATAGATTGGATATGAAAAGGCAGGTTAATGCCATTGTGTCATCAACTATGTTTACCCTTAGGACCACTAAGAAAATCCTTCCTTTTCTGCCTAAGGAGAGTCGGCAGACGGTGGTTACGGCATTGATTATGTCACGACTGGACTATCTAAACATTCAAGAGAGACTTTTGCATAGACTCCAGATGCTGCAGAACACTGCTGCCAGACTGATACCTAGCATACCAAAATTTTCTGCCATCTCCAGTGAAATCGGCAGACTTCACTGGCTGCCAGTGAGGCAGCGAGTACATTTTAAGTCTCTGTGTCTCGTCTTTAAGTCACTCCAGAATCAGGGACCACGTTACTTACAGGATCAACTACAATGGTACCAACCAGCTCGGCCCTTACGCTCATCAGCTCAGAAATTAGTGAGAGTCCCACCAGTGAAAAAAGCTCGCTGGGGTGGGAAAAGCTTTGTGGTAGGCGCTGCAAAGTTATGGAATCAGCTTCCTTTTTACCTGAGGAACTGCACGGATCTCTTACCATTCAGGATAATGCTGAAAACTTGGCTGTTTTAGATCTATAGTTTTAATCTTTCCCCTTCTCAGGATAGCAGATAGCGCCAGGACACCCAAGGGTAACAGACGCGCTTAATAAAACAAATAACATAACATACATGCCCTTAGGGCATGTATGTGTGCCACATGTGCACACAAGCACTATTCAGGGGTGCACCAGGGTGTCAATGTGACACCCTGCCACCCTTGACTCTTTCCCTATTTTACCGAATCGGTATTTACCGATTCAGTAATTGACATTCATTCCTATGGGCCTCCAGGCCCATAGGAATGAATGTCAATTACTGAATCGGTAAATACCGACTCAGTAAATACCGAATCTTAACGATTCGGTAATTTTTACCGAATTTTTAGCTACATAGCATTTACCGATTCCAAAATACCGAATCGGTAAAATTCGGTATTTTCGAATCGGTAAATACTATTCACCTACATCTAGCCCTATATCTTTTGGTTGAAGTGCCCATCTTTAATTGTTCTAAGCCGTCGTGCACCTGTGTCAGCTCATAGGAATCCAGTGATTAAATGTGATGCAATCGGCACCGCGAAGCTGCAGGCACGCATGAGGTGAGTTTCTAGCAGCAACAGTTTTAGGAACTGCACATGAGCAGCAACCACTGGCAATTAGCAGCTCGCTGCCACACTGCCACCATCAATAGAGTTGCCGTTTAGCAAAACAAAGCGTTTGAACAGTGCCCACTGATTTTCACTCGTAACTGAGCAGTCTCACTTCAAATTTGCAGTTGATGTTAAGATCACTGGCCCACATGCATCATTGTGACATTTTGCACTTCCTAATTTGCGAAAAATAAGGAATCGCAAATTAAGAAGTGCAAAATGCTATGCATCATTTTTTTCGGTATTTCCTTGTGATTCGGTAAAAATCGCAATTTTTACCGAATCCCAAAGAAATACCGAATTCTTAAGTTAATTTTCGCAATTCCCATTGATTCCTATGGGCCAAAAGGCCCATAGGAGTCAATGCAAATTGCGAGTGGCACTTAGAAAATTTCATGGGTGCAGGGGGGGGTCCAAAGGACCCCCCCATGCACCCCTGAAATGTATTTTTCGCATCATGTTGCACACACACATGTCCTAAGGACATGTGTGTCCGTAACATGAATGTTGAAAAAAAAGCATTTTCAACATTTTAAACACTTTTTCCAAATTTACCGAGTGGTTCAACCACTCGGTAAATTTGGCACCCTATTTGCGAATTTTCACTTTTTAAAATAATGATGCATTGCTTTTAAGAAATCGCACATCTGCGACTTCTTAAAAGCACCCGCAATTTTAGAACTCGCAAACATGTTACGAATTCTAAAATTGCTTCATGCATCCCAAAAAGCACTTTTGCATTCGCAAACGGCCGATTTTAAGAAATCGCACCGTTTGCGACTACAAAAATGCTTGATGCATGTGGGCCAAAGTAACTTGGCTTGTATACTGTGCACTGAGAAATCTATGTTTGAAAGAAAAACTCTCATCTTCAACTTTGACAATATGAGTGAAATTTTTAACTCCCTACTTTTTCTTTGAATACTTCACTGTACATTTGCAACCGGCCATCCTTGGAAGTAACCATTGAAGCCTGGTAATTTTCATCCAGTGTCACACAAGACATTTATTTCCAGGCCAGATCACAATGCCAAAATCTGCCTGATGATACCACTCTAGTACATTGATCGCTTTATGTGCCATGAAAATCTTTCTATTAATCTTTCTGAACTGAAAACCAATGTCAGGCCAAAGTAACCAAGTAGATCGATTTTACTAGCTTCAAATGGAGCAGTGATGACATTAGGTGGTAACAATACTTATTTATGGCAATCATGCTAATCCTTGCTCCAGTATCTAAGACTGGGCAGAGTTCAAAGAGTTCTGCTATGCGAAACTCCACGAAGTGACAAAAAACTACACTCACCACACGGACTTCCACAAGCGGCGGAGTGCGTTAGGATCATGATGTTTGCAGTGATTTTGATCGCTGGGTCTTTGTCCCGTGCTGTAAAATAATTGCAAATGGCACCATGCGCAGCGCAAGAGGGTGCAGCTTCCTTTCGGCTGCTCGAGTGGATTTTCTACTCAAGCGGCAGCTTTCTCAATCCGAACGGAAGGTTTCTCAATGGGATTGGTCGCAACCTGCTGCGACCACTCGCCTTGAGAAATCGACCACCCTCTTTGAGAAATCTTGCCAGGAGGTTGATTTTCCTCGCTCACCAACTAGACCTTTAAGAGTACGAGTGAGGAAAAATCACACGGGGATCTGGATTTTCCTCGCTCATCAACTTGGCGTTGAAGAGCGCGAGTGAGGAAAAAACTGAGTTTTGGGAAACTTTGCATGCTCCGCAGCGCATGGAGTGTGGAAAACTCCACAAACATAGCGGAGTTCACCGCCCAGGGTTATATCTAACAACAATGGCATAAATAGTTACACATATTTGAGGGAGACTATAATGTTGTCATTCTCAATACTTCCAATCAGCATGACCACTATCAGCTCTTCCAGGTTTCCCAGGTCCATGCGTGATGAGCTGCTCCAGTCCAGATTTTTCTATTAACTTTGGAACTTGTGGGTTTGATTATTCCATTATAAAACCAGGATAGGAAATCCCAAAATTCAAAGGAAAAACCTGTTTTAGAAATGATCCCACTTTCCAATTGTAAAATGTTGCATGGTTAAGATCAGCCATTGCGGGTCCGGTAGACCTGACATTACTACTCCCTCCGTTTCATACGGTCGGCTTCTGTGTTGCATCATGTGCTGTTACATGTGAATGAAGTCAGACAGATAAACTATGGGAACATGGGAACAGCGTCATCTTCTTGTCGTAATAAACGGCAGTTATTTCAGAGTGCAATTTCACCTGTCATGAAAATTAACACTAATGTTCCTTTTATTGAAATAAGACAGGGTCTGGATATTTTATCGTTTTTTTGGTACTTTTTTCTCAAAGTTAAGTTTTTACTAAAACAAGACTGCTTAGGCCTCGCATTTATTTTTTCTCAAATTTTTCTGACTGGTTTTAAAGTATTTCAGTTGACAGAAACCAGATTTTTTTTTACCACATACCTTCAAGTCTCTTCATTGATGTTCGCTCTTCATGAGGTTGTTAGCAAACCATGCTGCTGATTTTTAGTTATTTTCTTTGTTGAGAGCTACTAATGCTATGTCATCTATGTCTGATACCGCACTGTGGTGGTAATTTGTAGGCAAATGATTGATATCATTGTCACTTAATTTTGAAAGGTATTCATGGCTATGTTCTCGCCCAAAGTTTTCAGATCAACGATTTTCAGCTTTCTGCATTTGATCATTAGACGTTAGGTTTTTCTTTCGTAGTGAGTTGGGGAACAGGATCCCGAATGGGATTTGTAGACAGTCTGCCCAATCAACCAGAGTAAGGTTGTTTGTATCTTTAATGGGCCATCTTTGGAAATGATCAAACCCAAATTGGATCCTTTAGCATGTGGGGGTTTGTCTAATTATTGAATGAGATTATTTTATTTCAAGAAGTAGCACCCCCAGTCACAGATCTGGGTTGAATCCATCATCGTTACTTACCTCACTTCGCCACCTCAGCTCAGACCCAGCTAAATGCAAATCAGTCTTGACCCTGTGCCTCATGGTAACAGTCCTGCCGAAATGTCAAGCCAGATCTTCCCTAAACCGGAAACACGCATCCTGGGACCAGTTTCAGGGTAACACCCCTCATCAGCCAGGCTAGCTTGAATCCAGTGTCAAAGTGAGCAAGGGACCCACTTCTGGGCATACCCTGACAAATTAGGGCGAACAAAGCAAGCACAAGGAAATGATGGAAGGAGAGCTTAACATTTTCAGACACTCACCCCAGTCACAGATCTGGGTTAAATCCATCATCACTCTTTAGCTCACTTCGCCACCTTTAGTTCAGACCCAGGATCCTTCCTGTGCTGCTGCTACTTGACCATGACGCTCAACCACCGTGTTGTTGCTGGAATCTAAGGTAAGCTTTAGTGGTGAGTGTTGGTGTTCAATCAACAGTGTGTGTATGTTGTTGGTGTGCAATTCTGTATGCAAAATAAATGGGCAGTACATATTACCTGCATATGCATTTTGCCAGATTCACAACATATATGTGTATTGAGATGAAAATAAGTAGTACTTACCTGTCTCCATATCACTGAGGCCTCACTCCGTCAGGACAGCACTGCCAGGCACCGCCAGCACAACATGAACATTTAAATTGGCTTGGCGCAATCACACCGGCATGACGGCAACGGAGTACTCTTAACCAGCAGGTAAGAGCGCCGCCACAGGGGTCTCCTGTCTATTGCAGCAACATATAAAAATGGCAGGTGGACCGCCTTCAGCAGACGGAATACTTGGGACCGCCGCCGCCGCCGTGGGACGGCAGTTGTGCCGCCAAGATCTAATTCAGGCCTTAGTTTCTTTCCAAGTTTTGTATAATTCCTTTCAGCAATTTTCAGTGAAGCGATGAGCAATAATTCCTATGGGAACTTGGATGGGAAACACAACATTTATTCCTGTAACTCTCTCCCCCGTGCCAGAAAGATCTGCATGACACTTGACTGGCCAATATTTAGTTAGATGAACCACATGTGCCAAATTTAGTTGAGATTTTTCAAGCAGTACAAATGTTATAAGCAAACCTAAAACCCAGTTTGCAATGGAAGTCAAGACTTAGCCATAACTACATGGTAGCTATTTGAGCACAATTGTTTGGGCGCGGCCATGGGGGTAAATGATTACCTTATGCAAGATTAAGTAAACCATGTCTGGCTGTAAGACTTGAACAATGAACCAGCCAGGTTTACTACTATACCCTGTCAAATGAAAAGTTATGCTAAACGCAAATCATGGTATGTAGACACAGTGGCATAGAATAGAATAGAAGCCATTTATAAAGCGCCTGGTTACTCAAAACAGAGTGTCCCCGCGCTGAAAACTGCAAAGGAGCCTGGAGGAATGAATACAGGGGAAAAAGGACAGGGCCAAGGGGAAAAAAGGGGGATCAGATGCGGGGGAAGAGGAGAGTTTTCAATTTTCCTCGAAATCTTGTTTCAGAGGGTTCCATCCGCATCTCGATGGGGAGTTCGTTCCAGCCTTTGGCAGCCAGGTATCTGAACGAGGAGCCGCCCATCTTGGCTCTGGTTATTTTAGGAATTTTAAACATCATCGTACCAGAAGATCTAAGATTCCGGGTAGGGCGATGTATTGTAAGTAGACTGTGCAGATAGTCTGGGCCAGTTCCATGGGCTACGCGGTGGGCGAAGCAAAGGGCCTTGAATTTAATTCGCTCCCTGATAGGGAGCCAATGGAGTCTAGTCAAGGCCATTCTCCCTGAGGCTCTTCGAGGTAACTTGAGCACAAGGCGCGCAGCGGCGTTTTGTGCACATTGGAGCTGATTAGGTTTAACCTAATAATATCATATAAAATGTAAATGATGATGAAAAGATTTCTAAGAGCATTTCAATGTCCTACTGGGACCCTCCCAACCACACACCCTACATGGTGTAGCTTGCTATCTGTGCTGGTAAGCGTGTCAGTGTCCCACATAGGGGTAGTAAGTTTTATACAAATGCTACAGTTCAATACAATACTGAATAACGAATAGCTGCAAAATATAGAATCTGCACTAATTAGGAGGCTCAAATGTCACTTTTGCATTTGCCAAGCTCGGTAAACTTCTGTGCAACACTATTACAATCATGGCAACTTACTTGTTATTTCTTGCTTAGGTGGCCCCTTGACGGGCATGTTCTCCAGACTAATGCTAGCACTGAATGAAAGCTTAGCATCCATCAGAGACTGCTGTGCATTTTCAGAGTTATTGTCATACTGAGCGAGCTGGGCCAGTCCCAGCAGGTAGAGCGCATTACTACTGCAGGGAGATGCGATAACTCCTAGTTGACACACCTGTAAGAAAAGAGGGAAATCCGAACATACATTAAGATATTTAAAAAAAAAAAAAAGTATTACGTAGAAAACATCACTAAAATGTATAGCTTTGTGCTGAAGAGGATCATTAAAACAAGTCGTTTGTTTTAATGAAAACACAATACGCGTGATTTCAAAAGGCCCTTGAAAAACCACATATTGAAAGACATTTTTCCAAATTTTTTCTTAAACAATGGAAGTGTCTGAAGTACTTGGCCATTTTTTAGGGCTCGCCCCTTTCCTATTCCACAGGAATAGGAAACAAGCCCTAATGCAGCCAAACCATACTTTCTGGCAAGGGGCTCTCCAGCGGATTTTGAGAAGTGCACGTCTCGTGCACGAGCTTGCCGCCTGCCTCCACGTCAAAACCATCTGTTGCTTTGCACTCGGCCTCAGGCCGGCATTTCTCCTCGCCCTAATTATTCACTGCATGGCCGGCCGGCACATCAAAGGCTGCTTCTCCCCATGCGTCTCGTCACCCTTCCTCCATTGTTTTCACTTCTTTCACGGCCGCTTGGGGCTTTGCTTACTACCAAGTTCTGTTGCTTTTAGAAGCATTAAGTGTTACCTAAATAAATAAATACGTACAGACTGATACAATAAACAATAATTTGAGATACATTAAAAAGAACCTGCACTTCTAAAAGCACCTTAGAAATGGAAAACACTCTTATTATTACTGTTAAGAGCATCTTGCCCCAATTTAAACTTGCTTCTGTTGTGCTTGCATGCCTATCAGTATACAATAAACAATAATTCGTGATACATTAAAAACAACCTGCACTTCTAAAAGCACCTTAGAAACGGAAAACACTTTTTTATTTTCACCGTATGCTGCCATAGCAAGAATTAGCTGCTGTCTGCTCCAACTGAGAACGTACTTCAACCCACTTGAACAAACGTTATCTACTAAATTACCGAGTACCGTGCGCCCTGTGAATTGAACGGCCCCCTGTTTCACTGCTGCCTCGAACACCTCGCAGCAAACCCTACGCGCTGCTGGAGCCGTGCTCATCGCGTTCTGGTTACAACAATAAAAGCTTAGCTACAATTCTCTTGTGGCACTATGTAACATGCTACATCGCCCTTACGAGACAAGGGGTTCCCGCCTCCTATGGGGGCCGTTTTATTGGGGGAGGGGGGAACTTTCAGCTGTTTTTGACTCAACTCCACTCTTACCCCCGCGGTGTTGTGAAAATTAACATAGCAGCGTGGCCTAAATGCTCAACTATCCACAAATAGACTTTCGCAATGAAGACACTTCCAGACGTGGTACACCGATTGATCCCGTTGCAAATGGGGGTGCCTGTAATTAAATCCCCTTCCATGTAAAGGCATATTTGATTAAGCTACATTGCACCCCCACCCTCTGTCCGCCTATGCTACCAGCAACCTTCTGGATCCAGACCCGAGGTCAGCTCTATTCTCACACATTCCACCGTATCGGGGGCACCGCCACCCACACCTATACCCGCCTTGCGATGCATGACTGGATCGCTGGTCCTCGTAACTCCAGGCTGGGCCTCCTGCCTCAACCCAAGGCACTGCTGTATTGACTTCAAGTGCCCCGTAAGTCCTGAAAACTCTTCAGCTTGTCCCCCATGGTCTTTGTGAATCACTGCCCTCGCACCTCCGGTCCTTGCGAATCGCACTTGCTCTGCTCCAACTCGCTGCTCACGGTCAGGTTTCAGGTCTTGTCCTCAGGTCAGTTGTTCCTCTTCCCTGCGATTCCTCATTCCTTCTTCTCATTGCAAGGGGGGGGTTGTGGTAACTCAAGGCTTTGTGCCCTTATTTAAACCCTCCCCAGCTGCTTGCCAACTCGCCCCCCCCCCGATTGGAGGGGGGTGCCCAGACTTGCACGCAGAAGACAGCATTATACTGGCCTGGGTTCTCATCAAGTATTATTCCAGAAAAGCCCCAGCAATGGCTCAGTTTTGCACCCTACTCGTCTGCACAACCCTCACCCACCCTCAAACACCCTCACTCACCCACACACCCTCACTCACCCTCACACCCTCACCCACCCTCACACATCCCACTCTCACATCCTCACACTCCCTCAACCTCACACCCCCTCAACCTCACACCCACTCACCCTCTCACCCTCACTCACCCTCACACACCCTCTCACCCTCACACACCCTCTCACCCTCAAACCCCCTCACCCTCACACCCCCTCACCTCACACTATCACCCTCACACATCCTCACTCACCCTCACACCTCACCCCCTCACCCTCACACACCATCACTCACCATCACACCCTCACACCCACATTCTCACACACCTTCACTCACCCTCACACCCTTACCCCTCTCACAACACTCACACCCTCAATCACCTCACACCCTCACCCTCAGTCACCCTCACACACCCTCACACCCCCTCACCCACACATCCCCACACCCTCACACACCGTCACACCCTCATCCTTACACGCCCTCACTCACCCTCACCCTCACAATACTCAAACTCCACTCTACAACATCCAAATACACCCTCCAACTACAACATCCAAATCCACCCTCCAACTACAACTCCAGCCTCCAAATCCACCCTCCAAATCCACACGCAAGACAACTACAGAACCCAAGTCCACCCTCAAAATCAAACTCCACCCTCCAACTCCACCCTCCAACTCCACCCTCAAACTCCACCCTCAAACTCCACCCTCAAACTCCAGCCTCCAACTCCATGCTCCAACTCCACGCTCCAACTCCACGCTCCAACTCCACGCTCCAACTCCACGCTCCAACTCCACATTCCAACTCCACATTCCAACTCCACATTCCAACTCCACATTCCAACTCCACATTCCAAAGCCACATTCCAACGACACCCTCCAACGCCACCGTCCAACTCCACCCTCCAACTCCACCCTCCAACTCCACCCTCCAACTCCACCCTCCAACTTTAAACTCCACCCTCCAACTCCAACATCCAACTCCAACCTCCAACTCCAACCTCCAAAACCACCACTCAACACCACAGCACCACTCAACTCCACAGCACCACTCAACGCCGCAGCACCACTCAACGCCACAGCACCACTCAACGCCACAGCAACACTCAACACCACAGCACCACTCAACACCACCGCATCACTCAACGCCACCGCATCACTCAACGCCACAGCAACACTCAACGCCACAGCACCACTCAACGCAACAGCACCACTTAATGCCACAGCACCACTCAGCACCACTGAAGGCCACAGCATCACTCAGCACCACTGAAGGCCACAGCATCACTCAGCACCACTAAAGGCCACAGCATCACTCAGCACCACTAAAGGCCACAGCATCACTCAGCACCACTGAAGGCCACAGCATCACTGAAGGCCACAGCATCACTCTTTGCAACCAATCAACAACAACTGGTTCTAATATGTTCTCTCAATGTTTTAAGCTTTATTAGAAATGTTACAAAATAATGTTAATTTTTCACTTCTGTTCTTGGATTTTCATCACAGTAAAATACACTGAACATAATCTTCCCATAAGTTATTTACAAAAGTTTAAGCTATTGCCATTATACATTACAATAACTTTTATTTAAGTATTAATTATTAAAACAAATAAAAGCCATTGTTATTTGTAATATTAATACTTCAAAGTCATGTAAATACAACACATATTGCATTAGAATGCTATAGGTGTCACGTTTGTAAAAGTTAAAAATATTGGCATTGTAAATTATTATTATTATATATGAGTTTATTAAGCGCGCAACTACCCGTGGGTTTCCCGGCGCTAGGAGGACAGAAGTAAAAGAAGGCAAACAGAAGTGCAAGGAACAGGTTACAAAGAAAACAGCCAGGTTTTCACTCCTTTGCGGAACTTAAGATAACATGTTTCAGACTGCAGAGGGATGGGAAGCGAGTTCCAGAGCGAGGGCGCCAAGTAGGAAAAAGAGCGCCCACCAACTCTAGCACGCTTGAAACAGGGGACAGAGAATCTGCATTGAGTGGAGGATCTAAGAGTGCGGGAGGGACAATATTGATGGACTAAGGTGGATAGATAGTGAGGGGATTTTCCAACTTTGATACGGTGCATAAAGCATAGAGCTTTGAATTTGGACCTAGATTCTATGCGCAGCCAATGCAGGCTGCGCAGGGAAGAGGAGACTGAAGTGGTTCTAGGCAGATTGCAGAGTAAACGGGCAGCCATGTTCTGGACCACTTGAAGCTTACGGGTGACCTCCTTGCAGGCACCCAGAAGAAGTACATTACCGTAGTCCAGCCGCGATGTCACTAACGCCTGGACCACTGACTTCTGGGTGTCTGGGGGAAGCATCCATGTGATCTTCCTCAGCCACCTGATGATGGTAGTACAGGTGGCTGAGACTTTAACCACATGTTGCCTCATGGATAGCTGATTGTCAAAGAGGACCCCGAGATTGCGTGCTATTGTTGCTGGGACCAGCAATGGTCCCATTTGTTGAGGCCAATGTTGCGGGCCCCAGAGAGCGGAGTCCGGCCCGAACAGGAGCAGCTCCGTTTTGTCACCATTCAGCTTCAGTTTGTTAGTCAGCATCCAATTGCGATGTCAGTAAGCCCAGAACGAAGAGAAGAAGAAGGGGAGTGCTGATTAGAAGAAAGAGAGAAAATGATTTGAGTGTCATCAGCATACGAAAAAATAGATAGTCCAGACTGTTCGGCAAGAAAAGCAAGGGGTCTAACATAAAGGTTGAAGAACAAAGGACTGAGAATAGAACCTTGGGGGACACCATAGGGGGAATTATGAACAGTGGACACCGAAGAGGGGGAGAAGACCTGGAAAGTGCGATCAGAAAGAAAATTGGAGATCCAAGCAAGTGCGGAGCCACAGATCCCAACAGACTTCAAGGCAGAAAGAAGGATGGTGTGGGAGACGGTGTCAAAAGCGGCACTCAAATCCAAAAGGATGAGTGCCACCGTCTCCCCTCTATCTACCTGGCGTCTGACTGTCTCCGTGACTCCCAGAAGGGTGGACTCCGTAGAGAAGCCCGCCCGAAAACCTGACTGGGAAGGATGAAGGGCGTTCGCTGATTCAATGTGGGTGGTTAGGTGACGGTTGACATGCTTCTCCAGCACCTCCGAGAGGCAGGGAAGCAAGGAGATGGGTCGGAAATTGGCTGGGTTGCTGGGATCAGCATTAGCTTTCTTCAGGAGCGGGACCACCATCGCATGCTTCCAGACGTTAGGGACAGTTGCCTCAATGAGAGAAGCATTCAAGAGAGCCAAGATACAGTCAAGTGAGACGGAGGCTAGGGTACAAAGAATCTGGGGGGGCATGGGATCCAAGGGAGAGCCGGATTTGATCTCTGCCAGCAGTTTCTGGAAGGCAGACATAGAAATGAGCTCCCACTTATCTAATAGAGGAGATAAGGACCGTGCAGGGTCGTCCTGAATGGATAGTTGGTCATGGTTCTGTATGAATGAACTGGATGAAACAGATGGTAAAGCTCCAAAACCCGCGTAGATGCTGTCAATTTTCTCCGTAAAGAAGTCCGCCAAGGAATTGCATTGAGTGCTATCCAGACAGGGGGCTTTGGGAGCACATGACATACCGGATAGTTCCTGAACTGCCTTAAAAAGAGCTTTGGGACAATTCTGGGCTTTCAGTATCGTGTTGTTACCGTGATTGGCCCTGGCAGTATTACATAGAGCGTGATATTTATGTAATGCGAGTTTGTAGTTTTCTTTATCTGCAGGAGAGTAGTTTGACCTCCAAATACGCTCCAGTCTTTTGCAGCGGGACTTCTCCATTTTTAGTTGTTCATTCAACCAAGGAGCAGGGGGGTGCAGAAAATGTTGCTTACATTTACGTGCCGGGAGGCAAAAATCAATTGCAGAGGTAAGCCAGGTACTAATCGTCCCCACATCATCCGTAGAGATATTAGAAAGAGGAGGCAAGGTCTTTTCTAGGGAATTATTAAGTTGCTCCAGGTTTAGTCTTTGCCAATTTCTACTGGTTCTAAGGAAGTGTGGGTTGCCAGGAGGGCAAGGCGCACCCGCTGTCTTAATGTGGAACTCTACAATAAAATGGTCAGACCAAATAATAGGTCTGGAAGGTAGACAGGTTACAGTGTCCAGATTAGCAAAGATTGGGTCTAGTAGGTTGCCGCCTTTATAAGTTAGACCGGAGTTGAGAAGACTTAAATTGAGGGCGGCAAAGTCCTGTATAAGATGAGTGCTAGTAGAGCATAAGGTGTCGTTAAAATGGATGTTCAAGTCACCTAATAACAGGAAATTATTAGATTCCAGCAAAAGGGGAGCAATAAGCTCAGGAAGGGCAGCTGCCAATGCGCCAGCCGCCCCAGGCGGACGATACAAAAGAGCACCGGACAATGTAAAATTCGGGGATAATAGCAATTTAAAACTACCTGCCTCACAATTAGGGATGTCAAGGTCTTCCCACTTGCAGGAATAGCTCCTCTTGTAAATAATGGCAATGCCACCTCCATCCCTGAGAGTTCTGTTTCGCCCCACGAAGGTGTATTCATCAGGGAGGGCAGTGGCAATGCCCGGCCCAGAACAGTCATTAAGCCAGGTTTCAGTTAGAAACAAGGCCGACGGACTAGACGATGTGAGGAGGTCAAATATGTCCCTCTTGTGTTTAGGCAGAGATCTGCAATTTAAACTAATAAAACTAAGGTCAGGAGGGGAGTCAGAGGGATATGCAGTCACTGGGAAAGGGGTGGCAATCCAGAAAGAGGAAGAGGGAATACACAGCTCTGAGGGAAAGGATGTGAGAGCCAGAGCACATGCAGCGCAGGACAAAGGGGCGTCGTGACAGCGCAAGAGAGAACAATAAATACCAGGTGACGGTCGAAGGCTATACAAAGAAGAGCGGGAGTATGTAAGTCTGGGGATCGTAAAACCAGAAGTAGGGGGGGTGGCCCCAGGTCCCGTCTGGTCACGGACGGGCGCAGACGGGCTTAACTCAGGCGCAACTCCGGCGCGCCTGCGTCGCGCCCGCTGCGCTTCCTGTGGATGGGGGCCATTTTATAGGGCTGAGTGCGGGAGGGGCCGAGCGCTAGTCCGCTCGCCTCCGCTCCACTCCAGGCTCCTCACCCAAAATGGCGGCCAAAGTCGGGTCCCGGGCAGCGCTTCGATCGCCTGCCAGGGGACAAGTCAGGGGCAAATGCACAGATGTAAGCAAATGTGATCAAGTGAGTAGCCTGTATAACAAAAAGGGGGTTAACAGACAAAGTGCAAAGTGCAACATGAAATACACAGTTCCGATTTTAAAAATCCCTCGTAGCCTCTAAAAATAATCACGGAGCCCGGTAGTGCCTCGGGCAGCCGTGAGCAAAGCTAGTAATTTCCCTACTTTCAATACCAACACATAAATAAAATATTTGTCATTTGCAATACCAATACCTCAAACTTTCCTAATGCGAGACCTATTGCATTGCAAATGCTTGTTTCACTACTTGTACTCGTAAACCTGCGATTATGCTATGGCAATATTCGATCTTGTGTGCGTTTAAGCGCTGGACTTCTAATTACTGCCAAACTCTTGCTAAAAGAAATCTACATTTTTTCTTCGACTTGTAGTGTTTTTCCAGCACATGACAGACTCTCGCTTTCCTACATACAAAATATATGTTTTTATTGAACTTTACAAAAATGTTCTTGTAACTTAATAGCTATAATATACATACTTATTTTCAGAGGCTTTCAGTCAGCTCACTTCATCCATTGGTCCCGTTCCTGTTTTGCTTCCACCCCCCACAACGTGTAGGCTACGGTCAAGCCCATTTCAACCATTGGCTTACCTGACTTTAAGTAAAGACATTTATCCACACAACAAGTAGCCCCCTTTAGTGCTAGGTGTGCTGGCCTGGTTAATTAACTGTTTGGGGCCTCAGGAAATAACGGGACACTCACACTGTATTGCTGGGTATGGGAGATGACCCCGCATACGGGATCACCCCTTTTATTCTAACCCTGCAGGCCACGCCTGGCCTGCAGATGACGTGTGTACACTTCTGGCTGGCGGACTAGATCGCCAACACATTACATCCCTCTCCAACTTGGTTCTTGAAACAAAACTTCTAAATGTCCAGTTAGCATACACAGTTCAGCTGCATCAGTCTTTTGAGCCTTAACGTGCAAAATCCTGAAGGTGTCGTTTAGGGCGAGGGTTGGGTCGTATGCTGTACCGATGAGGTTGACTTCGTAGGGTTGATTCACTGGCCAAAGACCCATTGAGAGGCGTACCAGGAGGTAGCAGGCTTGGGGAAGGGGTAGCTTCCAGCACGTTGTCTCTGTCTTCATCGGGGCTCTGCCTATTTCTGCCTGGGCTCCACAGGACTTGAAGGCTGGGTTCTGAAGACTCTGTTGGGACCTCCTTGAATCAGGAAATGTTATGCGAGATTTACTCACTACCCTTCTAAGCCATCACCATAGTTCCACTGTTGGCAACAACTGTCCAGGTGCCTGGTTCATGGGTGGTCCAGAATTTTCCTCCAGGCTGGCGGTCTTTGAGTATGACTGTGGCACCGGGTCGGAGTGACCTGGGTGCAGTGTGGCACCGAATGCTTGCTTGACGGTTCTGTCACTCTTGCCTTGCTTGGGTTTCCTGGACGTCCAGCGGGGGGTGTCCACCCTGGACACGTGGGGATCAGGTCCCTCTGTGGGCCGTTAAACATAAGGGACCATGGGCTCCTTAACGTTGTGCAGTGTGGGGTTCTCCGGTATTCCCTGAGGAACTTGTGAAGACGCTGTTCCGGATCCGCTTGTTCCACACTTGTTATGCGCAGCATTTTGTTCAGGGTCCTCATGAAATGCTCTACATCCCCGTTAGCATGGGGCCATTGAGGTGTGACACGGCGGCAATGGATCCCTCGCTGACGGAGGAAAACGGCAAACTCTGCTCCGTGGAACGGGGGCCCATTATCGCTCCTGAATTCCAGGGGAAATCCGAATGTGGCAAACACCTTCTCTAGGACCAGGGCCACATGTGCAAAAGCGGTCGAGCCGACTGGTTCCACTATGGGATATTTGGAGAATGCGTCTCCAAGGACTAGCGTGTGTTTCCCGCCAGGAAAACTCCCCAAATCAATGCTTATTTTCGACCATGGGTTGGTGCAGGCCTCTTCAGTGATTATGGGGGTCGGCCTCTCCGGAGCGCTGGTTATCTGGCAGGCTGGACATCGGCGTACTAGGTCTTCCACCATCACCTCGAGTTTTGGGAACCAGACCGTCTCCCTCATCCTTGCCTTCATCTTTGTCACGCCCTGGTGGCCTCCATGGGCCAGCTGGGTTGCTTTGTGCCTCAGAGATTTCAGTATCACCAGCCTCGAGCCTCTTAGGAGTACTCCATCTGCCGTGGCGCTCAGCTCACTCCTCACCCTCCAGATCTTCGTCAGCTCTTCTTGGTCTTCAGGTGCCCCTGTGTTAGTCTGTTCAGGGAGTCTGTGTTTATATCGTATCTTGCTTGGCGGCTTCCTTGATTTCCTCAAGTGTCATTCCTGGGGGCACGCAGCTACTGAGATCATGTTGATATATTGCTCTGATCCTTCCGGGTCGTTCCCTTCTTTCGGTGCTGGGCGTAGGGACAGAAAATCTGTAGGGTTCTTCGCCCCTGGCTGATACACCACATCCATTTGGTATGGGTGAAGTTGTACCGCCCATCCCTCAATCCGTGGAGGTGGGTGAGGGGCTGTCCCCTTAAAAAGGGGGACCAGGGGCTGATGGAGAGGCCGTTTTTGAAGCTAGAGGAAGAGTTGGAAGGACCTTCTGAAAGAGCGATGGCCAGCTGTGTGTCGTCGGCGTACGACACTAATGTCAGGCCCCACTCTTTGGCCACTGCCGCCAGAGGCAGTGGCCAAAGAGTGGGGCCTGACATTAGTGTCGTACGCCGACGACACACAGCTGGCCATCGCTCTTTCAGAAGGTCCTTCCAACTCTTCCTCTAGCTTCAAAAACGGCCTCTCCGCGGTTGCCCAATGGATGACAATGAACTGTCTACAACTCAATGCTGGTAAAACAGAGGTGCTGCTCCTTGGCAAAAACACCAGCCTCTGGAATGAGCACTGGTGGCCGTCCTCCCTAGGCACCATCCCCTCTCCCAAATCCCTAGTGAAAAATCTAGGCATTTGGATGGATGCCTCACTCAACTTTCAGGCCCACACTAAAAAAGTGGCTGGCACCTGTATTGGTCTGCTGAGGAGCCTTAGCCACATACTTGGCTTTTTCGACGCCAAAACTCGCCAACTAATTATTCAAGCCACCATCCTCTCGCGTCTTGACTACGCCAATGTACTCCTTCTTGGTGCCAACAAAAGTGAGGTTGCACGACTCCAACGTGTACAAAACTCTGCGGCCAGAACTCTGGTCGGCCTCCCCCGTAGGTGCTCAGCCAGAGCGACCATCAAAAAACTACACTGGCTACCCGTTGATTCCAGAATCAAATTCAAGACTCTCATCATGACCTTCAAAATCCTCAAACTCGATACCCCCCCTCTGCTTCGACCACTTCTTACCCCCTATGCGCCGTCACGAAACCTAAGATCTTCTAATCAAAACCTTCTATGCGTCCCGCGCATAAAACTTTGCCGCATGGGCGGCCGCTCCTTCAGGTTTCTTGGAGCCAAACTTTGGAATGATCTGCCGCAACACATCCGCTCCATAGAAAGCCTACCGGCGTTCAGGAAAGCAGTAAAAACCTATCTATTCCCTCTCCCGTAATGTCCCTTTTTATCCTTCTTCCGATTAGGCCAGGTTCTTGGTTCTTAGCGCCGGGACGCCTCATTGCTGGGGCAGCTGTTCGCGCTCTACCAAAACTATAGAATAGAATAGAATAGAATAGAATGGTCGGTGACCACAGTGAATGGCTGGCCCGTCAGGTACAGGTGGAAATGGTTGCATACCCACTTTATCGCGCGCGCCTCCCACTCAATCTGGGTATACTTTTCTTCCGTGGGAGTCAGCGACTTGCTGGCAAACGACAAAGCTGCCCACCTACCTGGTTCCTGATCCTGGGCAAGCACCGCCCCAGTCCTATGGCTCGGCACGGGTGACAAGATCGGGGTTAAACCTCCTGCAGTACGTGGCCATGCCAAGGAAGCTCCTCACTTCCATAAGCGTGGTTTGGGCTGGAGCACTCCGGATGGCTTGTGATTTTTTGGGATCTACTTGAATGCCCTCCTGGTTGAATACGTATCCAATGATCTCCAATGACGGTTGGAAGAATTGACACTTCAATCGGTGGAGGGTCACGCCATGTTCACTGAGGCGACGTAACATATTCTTCAGATGTCGGTGATGGTCAGCGGCCGTGGCAGAGTGCATTAAAATGTCATCGCTGACGTTTATCACTCCGGGCAGCCCGGACAGCATTTCGCGGATAGTGTTCTGGAATACCTCTGGTGTTGAGAATATCCCGAAGTTCAGTTGTTTGTAACGACGCAAACTTAGGTGGGTACTAAACGTTGTAATATAGCGGCTTTACTCCGCTAATCGCAGGTGGTGATACCCTGCGTTCAGGTCGATTTTAGAAAACCACCTTAACTCGTTAACATCCGCAATGATATCATCCACTGTAGGCGTAATTTGAGGCTCCCTTTTAATGGCTTGGTTGGGCAACCTCATATCGATACAGAGGCTGCTTTGGCGTCCTTGCGATTGCCATCGGGGACACCCACGGCATCGGCCCCGAAACCTTCTCGATCACTCTTTGCCTCTCAAGATTTTCTAATTCCTTTTCCACCAAGGGCCTCAGGTGATATGGGACTCGCTGGTGTCGCAGCGCGACTGGTGTAATGGACTTGTCGATGTGTAGCTTGATAGGATCACATTTGATGTGCCCTAGCCCTTGGAAAATTTCCAGGAACTGGTCAAGGACTTTGTCGACCTGGTGTGCTTGGACGCTCCTGGCGAAAGACATTAGGCCTAGGTCTTCCGCTGTGTGGCTGCTTATCAGGGTGTCCGCTTCACGATCTATCACATGTATAACAGTGGTGAACTCCTGGTCGTTAGACCTGATCAGGACGGATATCCTACCCCTTAGTGGCAAAGTGGTGTGGCTCCCGTAGGAAAATATCTTGGACCGGGATGGGGTGATCAGTGGCCAGGGTTGGAGGTGTTTATATTGCTGGAGGCCATTCACGTTTACCGACGCCCCAGTGTCGATAATCGCATTCAACTCTGATCCTGCGATTTGCACCATGGGTTGAGGTCTTCTGCGGCGTTTGAGCTCTCGTGTGAATGAGATCAGGTGTGTTTCTACCTCCTCCTTTGTGGATCAGTCCTCCGGCCCTTGATATCTTCGGCTCGCCCTTGGTGGCTTTTCCTTCTGTCTGTAGTCAGTTAGAGACAGTTTATGTACTACCCGGGATGGTGGTTACTGCCCTCGGGTTTCTCGGCCACAATTTCTCCTCCTGCACACCGCTGCAAAGTGGTTAGGGATTCTACAATTCGCACAGGTCTTTACTTGCACAGGGCAGTCTTTCTCTGCATTTGGTTCATGCCCACAATACCCACACCGCGCCTTAGACGCCTCTGGCTTTGTATTCCTGGGTGTGTCACTCCGTTCGGATGGCATCAACCCGCTCTGTTTTAATGGTCTCTGTCTTCCTTGAGACTTTTTCAGTGCTTGGTCCATCTCATTGGGCCTGGCTGCCGATAGGTCATGGGTCCTTGCTAGTATGAGTATGTATTCCAAGGCAATTTTTGGCTGGGGCAGGATGAGGCCTCATAGCGTCATGTCCTGGCACCCTTGGATGAGCTGGGCTCTGATCTCCTTTGGTTGATCGTCCTCCGTGCAAGTGCTGGCCAGTTTGCGCAGTAGAGTGTAGAACCCATCAATCAACTCTCCTTCCCTCTGGCAGACCTGGCGCAACTTGAATTGTTCAAAATCGGGGTTAATTTGGGGGTCGAAGTGTCCGTCTGATGCTGTCACTGCGGTGTAGTAATCCGTGCCCGGACCTGTGTTCAGCAAGTGTTTAAACAGCTTGAATATTTCGTCCTCAGCATAGTGGAGAAGTAGCTACCTCTTCACTGCCCCGTCTGTTGTCTCCCTGGTGGCTATGAAATAGTTATTCAGGCGCTCTATCCATATCTTTCACCTCAGGACGCTGTGGCTGGATCTTCTAGTTCGCTGAAGGGTGGCAATACCCTGGTAAGTGCCTGTTGGACTGGAAGTCTATGTGGTGCCTGGGCTGGGTCTTCATCACCCATATTTCCTGTGGGTGGGTGTCTTCACTCCCCTCTTCTGTCCTTGTCCCCTTTGTATGTGTGGCGATTCGTGTCCTGACACTTTTCCTGGTGTCTCCTCTCTGGACGTGCATCCTCTTGCCTCCCGCCTCAGTGTGCTATATGTCTGGTGCGCTGCCTGTGCTCCCACTGCTTTGATTCCTTTGTCAGCTCCACTGGTGGGCTGAGCCTCTTCCTTGTCCACGTGTGTTTGTGGGCACTTGGCTTCCTGTCTTGCCACTGAGGCTTCTCACTGCATGACAGTCTGTTTTTTTTCTTGATATTTTCCCTTGGGGTTGCAGTCCCTTTTGGTGGTGAGAGTCTTCCCCTTTAATGTCTTTATTTTCTCCTCTCTGCTGGGCCCAGTCCTGCAGGCGGCTAGCTGCTAGGGCACACGTTGCCCACGCCTTCTCAGCAAAAGCGCTCCACACGAGCTGGGGGCTTACGCTCTCACTCCGCTCCTTCCAGCCTGGCGGCAGGCGCTGAATCTGGACCGGTCTTTGGCTCCCGGGGAGTGGTAGCCGTCCGGCCGTAACGCACCACCCCCGCGGAGACAGCGCTCAACCAGTGAGCGGCGCGGCAGCAGAGCAGTTCGTCGGGAAGCAGGGCGGACGTTGGAGGTCGTCAGGGAGCATCCCCAATGCAGTGGGACACCTCAGCAGGCAGCACTCACCCGTGGAGGTCACGACACCGCCTCAGCGCCGATCAAGGTACTGCAGCAGTCGCCGCTATTCGGTGTGGCAGCGAGTGTGCACAGCGGCAGGTGAGGCAAAGTGGGGCAGCTAATCGAGGCAAGGGTCACGACCTCCCTCGTCGCCAATGTGCAGGCCAGGTTAATTGACTGTTTGGGGGCCTCTGGAAATAACGGGCCGCTCACACTTTATTGCTGGGTATGGGAGATGACCCCATGTGCGGGATCACCCCTTTTATTTTAACCCCGCAGGCCACGCCTGGCATGCGGATGACCTCCTGCTGGCGGACTAGACTGCCAGCACTCTAAACATTACACTAGGAACTACTAGTGCAATGTATACTTTCCCATTAAAAAAAAATATATATACTGGCTTTTAGACAATGCTTGTTTTACTCAAGTACGGGTTTGGCAGCTCCCCCAACACTGCTATCAGTCCGCTTGTGAGTTGTTTGTATTCATAATAAAAAAAATCATAAACAAAATAATCATTGGCAAAGTCAAAAGGTGAGCAGCCAGCACCAGACCTATTGGCTTTACATATTGTTTGTTTACAGGATGATAACCTCTTTGTGGACAGAGCCTGAGAGTAGCTCAGATATACCAACAAGCTCTTATCTAGCCCAATGACTTCTACAAATAAAATTGACTGGGGCGGTGCAACCAACTCTCCAACATGGCTGTCATTCCTGGATGCTCTGGATGCTCTGGCACAGATCTTTATTTCTGGGCTGCACTTAGGCATTAATGCTTTGGGGGGAAGGGATGTTGGTCATCTAAGAGCAAAATAGGTGGATTACCTAGGACCTACTTCCTAGACTCAGGGGCCTCCGCAATGCCCTGTCAGACCGGGATAGCTCGCCTTCCCTATGTGCCATGAGAGACGGCAAGACAGCAACGGCACACGGTGACAGCTGCACTGCAACCAGTAGTGAGCTAGAAGGGGGAGAACAGCAGCATTGAGCTGTCCAGTCTGCTGGTGCCTCGAGGGAATCCCACTGACAAGCACAGCTGTGGCAGCAAAAATATCCAAGTGAAGTAATTCACTCTGAACAGTGGGCGGAGTGCTTCAATACACAGGAGTGATTGGAGACTCTGCTGCATGACAAGAGTTTTAACCCTCAGGAATTACCAGATGTGAGTACAATGGGACTGCGGTCCTGAGCCAAGCATGCTTCCCAATAATGTGTGTGCAGCTCAATTACCACTTTATCATGATTCCAAACGAGAATAAGAATTGAAGATAGAAGGAAAAGAGAGATTTCTTTACAAGAAGGATTTCATCCTTCTGAGGGATTCCAGGCAAAGAGCCTGCCGTCACTGGTTTGGGCTTGCCTCAAGGACAGACTTTGATAATGTCAAAGTTAAAATATCTGCAACAGTCCAACCAAAGTATAGAGAATAAAATAACTTCACTGAAAGGGGTCATGGGAGAATATAAAGGGCGGGTTGTGAATAATGAGAAACTGGTGGGCTTCTTAGACCTTCCCTATCCTGGAGTTGACAGTTGAAAACTACAGTGGATGGAGCCTAGAGGGATCACTTACCACATTAACTAATAGTTCTCTGACCCAAATGGTGTTGAACATAAAATATCTGGAAACGAGGTGAGAGCTTGCACCTTGGACTATTTGCCCAGGCCAATTGATGGCTTTGGTAATTAGAAAATGACTGTACAGATTGTCCTGGTCGCCACTTTTCTCGCATGCTTGGTAAATGGCACAGCCTCTTTTGACAAGGTCGTCTGGAGCACACGCCGGGAGTAGCAGAACCGATTAGATGCTGCTGGAGTGTCTGGAGGATTTTTAATCTTTAACACCCCTGGCCTTTTCTCTAAAGTGCTCCCTGGAATGCGGTTGAGCCCGCCCTGGCATTTAGGAGCCAGGGCGAACCCGATGATGCAGCATGACACTACTAGAGTGTGTGGGGGTTACAATACAAAAAGGATTTGCTCCCAGTCATGTTAGTAACATCTGATTCGACTTCCTGACTAGAGAACTGTGCCTATATGTGATAATTGTTTCCACTGGGTGGGATTATTTTTTGATTCGTTGAAACTTAGGGGGTCATTAGGATGACGGGCAGACTTTGTTCGCCCGCCATCCTATCGGGAAATGAGACCGCCCGCCATGAGGGCGGGGGTCCCGTGGGGGCAATTAGGATGCACCCGCCACAGTGGCGGGTGCATCCTGCATTCCTGTCATTGTGGCAGGCGGTGCGCTCAGCACCGGCCGCCACAATGCCAGGAAGGCATGTTGTGCACTTCCATGCACAACATGGCAGGCACTGCGCGGTGCCTGCCATGTTGTGCATGGAACTGCTGGGGGGTACCATAGGTGCAACCCCACTGCCCTGAGTACCTGGGGGCCCGCAACGGGCCCCCGCAGTCCATTCCCGCATGCCTTTCCGTGGCGGCATTGATGGCGGTGTCTAACAGACACCGCCACCATATTAAATCCTTTTCTGCACGGTCAACTCGTTGATCGGGCGGAAAAGCGGCGGACGGTCTTCCTGTCCGCCGCGGTCCCCCCGCCATACTAATATGGTGGAGGGAAATGGGTGGCGGGCCGGCTAGGATGTAGGGCGGATCGCCACCGCCATGCGGGCGGTGGCGATACGCCCTACATCCTAATGGGCCCCTTAATTGGGAGGATGTATCCCCTCTGTTCCTCTTCCATTAGTGTAGAAGATCCTCTCCAGGCCTCAGGCCATTATTTTGTATTAGGATAAGGAACTCCTTCTTTCATCAACTATATGTCCTGCTTCAGTGGGCTTTAAGGTGAAGAGAAAGCAGAAAGGGGCCTGTACCCTCATGAGTTCTGGCCGTGAGCCTGGGGTCCTGTGGAAAGCTTCTCCCTAATGGGTGGCCTCAGTGAGCCAGAAATTACCCTAGTGTATTGGGGAAATCAGCCACTACCACACAAGCAGCAAGCCACTCCTTTGCCTATAGAGCCCTTGATAGAATGAAGGGAACAGATTTTCAAACATAGAGTGACTTTCACATCCGACTGAAAAGCCGGCCAGACCCTGAGGTTTATGGGAGACCCTTTGAGGACAACTTCATCCAGTGGCTAAAAATCCAGGGTCTGTAAAGCAGGTTGGATAGGATCACCATTTCCAAGGAGGCATCTTCCAAGAACAGATTTCCATTCAGTGTTCCCATTGCCAGTGTCTAATTGCCTGCCCTCCGTCCATTTGCTGTGGTTAACAGATCCTCCCCTTCAAAGTCAAGGCAGCTTTTTCTCCACTCTGGGATGTCGCATCATCAATGTGTGTGCTGAGAAGATAGGTCGGGACTCAGTTTCTGACACGTGGTAATCCATAGACGCTGAGGGTGTTGTAGCCATGTGTGACTAGTAGGCTTAAAGGTAAGGCGCCTCTCTGTGGATCTCAGTGAAGCCGTTGTAGAATAAATAATACAGTTGCTTGAATAGCAAACAGTTTGAAAATTCTGACCACGAAGGAAACTGCCTTTACACTGTGCCTCAATAAATTGGAGCTATTCACCATTTATTCATGTTACCCGACTCATTTCACAATGCTCTCTAGATTCTGCCATACCGCCAAACCTTCTGCCTATGCCCTGAGTCCTTTCCTTCTTTAGCGACAAGGCCTCACAATACAGGGCACCACTTATTATTGACCGCAAAGTCTCTTTATGCTACAGCACCTTTCCAAAGTTGTAGAGTTGGTTATGCCAAGTTTCAGTACTCGATGACATTGAACAACTCATGCATTCAAGATTCTTAGTCTTCAATGACTCCTAGGAGAGTACTGGTGTCTTAGCTCATTAGAGCTAGCCCGATCAGCCCTTGGCAAAGGATGCATCTGAATCCATTGTGACTGACTACCAATTAACTGTCTTTTTGTTTAGAGTGTATTGCCAAGCTGAATTCGAATTTTATTGTTGTCACCAGTTTGAGACACAGAAACCCTGGAGCTAGCTACAAGTCACTCCTTTGTCAACATCCCTTACAGCACATGCTCAACAAAAGGCGTCATATAAAGGTTTGGTGATTTTAACTGACTTACCACATGAACAATAATTCAGCAATACTTTTTCAAGATTCAAGACAAAACAAACATTGGCAACGGCAACAGTCTGGATTTATTATATGAAAATATACAAATAGAATTTGTGCATGGCTAAGTTGGCATGTATAAGTCAGACCTGTTGGCTTTGCTAATACTTGATAATGGATGTAAATGGAATGCTCCAGAAGGCAAAATGTAAGTCATGACTACAACACTAAAAAAACGGTTGCAGCAAAAACACAAATATGTCTTTCCTTATACACTGTATCTATGACATAAAGAATGTAACGTGTGGTGATTCTGTATACTTCATAGATGTAAAATAGCTACTCATTCATTACAAAGCAAGTGCTCCATGAAACAGCCAATAGAGAATGAGAGCCTGCTCTATGCATATTTTCAATAGTTGGCAATAATAAGTATCAAAGACAGTTGTGCTCTCAAGGTGTGCCAATTACAAGAGGTACAGCAGCCCAGAACATGTGTGGCGGGTTCAGCGTGAAACAATGAGGACCCTGCAGAAGCTCTTAACCTACAGCATCCAAGTTAATGCAGTGCAAACCTGCAGAGACCCCGGCAGAAGCTCTTAACTGCCAGCATCCAAGCTGATGCAGTGCAAACCTCCAGAGACCCCAGCAGAAATTCTTCACCTGCAGCATCCAAACTGATGCAGTGCAAACCTGCAGGGATCCAGGCAGAAGCTCTTAACCTGCAGCATCCAAGCTGATGCAGTGCAAACCTCCAGAGACCTCAGCAGAAATTCTTCACCTGCAGCATCCAAACTGATGCAGTGTAAACCTGCAGAGATCCAGGCAGAAGCTCTTAACCTGCAGCATCCAAGCTGAGGCAGTGCAAAACTCCAGAGACCCAAGCAGAAATTCTTAACCTGCAACATCCAAGCTGATGCAGTGCAAACCTGCAGAGACCCCAGCAGAAGCTCTTAACCAGCAGCATTCAAGCGGATGCAGTGCAAACCCATAGAGACCCCAGCAGAAGCTCTTCACCCGCAGCATCCAAGCTGATGCTGTGCAAACCCGCAGCGACCCCGGCAGAAGCTCTTAACCAGCAGCATTCAAGCTGATGCAGTGCAAACCCATAGAGACCCCAGCAGAAGCTCTTCACCTGCAGCATCCAAGCTGATGCTGTGCAAACCCGCAGAGACCCCGGCAGAAACTCTTAACCTGCAGGATCCAAGCTGATGCTGTGCAAACCCGCAGAGACCCCGGCAGAAGCTCTTAACCTGCAGCATCCAAGCTGATGCTGTGCAAACCCGAAGAGACCCCGGAAGAAGCTCTTCACCTGTAGCATCCAAGCTGATGCTGTGCAAACCTGCAGAGACCCCGGCAGAGGCTCTTCAACTGCAGCATCCAAGCTGATGCAGTGCAAACCTGCAGAAACCCCAGTAGAAGCTCTTAACCTGCCGCATCCAAGCTGATGCTGTGCAAACCTGCAGAGACCCCGGCAGAAGCTCTTAACCTGCCGCATCCAAGCTGATGCTGTGCAAACCCGCAGAGACCCCGACAGAAGCTCCAGAGACCCCAGCAGAAGCTCTTCACATGCAGCCTCCAAGCTGATGCAGTGCAAACCCACAGAGACCCCAGCAGAATTTCTTAACCTGCAGCAATCAAGCTGATGCTGTGCAAACCCTCAGAGAACCCGGCAGAAGCTCTGAACCTCCATAATCCAAGTTGATGCAGTTCAAACCTGCAATGAAAGCCTATTGTTCGAATGTGGCCTGAAACATGAAGTGCCAACCACATAACAATGCCAGCTTTTAGCGTTATGATGTTATTGTGAAGACAAATGTGTCTTTACACGTAATGGATGTAAAATACTTAAATAAGAAATAATTCCAGGGGGTCAGAATGAAACAATGACTCCAGCTAAACAATGGTTCCTTCACTACCCCGGTCACTATCGCTCAATAAATATAAACGTGTGCATTTCACAACAAGGATTTAAATCTAACAATTTTTTAAACATGGCTTTATAATTAATATTACGAATCATATTCCCCGACATACAAGAATACATTTTCATACATTGTGCACAAACCTTTTCCTGCATGTTCAAAAGTTCCTTGCCTGCAGGGATAGACGTAAGCCGAATGAGTGCAGACAAGGCCTGGCATCTCCGTTCAGTCCATTCCTGTCTGCCACTGGATTTTTCAACCAGGAACTCGAGGAGACCATAGCTCGCCTTCAGGAGCACCCATTCTATCTGTTGAACCACAGCTCCTCTATGGGGACACAGGCAGAGAGCTCTCGATGCAAAATCTGCAACACTAAACCATACGTTCGGATTAAAACGCAGACAAAGTATGAAAAGCAAAAAGAAAAGGGTTTAAATATTTTCAGTAGATTACCCACAATGGGTAAGGTTCTAAAAGCCTTTTACAGTTTTAAATGTGCAGATTCTGCAAATAGCCTTTTTTAAATCATTGAAATTACAGCGATGTGTTATTTACCTTAGTTAATGTATTTTCTGTCTTTCAAAAGATGTCTCATTTTAAAAATATCTCTTCAGAACAAGAGTTGGCCAGAAACCTTTGAGAGCCTCCGCTTTCGTAAGGGCATTTTCTTCAGAGGGCTACATTTGATAAAATCACTGGCAGACCAGGAGAGGGAAGTTACCAGAGGTATAACAAACGCCATTTAGAATGACTTAAAAATGTCAGTAGCCACGGAAATCCAAGCTACATTTGGTAGTCAGTGCGTTTAGACAGGAAAGACCAAAACACAATGTAAACTGAATAAAAAGTGTGCCATTTATATACAGCATTTATAGAAATGAATATTAAAAAAGGTCCAATCAATACCTCTCCTATATCATACCCATTTCAACTCATGTTTAAAAATGGTGCTCGAGGAACAACTAACTTTACATTTTATTCTTACAAAATGGGGATGCAACAGTCCAGCTTTACGCCCGAGTTAGGATTAATATAACTTGTTGTCTGTAGATCTCCAGTGCCAGGGAGAATTACCAAAGTGAATGTTCTCATTCTGTAAATTAACAATAATTTGGGAATATATCACTTTAAATATGAACCTCGCCACAGACATCTTTAACTGTCTGATAACAGCTACTCTCATCACACAACACATTACACAACATACACAAACACATATATAGAAAGGGGCTTTAGGGCAGCCCCTTTAAGCAATTGGCAACTGTTTCAGCCAGCTTTTATGCATTGGCTACTAGGCTGTCAATCAGCTTCGGTATCAGCCCACAGCATTTCTCTGATGTGAACGTTCTAAAAATAGTTTTACACACACACATTAACCCCTTCAATGCTTGTGACGGAACGGTTCCGTCACGAGCGCCGGCTGGGCTGTGCTTATGACGGAACCATTCCGTCATGGCCACACCAATTATTGAACATCTTCAGCACAGCGCAAAAATTCGCGCCGCGCTGAAGGTGTTAAATCCTTTCTCTCCCCACTCCTATGCTCCCTCTATCTGCCCACCCCATTCCTCCGCCCTCCGCGTTTTCGTTGTTCACTGGTGATCCCCTGTCCATCCTCGTTTTTTTTTATGCTTCACTATTTATTTTTTATATTTATGTATTTTTTAGAGTAAGTAAGTGATATTTATTGTACAGTTAATAAAAACCATTACAAAAAACCAGCAGCGATAAAAACAGTTAAAAAAAGAAGATATCTGTAGCCGCCTAGGTGATAGTTCTTATGATGAGTAAAAAAAACTGTTAAAAAGATAAGAACTTTGCTTAAACAGTGCTGAGAATTAGAGTGTAAAGACAAAGAGAAAGTTTTTTTAGGGATGTATGATTGTCCGTCGCTAAGGCGTTGCTGCGATCCCTCGGGGAAGGTTCTTTGTGGTTAAACTGGCCCCCTTTCCTTTTCCAAATGCGTTGCAGTCCACATTCCATTTCAGGAGGCATGCCGTTCTTTCTCCCCATATGCACGTGCCTTTTGGAGCTCTGTCCATATTTATACCAGTAAGTAAACTGTGCATCTGTGTGGACCGTGTGTTCTTAGCTACAAGATTGTGGAAAATACAGTTTCTTTGTCCATTTGATCTTTCTTTATGATGATTCCGGCTTCTACGGCTTTGATATATTTTACCAGTCGAGAAGCCATTTGGACTTCGTCGCCTGAAAACCTAGCCAGGACTGCTTATCTGATCCCTTTTTTGTTGAATAGTGGTCTCAGCAGGTTCCTGCGCTCTATTTGCAGCTCCTTGCAGATAGTAATGAGGTTTATGATGTTTTACTCGTCATTCTCGCACAGGCGGCATTTTGCTGGTTTTGGAGGATGCAGCCAAGGGGCCATATGGTCTGCGGAGGGCAATACTCCTAGCCGGTATTTTAGGAATAACTCTTTTGTTTTTTTGGTGAAGCTGGTGAAAAGATACGTTTGTGGTACAAGTTTGTTGTAGGTGTGTACAGTTAGCCAGCCGTGTGCTTGCTCCGTCAGTGAGGCTTTGTACTGTAGGAGAGATTCTTTCCTGACAACGTTGTTCACTGCTTTTTTAAAGCCTGCCAAGTTCCCTTGTAGATCCCACAGTTGTCGCGCCCCCAGTTGCTTTTATTGCGTCCTCCAGAAAAAGCCTTGCTGGGCTATTATCTTTACTTTGTATTTTTTAGAGGGCTTGCCAGGTTCAAAGGGCTACTGGCGCAATCGCTCTACACATTTTATTTAATAGCTGTCATCCATATAGGAACAGTAAAATAAAAAGTCCAAACTAGTTCAGGGGCATCACAACGGATGCGTTTGCATGGGTCGCAACATACAGCGGCCATTTTGGAATGGTTCAACATTCCAAGATGGCCATCAAGGATAAACATGCAATGCAACACATGAGCTTGCATGTGTCATGACGCACCGGTGGGTATTTTGGTTTGTTAATATTGCTGCTCCAATATGGCCAATGTCTATTTCAGAACGGTAAAGTAAGAACAAAACAACAAACACTGGCAAAGCCGGTAGGCTTGCACTCAAACCTTTAGAGGTGATAAAAATTGGCTTTACCAACGCTTGTTAGTGCCAGCTCACATCATGACTGATGGCAGCGAAAATAAACAGGTTTCACATCACCTTTTTGGAATGCAGTGGCAAATTACTTTAAAAAGAAAAATGTTGGCCGCCAATACTTGCACTACAAACCTTTTTTAAAACTGGTAAAGCAACATATGAGGGCTTACGCTTGGCTTTCCCACTTTATAAAACAATGTGCATAATCGATCATGAATCCGACTTACAGTCTGGCATAAAGATTCTTCACACTTCTTGACAGAAACAGTCCAGAAAGCAGTTTCTGGACTTTTTCTGAGCCTTAAAATTCATTCTTTATGCCATCATTACAAGTTGCATGGTACAGGTGAGGCGCAAATGTTGCGTAACATGTATTTATGCTATGTTGAGTTATGCATTTACTGATACTGTACGGTAACACCCCAATAGTACCATGCAATTATGAACCACTGTGAATTCTCCGTTCCATGGGGTTTAATGTTCCCATTTACGACCTGCTAAGAGGTTCAAAGGGGGTGGTGGGGAGGATCGCGGAAAAGGACTTCCGGGTCTCAATCCATACAAAACAGCTAGGAGGCTTCCCAGTATGTCTACAGGGCCGGACTGGGAACCAAAATAGGCCCTGGCAAAGTGCTCAGCCGGCCCCCGGTGGGAGGTCTGACCTCTTTGCCGGGGCCGGTTTTCGGCCGATTTTGTTGCAGGGCCTATTTTGCAGCTATGCTGCATAAACGGCCCTGTAACAAAAACAGCCCCCAGGGGCCCAACACCGGCCCCCACCCTTGCGGCACACCGGGGTATTGCTCGGTGCCCGCAACGGCCAGTCCGAGGTTTGTTTTTGCTTCAAACTCACAAAAAGTGTTCACTGTGATACATTGGTATACGAAACTTACATATGAAGAACTTCCTGAGGTGTTGGAGTGAAGTTAGAAGGCTTCTTGGGGAGTTTCCGAAGTAAATGTCCCAACTTCAAGAATCCCTTCAGCAACTGAACATTGAAGAGAGAAAACTGGTTTGCTGCCTGAAGGGTCTGTGAGCTAGAGAAAAAGACAACCGCAGTAAACACCTTGATTGAGGAAATGTTTAAAAAAAAAAAAATACATTTCTACATTTCAGTTACTGATAGCTTTAGCTGTCTGGGAGACTTTAAGTTACCAATATTATTACAGAGAAATTGATCTTTCAGTCAGGTCTCTTCAGACATGGGTTCTTAGGTATCTATCAAGGCACGCCACTGGTTGGATGGGCTCTGTTGCAAGCCCTTCACCGCTTCAAGTAGTTATCTCTTCTTGATTTTCCCACGCCGCTTGATTACCGTTACCTCACTCCACACCCCACCATCACTTTCCCCATTTATTCCTCCATTTCTCCTCACTACCCGTTCACTGAGGTCATCAACTCTCTTCCTCATTGCGTATCATTCTTCTATTCATGCCTCCCTTGCTCACCACCTGTCCTTCTGGCTGTCATCGCCCCTCGCTCATCCTCTCCTCCTCGCCTCATGCTCCCCATCATCACCACTTCACCTCCATCGAACCCTTCATGATCATCCATGCCCGAGTCCTCCTCACTGACGACTGCTGCCTTGCTCAATCAACAAAAGAGCCAGATATCCTTCCATGGCATTAAACTAGTTTGTATATACAAGTGAATACTACCTATAAATGGGGTGACTTCTTTCACCATATTGCACCAGTGCATATATGTAGCACTAGTGCAATCCTAGGTGGGCAGTCCCTCATTAGCATGGGAGGCTGCCCACAAGCTAATGAGGGAAACACATTGCCTCTGCACCCGTGGCAGTATGGGCACAGGTGTAGAGGGAAAGAGACTGTCGGGAGATGCACTGACTAAGAGCCACAAAAAGGTATCCCAGAGTCAGTCAGGTAATGCATTCTCGAGGGCCATCCCTGCAAGGGGGGAAGAGATTACCATGAACCCCCCGTCCCAGGCTCCCCCCTGCAGGTGAATGCAGTCACTCACTGCTCCCACCAGCAGGGGTATCACTGCCCCCTGTGAATAGCAGACCGGATGCCACCTGAACTGTGAAACAGCCTTTCACAAATGTGCTTTCCCTAGGGCAGGTGCGAGTTTGGGCTGTGCTCGGGGAAGCACATTGTCTATAAGAGGGGACACTGACCACGTCTGCGCTTGACACACCCATTCAAAAGTGTTCCAGGGCAATGCAGCCAACATATAATATGGCCGCTGGTCAGTTCATATCCTCAGATGGAGGGGCCCGTCATGGATGTCTGTGGGAACACTAGTATTATCCTAAGCTACAGAAGAACTAGTTACTTACATTCAGTAATGACATCTGTTAGAGACTTTATAAAGCAGCAGATTCCTTACTTTGGATTATTCCCAAGGCATCTGGAAGTTTTAGAGCAGTACCCCTATGCCAGTAGGTGGGGTCGTTCAGCTCCAAGTCGGAATCGTCTGGGCCTGAAGGGACGTGCGCAGTGGCTATTCAGGCACCACCCCAGTGTGCTAACATCAGTATCTTTTTGCAGCCTTCCACAAGAGAAACATGGAGCCACGAAGAATGCTGACATACTGGTGCAGATTGCTAAGGCCCAGAGAAGGGTGACCCTAATGAATCAGTTTGCAGAGCAGAGGGGATGGGAGGGTCGGTAAGGAATCTGAAACTAAATAGTGTCTCTACCAGATAAGGTGTTACCAAAGGTAAGTAACTTGTTGATTTGCTAGAGACTTCTATCCACAGATTCCTTACCTTGGAATAGATACTCAAGCAATAACTCTCCGGAAGTGGGTCAATGCAATGAATCAAATCAGAAAGTCCGGCAGGACCGAACAGGCGAAGTATCCATCATGACAGACCTGACCATCTAGACAGTAATGGTTTGTGAAAGTGTGTAACAAGGCTCACATTGCTACCTGACAGATGAGCAGGAGAGGGACTCTGCGAGCTAATGTAGTGGTCGCTGCCATGACTCTGGTAGAATGAGCACGCAAGCCCTCAGGGAGTTGCTTTTCGGCCAATGCGTAGCAGATCTTTACGCAGAGCACTATCCATCTTAGCTCCAATATACCCTACACAGAGTTGATCGTTCACCCGGAACTGTCTTGTGCAATCGGGGTTTGAGGACAATGTTCTTTTTGGGTCCAGACGGTGGAGCCTCTCCTCTTCTTTAGAAGGGTAAGGCAGAGCAAAAAAAGATAGGCAGGGTGATCTTCTCTGATTCTCTTTCCTTCATTTAGAAAGTGACAACCAGCACTCTATGTTTAGAACTTGAACCAGATTGATCTAGTTAGGTAAGATTTATCCATCTACTTTCTGGCATCATCCTATTCATTAGTGTCGCCTTCTGAGTCCAGACTGACTATCTATGCATCTAACTCTGCAGGTTACTACCAGTTCTTTGTCCTGAGGAAGACCCCAGATGATTTTTCTTTATAGGGGTCGAAATGTCGACATTCAATGGGCCTAAAGATATCTTTCATTGATGGACATGCAGAGCCAAATGCACATATCACTGGGTTGTGATTGACTTAGTCTTAAACTACATAAGTACTGGCCCTTGTACATATTGTAAATTTTTACTGTTTTAGTTCTTTGTTTATTATTTTGCATTGGCTCACTGATTTTCAGGGCAAAAGTCGGGCTGAAGTTTTAATAGTTCATGACTATGTTTATTCAAGGCTACGGTTTCAGTAAACCTTGAACATGCACTTTATGATCTAATGGCGGTATATGTAAAACAGTGATCTTGTATTTGCACCAAAAAGTATTTGTAGCATTTTGGAGTTTATATATGCACTTTATGATTTAATGGTGGTACATGGAAACTGTGATCTTGTATTTGCTCCAAAAAGTATTTGTAGCATTTTAAAGTTCTTATATGAACCCCACAGGAAAGCACAAGTAACAGATGAAGAGGTTAAGGACTCGATACAAATGATTTTATAACTTATCAAAATCATAGTTTTAATGTATTTGTTATATTGCATATGTTTTAATAGTGATAGTGGGGATAGGTCATACCACTGCCATCTTTCTACTAATGCCTTTACAGTGCTGAATGGTAATGAATATATCTACATCAACTGTACTTAAATAACTGAAAAGTGATTTTATATGCATCTTTTATGGTTTTAATTGAACCGAAATAAAGAATGTTTGACTTATTTTCACTTTCACTGCACTGTCACTTGGAGCACCTTTTGTTGGCTGCAGTATGATGATCAGTCTTCTTAGTTCATTGTTGCAAATACAATACTGAACATCCTCATGTTTGTGGATTTTCTGTTCTTTAGTTCTCAAGAATACATAATTTCTTTTTTGTTTATTTATTATGTTGGACCCATCACATGTCAAATCATATAAAAAAATTCCAGGCAGAACATTGTTTTATTCGTACATGAAAGGGTGTCACAGCCTTTGGGAGGAAGGAGGCACGAGTCCTCAGAACCAACTTGTCTGGGTAAAAGGCAGTATAAGGAGGAATTACAGAGAGGGCCTGCAGTTTGCTTACCCTTCTGGCCGATGTTATGGCCACTAGAAGGACCGTTTGGATAGTCAGCAAGCGAAATGGACAGTTGTTTAGCTGCTCAAAGCACACACATCTGTGGAAGGTAAGGTCAAGATTAAGATCTCACTGAGGCATGATGAGTGGGCCTGGGGGCACATATGTTGTAATCCTTTCAGGAACCTAGTCACAGCAGGTGACTTGAACAGAGAAGGTTGGTCCGGCAACCATAAGAAAGCCGAAATGGCAGACAGACAACCTTTAACTGTGCCCAAAGCAGAGAAATGCTTATCTAGAGAAATAACTAATAGGAGAACATGGGAAAAGGGTGCAAAAAAGGGTCAATATTTCTGGAAGCACAAAATGCCACAAATTTGCCCCAACTGCAGGTATATATCGTCTTGGTGGAGGGATGCCTGATTGCCAAAATAACTGGAGACTTCAGGGGGGAGGTCAAAAGCTGTCACTGTCACTGCTTAATCTCCACGCATGAAAACGGAGGGTAGACAGGTTCAGGTGCAGAGCCCTCTCCTGTTGCTGCAATAGAAGATCCTCCCGAAGGGGGGAGTCTGCTCAGAAGCTCAGGATCCCATACTTTGTGACGAGTCTGGAGACACAAGAATGACTTGGGCCCGATTGTCCTACTCGAGATGAAAAGCGTCTCCAAGCTTTTTAAACCCCAGTACGTACAACTGATAATATTGTGTGTTCTCAGGAGTGGCCACCCGATCTAACCACGGCTCTCACCACTCTAGTAATAGAACTTGCACCACCTCTGGGTACCATTCTTAATCTGCTAGACATTGGCATTCAGAAAGTCTGCCAGGTGTTGAACCGCCAGGGAAATGCCTTGATGTTCCAACCATGTCCAGAGACGCAGGGCCTCCTGACAAATGGTCCACAGCCCACCCTGCTTGTTGCAATACCATATGGCAGTGGTGTTATCCGTGAACACCATAACTAGCCTTCTCTTGATCGAAGGAACAAAGGCTTTCAGTGCCAACTGGATTGCCCGGAGCTCCAGTAGGTTGAAGTGAAGCCCAGACTCTACCGGAGATCAGAATCTCAGATGGGTGCCTCAGCCCAGGAGTGATTCATCTGTCACTACAGTGAACTGTGGTTGGGGGAGGGAGAGTGGAATTCTGCTGGCCCAATCACTGTTTGTTAACCACTACTGCAGATCTTTTGCAGTTACCTCTGAGAGCTGGACCAGGTCGGAGAGATTCCCCTGATGATCATTGGAAGTTCGGGTCCCACTGCAGAACCCTAATATGCCAATGGGCATGTGTCACAAGGAGGAGATGCAGATGGCCTTGAGGCCCCATAGCCTCAGAATCAGTCTCATCAAAATCCAGGCTAGAGGCTGAAACATCAGAATCATAGCCTTAATATCCTGGACTTGCTGTTTGAGAGAATAGATCCGAAACTGCACTGTGTCCAGAACAGCCCCCACGAAAGAGAGCGACTGAGAGGGAGTTGGGCGTGACTCAGCATGATGATAGTGAGCCCTACCAATTGTAGAGATGGCTGCCTGGGGCGAGCCTGCTGTCAACATCCAATCATCAAGTTAGGGGAAGACTGGAACCCCTGAACTTTGCAGATGTTCTACAACCACCACCGTCACTTTCGTGAAAACCAGAGGGGCGCTGGTGAGGCCAAAGGGGAGCACAGCAAACTGAAAATGCTCTTGGCCTACCGTGAATCACCGGTAGCGCCTGTGGACCGGCAGGACTGGGATGTGGAAACATGCAACCTGCACCAAAATCCAGTCTCCTAGAGGGTCCAGGGAAGATAGGACCTGAGCTAAGGTGAGCATTTTGAACTTCTCCTTTTTCAGCAAGAACGTGAAAGGGTAAAAGTGTAGGATAGGACAAAGGCTTCTGACCTTTTGAACACCAGAGAGTAGCTGGAATAGCAACTGTGACCTAATTCTAAAGCCAGGACCCTCTTGATTGCTTCTTTGGCCACAAGAGCCAACACTTCCTGACAGAGCAAGGAGAGTTGGTCTTCTTTTGGCTGGTCATACGTGGGTGGCATGGATGGTGGAAGTTCCAGAAAGGAGATGAAGTAGCCCTTCTGGACTATTTACAAAACACACTTGTCGGATGTTACAGTGAGACAGGAGATGGTGAATCCAGCCCCCTCACCCCACTGGGTGCCTGTGGTGGTAGGGGGGCAAACTAAAGGGATTTAGAGGCTTGGTTGCCAGGGGTGGTGCATAAATGCGACCTCTGGTTGGTGGTCCCACTTGATCTGTGGGAGCCGCATCCACTGGCACAAAAGAGCTGTGAACCCTGTTGGCCTCGATGGCTGGGCGGGAAAGAACGTGGTTGGTAGCCCCTGCAGTAACAAAGGAAGGGGCTAAAGGCAGACTGAAGTTGGCAAGGGGGCCATGGATAGGCCCAAGGACCTGCATGCAGCTCTGCTAGCCTTATAGTGAGCCTTATAGTGCTCTAGTACTGAGTCTGCCTATTTACCAAAGAGGTCAGAGCCTTCAAAGGACATGTCCACTAATGAAGCTTGGACATTCCCAGAGAAGCCAGTGGTTCTCAGCCAGGCGTGGCCTTTCAATTATTTTTTTTATTTTTTTATTTATTTATACAGAAACACATGAGTCGGTTGATACAGAAAAGAAAACAGCAAAAGGAGAAAACAATTTTTTTCGATCCTGTACATCTCCAACACTTGACATTTTGAAGCAAAGCAAAAGACAAAATTATGAATGAACAGAATTATGTACGGGGCAGTCTTAATTAAATCCAACAAGAGATTATACAAAATCTAGATAAGTCCCCCCATTTACCTCTCGAGATAGTTTGTAACTAACCCCCAAATCTGTTCCCCGATCTTCTTTCTGCGGGGGCTCTTGAAGGCATAGAGACTATATTCCATATTGTGTATTGAAAAAAAGCGAGCCCACCAGGCTTCAAAAGCGGGGGGTTCTTGTTGCAACCATGCAGATGCAATACATAGCCTGTACACTGCAGTTACTAGAAAAATAAGTTTAGCATATTTCTTCGAGATGCTAGTATTCCCTGTACCCATTTCAACACCCAATAGTATCTGCGTTGCTGATAATTATATCTGACTACCCACAATTGCCGAGACACATTTTTCTATCTGAGACAACAAGGGAGCTAACATAGTACATGTACAGAAAATGTGAACATCATCCGCTGAGGTAAACCCACACCGAAAGCATTTACCTATTGCATCTCCCGACCATTTAGACACCTTATCTGGGGTATAGTATAGGTTATAGATTGTTTTGAAATGTTGAGCCACTAACTTTGCCGACAAGAATAAATCTTTAGCCATAACTAATGAAGTTTCTATCTGAATGTCCTGTCTGCCTAGTTTAGCACACCATTTACTGTTTTGCTGCTCTAGATCATTTTCTTTAGTGTCTAACAAATGTTTATATAATGCACCAATTCTTACCCCATTCATAATGTCTTCAATTAAAGAATTCGGTTTGAAATTACCTCCCAGACCCATTAAATAATTACGAATCTGTAGATATTTTGCGAAATGGTCTCTAGGGAGAGAATATTGTTCTCGTAATTGTTCAAAAGATTTACAATAACTAGCATCATACAAATCCCCCACCACTCTAATGCCTTTCTGCCTCCAATTAAATACAGTTCTGTCCCAGACATCTAAAGGTAGGAAAAACGACGATGAAAATGGGGTATACCACGTTATTTTCCCAAGGCCCAGTAGCCTCCTAACTGTATGCCAGACCTTATATGCAGGTGTCATTGTCTTAAAACGTGTACGGTTGTAGTAGCTTTGTTCGAAATACTTAAATAGACAGTTTTTTACTTTTACCCCCAGCAACATTTGATAGATCGATGGAGAATCTGCAGGTCTTGCTGGATCTTCGCCAGTTAATAAAATTCCCATTCCTTGCAACATACACGCATAATAATAAAGTGTGAAATCCGGAACCGACCAACCTCCCACATTTCTTGGGAGAATCATGAAACGCCTAGCCCTTCTAGCCTTCCCTCCAGACCACATAAAGCGCATACATACTGTCTGCAGTTGTTCCAGACAGGTCTTCAGGACTTCTAAGGGTACACATCGGAAAAAATATAAAATTTGAGGCAGAATCAGCATTTTTAATAGGTTACACCGACCTACTAATGAAAGATGTAAACATTCTGCATGATCTAGTTTTTTCCGAGCACTGACTAAGAGCTGATCCCAATTACCTTTAACTAAGGCAGTTGTACTAGCATGCAACGTGCCTCCTAGATAAACCACCTCCTGACATAGTCTAACATCGGTGTAATTTGGTATATTTATACTAAGTAGCTGGGTTTTTGCTGAGTTTAATTTGTATCCCGATGATTTACCAAATTCTAGGGCCAGATACTCTATCGCCTGCATTGCCATGATGGGTTTAGACGTGACCACTGCCACGTCATCGGCATATGCTAGCACCTTAACATGATATATATGTACCTTTAGTGGAACAATATTAGCATTGGAGTCCAGCATTCTTAAGAAAGGCTCAATGTATAAAGCAAATAGTAAGAGGGAACAGGGACACCCCTGTCTAGTCCCCCTACCTATTTGTACTGCCGCCGATTCCAGGCCCATGGTGCTGATCCGGGCTACCGGTTGCTGATACAAAACCTGTACTGATTTGATAAATTCAGGACCAAAACCGCGATTCTTCAAGTTATCCCACAGAAAAGACCAAGCCACACGGTCGAAGGCCTTTTCTGCGTCCAATAAAATTAAACAAAAGGGTTCCCTGGTTACCTTAACATAATCAAGCAATGTTATTACTCTTCTAACATGATTAGTTGTACCACGTTGAGGAATAAACCCATGCTGTATTTTTGAAACAAGACCCGAAATAACCCCAGAGAGCCTATTTGCTAAAATCTTCGAGTACATTTTACCGTCTACATTTAGTAACGATATAGGGCGATATGATCCCGGTAAATTGCGTGGCTTGCCCTTTTTGTGAAATACCACTATAGTCGCTTCTTGCCAAGTTTTGGGGGCGGAGCCTTTCTGTGCTGCAAGCATCGTTGCCAATAGGTTGTTTTTTAGGAGCGCGAAAAACGTTTTATATATTTCTAAGGGTAATTTATCTGGGCCAGCAGCCTTGCCCAGTGCCAGTCCGTTTACCGCTGATTCTAATTCCTCCAGAGTAATAGGCGCATCTAACATTACCCTATCATCTTCCGAAAGATCTTTCATACAATATTGACTAATCAGGGATGCAGAATTGCCACTAATATACACATCCCCCTGATAAAGCAGCTCATAAAACTGTCTAAATATCTCCAAGATGCCCTGTTCATCCTTAACAGGGTCGCCTTTGTGATCTAGTATCTCATCGACCCGCTGGGCTGCCGCTTTTGCTCTTAATCTTTGGGCGAGGCATCTTCCACTTGCCTCGCCATATTCATAATGACTTTGTTTTTTAGAAAGAAATTTTTTAGCTGCTTCCTGTGACCACCTCAGATTTATTCTTGCCTTCAGACGCGCTACTTCATTAATCTCTGCATCAATGTTACTCCCTGCCTGTATCCCTACCATAAGCGCCTCTTCGGCCGTGATCAGCTCTTGATACAATGCCTTTATTTCTGCCGCTTGTTTTTTTTTATTGTACAGACCCCAACTCAATACCTCCCCATGAAAAGCAGCCTTAAAACAATCCCACACACACCCTACATTACTACTCCCCCGATTAATGTTGAAAAACGATGCAATCCACTCCTTCATATATTCAATAAAGAGTTGTTCAAACAATAATTTGCAATCAAAGGAAAACTGTTGTGGGCGTTCACCGGAAATGATACTGGAGAGCGTCAATACAACTGGCCCATGATCTGATGTCACTCTAGGATATACTTGGATTATAGCCTGATTCAACATCAAAATAGAGACAAAAAAATAGTCTAATCGGACCAATGTGCGATGTGGAAAAGAAAAGAAAGTATACCCAGGCAGCCCGCTTCTTACAACTGACCAGGCATCCACCAATCCATGTGCTCCCAGAAGTGACTGTAATGCTTTGAACACTTTCGGTTTCCTGCCTATATATTTCGCCTTCTCATTATTTAGCACATTAGGCGCTAAGTTTATATTGAAATCACCGCACATAATCAGTGGTGTGGGCCAAGCTGCCAGTTCCACATTAAAAAAACTAAGGGTTTCTGCTTCGTCTAAATTTGCTCCATGTACAACACACACAGTAACTTTAATATTACCCACCACGCATTCTGCTATCGCCCAGCGTCCCAGCCTATCAGATTGCACCCTCCCTGTGGTAACTATATGAGCCTTAGCAAGGATTGCGACCCCTCTGGCCGCTCCTGAATATTTAGTGCAAGCTATTAAATTGAACCCAAATTCTGTTAACAGGTGTCTCTTTGACCAAGTCACATGGGTCTCTTGTAAGCATATGATGTCACATTGCAGAGCCCGTATCTCTTGTGTAACTCTCCGTCTTTTCTCCAGTGCATTCAACCCCCTGACATTCAACATGCCAACCCTTAGACCCCTACCTGCCATTTAGCCACTTCATATATTGCATCTTTACTCCAAATAAATTTCACCAATTGCTCCCCATCATCACCAAAATACAAGTTTCTTCTCAACCCTAACTCATGTGTTATTTTCTTTTTCTTCCCCAATTCCCCACTCCCCGACTTAACCCCTCCCCACCCAAACCCACCCTCCCACCCTCGCCACCACCCTTCATGAGGCTTAAGGACCATGTCCTCTGTGATGCAAAAGTGCCCTCACTGCGTGTCATGACCCCCCCCCTTTTTTTTTCCCCTTCTTCCTTCCCCTTTTTTCCCCTCCCAAACTCATGATCAGCAGCCTTACTTCAGGCTGATTGTAACCACATTAGGATGTCCTCTGTAAATAGCCATTCTAGAACCAGCAAGAATCTGTGACCCATTATAAATTAGTGCATTTCTCTCATACATGTATAATCAAAAGTCCTCGACCTATGCCTAGTCATTCAATTATCTTTAAACTATTCTTTGTAGTATTCAGTAATATCAAGGCCCTTAAACCCAGGGCACCGATTATCTACTTAATACTCCAATTTCGAATTTCCAATTCTAACTCCTAAAAAAAAATAAAAAAAAAATAAAAAAAAAGGAATTTTTTTATGTGTGGACACAACTCCTAATGTGCTATAACCTATAGTTTAGGAGCAGAACAACACTATGTTATATCTCCTACACCCCTTAACCACCCATTTTCACCCTCCTGAATTTTGGCTCAAATTGAGTTCCCTCTCGAAGTTACGATATGTCCTTTATATCCTTCATAGTCTATTTCAGAAAGTTCTCTATTGAGGTTAAGTTTTCGCTTGTTTATCCATTTGGTTCAAGTATACCTGAGCCTCAGACCCAGAAGTAAAGTATCTCGTTTGATCTCTAAAGATAGTCTTCCATTTGGCTGGGTTGAGTAAAAAGCATTGAGCGCCTTTTTCCTGGAACGATGCGATTAACTTCCGCATCTGCCATCTCTCATTAACGGTTCTTGGGCAGAAGTCTGGACGAACAAAAAACTCACATCCAGCCACCTTCCTCCTTTTCACTGGACGTGCAAGATCATATAAAGCCTCTCTCAGAAGAAAGTTATTTAGGCAGATCAAGATGGCCCTTAGATATGCTTTCTGTACATTGTCCCGCCGACGATTCACAAAAGGAAACCTATGTGCGCGAATGATTTCAATTTCAAAATTCCAGGATTTTAATTCCGGAAAGGCCTCACTGAACAGCTGTATAATGAACCTACGGGGATCCGATCCCTCTTTACCTTCCGGAATGCCCAGGACGCGTAGATTATTGCGCCTAGCGCAATTCTCAAGGTCAATAGGTTTCCAGTCTATGTCCGAATTTGATTTTTGTAATATTTCAATAGCCGACTGATGTTTTCCCAGGCTATCTTCAGTTGAGGAGACTAGCTGTTCCACCTCCGTCACCCTGGTAGTTACCTCAGTACAAGTTTTCACTAGGCGCCTTACAGTATTCTGCAGCTTTTTCACCGCTCCTTGTATCCGCAGCCCTTCAGCCCTAGTCTCATTTCGATGAGCCATTACGCTTTTATATATTAGACCCAAGGTGACTGCATCTTCATTTATCTCCTCTTCCTCCAAATTGAGCTGGGCACATGGGTAGCCTTGATTCTGGCTTTCAGTTCCTGCCTCTTCTGGCATCTTCCTGACTGTCTCACATGTAGCTCCATGTTCATAGCCATCCTGCTCTTCTTCATCTGGCGTTGTCCCCCAGTCTCCTAGATTGCTTAGGCTGTCCTCATCATTTCCTTCATTTTCCTTGTCTGATGGAGAGGTCAAATCCGACATTGAATAAAATTTTCCGTCCGAGCCAGCATATTCTGAACCATTACCACCCTCGACCTCCAAATTAATATTTGGCCCTGTAATGTTAACAACGTCATCTTCACTGTTAACTATTTCTATTTCGATTTCCTCTGTTGTTTCGAGCTGGGAAATTACAAGTAGATCATTATCAGGCAGTGGTGTTTGTTGCGGGTCATTCTGAAGTCCAGCCATCATTTGCACATTATGAGATTCCACATTAGATGCGTCTACCTTGGATTTGTTGTTTTTTTTATTAAAAATTGCCGGGACAACTCGCTGTCTCACTGCCCGTCTTGTGGGCCTTTACTTGAAAGTGTTGCAGCGTTTTTTTGGGACGGTTGAGCGCTGGGGGTTGTCACTATAGGCGAAGCATCCTGACGTATGTCAATTATCCCCTTCGATTGTCCACCATTAGATGCTGAGCCCAAGGTTTCATCTCCGATGGAGCACTGCAATGGATCATCCGCAATATTCCCTGTGATATTTCCTGCAGCATTCCCTACTATTGGATTATTCATAGAGGCTTAAACAGCGGCTGCTCCTCGGTTCCTCGTGCCACCTCTACCCCTCGCCATTATATTTAAGTCTGCCAGAGATGGAGAAATGCGAATTTTACTGCAGGAGTACTTTCCTCAAACCTCGGTGCAGTCGGGCGTTTTCCACTACTTGTAGTTTTCAAAAAAAGTCTTATGCTTTAAAGATATTTAACAGATGTACAACCACAGCAGCAACAAGTCACTTTTACCCCCCCAGCGTAGCTCACCGTGCTCTGTAAGTCCGTTAACCACCGCACACGTAATACCTAGCAGCTAGCAGGTACCGCCGGCAATATTCAAAATGGAAACACTCTCCTTCAAACAATGTCCCGTCTTTTGCGTGAGCCGAGTTTTCCACTCTGTTCGACTCTTGATTCTCGCAGCTGCAGCGTGTTTACAGTTACTGGGCGAGCCCTCCCAGCTTACTCCGATGACCGCCTCCTCAGGAACTCCAGCCGCCGGCTGCCTCTCCACCTTGCTGACAGCTCCAGGTGCCCCGTACTCCGCACTCTATGCCAAGAAACCACTCGTTTAGAACACAGGACTCTGCGCAAGGGAGAAAAGCAGCAATATCGGCGTCTTCAATGCGCTTCCACCAACGCCGCCGTCCAGCAGGTAAGAGGTGCGGAAAAGACTAGAGGGGGGGATTACTGGAGAGTCATGTAGAGCGCAGCGTTCAGAGCACTTCACCGGCCACAGCAGCGGCCGCCATCTTGCCCCTCTCAATGATACTGACAATGAGATTGTTCTGCCCAGAGATTCGGCAGTGCCAAGCACAGATCTGAGGGTAAACTTTGCTGCATCTCGCCCATCGGGCAATTGCTTGTGAGAGTATGGTTTGAGCCAGCTCTGAGACCATAGCACTTGCTCAACAGAATCCCACACACTGTGTTGGTATTGGCATAAAAGTCACTCAGTGTTCAAAGACCGCAGTGCTAGGCTGGCAGAAGAGAAAATCCTCTTACAGATGGTATTCAGCCTTTTGGATTCTCTATCCAGTTAAGTGGGGGGAACACGCCGGGGTTGATCCTGGAAGTGGAGGCTTGGATCACCAAGCTCTCCGAGATGGGGTGCTGGGTGAGGAAACTCGGGTCCCAGGAGTGGGATGAGGGTGGTGGGCACTTGTCCTATGCAGGGCATGGACCAGGACCCAAGGAGGACATCTTTGTGGGCTTCATCACATGGAAGTAAAGTTTCAGAAGGGGAGACTCCAAACTAAAGCTCCTCCATCAAGACGTTTATCTTGACTGCCATTGTGGGCAACTGAAGTTCCAAGACCTCAGCAGCCCTCCGCACCACCCTTGCGAATGAGGGACTTTCCTCCGAGGTCAAGGTAGAGGTAGAGACCAGGTCAGTGTCTGGGGAGGTGTCCAAACCACTGGCATCAGACAGTTCCTCATACCACTTGTTCTCTATGTCATCAAGGACATGATAGTAACCTTAAAAGTCCTCAGACCCCTCCCAATCGTCACACTCTCCAGGGCTGTCAAATGAAAAGGGCACTGGCTCTGACTTGGAAGGCATGGTACCAGTCGGCGCTGGAGTCAGTGCCAGAATTAGGTACAATGATGGGGCTGGTGCCGCTTCAGAACGTCTGTGGCACAGGGTGTGATGGCACTGGAGCGGATGATTAGATTGGAATATTCCTCCACAAACCTTATCTAAACCCTCTCTTGTGTCTTGAACTCATACTTCGTAGGGTTGTGGCCATAAGCTGCTTGGAAGATTTTTAATGACAGCATATTGAAAGCAGGGATCTGTAAAGAAATTAGGTATTTTTTTCAGCATAACGTGTGATCTGAAGCGACTTCTGCCACAGCCTAAGAGATATTCAAAATGTACACTATAGAAGGCTGAATTTCTAAGGAGACTGGGAAATCTGGATCAGTTAGAATTCAGAAATAAGATGTGTGTGCATGAAAGACTAAATTTAAGTGGAGAGCAAAGAGGAGTTAGATAGACAAAGGTTGAGCTAAGTGAAATCAGTTGTTAGAAAAACCAAGATTTATGATCAAACTATAGAGTAGAGAAATAACCCTGTAGAATTGTGAAATGGACTGCTTAAGGGAGAGGCTGAGGCCAAATTTAAATATTTTACCAGCTGCAATATCACAGGTTCATGTGGCCTCTCGGCTGTATTCTATATTCAATATTAAGACCTCTGGGACCTCCCACTTGTTCTCAATGTACAAGGAAGTGATTTAGGGCTAGATGTAGGTGGCTAAATACCGGTCGGTAAAGCCGAAATTCGGTAAATTTCAGCGTTACCGGCCGGCATTTAGCCCTGTGCGATGTAGGTATTACCGAATGCCATCGGTAATACAGAATCGGTAAATTAAAGGAAAAGAGTTAACAATTCCTTATTTACCGATCAGTAAAAACAGAAACCTCAAAATACAGAATCGGTAAATAACGAATCGGTAAAAATTCAGTAATGCGATGTAGCAAAATTCGATAATACCAAATTTGTCCAAATTAGGTATTAAAGAATCAGTAATTACCACTGACCCAGAGCAGGTGGTAATCAGGTGCAGTGCATAAAAACAGCCCCAAAATGCAAAAGTGTGAACAGAATTGCGGCCCTCTACGTCATAGCAAGGCGGCTAAGTTTGCGAGCAGCAGGACAGAGGATATGGAGACGGGAAGAGCGTGTGTACAGACTGCGTGTCACACTGTTCCAAATGACTGAGACAGAAATCCATGACAGGTAGAGGCTACACCCACGCACCATCCTTGACCAGATACGGGACCTGCAACTATACCTGGAGCATCAGACACCAAGGGCGCACGCAATACCCACCCATGTACAGGTACTCTGTTGCATGCATCTCCTGGCATCAGGACGTTACCAGAGTGTGATAGCCGCAGCAGGTGGTGTGTCACAGAACTGCCTGTTACGTTTCCTCAACTCTTTTCTGGATGCCCTGATGCAGAGAATGCATCACTACATACGCTTCCCCAGCACACAGGCGGAGCTGCAGCAGACCAAGCTGGCTTTCCACCAAAAGGCACAGTTCCCACATGTAATAGGCTGCATCAATGGGACCCACATATCAATCTGCCCACCTGCAGCTACAGAATACATATACATAAAAATCAACTCACTCCATCAACGTGCAGGTGATATACTTCATCATTACTGACATTGTGGACAAATTCCCAGGGAGTACCCATAACTCCTACATATTCAGGAACAGTGGGATCTATACACGTCTGGCTGCTGGTGAATTCAGAGAAGGACACCTACTAGGTAAATCAATGTGACACACCCTGATGTATATCTTGGACTAACGTATTGGTGACCCAAAATAATGGCACTTTCTTTCCCATTTAGGTGACAGCGCATATGCCCTCCGGTCATTCATACTAACACCATAAATCAACCCATCCACCCCAAGGGAGAGGAGATACAATGTGGCACATGAAAGCACACGCAACGTTGTGGAGCGCACCTTTGGACTGCTAAAAAGCAGGTTCCGTTGCCTCCACAAAAGTGGAGGTGCATGTCAGTACCGCCCCATCATCTGCTGCAAAATAATAGCAACATGTGCAATGCTGCATAACCTTGCCACAAAGAAAGGAACAGCAGTGGAACTAACTAACTCTGAGGACGAGGGTGAGGACAATCCACTGCCAGAGCCCTGCGCAGCTGGTGTGGCAGCAGCACTGGATGGGAGACACAGACGGGCTGAGATAAAATGCAACTATTTCTGAGTGAGTAAGGAGATATAGCCAGTTACTGTATTTGCATGATGGTGTTTAATGTCCAGTGCACACCACCAAGACCTGAATCAGTTTCCATACACCCATGGGTTACATCACCCATTAATGTGCAACCATGGCTGGCTCTATTTTTTGGGCCCAGGCGCTGCACTTGCACGTTCCTTGACCCCACTGTCTGCACTGCCAGTATGTTCCTGGGAAGCGCTGTGGCGTTCGCTGCGCCTCCTGGTCTCGGTGGGAGAGGGTGTAATGCTACTACGGCTAGTAGCCTCCTCACTGCCCCCCCCCCCTCTGCTGTAGTGGCCACCTTCTCAGTTTGCAGCAGTTCAAGTGCTGAGGTTATTGTGACGATTCCCCTAGCCACATCCCTACTACAGTGTGCCATCTCCTCCTGCATGGCAATAGAGCACCTGCACATGAGAGAGGTGGCAGTAGACAGGCGGTTCACCACCTTGGTGTATGCATCAAGTCTCTGCCTCTTCCTGCGCTTAGACATGCGGTCCTCATCAAACTTGGTGAGAGCTGCCTCACATCACTCATGCCCTCAGACATGGTGTTATTATACGCACTGATCCCCTTTTCGATGCGATGCATGTGCGCATTCATGTGTGATATCTCCTGCTGCACTGACCGCATTGCTCTCCATTGCAGGCGCTGGACCTTCAGCATGTTGCCTTCCAGCCCAGCGAACACACAGTCACTTTGACCCGGAATTGGAGGACTGGCTGCCCTTGACCTGCGGCGCCTTGAGGATGTGTGGGCGGGCTCTGATGGGAACTCGGATCTTTCCCTATTGCCATCCTCAGCCACTGTGGACTGTTGGCCCCCTGTGCTCTCTTCCTCCGACACCTCCATCTGCTGGAAGGTGGCCACTGCATGCCTCCTCCTGCCTGACTGTGGTGGTGGTGTTGATTGTGGCAGTGGTGATGGTGTTGTTGGTGATGGCGGCGTTGTCTGGAGCTGTGGTGATGGTGGGGAGGGAGACGTTGGTGGTGCTGGTGGTGGTGGGGTTGTGTGCCCTGCAGGCGACTGCTCCTCCTCCTGTTGTCTCCCCTCTGGCCTGGGTGCCTTCCCTCTGCTCCCCTCTGCTGCACTGCGAGATGTCTCGCCTGTAAAGATAGAATGTAGATATACTCACTTATCTGGCAGCATTTGCATTGCATTAAACATTATGCCTGCCAATCACACTGACTGTCTTCTGCTTTCTAATTGCTGTCACATACCTTTGGGTTTGCTAGACTGACCGTTCTGAACATGTGTTACTTATGGCTACATCTCCCATAATGCATTGCAGGTTATGAGTGAAACATGGACTGGAGTGGGAGTACCTATGCCTCTCTGGGGATTGGGGTTGGGAAGGGAGGTGCACAGCATGCTGTGCATGGAACTTACCTTGTTTGCTGGCAGCTCTGACAGAGCTGTCTGCGTCACCGATCACACTCACACTCTTTGGCTGGAGGGTGGACTCCACCATGAGCTCCAGGGCTGTTGGTGCAGGTGCTCTGCTCCTCCCTCCACCAGTTTTGGTAGCCTGCCTCTGCCTCTCCGCCATCCTTGCCTTCGCACTCTTCCTCAGGTCATACCACCTTTTCTTTATGTCCTCAATGGAGCGCTGGGTGACCCCAATGGCATTTATCTTGCTCTGAATCGCAAGGCAGATTTGTCTCTTCTGCGATTTTGGTACATGGAGGGACAGCTTCTCATGGTCCTTGGTGACTTCTTCTATGAGGACCTCCAGCTCCTTTTCACCAAACTTCTGTTTTCATTTTCTTTCACCTCCATCCTTCTCTCTTTCCTGGTTTGCCATTTTGCAAAAAGAAATTCTTGGCAAAGAAAGGCTGTGTTGCTCCTGGCTCATCTGCTCAGGTACCTGCCTCACAGTCAGCTCCAGGTTCAGTGCAGCTGCCTGGGTGTGGCCACTTCCTGTTTGGGAGGTAATTGGGATACACAGGATTGGCGGATTCAACAAATTCAGAATTTTTTAATTACCGAATCGGTATTTACCGATTTGGTATTGGATTCAGTATTTACGAATCGGTATTGGGGTTTCAGTATTTTTTTTTTTACCGAAACCTTCCGATTCGCTATTTTTTACTGATTATTACTGATTCGGTAATTTTTACCAAATCTTTATGTAAATCGGAGATACCGATTCCTTAAAACCGAATCGGTAAAATTCGGTATTTCACGTTTACCTACATCTAGCCCTTAGAGAGGTGTTGTTGGCAAACAATTCTGAAGCACGTATGCACCTATTTTCACCACCACCTCTCTCGCTCTGTAGAATTGAAATGATGTTATGTTTTGCAGTTTTTCCCTCTTTAGTCATTATTTATGTGTTATGAATTTGATTGCTGTAGTGAGGAAACAAAATAATAAATATAATTTATAAAAAAAAGAGGAACGAGGCACAATTATTCAATTCTCTATTTTGCGATTCTGAGAATCTGCCCGTTTACAAACGGGAAAAAGGCTTGATACATATGGCCCCAAGTGCATTAATGGGTTGAGTTCTTCGCTACAGTCATAGACATTTAGGCCTGCTAGATGCTAGGGAATAAGGGTGCATGAGTGAGAAAGAGACAGAAAGAAAAAGAGAGAGAAAGAGACAAATAATTATGGCAGAGTTGGTATGTGCAGATTTTTAGGTGCTTGTTTGGTTTATGATCAACTGAGTTAGTCTGAGCTCTTTTTATTGAGCTTCCCCTTGATTAGTACCGCAAATTATCCTTTGTCACGTAGATGCCAGAATCAGTTAGGTATCTGGGTGTTGATATTTGGCAAAATTTGGGGGTGCTGTTCCTTGTGAACGATGCAAAGTTTCTGGACGTGCTCTCACTTATAGTAAACTATTGAATCTGGATTACACTTTTGATAATAGGGTGAGTTTTTACTTAAAAAATATTGTGCTACTTATGTTTAGATACATATTAGTTGAAATTGCAATTATATTTCCTTCCATATTCCATAAGGGACATATGAAAGTTGTGGCTGAGCTGAAATGAGAAGATTCTCCCTGGGATGTATCAGGAAATTATGATGCGATTGTATGAGTGGGGGACGGTCTGGTGTGGGGTGATATTTCCTGATTAAAATTGTACTTGCTATTATCCAAGACACAATTTGAGACACGTTGGAATACAGACATTACTAGCCCACACCAACATATCTTAAAGAGGTAATCCAGCAAAGACCGTGACGATAGATCTGAAAACCCCAGTTGAGATCAAACAAAGGAACATTCTAGAAGGCCTATTGTTGGAAATGGTTAGCAAAGCAGGACTGGGAAAACTGGATGTCCCTGTTGAGACAGAGAAAATCCATGGGGCTTCCTCTGTAGTGTTCCACCCTTATAGGGGGAGTTGTCTCTAAAATAGCAATTACCTTAATGGAGCACATCAATCACAAACATATACAGACATAAGGGGGTCACCATCTTAGTCTCCTCAACCCATTTGCTTGACGCAATGGAAAGGAACCATACAAATCAATTTTGGGATTTCTGTAGGTTCCAGGTCTTGAAGGAACAACCAAAATAATCTTGAAGTGTCTCTGGCATGTCTGTGGAGTGTTTGGACTGACCGTTTCTGCGCAATAGCCAACCAGTGCATCAATGAGACCTCTGTCCATTCTCTCTGCTCCGATGATTTAGAGGTTAGATACACATGTCTGGGGATAAAATTAGAGATCAAATGAGAGGGTCCTTTCAGCAGCCACATAATAAACCCCTGCTCCTCTGGGCCCAGGACTTCCCAAGGCCTGAGACTCAATGGGTTCGATTTTAGAAGACCATTCCTGACATGTATACATTGCCCATGTGTCTTCCCGGTTACAGCACCACCTTATTCCATGTAGCGTTCCAGCCAGAGTGTTGTATGCTGTGGTACAATGAGGCATGCTGATCTAGGGTCTGGTATTTCATGGTGACGCATGGTGATATAGTGAAGATGTGATGTGCGGTCTGGAATTGAGTTATGCTTCTAATGTATTTCTCAAGCATTACAAATGGGTTATGGGTGCACACAAATCACAATAGCCAGTAGACAGAGGTTGACAGCTTCCAGAAAGAAGGAATTGGAGGTTATGGCAACCAGGATAAAGTTGGAGACTGGGGACTCAGGATCAGCATGATTCCCATTCCAAGATGGGGAGGCTTAATTAAAGAGTTAGTGACTGTTTCCACACTAGTACCCAAACCAAGATGGAACCCACCACTAGAGGCCATGACATCAATTCTTCTTCCATGTCATTCTAGTCAGAGGTACTACATTAAACAGTAAGACGGTAAGATTCAAATACTCATTGCCTGGTAAGCTTGCGTCTTATTGCCAGTAGTTAGATTTATTGCAAGCATTGGTCCCATCAACTTTTGTGTGTTTGATGTACCTCCAAGTGGCAAGGGTATGCCCAGATGTGGAGGTGTGTAAATACGAAATATACACATAGACTAATCCCAGAAGATTTACTGGGAACATATATTTTTTATGAGCGAATCCTCTTGTTGATCTGTAGGTATTTATTTTTATTTTAGCAATTTTAAGAAGGGCTGTTGCCCACTGAAAGGGCGACAGAGAACTTTACAATACTGGTTCAGCAGACTCAATATAGGTGCACAGTTGACAACGTGTATATAAATATGTAGACATCAATCATACACCATTAATTATGTACAAGGAAAATACAATAGTAGATGGTAATACATTGCAAATAGGATGAGGAAACCTACATTAAAATGATATACTAGTGTCTGCTTGAGATTCAATACTGATGCCATTTACAATAATCATACACATTTAGACACTGGCATACAGTGCTAAGGCAATTATATATGAAATAAAGTTTATTAGTCAATAAAAACCATAAACATGAAAACATATAATGAACCGAATTATCATAACTGTTGGTGGACGTGGCCCTTTTTGCAGGGTCATCCCTGAACTTTTTGCCTTCCTCATGTATTTTGTCTGACCTGTTTTTGTTGGTTTTATGACTCTGGGCACTTGACCACTGCTGACCAGTGCTAAAGTGCATATGCTCTCCCTATGGTAAATTGAAGTATGGATTAGTGACTCCATGATTTGCTGATTTGGTTTACTTGTCAGACCCTAGTACAGTGCACTGAGTGTGCCTGGGGCTTGTAAATCCAAATGCTGCTGGTGGGCTTGCAGCACTGGTTGTGCCACCCACAGAAGTAGCCTGTAAAAGTTTGTCTCAGGTATGCCATTGCAGAGCCTAAGTGCAGTCTGGTACTGCCATGTGACTGGGCAAGTGCACCCACTTGCCAGTCCCTAAACCTTCCCTTTTCTTCATGTCAGACACCCCTATGGTAGGCCCAAGAGCAGGGTGCATTGTAAGTATAAGGTAGGACAAGCCCTGATGTGTGTGGCATGTCCTAATAGTGAATTTGTGTACTTTATTGTAACTTGTGAAGGATCTCCAAGGGCTTGAGAAAAGAGCTTGCCTCCTGCTGAAGTCTCAGGGACAACAGACTTCACCCACCAGCTCCCCAAGAGTTCTTTGGAAGTGCCTGCTGTTGTGCTGGACTTTCTGAGGAACTGCGTGTCGCAAGGAGCTGGAAGAGCGACTCAAGAACAGGAAGCGTGTCGCCAAACAGCTGCTGCCGCTTCACAACACGAATTGTCTCATATCGCCGGAGAAGAGGATCGCCGTCGCATCAGACGACGCTGCATCACCGGGAAGCGTGTCGCAGAAGAATCGTTGAGTCAACGCAGGGCCACCGAAGCGCCTTGCATCACCCGGGGAGAGGATCAACGCCGCAGCAGATGCTGCCGCATCACTGGGAATCATGTTGCAGGGCCTGTTACGGCTCATCACCGGAGACAAGGATCGACGTCGCATTAGACACCGCCGCATCTCCTGGAAGCGTGTCGCAGGGCCAGTCGCGGCTCATCACCGGAGAAGAGGATCGACGTCGCAGCAGATGCAGCTGCATCACTGGGAAGAGTGTCGCAGGGCCTGTCGCGGCTCGCATCGTTATGGAAGCAACTCACATTGCCAGGGGAGAGGATCGACATTGCAGCAGACACCGCCGCATCACTGGAAAGTGTTTTGCAGGGCCTGTCGCGGCTCGCATCGTGTGAAGCATCTCGCATAGCCGGAGAAGAGGATCGACGTCGCAGCAGACGCCGCCGCATCACCGGGAAGCATGTCGCATCAAGAAGAAAGCGCCATCTTTGTTTCTTTGCACCAGATCGTCAACGCATCGCCGTCCTTGCAACACTTTCGTTAGATTGCGTTACGCATTTTAAGGTACATTGACTCAAAGTGTCGCATTTTAAGATCTAAAGAGAACTAAGCTAATTCTACCATTTTAAGTACAGTATTATGGATTTTTATTGTTTGTGTCTTGTGATAAGTCTATATAAAGAATATTTATTTTTGATATAAAACCTGTGTGGTGTCCATCTGTAGTGTTGTCACTAGATTACTGTTTGTGTTCACAAATGCTTTACATACTGCCTCTGAGATAAGCCTGTCTGCTCGTGCCAAGCTACCAAGGGGGTAAGCAGGGGTTATTTTAGGAGTGTACCCCCTTACCCTGACTAGACGCAAGGGTCCCTATTTGTCACAAGTACCTACCTATGCCAACTAGAGACCCCCAAATCTAACAATAACCATTTCTATAAGAGTAGATTTAGAAACCTGGAATAAAGCCACAGAGGTATCGTACTATATTAAGTGTGTAGTGGAAAGCAAAGTGCTAAGTGCAACCAGTTCTCCTCCTGGCCCTGACCTTCTTGCATCTGTCCTGGGCCCATAACAGTGTTTGACCAAAATAAATGACTGATTTACAAAGATATAAACATGATGAAAAAGAACACAGGCTTGGGCACATCTGGCTATTCGTAGCAGCCGGAGTCTTATCATGTTAAAACACCAAAGGGATCCCTATCACCCGTCATAATATGACTACGCGATAATTAAACTATAGTGACAACTGACTAGATATAAAATGCGACCAGCATAAAGGGTATAAGGACATCCCGTGGATCCTTGGGATACTTCAGACATGTTAGAGAGCAGAATTCCTCTCACTCACCAGCCTTGCATGCCCCCTAACAGCCCATCGTTCAACAGCCCACTATGCCCAACTGTCCCATGCTAATGACACACTTCGAGGATTAAGGCAGACTGGGGACCTGTTTGGAAGGCCCTTTACCCTGGTCAAGAATCTTCACCAGCAGAACGTTCTACTTAAGGTTTCGGGGGTTTAAAGACTCAACGACCGCTGTCCTGCAGGTTCTTATTTCTAAGGCTAAAAATTCTTCAAGTAGCAGTGCCCTCCGATGACCCAGTAGGCTACGGCGAAGGCAAAGAATACGCAAGTGCTAAGGAAATTAGAGATTACATACCCATTTGGTGAGCTACATTTGTAATCATTTCAGTATGTGATGATTAACTGTTTCATATATGGTCTTTTCGCCTGCATTTGAAGATATGAAGTGAAGCAACATTTTTATCTCACGGTGACTAGCATTTTGTATCCTGACAGTATACCATGAGAAGATGGATTTGAGGGCACAAGTCTTTTTAAAACACAGTTCTTGAGATGAAATGCAGGTTTTCTTCTTAGGAACCCTTTGGCCTGGTAATTTCAGATTTTGAATGAGGTAAGGGTGAAATTTAGGTATATACCCTAGTAGGCGATGCATGCAGTCATATAGGTAAGGAGAGCTCCAAGAATTATCAATTTTATAGTGGAAAGAGGGTATTATTCTGTTAAAGCTTCTTGGCTGAGTGATCAAACTGAAAGCAGAGTTTAGGATGGCTTGTTGGGGAAGTAAAAGGTGTGATTTTAGGTAGTCCGTTTAAAAGTGTGTTCCCAAATTTAATGGGGGATATCACTGATTCTTTTATAGCAGAATTAAAATCTTTTTTGTGAATGGTGGGTCTAATGTTTCGGAGTACATTCAGTTAAGAACTGATATTTATAGTGAAGGTCAAGACTGATATACCTCTCTAGTGTGAACTCTAGTGATTTAGCCGATTTGACAATATTAGGGAACATGGAGAGCACCAGTTGTTTATCAATCCAATTTGGCAGAAGGTCTTTGGAGCTGTTAGGTGGTGATAAGAGCAACTCAGTTATTTGTTTGTTATTTTCACCTGGGAGTGTCGGAGGAGTGCTGAGCTAGTGTATCAATTCCAAGGCAATGACAGGGTATTCAGATGTGACTAATAATCTCAACATCTCACCTGATTTTGTTTGTCCGCTGCGTAAGACTATCTCACAGAGTTGAGTCTTCTTAGAACTAACAACAGTACCAGTTTAACTCAGCAAAGAATATCACATTAGTATCATATTTTTATGTAGACGAGCTAGTTTGAAGAAATGTATATAAAGACAAGGACTTAAAGCTGATATCTATAATACAACCTTTTCTTAATAGAAACTGATGCAACAAATCAGAAAATGTGAAAAACTAATTCAGGAACAATTAACAGTGTGCTGATGAAGGCTTCTTTGAAATACAGTGACTTGAAACAACATTGACGACACTGAATCTTCACTTCATGAGATCTGTAAGCAAATCACATACACAGACTAGATAACATAGAACATCTTTACATAAGAAGTAATTGAAAATTGTGTTTTATTAGAGTATTTAATCTAGCTGCTTCCTCTGTAGCAAAAAATGTACTTTTGTGAAGAGTCTCTTCACAAATTTTGTTTTAATAAAATAATCTTTTTTGCATTACTGCTTTCCCTGATTGAATATTAGTTGTGCATCAAGGTGGATTAATATTTCTGTGATTATATGGTTGACTTGATGAAAACAAAATACTAAAAAACAAATGAAAAGAGAAAATGTTTCCACTGTACCCCAAACGAAAATTGCCAAAAGCGGAATGAAATGATTGAAATCAAGTGAAAAACCCAACAAAATATGGTGTTGTGAGATATTACATAACCTAACATCTCTATGTCTACTCTGTTTCTAAAAAATCGATAACAATTCTATTAAGATAAAATGGAAAAGTACAGGTTGAAATACTATGTACAATTGGCAACTGACAATCTCATGTTTAAGCGATATTTGGTTTCAGGAAAATTAACCACCCACTTTTTTGAGTAGAGGCCAAGGAGGGCTGGTTAGATGAATGGAGGGTACTGAAAAGACAGAATAGGATGCATACTGCTAAGGTGTTCATTACAACCATTAAAAGTTGGTACTTACCTTTCAGGTGGCAGGAAAAGCTGAATGAGTAGGTTCTCCAAACCCTGCTGGAGGAACATCAAGCATTCATTTGTTCTTGTGTCAGGTTCTTTCTCTTGCTCCATTACTGCTATGCCAGTGTAGAACCTAGGTATAAGCAACTTTAGGTTTGTTTTGTACAACAAAGTTCATTGCCAGTACTCACAGAGCTTCACAGCACAATAAACTGAAGAACTTGTGTATGATAACATATCAGAACTTTGACTAAAAGCAGTGCACAGCCCCATCAACATGACTCTACGTATGATGAATTAGTTTTGTAAAGGTTAAACATCTGTATGTGAAGGTTTTCTCATTCATTTCTTTAGGATGTTTGTAAAGCACTGCAAACTACCAACATAGTCTCAGAGTGCTTTGGTTTAGGCCTAAAGATCGGAGGTGGGGGACAATAATCCTAAACCAATTGATGTCATAATAAATGGTAAGAAGACGGAAAAGCCTTAGAAAGGGGGAGGAAGTCAGAGGGTTAACCTAGAAATTGATAAGGGTTGGTTTTAGGCATCTAACCAGTCGGGTCAGGCTCAAAAGGAGGCAGCAAAGGAAGTTAGCTGAATGAGTGTTAGAAAAGATGAGTTTGTAGAACTCTTCTGTATCTGATGAAGTTGGTTTCAAGCCTTTGAACTTTGGGGAGGGGGTAGGGGGTGGAGGAGTTCCATACGGATGATCCTATCACACGAAGAGTCCTACTTCTAAACTTCTTCTATTGGTATGATCTAACGGAAAGTTGCGGTTGGCAGACAGGGCCAAAGCCACAAGGAAGTGAAGGTAATATGGCGGGGCATTGGTATAAGGTCTAAGGTCCTGTTAGCTGAGTATTTATATGTATATCAGGTTTGATGGTCTGGGCCAATTAACAAACAAGATGGGGCTGCACAGCACCAGCCATAATCACCACTGCCCTTATTCCCTATCTGCCACTACCCGCTCCAGCCACTGCATCTTCACTTATTCATAACTCACTGCATCATTCCTTCCTCACTGACAGACCTTTCCCGCACAGCTACTGAACCTCTGTCTTAGATTGCTTCGCTGATTTAGATCCCGCCGTATCCCTCACCCCCATATACCCCTCTACCCCAGTTTGTATATCTCACCTTTTGTTACACAGATTCGACAAATACCTGTACATATGCACAAGCGCATGTTGTATATGACATTGCCCCGACTGTACTCGCTTGCTGGCCTTCCATGTTAAGTTTCTATTTGCATATGTCACCTTGATCCGGTAGGGCAAACTGTGCTTCCATCGTATTATATTGTCAACTATACCTTTTTCTCCATGTTTTAAAACACAATGAAGATTTTAAAAAAATATATAATAATAATAATTAAAATGAAGGGATGCCATGTCGTTGCCTTACAAATTTCGAACACAGGTGCTCCCCTTGATAAAGCCACCGTTGATGATTTTGCCCATGTGAAACAGGTTCTTATGTCCTCTGATGCTGCCCTCTATGTGATGGCATAGCACATCTTAACACACAAGGTGATCCACCCTGATAATGTGTTTTTTGTACCGTTTTACCCTTTTTGTCTGTGTTGGAAAATGGCCCTCTCTGAAGAGTCACGCCAAACATTTGCCTTCCTCCTCCTCTTTTTGCTGAATTCTTTTTATTGGCCTTCGGACTATAAGCACCTTACCACTGCAAACCAGAGCTAACGTGCATGTGCTGCTCCACTAAACACGATGACGTTAGTTTATACTTGATTAGCTTATTTGAGGCACAGGCCAGTCCCTTGTAAAGTGGTATACCATATACCCAGGCCCTGTATTTCAAATGCTACTAGTGGACCTGCAGCACGAATTGTGCCACCCACAGAAGCAGCATTTAAAACAACTTGCCAACTCTTTAACTCCCCTTTTATTACATATAAGTCACCCATAAGGTAGACCCTAAGTAGACCTAAGGGCAGGGTGCTATGTAAGTAAAAGGTAGGACATGTACTTTTATGTTTTGCATGTCCTGATAGTGACAAACTGCCTATTTCGTTTTTCACTACTGTGAGGCCTACCCCTCTCATAGGACAGCATTGGCAATTCCTTAATACACTTTTAAGCTGTATTTCCCGATCAGAAAGGAGCAGCTGTTTCACATTTCATATCTTTGGAATGGTAATGATACATCCTCCCTATTGGTTAAGATGAATTTAACATTACTGCTTTAGAAATGCCACTTTTAGAGAGTGGAAATGTCTCTGCACTTACTGATCTATGTGCCAGATAGTCTGTCTCCAATAAACTTCTGGGGTGGGTGACAGCTACACTTTGTGCATTCCTTCTAGACAGCTACAAACACATGAAGGTGTGGCTCATCAGCATTCTGAGCACACATCTGCATTCTGATGGGTCTTCCAGGGCACGGATGAATGTGAGGGGCTGACACTTCAAAGGTAGTGTCCTGTCCACAAACAAAGCACTGATGTACCCGCTGGCAGATAGAAATGGGTTGAAAGGTATCCTTGTGCAATTCAGAGAACTGCTTTGAAGTCACCCCTACATCAAAGGCACTTTTGGGTATAAGTACTGGGTCTCTGACTCCAAAAAATCAGACACTTGTGGATCTTGAACTGCGCCTCTATTAGAAAGACTGCTGTGCTGCATAAAGGACTCAATTGGACTGCTTTTCTGCTTGTTGCTCTGCCTCCGCTGCTCCCTGACTCTACTTACGGAGAGCTAGACTCGGCCTTCCCTTCAAGTGATCTCCAAGGGCTTGCTGGCTTGCCTCCTGTTTTCTGAATTCTCAGGAACACAAAAGACTTCCTGCAATTCTGCAGGTACTGCTGGACACTGCCTTGTGTTAGTCCTACCCTTGCTTGGGGTGCCCTCTCCAAGTAAGTTCTGGGACTCAGAACTGGGTTCGCCAGCTGTTTTCTACCAAACCGATGCATCATCACATTTGTGCTGATTGGAAACAATGCATCACCCTTCTACGCAGATGAAGAGGCTGTTCGGCGACAATGGTTCTGCAGCCTGCGAGGCCCGACAACGATGCTCTGTGCTGCTCGATGACGATGCATTGTCTTCACCACACGGAACGTCGATGATGAAGCAGTGACCCGACTGCGTGGAAAAGATCAACGCATCAGACCCTCAAAGTTGTTGCTTTATTCCATCCAAGGTACTTTCGCAGCCGGCCCAGCGTGGGTCCTGAAGCCATCCTGCCCTCCATCGGTCAGCTTGAATTTTGTATTTGCACTGGTCCTTCACAACCTCAAGCAACCTTTTGACCTCTAGTGACTTTTAAGCACTATTTTTGCATGTAATATTTAAAAAATTCATATATTGACTTCTAATGATTGGAATGTTGTTGTGTTGGTCTTATTTTACTTAGATAAATATTCACTATTTTTCTAAACCTCTGTGGATTCTTTGTGTGGTGTATTGTTTGTGTTACTGTGTGCTGCACAAATACTTTACACTTTGCCTCTTTAGATAAGCCTGACTGCTCTGTGCCACGCTACCAGAGGGTGAGCACAGGTTATCTTTTAGTGTGTTTCTCGCTTACCCTGACTAGAGTAGTAATTCTTGCCTGGGTGCATAGCTCAGCCAAGCAGGAATCTCATTTCTAACTGCATATTCTATAAAGAGCTTGTCATCAACACGAATGTCAGTATAAAAACTAACCACTGTCCAAGGATCCAGCTTGTGTGATCTCCCCTTGGCCATGGCAGGATGTGGCAGGGGATAAAAACAGTGAAGAGGAATGGATTGACCCAGATGGAAAGAAAAAGCAGCTCCGGTTCAGAGAACCAACTTGTTCGGGAAATAACAAGTTAAAGGGGAAAGAAGGTTTAAAGGCTTCCAACTCACTAATGCACCTCACCAGGGCCAGTGAGAGTCAAGAAAATCATCTTAACTACATCCCTGCTAGAGATTTTCCCCTGCTGTGCTGGACAGCAATAAAAACGGGTGTGGTCATGACGAGCTCAGATGCAAGAAGCTATCAGCCATAAGATCATTAAGACTGGAATCTGAACTCTATCCTAGAACATTAGAATCATTACTTGAATATGCCTGATCCTCTGAGAAGGAGGGATAGCTAGGAGTGATTGTATCTGCCCATGTAAACAAGGGTTGGTGGGAGAGCTCTAGATGAGATTTGCAAAACGTTGACAGAAAAACACAGAATAAACATAAGAGATGCTCTCGACTGCAAGTGGCACAACATCATCGCAGGCGACCTGCTTTTAGCAACCAGTAGTACAGGTAAGAGAATACTGCGATTCATCTGTTAGGGGTGGTCAGATTTGACCACATAAACGAGTGTTCAACGTAGCTTCCCCAGGGCTAAATCTGAGTTCTCCTTTCCACATTTCCTATTGAACTCCATGAGGCCTTTTGTGACATTCCCTAAACAGCATGCTGGATTGTGTTGGCAAACTACGAGACGCTCCCTAACTAAGAGAAAAGGGAGTCTCACCCGCAAATCATTGCTTGGCTTACTGCTTGGTTAGTGACCTGCCCCTTTACTCAGCGTCCTGCTTTGTGAGGTTCCTGTAGCGTTCTTGGTTCCTGTCTGCCTTCGTGTTCCAGTTTGTTCCTCTGATTCCTGAGCCCGTGGTATTTGTCCTTGGTTCCCCGTTGGATTCCTGGTATCTCTTCCCTTCCCTTTCCCTGACTTTTCACGGCCTATTCTGTTCCCGATACTTAGTCTCCCTAGCTCCCTTTCCGCTTCTCCTTTCTCCCCGGTGCCTTGCACAATTTTCCGCCTTAGCGACTGGTTTGTCCCCCACTCCCCGTTTTCGTTATTTGGTTCGTCTTCGAGCCATTCTTTCCGCTCCGTTCCACTCGGGCTTTTGTTATTGAGTGGACGGAGGCTTTCTCTGGGCATTAGCGTTGTTGTGTTTGTATTTGTCTACGCGCTCCACTCTGTCTTCAGTTTACGAGTTGGACACATTGTGCGTAATCAGTGTATTGTCTCGTTGAGTGTACACCCGCTCCGCTCCGTCATAAGTTCCAAGAGTCGGACGTGGTGTGTGTATTCGTGCTTGTTGTGTGTTCTATGTTTACCCACTCCGCTCTGTCTTTAGTTTATGAGTCGGAAGTGGGAGTTATTGCCGTGTCACTTTGTCCTTAGCTCCATAAGTGATACGAGTCTGTCATCTGTTGCTCTGGTGGCCCAGTCTTGCTCTGTTTTCAGTTTAGGAGCAGGACTGGAATTGTTTACCTTCTTGCTTGGAGGTATCCCTTGCTGAGTAGTCATCCAGGTTCCCTTCATTACCTCCTGGTTCATGACTTTGACTACTTGCTTATGCTCTGACGCTCACCTGGTGAGGTAAGTGGAATTCTATGTTGAACACTTGTGTACTAGTCCTGCAAACTACTAGTGAGTTTAGTACTGTTGTATGTTTGATTACAGCCATCTCCTGCCATCGAGACTGCAGCTACATCGTCCCTGCTGGGGGAGAGTGGTATACTCCCTGGGAAATTCCCCCCACACTTTTTGGGAGCAACTGACTTTGAGTGAGTTATCCCTTCTCACTTGGGTCGTTGCTGTTTGGAAGTGTGTGGGACATGCATCTTTGCTCCTGTGGACATCCATCCTCCTCTACAGGGGAGGACCCTTGACATCATGAGAGTCTGAGATGAGTCACTACCACTGCCATCAACTGTGTGAAGACTCAAGGAGCTGATGTCAACCTAAAGGGGAGGGTTGCAAATTGTAGTGAGTGGATCTTACCGAAAAAGACAGGTACCTCAGGTGCAAATGCATGATGGGTACATGAAATATGTGTCCTGGAAGTTGAGGGACACAAGCCAGTCTCCTTCCAGTGCCAAAAAGACCAGAACTGGGGACAGCCATCTTGAATTTTTACTTGCGGTGGAAGTGATTGAAGATCCGGAGGCCTGGGATTGAGGGAAGAATGCCATCCTTCTTGGGATAGTGTTCTAAAACAAATCTTTTCCTACTGGCTCTAAAACTGTGGCCATCCACTGTACTGAAATATAAATTAAATGCATGCTACCATTCCTTCCTTTCAGGGTCTTGGAGGTTCACCTATAAATTACAAAAATAGAGGGTTTGGTGACATAGTATCCATAGTGTTGCTGCTTGGCGTGCTAGCAGATTGTAGTAAGGTCATAGGATCCCTAGGACCATGGTTATGGCTATGGTAATGCTCTCAATTGTTACATCCTCTTTTTTTTTTTCATCTCTCATCTCCTTTTTGTTCGCGGTAGCCAGCTTAATATTTATAATATTTATATTATTAATATTAAATATTTGAGGTCCTAAAAGAACCATTCAATTAGACACCAAGCTATGTAATCTGACAACCGATCTGTATATTTCCTTCCTATTGTCAATTTAGGTGGATTGTTTATATTGTATCTCGCCTTTCTCATTCAAATCATGTATATTGTTTTCTTATTATGCTTAATGGATTCTCAATAAAAAAATAAAAAAAAATAAAGTATCCATAGTGTAAGTCAATATATATATAGGATAAATAGGCAACAATGCCCACCTGTTATCCAGTGTTAGGTCTTTTCCGTGTAACCTTAACAGTTCATGTCTGGAATGCACAGATTATTATCTGTAAATAGCCAAATCATTACACAGTCTTGGGTAGGCAGTTAGCATAGATAAGATATTTCTTTAACTTGTCAAAGATGCAGGTTTGGAAATGCAGGAAACTAAGACCTCGCCACAAAAAAGTCACCAAAAAAAGAGTATGCATACGTGCACAAAAAAGAGGTTTACTTTCAATTCGGTTCCATGTACAGATTCTTCTCAGCCAGCCTGTGCTGAGAACTACACTTCAAATGGGCACTTTGGCTTTCCATTCATTTCCCTGAATATATCTCTCTCAGTCAATTTGTTGTGCAACTACATACCCCATGAGTACTCTGTCTTTCCTACTGATTCTTCCATCAACTGGACTGTCATTACAGACAATTTGGCTGAATATCTCACAATATTAGAGGAACAGCAGAACACAGCCTTCTTTCTCTTGCAATCGTTAGAGAAACAAGAATTTTCAGTGTGGTCTGGGCAAGTCGAGACACTCATTGTCAGTGATAAAATGACCACTATCACTAAGGGTGAAGACCTAAAAACCTTGCATTAGCACTACTTATTTCGAACCGCTCTAATACAGAGTCAGCTTTGTTACCTAACAGCTGAGTTCGATCAAAAGGCCAATCCATTAATGTAGACTGGACGAATGTGGAAAAATTGAAGTGCGAAGCCAGGCATGTCGGCAGAGAGCTACAATAGAGCCCTCTCCACAAATCAGCAGTGTCCGAACGCAGACTGCATGATCTGCTGCAATACTGATTTTCTTTCTCTCAGGGGCTCTGAAAGGTGCCTGTGAAGGTGGTCAGGTGAATTTGGGAAACCTACTGTGCTATATCTAAATGCCTATGTATGTAAGTTCCATAAGGCATGTGACATGAAGGCATTACAAGACTTAGCTGCCCGCAGAGAATATTCTTTTTCCCACTGCCTTCAGTGTTTTTCGATTTCCCCTCTGCTGGAGTGGGGGAGACGCCCGGAGAACATTTTGATGAGCAAGAAGCATGGACAAGAGCATGGCCTTGACGCCATGGCTGGCTGATGCACAGAGCTGGCGCTCCGGCCGGGAATCCTCAGCACAGCCAGCTATCTGCGCTCTTCCCGTGCCAGAATGGAAATTTGCAGTGGAGGAAGGTGAGGAGGTCACCCCGAGCGAACGGTGGCCACGGGGGAGTGTAGCAGCATGGAGGTACAGCCCGATCCTGAGTGCCTAGCAGCTGCATTTCAAGATGGCATCTGTTGCGGCCAGCTGCAGTAGCCGTGGCGAAAGCCTAAATAGGCCGCAGCGAACACTGCGAGGGCATCTACGGTCCCCCTCGGAGAACTGCCTGAGTCAATGCGCCGATACACCTAAGGGTATTTGGGCACTTAACAAATTGCATAAATAAATAAATAAACGGGCCACCCACCACTGAGGCACAGAACCCCCTCCCCCATCCTGAGAGGATGCCTGGGTGGATTTGCTGCAGGGCCCATTCTGAGGCTCTTTTCTGCCCCCAAGCCCACTCTCCCGCAGGCACGCTTGGAGAGACTTGGTACGGGGCCTGCCTCAGGGTATGAGGCAGTTAAGGGGAAGCCCTAAGGCACAGGCCACCATCGCGAGGGCAGGGCTGTGACTGGTGCGGTGTAGGGCCCCTACCACCATACAGCTTAGAACCATCCTCTGGGGCCCACCGGGGAAGACAGCTTGTGGACGCTGGCTGCCGCAGGGTGACAAGGAAGCACTGGGGCATGCAAGGGCCACATCTGATGATGGTGAGTGGCTAACCAGTGGACCTAGCTGGAGCACATTAGGGCCCTGTGAGAGATCCTCCGGCCCTCCCACATACCAGAAAGATGTTGCATCAGAAAGCCGTATAGCCCCCGCATGCAAACAAGCTTGACAATTATGCCCTCCGAAGTAGGGGACCAGCAGAGTTATGGGGTGCACAGCAGGTCCAGGGCACGAGCGGGGGGAGGAGAGAGATCCCTCCTTGAGAGAACTGCTCCTGGCATTCCAGGATACCCGTTCAGCACTAGAAAATAAAATTAACGCACTGGCCATGGATGTCACACTGATCCGTGCGGATATGGGGAAGATCTATGAAAGAGTATGCACAGCTGAGGCAACATTCACTGATCACATGGAGGCCATTCGTACCTTACAAGCATAGGTGAACTAACTGAAGGAGAAAATTGCCTGACTTCACACGTAGACAGAGAACGCCGAGGGCCATTCCAGGCAAAACAACATAAGCTGGGAGAGGCACCTGAAAAGGAAGAGGACGTTGGCGTAGAACAGTTTGTGGAAGGCCTGGTACATCACTGGCTGAAACTTGAGGACTTACCTGCCTAATTTGTGGTTGAAAAAGTGCACCAGGTCCCTGGGAACCCTCCTAAACCAGGGGCCAGACTGAGTCCTCTCCCATCCTGTATCCTGAAGTTCAGAGACTGGTACGCAATCCTCAGGGTGACTTGCATGTGGAATCCAGATCTTTCCACACTAAACCCAATCAATCAAACAGCAGTTTTAAAGCACAACACTGTCACCCCTAGTTGTATCTTGGTGCTGTGAATCCATTGAAAAGCCAGGTCTTGAGTCTCTTTCTGAAGTCTGCCAGTGAGGAGGCTATATGGAGCTGAGTGGAAGGTCATTTCAGGTCTTGGCAGCGATGTAAGAGAAGGAGTGGAGGTTGCTAGGGATTGGGGGTTGAGAGTGAGTCAAGAGGAGCACAGGAGTCTAGCAGGTTGGAAGAAGTTCAGTCGAGGGTTGATGTAGGCAGGCCCTAGGTCGTAGAGGGCTTTGTAGGCATGCATGAGGATCTTGAACTGGCATCTCTTCTGGATGGAGAGTGTTAGACCTGTCTTCCTAGGCACCAGTGAACTTTGCTTCAATCACATCAACTGAAGTGTTCTCCACTGGTGTCCTCAGGCCTCAGTACTAGTGGATCCAAATCTGGATAATCAACTACTCCTCTCTAGCACTTAATTCTCTCAGGGTATTTGAATTTAAAAACACTTATAAAGCGCGCTTTTACCTAGCGGTTTCTTGGCGCTGGGTAGTGAGACAGATCAGTCCCAGGCTTACTCAAAGAGATGAGGTGGGGGTCAGACATTCAAAATACAGTGCACACCGTACTGATGGAGCAAGGATTCGCACGTGAAGCGACTTGCTTGAACTCATGAACCTCGAATTAATATTAATCAAGTAATCAACCTGTTTTGTCTTACTAATCTGCCCCTCGTCCGACATTTTTGGGTGTCCGAGAGACGCTTGGTTATGTGTCTATTAATATTAATACGCTAGCAACCTAAAATGGCCGCTGCTACGCGGGAATTTAGACGGCGCATGCGTCGGTCATACCCATGTGACGTGACGTATTCGATGTCTTGGTGGAAAACTGTTTGCACTTGCGCAATAGAGCTAAGATGGCTGCTCTGTGTTCTCACATGCTTGAAGCTTCCATTACTGTTTTTGCTAAGCTGTTCGTTCTGCTTAATCCTAATGCTATAGTTTATTATAAAGTAATGGGTATAGTATAGTGATTCATGGTATACAGTGAAATCATTTATTCTGGGTTCTAAAACTGTTTCTTTTCCATTTCATGTTACACTTTGAAACTTGGCCTTTCATATTACGCTGTACTCCATCTTAAATGAAACTGCGTCTGCGCGAGATCCGCGAGTCTCCAGAGCAGTGACCTTTGAATCCCCGCCAAGGAGCTGACTGACTGAGATGCTCCTGGGAACTTCACCTAATGAACTCTAGACGAATACAATGTATTTGTAAATAGAACATGCATTGTTATGTGAACTGAAGACATCATGAGGACCCAAATTCAATGGGCGGGAATCTTAATTTGAATAAGAGACGGCAAATTCTGAAATATTAGGTGGTGTGATGACCTGTCCTCCTCCTTTGTCCGATCAAAATTGGGGATCCTTACACTTGCAACATTGGGGGGTGGTACACTGCCCCGAAAAACAGTATAACTAGCGTAGGTTTAGCTAGAGAAATTGTCTGACTTGTCCGAATAGCTGACCTGTCACTGACCCAACACACTCAATAGGTGACTCATACAGAGAGCTGCGGAGCACTCTGTCGGGAGGTTCGAGAACCCAATCGGGGTTTTGGGAAGTGAAAGTGCTGGCGAAGCACTTTGCTGATAAATGTTATAACCCAATCAGGGTTTTGGCAGATTCCTTGCAGAGAGGGAGTAGCGCAAGCGTTGCAACCGAAGCTGCAGGTGTTGGTCTTAACCTTTGGTGAACCGGTCCTGATCTAAAATTCTGGGGTTATCCTGTCCTGACTGTCCATGAGCTGCACCTGCTCGCCTACTGGCACTTAAGTCCTTGGGGTTCTTCCCGTCTTTTCCAAATGACCCGTGGCCAGGGTTGGTCTTCACTCTATGGTTTTCACTCTATCCTAGGTAAATATAAGTCTGTGTGGGTGTTGATTTATTATCTTGCATTCCTATCTCTTACCCTACCCGAATTTGCAAAGTTTGCCTTGTTCCTTTTCTTTCCCCGTCCCTTGGTAAATGAGACTTTCACGTGTTTCATTGACTGTTAGTGTGTTCCACTTTTCTACCCACCTTTAGACAAATGCTAAATCGTTTCTATATAGTATATGTTCCTTTTCTCACCCTCCCTTTTAGGAGATAAACTGAATTTAATAGTATGTTCCACATCTTACCTTCCCTAATTTAAATCTCGAATTGCAATACGCTCCTCTTAAAACTGCCATCTGAATTGCGAAAGTCTTTGGGTTTAGTATGTTCCTTTTCTTTACCCTCCTTTTAATCAAATTGCAAAAGTCTGTGTTCTAAAATTAGCATGTTCCTTGTTTCTACCTTCCCTTTATTTCAAGTTTCTAAATGATTAGCATGCTCTATCTTATTCATAGCTATACGCTGTTTATGATTTTGATTATAGATAGTCTCATTGCTTTCAATATTCTGCTTATGACATATGATGATGATTAGATAAAAGTTTGAACCTACCCAGAGTCTGTGGTTATTTCATTTTACAAATGTTTTTGAGTACCTGACTTAAAAACTCAACTCCCTGATCCAATGTGCTTAGGTTTCTAGTATCTACATTGCTAGGTAATAGATATAGGAATTAGAGATAGAATCACAAAATATACTGATAGTAGAGCGTGAGTTACCTAAATAATGTTAAGGTAAAGGATTAGAAATTATGGGCCCAGGTGAGTATTAGTAAAAATAATCCTAGCTGGGTGACTTGCGCGCTCTATCAGTATACTTTTCTGGTAGCAGAGGTATGGTTAGGGATTAGTTAAAGTTAGCTAGTTAGTTAGTTAGTTAGTAGGTTAAAATTCATATTTTATTGATCAATCAAAATGTGCTATTATTGAAATGTTTATTTGATGCTGCTATATTGAAGTTTATGTATTAACCAAACTTGTTCGTTCCTGTTATATGTTTTGTCTGGAATCCCCGGGGGCAGAATAGCGGGTGGTAAAGTAGAAGCCACATTGCAGTGAGGTCACTTACTCGAGGAAAATTAGTGCATGGTTGGGCAGAACTGGAAGCACTAATTAGGGTTTTTTTCTGTGTGAATGATTGAATAAGTGATAGCAAAGAGTTCGCTGGCAAAACTTCTAATGTGATATTACCTAGTATGGGTCACACGGAAGGAGTAGCAGGTTCGTCGGAGCTTGATTGATAGCGAAAGGGTTCGCTGGTGAAACTTTAGACTTAGTATATATCCCTGAGTGGATGAGTCGAGGGATTAGCATGTTCTCTAATGCTTGTGTGAAGGGTAGGCAGAAGGGATCTATCCGCAGTTTATGAAAAGTAAACAGAAGAGGTTTACTTGCAGTGAAATAAATCTTTCCTTTCTAGACACTCGAGTACAGTGGCGAATGTTTTACGTTGTAAATTAAATAAAGCACTTGCACTTTAAAGAAAGAAATTGAATTTCCGTTACCTTATGAAGGAGGGAGTCAGTTGCGGAGCTGCGCTGACGTCACTCAGTGCAGCACAGGTATTGGTCGAAACAGCGGGTGTGTAGCTGAGATAGCATTGTAAAAGGAGGGGTGAGCGCAGGAGCGTGAGAACTTGATTCACGGGAAAGGCCGCGCACCCATTGGTTGAAAATTACTTGCAACCACAGTATTGATTGGTTGTCGAGAAAAATAAGACGCGCTAGTATTGGAAGTGGTTTTGTAAACAAAAGAAATTTGCGGAAAGTATATGTGGTATCCAACTTTTCCAGAGATTAGACCTGATCCCACATACCAGGGGTTTGCTAGAGAACAAGCAATACGAGGTAGACCTTGCAAAATGTACGGAAACAAGAGAAAAATGACTTTCGTAGACAAAGTTAAAAATGATTTCAAGAAAGACAAGCCCATTAAGACTAGAAAAGGAGTTATTATTCCCCCACCAAACACTCCTGCATCCTTTATGATGTTTGACAAAGGTTACCATTCTTGTGTATGGTTAGAGAATTGGGTGGAATGTACTAAAGATGATGGAATTTTAGCATTTCCGTTAGAAGGTACCTTTAATGGAAGAATTTTGTTCAACCTAAGGACCCGAATGAATGATTTACATCCCAGACCTAGATTGACACAATATGAGGTGTTAGAGGAATGGGAAATAGAAGCTTTTGAGCGGGACAGACCAAGGATTGATAAAGGGTTAAGTAAGTTTTACCCAAAAGTCAAAAGAGATATCAAAGAAAAAAGAATGAAAGAATGGAGACAAAATATGTTGGTGGAAGGACTTTACCCAGTACTAACTGTTGAGGAGCCTGTGGGAGGTAAAAGGACTGAACAAACTAGACATTTAATGACTAGTGGTGATTCCGATGATGATTACATGGAGGATTTATTAATGAAAAATCCACTAACCTATAATGAAAAAACGAGAATAGTAAATCCAAATAACCCGTTCTTTAGGCCTCCTTGTAATGAAGGGTCAATCACATCAAACCAGACTGCCCAGTTTCTTAAGCCACCTTTAATTCCGCAAGTGATACATGAGACCTCCATCGAAAGGGTATTACAAGAAAGAGAAAAAGAAGCTTTAAATAAACAGAGAAGTGAATTCATTCAAAAGATTTCCCAATTAAATACAAGTCCTGAGGCTTTAACAATTCTAGTAACTATTGGCCCAGTTGTTCTGTTGTACGGAGATAAACCAGTTAGTCCAAAAGCTCCAGTTATAACTACATCAGTAGTACAGCCAAGAAAAGAACCCCTGATAATAGATGATCAGGCAAGTGAATGTGAATCAGTGATTTCCTTAATGGATTTACCAATACGAGAACCTGAAAGTGGTTCCAAGAGGAAAACCACTCCTGTACCCGCAAAGGAAGTACAGATAGAAACTTCATCAGGTACGAGAAATGCCACTGTAGTAACTCCTGAAGAAATAGACAGATGGACCCGAGAAGTAGAGACCAAAAATACAGCCCAAGCCATTAGACATATATAAATTAAGAATTGAAATAGAAGAAATGATGGCTGGGAATGTGGGATTGGAGAGGTTAAACACCCTTAGTGAAGACAAATTGCTGTTTGTTTGCAAAAGCATCACTAGAAATACAAAGGTGTTTCACGAAAAATTAATGGATACTGCAGCTAGCATGGGAATCGACATTGGTAAATCTAAAGTATTGCAGAAACCCTATTGAGTAGAATTTTCTGACAAAGATTTAGAAAACATGAATGTGTCAGGGAAAAAGGTCCAGATCAGAGAGCTGATGAATTTGATGCAAAAATGGGGTGAACTAGAGAAATGGAAAGCAAGATGGGCAAAGAAAAAGGAGGAAGTGTGATCAAGGCAATTGGCTTCAGAATATGTCTTAAAAGAGACAGAAAAAGTAGAAAAATGATGTCCCATGCGAGAAGTACCAGGTGGAGGATATGTACATGTGCCATGGTCCCGACAGGATATTGTATCATTTACAAATGACTTCCCAAAATTGCGAGAAAAACCTATAGAGTGGTACAGACAGGTTGAAAGATTTGTGAAAGTTTCAAAATGCCTCCTGAAAGATCTAGATGGTTTCTTTGACATTGTAGTTCCCATAGATCTGTGGACAGAATGTAAAATTGTTGTTGATTGGCCAAGTGAGGAATACCCTAGAGATCCAAAGCCAGGGGCTCCTTCCGAAGAGGTCATGAGGAAGTACAATCAGGTGATGTTGTACCTAAAAGGAAAGGTGCCTGCAAAAGAGACAGACTGGACCCGAATAGATAGAACTACTCAGAATTGAGATGAAACTGTACATTCATATTATGAGCATCTGTTACAAGTGTTCAAGATGTATAGTGGCCTGGACAATATCAAAATGAAAGATATGACCCACTTCATTTATCGATTTGTGTTAGGGTTAAGGCCTGAGATCTCACAGTGGATCAAAGACAATAAAATCTGCTGGCAGGCTAAACCATTTGATGACGTCCTTAAATATGCTAAATACTGTGCAGATGAGCTGGAAAATAAGCGGAAAGAATTAAAAGAAAAAGTCATGTGGGCACAGTTAAAATTAGCAGAGCAGCAGTTAAGCAAAATGACAAATACTCAGAATCAGAGCCCTGGGAGTGGGGGAAAGCCGAGGGTAGAAATGAGCAGAGAAGAGGCCAGAAAAAGGTTTCCCAGCCATGGGTGCGGAAAGATGGAGCACTGGAGGGATGAGTGTAAGGCTGTACAGAATGATAATGTGCAAATTAATGATTTAAATCCACAGACGCTGAATGAGGTACCACGGAAGACCCAGCAACAGGTAAAACTGAATCAGTTGGCTCGTGCACCTAGGCCAAATTATAGGAGCAAAGCACAACAGGGTGAAGACACCGAAATTTGGGAAGGAAGGGAGGATAGAAATACAGCAACTTCGCAATTCCTGTTAAATGATACATTCCTCTGTGACGAACCTTACTGGCGGTGCCTGAGAGGGGAGGACGAGGAGTGCGTGCTTGGCTCCTCCTTGCCAGTCAGGGCCATACATTGAAGGAAAGGTTGAAGTAAATGATGTCACCTTTCTGTTGGACACTGGTGCTACCCGTTCTACTGTGAGAACAGAAGACGTTCCAAACCTACCCCTCTCGGGAGAAGCGATCCAAGTAGTGGGCGTTTCTAATAAATTAATTAGTACCCCAGTTACAGAACCTATGGAAATTAAAATAGGGAATTTTAAAGAAATGCATAGATTTGTTGTCTGTGATTCAAGTCCCGTGAACTTACTAGGACGAGATTTGCTGTGCAAAATGAATTGTACCATCTTTTGCACTCCAAATGGCGTAGAAATTCAGACCCAAGATGAAGACGGAATATACAAATTAATGTTAATAAGACCCGACTCAGAAATCAAAAGCCTGACAATACAAGACTTACCTGAAGAGCTCCAACATACAGTGAAACCAGAGGTATGGGATTTTACTGGAAAAGATGTAGGATTAATGGCAAATGTTGACCCAATTAAAATAACCATAAAAGAAGATGCAGTGTACCCGAATACTCAACAGTATAAAATGAGTGCAGGGGTTGCTATTGAAATAAAAAAGTTAATGGAAGCAGGCATTTTGCAAGAGGTGTTGAGTAGTCCTTGTAATTCACCCATAATTGGAATAAAGAAATCAAGTGGTAAGTACAGGGTCGTACAGGACCTGCGCAAGGTTAATAAAATTGTTGTTCCTTGTTGTCCTGTTGTGCCAAACCCGGCAGTGATCTTGTACCAAATACCATGGAATGCTGGATGGTTTACTTTCATTGATTTATGCCATGCATTCTTTTCAATTCCATTGCATCCAGACAGCAAATTTCTTTTCTCATTTGAATTTGACAGTCATGTTTACGTCTGGAATCGTGTTTCTCAGGGGTACACAGATAGTCCTTCGATTTTTAATCAAATTCTGAAAAAATGCCTTGAATCTCTGATATTGAGTCTAAAAGTAGGAGAGACTGTGTTGTTGAAACCATTGTCTTACTGAACCATTTAGGTGAAGGAGGACAAAGTGTTGCCAGACAAATTACAGTTCTGTACCACCTCGGTGAAATATCTGGGGCACCAGATAGAGAGAGGTGTCAGGAAGGTTACCACAGAAAGGATTAGAATAATTCGAAATATGGAACTGCCCAATACCCAGAAGGAAATAAGAATGTGTCTTGGGGTTGTAGGATACTGTAGGCAATGGATTGTGGGTTTTGCAGTCCTAGCAAGACCACTGATAAAAATGACAAAGAAAGGAGCTAAGGACCCAGTGGAGTGGGATGACGAAAGCATGTCAGCTTTTGTGAAATTACGAGAATGTCTGTGTACAGCTCCTGCATTAGGAATGCCTGACTACTCGAAGGAGTTTGCACTGTTTTATGACACACGAGACAATTGTGCACTTTCAGTCCTGACCCAAACTCATGGTTTAACCAGACGTCCAGTAGCATATCTTTCCTCTACTTTGGATCCAGTGGCTGCTGGATTACCTGGATGCCTGAAAGCAGTAGCTGCAACGTGCATGAGTCTTGAACAGAGTGAATACATTATTATGGGACACCCTGTAACTGTGTATGTTCCACATGTAGTTGTAATTTTGCTGACCAGAACAAAAACCCAGTTTCTCACACCTAGTCGGCTGACTAAGTATGAGAGAATCCTTGTAGGTGCAGGAAATGTAACCATTGCCCGATGTAATATTTTGAATCCAGCTACCCTACTACAAAATTCACTCACAGCAGAAGTGAAGGGAGAAGTTAAACATGACTGTATTGATCTGACTGAGTACAGCACCAAACCACGCCCTGATATTAAAGAAGAACCCTTAACTGACAAAGATTATGAGCTGTTTGTAGATGGCTCATGCATGAGACATGAGGAAGGAGGTCTAAGCGCTGCTTATTCAGTATGTACTTTGGGAGGTCCAGTGGAAGCATCCTATTTGCATGGCGTTAAGTCTGCACAAATAGCTGAATTGGTTGCATTGGCAAAAGCCTGTAAATTTGGAAAGAACATGAAAATAACCATATACACTGATAGCCAATATGGTTATGGCGTGGTGCATGACTTCGGTCAATTATGTATGCAAAGGGAGTTTCTGACTTCTTCAGGTACTCCTATCAGAAATGGAAATTATGTGCAAGATTTACTGGAAGCAATCCAGTTACCAAAAGAATTGGCTGTGGTCAAGTGTGCTGCTCACAAATCTGGCAATGACAAAGTGACAGCAGGTAATCGATATGCTGACCAATTGGACCAACATTGTGCAAAATACAAAATGGCTATTAATAAAAAGATAAGGGGAAACGGAAACAGCTGCCAACTTATGATGCTAGAAGGAATAAACACATGGGAAGAAGTGAGAGATCTACAGGACGCAGCAGAGCCAAAAGAAAGGGAAAATTGGAGAAAATGTGGTTGACAGAGAAGGGATGAAGATGGTGTCATTGTTCACCTTGATGGTATGCCTGTGTTGCCAGACTGTCTGCTTGCTCCTATGGCTAGATTGATACACGGAGACACACATTTGGGAAGAGATGCTATGATTCGCATCTTTAGGCAGACATGGTTCAACTCGAGATTCAGAAACATAGCAGAAGCACTCTGCCAGAGGTGCCTGGTTTGTCAGAAATTCAATCCTGGAAAGAAAACTGTAGTTTTGCCAGGAAAGATTGGAAAGGCAGAACGCCCTTTCATACAATTACAACTCGACTTTATTCAGTTACCCCCTTGTCGAGGAATGAAGTACATCCTTGTCATTGTCTGTCTGTTTTCAAAATGGGTGGAAGCTTACCCTGATCGCAGAAATGATAGCATCACTGTAGCCAAACTGTTACTTAGAGAACTTATACCTCGGTACGGTTTTTCAGTCACAATTGAATCAGACAGAGGAGGGCATTTCCATAGCGAAGTAATAAGACAAATTTGTGAAGCATTCAAAATTACGCAAAAACTGCACTGTGCATATCGTCCAGAGGCTTCTGATGTGGTAGAACAACTGAATGGCACTATCAAATCAAGTAAGCAACCTGTGCAAAGTTACAAAGAGGGGTTGAAGCTTCTTTTGAGTCAAAATGTCTGATTCCTCTGTGAATGGAAGACCGAGATGAAGTTGTTTTAAAACATGCTATAAAGTATGTTTATGTAGTGTAGCATTAGTACTTATACTATGGATAGGACTAACAATAACTATTCCTTACATGATGAGTAGAGATACTAATTTATACCCTACCAAGCCAGTGACAACGGACACAGAAAAGCTGCAAACGAAAGATACACCACAAAGAGTAGATACACAGGAGAAAGCACTTAGCCTTAGCCAAACTAGAATGGACTTAGATGCACCAGATGAGGAAGGACTGCACTATAATAGAATCAAGAACAGAACTCATTTAAATGTATTTGCAAACCTTTTAGTACATTACGTAGAAGCAATGGAGATAGAAGACTGTTACGTCTGCATGAAGCTGCCTACTTCAGTAGCTGAGGGTGTGACATACCATCACTTGCCACTAACATATGGAATTTCCTGTAGTATTTTAGCTAGTTTATTCTATAAGAGAGGACCTTTACAGTATTATTACTCTAACTCAGATGTGATATTTTCTGAACTTCCTCTACGTAGTAACCTAAATCCTGTACATACTAAGAGTGATGTAACACGTTATATGGGTGAATACTTTCTAACTATAGGTACAATAGATTTAGGTGAGGCACACAGAGATAATTTGACATGTTCATTACACGAAGAAGAGGAAATGTTTCTAAATATGGCAGAGAAAAGAAGAGAAAGTTTCCAAAAGAAAGCAATGGATAAGAATCAGAAAATCCCTAAATGGGCTGAAAGAATAGAAAGCACATCAAATGGTGGAGCTAATGCTGCTATGTTGCTGGATTTCGAAAAGAAGGTGAAACTTTGTCTTCACAGAGAGAAGACTAGTTATTATAATAACATATTCATAGGGTCAAGTGAACGTGAACACAATTACAAGGTAATTGGGGGTTGTGGTTTCAAAAATGGGTCAGAACCTGTGTTTCCCGGAATCTATTATATAGGTGGGAACAAGGCTTATTTCAAATTACCAGACCATTGGTATGGAAGCTGTTATTTTGGTATTGTCTTCCCAAAGATATACCATGTAAATGAAGTCACTGGAAGCAATGAAGGAACTAACGGATTAATACGTAGTAATAGAGAAAGTGTTGGGAGAAATAATAGGTGATATATTTAGTGCATTGATACCTACAGGGGGAGTGGCTCTGAAAACACACAGAATCTTCAAATTTTCAACAGAAGTAGATTGGTTATCAACTCACACTGCTGGAGGTTTCCTGATGGTCAATACCGAATTGGTTGCGATCAGATCTATGGCTTTACAAAATCGACTTGCTCTTGACACTCTATTGGCAAAAGAGGGCGGAGTCTGTAGAATGTTGAAAGCGCAACATTGTTGTACTTACATTCCAGACAAAAGTGTTAAAATCAAGAAGTACGTGAAAAACATTACTAATTTGGAGAGAGAGCTCAAACCACTGGAGGTTGATAGTGCCTGGAAGAGATTAACTGATGGTCTCTCCTCTGTAGGTAGTTGGTTTTCTAATCTAGGTAAGAGTCTTGTGAGTAAAATACTGATGCCAATAGCGGGAATAGGTTTATTAGTGTTCATCATAATATTTTGCTGCAAATGTCGAAAGCACAAAAAGAAATATGCTGCGAATAAGCGAGGAGTAAAAAGAAATGTCGATGAGCTCGAATTAGAAGAAATTAATAATCAGATTTATAAGAAAATGAAAAATTCTCATTCCCAATAAAGGTGCTGAGAAAAAGCTAAATAGAAAGTTTGAAGAGATTGAAATGGGTGAAATGTGAAAGTTGGCATCTGGTGCCATTAATTGTGATGATTGTAAATATCATCAAAGAGGGGATTGATGGAGCAAGTATTCGCACGTGAAGCGACTTGCTTGAACTCATGAACCTCGAATTAATATTTATCAAGTAATCAACCTGTTTTGTTTTACTAATCTGCCCCTCGTCCTGTAGTGTAGTTCCTAGTTTCCCACTAGGCCCCGCGCATTGGAATAACATAAACAGTAGTATCGACGTGGAACTGCGGATATTCCAGGCCTCCACTGACTATGCTAAACTTAATTGGGTTGTGTTACCAACTAGCTCAGAGGTCACTGGAAACTTTCTTCTCTGCATAGGAAGTGATCAGCTTCCTTGGCACAGACAAGAAGGGATTCAGCTTTCCAACAACCGTTCAACATGACAACTTTGCTCCTCAGATCAAGAGTCGATCTCTAGGGTCGTGTGAAACAATAGACATAGATTTCACTCAGTCAGTCTAGTGCAGTTTACTTTCACAGTATGTAGAGAATAGAGAGACGGGCGTGTATCAATAAAGGGTTTAACATTTATTGAACAGTCTTTCTTCTCGTACAAGAGAAATGTATTGCCACAATTGCAATAACTGTTATTATAAAAAGTACGTACAGTAAGATAAGTATTGCGAAATAGAACTGTAAAAGCATTGATATGGTTTCTTAGCCATACAATGGTTTAAAAGTAATAAAACATATATACAGTCATATATACATTAGGCTAACATACTCAACTGGTGCTTCTAACTAAGCCTACCCCAGTGTGCCTGACCTAAGCCTAACACGTGGAAGGGGGAGTAAGTAAGTAGCTTAAGTTAAGTTGGTTTTGCCAAGGTTTGTCTCAAGAATTCTCGTCTAAGGGTTTAGTCAACACCATACCTCTGAATAGAATGATGGAGGATTGGTATCTCCTTCAGGGGTCTCTCTCGATATCCCAGTCACCCGCGAGGGTAAACTGGAAGCGCCGGGACTGGATTTCTCTGCACGAGAAAGGCAGCGGCTTCTCTCAGCGCGTCGAGGAAGGAGGGGTGACAGCGTCCGCGGGCAGCTGGGCTGGATGTCTTCGCAGAGGACGGCTGCACGGCTCCTCGAGCGTACTGAACCATAGTTCGCGCTGTAGCGGCGATAATGGTAATCAGCAGCTTCACCACCACAGGATAGCAGGCTGCAGCGACAGAGTGCTAGTTTTTACCAACACGGGGTCATGCAGGCAGCTGGCATCAGCAACAGGTTCGCTCCTTGCTTAAGGCAACGTTGGTAATATTTATACCTGACAGGTGCCGGGTTTGACGCAAGTTTGCTGGACATAAGACGTCAATTAAAGATGTCACTAGGAAGTGACAGTTATCAGTTGCTCATTAGAGTTCCATTACTAATCAAAACATAGCAAGCGGGGATTTCCAGGTTTGCTAAGTTTTTATCTTGTTGAAGAACTCGGAGTGTTATCTAGGAATATCAGATAGTGACTGCTGCTCTGTCATTGCACTAATTGGTCGCAAAGGAAGTAGCAGAGAGTCATGCTGGAATGTGGCTCTGTTCGTGTGAGGCCAGAGATTACTTTTCAGAAAATCGTACTTGAACGGTTATGCCAATATAGGGAATAAAGGGCTTTATAGCCGAATAGGGGCATAAGGTCACAGTATCGATCAGGAACCTAGATAAGCACGCAACACCCACTCCACGTCTACATGTCCATCAAAATTACTAAAACTAAGCAATAAGATGCATGTGTAACATTACCCACCCCAAAATACATAAATGCATTTGAAATAGGCGTACTTGTAATACATGGAATTTAGGTACTGTACGTTTTTTTTTAAAGCATAGTAATCATTCAAAAGGTATTGCATATGAAATCAATGAACGATTGCATAAAGAATTACACATGAAGTATCTCTGACAGAAGAAATGCGAGATAAATCATCACATAAAAATGCATTGTAATAACATGTGTGCTAGAGGCTGGTGTTATGTTGTTATGTCTCTAGATGTGTTTAGAAATAGAAGTGTGAAGCTTCTGTTCTCTAAGAATAGTTTTTACGTTAAGCAAAGAATTGTTCGTGCCAAAAAAGGTCAATTTTAGAAAAATTGTCCAATTCAAAGAAAATAGATTTTCCAAAGCTCCTGGCAGTTTTTGTTGATCAAAACTGAAGGCCGAATTCAGAGTTCATGGGAACGCTGTGTGTCGGAAAGCTTCTCAAAAGTTATTGTTTCTCTATGGGTGAGAACATCGTATCAGACAGGCTCGCAAAGAATTGGTCTACAAAATCAGGTGATAGTTCAACCAAATTAGATAGCGCTGTAACTTGGCAGGTGTGAGAATGATTGCTGTCATCGAAGGCAGGACCAGCAATGCTCACAGAACGTTGTACCTGGATGATGTTGCTTTTGTCACTCGCTCCACTGTTACCACTTGGCTGTAGTACAGGAGTCTCCACGAATGCCGTCATCAGGATTGGTAGCCGCTGGGGACAACACAATGCGTGAGCCGTTATTGGACTTAGCAAAGTATCGACGTCCATTGGTACTGCTGATGGAAGTGAAAGACAGATGTCCAACACGCATTCCTCGCCACAAAGCATACACCGTAGCACAGGTAAAATGCAATTTTGCCATATCGGTCTGAATGAAAGGAACCAGGTCATATTTAGATCTCTTAGCCTGGCCAATCCGAGGACGTTAGTTATCCTGTCCCTGTAGCGCATTGCTAGGATTGTCTCTTCCATTCCCATGGGAGCTATGTCTGAGCCGAGGCTTGCCATAACGTAGCAGGATGGTCAAAAATAGAATCCCTGCGATGAGTCCCAAAAATAGTGGAATACCACCAAAAATGGAGTGCACGAAATTAGGAAAGATTCCCAAAATTGCCTGGAAGGGTGTTAGCAGTCCCGTAAAGACTGTCTTAAATATGCCTGGGATGCTTGTTGCACTAGACATGTTAAGGAGTTGGCTGAACATTTCTACGAAATGCACGGGGCAATTTGTTGATAAAAGGTCATGGACTTCAGTAGCCGTCCTTGCGACTAGAAGATCATACGTCTCTTTAGATGACGTTATAGGCACTGTTGTCTGTAAAAGTACAGATTTCATTTTGCTTAATGTATCAATTCGTATAGAATAGAGATTCAGACGAGGCCAGAGGGGAGTCACTATGTCTGGAGGCCCGCTCGGGAACAATGCTTGCATGCAACATTTGACCATGGACGTTACTTGTACTAGATAACTTTTCCCTGGCGCGAGGCCACAGCACCTGTGATCCGTTCTAAGAATGTAACTCCCGTTCGCGAGTTGCATAAAGAAGGGCTCTATCTGAGTTGCAGGTGTGACTAGCTGGTGGCATGAAAGGTTGTTTGAATTTCCATCACATGCTCCGTGTAAATTAATACCCTGACACAAAAGTATACCGCTTAGTGAGTGTTTACAGTTGTCACCACTAAGAAATACATTTTTGTCGCTGTCACTATAGCAAGAATGAGTGTATGGTAATTTCCATTCGGATTTTACATATCCCTTACCCAATTGTTCATATTGGCCAGCAGGTATGTACTCAAGGCATTTATGAAATCGGAAAGTTGTTATTGGAATTGTGATAATTCCGTGTATTATCCATTCAATGACAGGGCTCTCTGACATTGTCAATGATAATCTCTCGAGTTTCTCGATGCTCAAGATTGTATAGTCTGCTCCTTTCTGTGCCAAACTGATCTGTTTATCAGTAAGGTTAAAACTGGAAAATAATGACGTTGTGTTGATTAAACGCCAAGGCACATAGCCTGAACGAAGATTTTGCAGCGTCCAGCCTAGTTCTATAATAGAGCGTAATTGAGACTGGCCATGTTGTAACATTAGCAAATCTCTGTCTATCACATCAAAGGCAGAGGATACAATATTGTCCAAAGAATATATTCTGGAAGACAGAGTCATTAACCCATTGTCTACTACAGAAAGTGATTTCTCCAAATTAATACGATCAATTTCTCGTATTTTTTCAGCAGTTTCAATTTGCGTTACTTTCCAAGCCTCGTTGTAAGCAGCATAGATACTGGTCGCTATGAAACGCTTTTGACGCTGTTTGCGTGGTCCAAGAATGAAATCGCGCAAATCAGCACCATCTTTTAATAAAGACAAGTGTTGCTTAATTTCAGCCAGTGTGGATGAAGTTAGCCATTCTAGGCAGAGTTTCCCTACACTGTATGTTGTTATAATCCCTGGATGTTGTCTCTGGGAATATCTAGGGTCTAATCTGGTCATTTTTAAACCCTGTGTTTTATTCAGGAACCTATCTTGACAGCTATTTGTGTCTGTAGGCCAGATTAACCACTTTTTCCAATCAGGATGTGTTCTGTTGAAATGTAAAATTTGTGACACGTCTAACTCAATATCAGCTGTTGCATTTTCAGGTATTGGCTTTGGTATAGACGGTGTTTTAAGGTCTTTGATCTTAGCTAGGCCAAGACAAGATGTTTGGTGTACAATGTCATTTAAAAATAACATTTGTTCTGGTATCATGCAGGTTCTAAATAGTGCTTCTATGCCTTGCACCTGCCAATCTTTTGTACCCCAAATTGTTTTCGTTTCAATATTATTTTTCCAATAATCAAAACCAAATGTCATCATTTTGTCATAAAATGCTTCTGAATATATCAATTTAGAATTTGTCAGCATTGTTTTCATTCCTGTTTTATCTAACAGTTTGTAATAAAACGTTTCTGCATCACTGGTGTTAAACCCTGAGAAGTATTTGAATTTCTCAAAAAATGTTTTAGAACTGCTTTTAGGTGGTGTAGAACAATGTTCCCATTGATTATACATAAAAACATTTCTAGGCTGTGCAGATTTATGCAAGTAATGATCCCCATAATGGGTGTAACAGAATAACTGCTCATAACTAGATGAACCTTGTAAATAATCATGATCTGTGAATCTAGCTGACATTACTAAATCAGACATCGTGTCATTAATACTGTTAAAGTCCCAATCATCAGAGAATGTACTTGGTGTCACAAAGTCACTTAAGGAAACCTTTAGTTGATGAGGATACTTCAGGATTTCGACCGGACCATAGATCTCATAGTCTGTTTTCTCCCATACTACCCCACCAGGTATTGGAATTGCTGTGACATTTACAGTTGACAGTTCTCTTTTCTTCACGTGGGATGATCTGTGTGGTTTCAGGACTAGGTTGATGTTCTGATTTGCTGTGTCCATTGTAATATATTTTCCTTCAATGAATTTTCCCAAACACAGTACCATGATGAGCCAAAGCAGGAGGAAAAATACACCTAGACCGAACCAGAACTCTAGCCAAGGGGAAATTAGGTAGATTTCCTTCAATTGATGAAAGAGTTCCGTTGCTTTTTCTTTAAAAGACTTTTTTGTTTCTGGCATCACTTCGGGGTCATTTAAATCTTCAGAGAAGTTGTCGAAGTTGATGAAATAACCAGAGGCAGTTCTGTCAATTGATGGGATTGTTCTTTCAATCTGTCTCTCCGTAGCACTTTCTGATGCCACATTAGTGTAGACTGGTGTTGTTTCTTGACAAACTGTTTCAATCTGTGTTTCAAGAGGCACGAGTTCCATGGCATTATTGCATAGTCCTTCATTGTGCACTGCAGGCTGATCGAATGTGATTAGTCTTTCAGTTTGAACCTCTTGGATTGTTGCAAGTTTGGGTATTCTGTTGTTTCTTGGGAGTCCACTGGGCCTACTGTTGATTATAGGCCACATGCTTGTGGTTTTACCAGATCGATGGACACGACTCTGTTCTCCTTTTTACCAGCAAGGGGCGGTAGCACAACTGATCTTGTTCCGGTGACTGCTAAGACAGGTACTGCTTTTCTGTAAGAAGGCCCAAATTCCTTCTTAACCGCGATCTTTTCTCTGACTAGATCCCCAATCTTTGGAATCCAGACAGGCCTTGCTGGGGCTGTTGCGGGTGGTGCCTCGTCAGTGGTATTTGGCTGTTGCTTTAACTTTATGTTGCTTAATGATTTTCTTGTTTCATTCAGTTCCTGTAAAACAGCCAAACGGTCTTTTACTTCAAACTGCTTTGTTTCTGCTTGTACCACTGACATCTGACTATCGAGGTCCTGAACGTTCATTCTAATTCCGAACAATAGTTCGTATGGGCTGAAACCTTTTAGAGAATTTCTTGGCATGTTGTTAAGACTAGTCTGGACACTTATTAAATGTTTGACCCACCCAGCGCCTGAACCTAATACCTTCGCTGTTATAGATTGCTTTATGTCCCGGTTTTTTCTTTCTATCACACTTGTGCGACGGACAAGAATACCACAACCCAATTCCCATGCTGGCCCTGGCCTCCTCATAAGCTCGAGAGCTGAAAGCAGGACCCTGGTCAGAATGGAACGTGGTAATTGCGTATGTGCCGATATGGACTCGCTAATCTTTTATAACCGTTCTAGCGTCAGCCGAGCGCTGGGGACCTCATTTTTTTTAAGTGCTTTTCGTCTTAACTATTAATAGGACGCAGGATGGGGTGTAGGCAGCGTTACGCTCTTTCTGACTGGTAGCCGGTAGCAGGGTTCGCTACTGCGATCCCTATTGCAGTTTTCACAGTTGTTTGCATATATTTGGTGTTCTACACTCATTCCCGGCCACCAGAATACTGATTGTAATTCAGTCAGTGATTCCTTGATCTCTCTGTGCCGTAGACCCAAACCCATGTGTGCGTCTGCTATTAAAAATATTCTCCTGTTCATGTTTGGAATTACTCTATCCCCCACTCCAGGGATTCGAGCAAAAGGAACGGAGTTTGCATCGACTATGTATGCATAATTGAGTGGATAGTTTACGGGTAGTGCTGCACAGTCGCCTTTTACGGTCGTTTTTACTGCCAGCATTGTTTCCCCGTCTATGTACTTATCTGTACGCTTTTTTGTGGCTACGGGAGCCGGGTTAGTTGCTTCCGCGGTGGCTTTATTAGCCAATGAATTCCCTGCAACGTGAACGCCATCACGTTGAAGACTCTGTGCGTGAATCACGTGAGTCTTTTGTAGTTCTTTACTTAAAAGAGCTACCTCGTTCCAGAGCAATTTATGCTTTATTGTGGCACCTGTGTCATCTTTGTAGTCGTTTTCAATCCAACTCTGTAGCTTATTGTTGTAAGAGTTGACGCAAAAATGAGAATCGCACACGATAAGTGTGGGGAATTCGCGTTCTGCATTTTCGAGCGCCATCTTTAAAGATCTGATTTCAGTTCTCTGAACCGAACAGTTTCTTACAGATTCAGTTTTTGTTACTTTCGGTCTGAATTTACCGCACAGCCAACGACCTTTAATGATCGCACATGCTGCATCGTAGGATTTTCTCTCTACGTTGAAATGCTGTACAAAGCTATCTGTATAGATTATACAGGCGTATTGTGGGAGAGGCAGGATTTCGATTGGCAGAGGATATTCTTCTTCATATTCTAAATCATTCAGTTCTTTGTATTGCGGGGCGAAATAGTATTTCACGTCTTCCGCTCCAAGAGAATCTATGCACTGTATCCATTTCGGGTCCAGTGACACTGTAGGCAGGTTTACTGGGCTGAATAGCGCCTCGAAGGCGGATTCCGCTGTAAGGATATTAATCCGTTTGCCGTGTGCTAGTTCTCGTTCATTTGCTAATGCGATTTGCACAGCGTTCACAGTTCTTTCTGTGTGACTGAATGTTTTTTCTGCTTGTGTGTACAAGTGAGATTTAATTGAAATAGGTACCTTTTCTCCCTCATTAGAGGTTAGGTACGTGAATCCGCATCTTCCTGGGATGACTCGGATTACAAGATCGATCGTGTTGTCACGTGTATCTAATTTTGTTTTTGCTAACATGTCTGTTTGCAGTGATCTCAAAATTTCTGTGTGTTTTTGAGTCCAATTGATTTGTTTTAAATCAGGTTTTATTAGTTCGTAGAGAGGTTTAACCCTCTCTGCGTAATTTAGTATGTAAGTTCTTCCGAAATTCAGAAAACCTAGTATGGATTGTAAATTCTTCAGCGTTTTTGGAGCTTGGAGTACAGCGCACTTCTCTAAGAAGTTGTCCGCTAGGCTTTTCCCTTCACTTGATAATTCGTACCCTAAGAACAGTACTGTCAGATGGGCAATTCGGGACTTTTTAAAGTTGAATTTGTAACCCTCTGCTGCGAACCCAAGTATAATGGTGTTCACTCTTTTCAAGTGAGTATCCAAGTCGTCGTCTGTGAGATAAATATCATCTACGTAAGACAATGCTTCATCATCATAGATTTGTAGTAACTCTGTTACCCTAGCTGAGAATAGTCCTGGGCTGTTCTTGAACCCCTGTGGGAGTCGACAGAATTTTTTCTGTGACCCAAATGCGGAGAAAGCGGTCAAGTACCTGCTTTCTGGTGCAATATTTTGACAAAAGAAACCATTAGAAATGTCTAATGTCGTTTTGTACTTTTTCCTAACTATGTTATTCATTAGGGCTGCACTATGCGAGTTTTGTACTGCAAAAGTTTTGCAACATGTATTAAGGTGTCTGTAGTCCAAAACTAGACGATATGAATTGTCTGGCTTGGAGACAGGAAACAAAGGATTGTTCATTTGAGAGGTGCATGTTTCAATCACCCCCTGGTACTCAAGTTGATCTAAGATCTCCCTGACTTGTTTTTTAGCTTCTTGCTTTATGGGATACTGCCGTTGGGCAGTTGGTTCACTTTTTAGTTGGATTTTGTGAGGCGGTGAATCCTCATCCCATCCTACATGATTTTTATATAATGCAGGTGCCTGGGCCACTGCCCATTTCCTTGCATATGTGTATTTTTTATGAATCGGAATGTGATTCGAGAAGGCAGGCATAATCACTTCTTCGCCACGAGGGCACTCCCTGACAAACTCTGGTGGCCAATCTTTTTCAGCTAACAGAATATCATAGCCTTTTGAGAGCTTATCCCAAAATAGACCCTTAATTTTCCTAGTCTTATCACCCTCTATACGCAATGTTATTTCGTATATTTTATGGGGCTCGCTAAGTCTGGCGTCGGCAGTTTCAACCTGAATGAATTCATTCGTGTCCACTGTCTCCAGATGACTCATCAAGATCTTGCGCGCTATACTGATTTCTGCTGCACTGTCCAACATTGTCAATGCCCACTCCCCGTTTTTCAACTGTGTCCTCAGTATTCTCGGCATGGTTGATTACTCTAATACTGGCTACCTTCTTTTTCTGAAATTGAGATTTCTTATTTTGAGCAGGTTCCTTGTCTTTGGACTTGGTGTGCTCTCCTGGGTCTGACCGTCCTCTTCTTTCCGAATTCTGTGGAAAAGATCGAGAGGGACGTGTATCAATACTTTGATATCTATCAGGTTTTTTTATATTATCCCTATTTCTAAGGTTATATCTTTTCTCAGAGGGCTCCCTCTGGGGAGACTGGCGTTCTCGAGTCGGAGTTCTTTCCCTCCGTCGAGGAGACCTTCCTCTGGACTGGAAAACTTTTTCCTTGGGAGTGGATTGTTTATTTCCATCCCAGCTCTTTTTAGGAGTGTTTAAATTATTTTTAATAAATAATTTTTCAGGATTTTCGAGCAGTTGGGGCTTAACTGGTTTCCCACCCAAGCTGTCTCTACCTAATTCTTCATAGCATTTTTCTATGATTTTTGCAAGCTCAACAGGATCTTTTATATCTGTTTCCCTCAACTTCTGGCGAATCGCCACAGATGCTGCTTCTCCCTTTATGTTGGCTAATAATATAGCCGTGACCTGCTTGAAATCTTTCAGTAATTTCATACCTAGATTTAAAGCGGGTTCTGGACCGAATTCATTTTGAATCTGTTTTAGCACTTCTGGTATTACCGCCATAGACGGAACACCGTGTGTTTTTGTGTAAATGGAAGCAAAGACTGTACCCCAAGTGTCACAGTCCTCCACGTGTGGTGCGATTCCCATAGGAAGGCAGATGGTCAAGATTCTGTGTTTCTCAATAGGGGTAGTATCAGGAAATACTGCCTCTATTTGAGTGATTTTCTGGGCTAACCAGAAAGGAATTTGTTCCCGTTTTACGGGTGTTTTACCAAGACATGACTGTATGTTCTGTGGTGTAATTTTATTTGTGTTCCCCTGATGAGGGGTCAGCTGTGGTACATTAACAGCTGGCTGGACTGTTGCAGTCCGCATTACATATTGGACTAATTGCCTATATATTTTTATTAATGTGTTTAGCTGTGCTAACAGCTCTTCTCTAGACATTCTTGCAATGTCAGGATGTGGTGTGTAGCTGGCTAGAACCGGCCACGTGGCTCCTGGTCTACCTAGTGGACCGAGCCTAGTTATTTGATCATTGTGTTTTAGGGCGCCATTAAACCAGAGCAGGTGCTCTTGAAATTTAAGTGGAATTTCAACCTCCTCGAAAGGGGCGTACTCATCCGGAGGTTCATCTATTTTGTAATAGTGAAACTCTTGTGTTATAGCGTTTACCGCTGGAAAGTTTATCCATGAATAGAATACCTCTGTCTGCCGATAATCGTGAGCCTCTATCACGAAAATTACTGTACCACCTTGAGGTGGCAGTCCGTTTTCTATAAGTTTTAAAGTTATAGATCTTCTTAACTGGACCGGGATGATAATAGCACCCGGGTCTGTGTATTCGGGACCTTGCTGAGTCGCATCTGCTGCGGCCCCAGAGGTTCCGTTTTCTGGCATTGTAAAAATGCGAGGTTTGCAGAGTAGGTCTCCAAGGAGACAAAGATTAGATGCACAATATTTTGGAACACTGTATCCTTCAACGTTGAATAAACCAGAGCTTTACATAGGAATCTCTTCCTACTAAGGTCGGGCGGATTTTAACCTTTCACCCACTCCAGACGTCTATTGGAGTATTTTACGGGAGAAAGGGGTGTGAAATATGCACGACTGAGTTACTCTATAAGTCTTGCGTTAGTTTATCGCCTTACCAAACGTTAGGGCGCCATGTAGTGTAGTTCCTAGTTTCCCACTAGGCCCTGCGCATTGGAATAACATAAACAGTAGTATCGACGTGGAACTGCGGATATTCCAGGCCTCCACTGACTATGCTAAACTTAATTGGGTTGTGTTACCAACTAGCTCAGAGGTCACTGGAAACTTTCTTCTCTGCATAGGAAGTGATCAGCTTCCTTGGCACAGACAAGAAGGGATTCAGCTTTCCAACAACCGTTCAACATGACAACTTTGCTCCTCAGATCAAGAGTCGATCTCTAGGGTCGTGTGAAACAATAGACATAGATTTCACTCAGTCAGTCTAGTGCAGTTTACTTTCACAGTATGTAGAGAATAGAGAGACGGGCGTGTATCAATAAAGGGTTTAACATTTATTGAACAGTCTTTCTTCTCGTACAAGAGAAATGTATTGCCACAATTGCAATAACTGTTATTATAAAAAGTACGTACAGTAAGATAAGTATTGCGAAATAGAACTGTAAAAGCATTGATATGGTTTCTTAGCCATACAATGGTTTAAAAGTAATAAAACATATATACAGTCATATATACATTAGGCTAACATACTCAACTGGTGCTTCTAACTAAGCCTACCCCAGTGTGCCTGACCTAAGCCTAACACGTGGAAGGGGGAGTAAGTAAGTAGCTTAAGTTAAGTTGGTTTTGCCAAGGTTTGTTTCAAGAATTCTCGTCTAAGGGTTTAGTCAACACCATACCTCTGAATAGAATGATGGAGGATTGGTATCTCCTTCAGGGGTCTCTCTCGATATCCCAGTCACCCGCGAGGGTAAACTGGAAGCGCCGGGACTGGATTTCTCTGCACGAGAAAGGCAGCGGCTTCTCTCAGCGCGTCGAGGAAGGAGGGGTGACAGCGTCCGCGGGCAGCTGGGCTGGATGTCTTCGCAGAGGACGGCTGCACGGCTCCTCAAGCGTACTGAACCATAGTTCGCGCTGTAGCGGCGATAATGGTAATCAGCAGCTTCACCACCACAGGATAGCAGGCTGCAGCGACAGAGTGCTAGTTTTTACCAACACGGGGTCATGCAGGCAGCTGGCATCAGCAACAGGTTCGCTCCTTGCTTAAGGCAACGTTGGTAATATTTATACCTGACAGGTGCCGGGTTTGACGCAAGTTTGCTGGACATAAGACGTCAATTAAAGATGTCACTAGGAAGTGACAGTTATCAGTTGCTCATTAGAGTTCCATTACTAATCAAAACATAGCAAGCGGGGATTTCCAGGTTTGCTAAGTTTTTATCTTGTTGAAGAACTCGGAGTGTTATCTAGGAATATCAGATAGTGACTGCTGCTCTGTCATTGCACTAATTGGTCGCAAAGGAAGTAGCAGAGAGTCATGCTGGAATGTGGCTCTGTTCGTGTGAGGCCAGAGATGACTTTTCAGAAAATCGTACTTGAACGGTTATGCCAATATAGGGAATAAAGGGCTTTATAGCCGAATAGGGGCATAAGGTCACAGTATCGATCAGGAACCTAGATAAGCACGCAACAGTCCGACATTTTTGGGTGTCCGAGAGACGCTTGCTTATGTGTCTATTAATATTAATACGCTTGCAACCTAAAATGGCCGCTGCTACGCAGGAATTTAGACTGCGCATGCGGCGGTCATACCCATGTGACGTGACGTATTCGATGTCTTGGTGGAAAACTGTTTGCACTTGCGCAATAGAGCTAAGATGGCTACTCTGTGTTCTCATATGCTTGAAGCTTGCATTACTGCTTTCGCTAAGCTGTTCGTTCTGCTTAATCCTAATGCTATAGTTTATTATAAAGTAATGGGTATAGTATAGTGATTCATGGTATACAGTGAAAATATTTATTCTGTGTTCTAAAACTGTTTCTTTTCCATTTTATGTTACACTTTGAAACTTGGCCTGTCATATTACGCTGTACTCCATCTTAAATGAAACTGCGTCTGCGCGAGATCCGCGAGTCTCCAGGACAGTGACCTTTGAATCCCCGCCAAGGAGCTGACTGACTGAGAAGATGCTGCTGGGAACTTCACCTAATGAACTCTAGACGAATACAATGTATTTGTAAATAGAACATGCATTGTTATGTGAACTGAAGACATCATGAGGACCCAAATTTAATGGGCGGGAACCTTAATTTGAATAAGAGACGGCAAATTCTGAAATATTAGGCGGTGTGATGACTTGTCCTCCTCCTTTGTCCAATCAAAATTGGGGATCCTTACACTTGCAACATTGGGGGGTGGTACACTGCCCTGAAAAACAGTATAACTAGCGTAGTTTTAGCTAGAGAAATTGTCCGACTTGTCCGAATAGCTGACCTGTCACTGACCCAACGCACTCAATAGGTGACTGATACAGAGAGCTGCGGAGCACTCTGTCGGGGGTTCGAGAACCCAATCGGGGTTTTGGGAAGTGAAAGGGCTGGCGAAGCACTTTGCTGATAAAAGTTATAACCCAATCAGGGTTTTGGCGTATTCCTTGCAAAGAGGGAGTAGCGCAGGCGTTGCAACCGAAGCTGCAGGTGTTGGTCTTAACCTTTGGTGAACCGGTCCTGATCCAAATTCTGGGGTTATCCTGTCCTGACTGCCCATGAGCTGCACCTGCTCGCCTACTGGCACGTAAGTCCTTTGGGTTCTTCCCGTCTTTTCCAACTGACCCGTGGCCAGGGTTGGTCTTCACTCTATCCTAGGTAAATATAAGTCTGTATGGGTGTTGATTTATTATCTTGCATTCCTATCTCTTACCCTACCCGAATTTGCAAAGTTTGCTTACTTGCAAATGTTCCGTTTCTTTCCCCGTCCCTTGGTAAATGAGACTTTCACGTGTTTCATTGACTGTTAGTGTGTTCCACTTTTCTACCCACCTTTAGACAAATGCAAAATTGTTTCTATATAGTATATGTTCCTTTTCTCACCCTCCCTTTTAGGAGATAAACTGAATTTAATAGTATGCTCCACATCTTACCTTCCCTATAGTATTGAGCTAATTTAAATCTCAAATTGCAATAAGTTCCTCTTTAAACTGCCATCTGAATTGCGAAAGTCTTTGGGTTTAGTATGTTCCTTTTCTTTACCCTCCTTTTAATCAAGTTGCGAAAGTCTGTGTTCTAAAATTAGCATGTTCCTTGTTTCTACCTTCCCTTTATTTCAAGTTTCTAAATGATTAGCATACTCTATCTTATTCATAGCTATACGCTGTTTATGATTTTGATTATAGATAGTCTCATTGCTTTCAATATTCTGCTTATGACATATGATGATGATGATGATTAGATAAAAGTTTGAACCTACCCAGAGTCTGTGGTTATTTCATTTTACAAATGTTATAAATGTTCTTGAGTACCTGACTTAAAAACTCAACTCCCTGATCCAATGTGCTTAGGTTTCTAGTATCTACATTGCTAGGTTATAGATATAGGAATTAAGAGATAGAATCACAAAATATACTGATAGTAGAGCGTGAGTTACCTAAATAATGTTAAGGTAAAGGATTAGAAATTATGGGCCCAAGTGAGTATTAGTAAAAAAAATCCTAGCTGGGTGACTTGCGCGCTCTATCAGTATACCCAGCCGATAAAATCAATGTCCAGTTGGAGCTTTACTTTTTTATAAAAGAAAAGTACTTCAATACACGCAAGAGAATTATATTACACATAAAACTAGGATAAACAGGGAAAACCAGATGTCTCTACAACCCTCTGGGCTAGAGTTCTGACCCCAAACAGTATTATAGCGCCTAGACGTTAAACACTATAAAAACACAGGTAACATGTGGACACATAATTAGCATTGCATCTGACAGATTATGTTGCACAGGGTTACTCTCATTCGCTAGACCCATGATACCAATCATTGTAATGAAAGGATATTGTTTCAGCATATGATGGGAAGTAAAAGGTTCTTGATCAGCCCCATAACCCCCACCCAAAGCAATAGATGTGCCCTCCTGTCCTGAGTGAGGACACTGCTCTAGTGGCACCAGGCATCTGATCACAGGTGCCTGATGTCTTTGCACAGTTTACTGGATTCCCACTGCTGGTTCTCTGACTGATGCTGCTGATTCCCTTGCTCCTCATCAAAGTAGCACATTCCTTTGCAGCATAATCCATCAGTCATAGAGAAAACATTCTCAAGTTCCAAACGTGGTGAGCAAGTTTCTTACCTCACACAGTAGGTTGCGGCTGGCTTCCTTGGATGGACTGAGTGCAAGCCGCTTCTTCAGAATCATAGACCAGTCTTGAACAACAACTGACTGCTAAGGTCAGACTTTTATCATCTCTGATTGATAGGCTGATCCAATCAGAGGGTCTACTACTATTGAATCCTGGGTGCCTCTCCAATCACAAGGTACATTTAAAGGTGTTCACTGCGTGAGCAAAGCACGCAAAGGATGACCCAATGTCTTCCCTTGTACCCTATTCCCAAAAGAAAAATAATTGGCCCCGTGGATACCTTATCCAGGAACCGAAATGAAACTGTCACCTGCAAGAATGAAATGCTGACTTTACTATGCAAAAAAACATAAAAATCCAGCCCACCAAAAGGCCCGAAACATAGGAAGGGCACAGAGGAAAAGAACTAGCTTGCAGCTAGAGCCTGTCAGCAAAACATATTTTGCCTACTGAGGCAAATTCACTTTAGGTGGTTTAGAGGTAATTAAATACCAAAGTCTAAAGTTTAAAGACTATGAAGATCGCTAAAAGTTTCCTAATGATGGCTAGAAAGCTGCACTCTGGAAGGACGATATCTACAAGAGTAGGCACGAAAACAAAGTTCAATCCACTCAGAAATTAATCTCTTCACTTAAATGCCCTGAAGGGCTGCAATTCAATCCCTGCTTTATTATACTCTGTACTCTGAATCATTACAATGTTTGGAAATAATGTTATCCTCTATCCTATTGTTACAGAAAAGTCTGTAAGCAACTCTTTTGGATTCCCTATCAGCAATTTCTAATAGCTGGTTCGTAATGAAGGTGAGGACTGTGCCAGGAATTCAAATCCACAAGTTAAATCTAAAGAGGTGGGCAAAAGTGTCTCTTCAATTGTACTTTATCAGAAAAATAATTTAAATCCAAAGTCATCCTGCAGGGGCTCTGGGTCCCACGCAGGCCAAACACAGTGTGAAAAAAGGAAGGAGAGTTGCAATAAGAGGCATAATAGAGAGAGGATGGAGACCTACTGTCTAAAAAACCCTACTTGATTGCCCTTTGGGCTTCATGGCTTGGCAGTTCGGGCAGGACTTGTCCCCTGAGGCACAGGGCCAAGACTGATTTGCATATAGCTGTGTCTGAACTAGGGTGGCGAAGTGAGCTAAAGAACGATGATGGATTCAACACAGATCTGTGATTGGGGGTGAGTCTAAAAAGTTTCAGCACTCCGTCCATCATCTCCTTGTGTTTGCATTCTTCAGAGTCAAGTGACTTAATGTCTGACTCCTCCGACACAGGCCATAAGGGCACTTTATACCCAGTCTTTCAGGGCAAAGTGGCCAATAAAGCTTTGAAAGCCAGGTCTGAAAGCCCCCCTGAAAAATGGTGGAAACAAATTGAAAACGAAATAAAACAATGAAGGATATACAAAAACCGTCTCACAAATTAGGCTTTGCTCCAATATAGATGCCAATAAAGGAAAAGGAAACAGATAAAAATGTTTCAGTCGTGATTTCTGGCAATGACTCGGTCACTGTATTGGTAGAATGTGCTTCACATGCTGATTTGGTCCGAATAATTGATGGTCCGCCAAATGGTGAAACTACTTCTGTTCACTTGATTGACCCCCTTAATCTGCAAGCCAAGGCCTTTTCATTGTATGACCAGTAATATTGGTAAAAGTATGAAAAATCCATCTGTACAAACCATTCCTTATGCCCGAAGTGTACCATTTATTTAGGATTGTATTGTACATTTTAACGATCAGGAAGCACCAATAAATAGATCTTTTTGTTGAGTTGTTTCTCCAATGTAAAAGGTACTGAGGATGGTGCAAAGTAGTAATATACACTTAGTTCAAATACTGAATTCGCTTTCAGGCTATAGTGAGAGTCACTTTTAACTCAAAGGTAGTAGTGAATCTAATTTTGCTAAATTGAAATTACTTTCTCAGCAGTGGTATCAATGGCATCCCTTTCCTGCTTAGAAATGATAAATGCAATTGCCTTCAAAATAAGGATGATGATGGTTGTTAAGTGAATGCTATGTCCTCTATCCCTAATAAAGAGGTGATGTTGGAGAAAGCAAAATCTATGGTAGTGTCTGTATGATAGGTGGGTATCCCTCTTAGATACGGAAGTTGAGCTGATTCTCATTGATGCTAGGGGATGAGGTCAGAAGGGGAAACTGGCTAGATGGCGCTCTCAATTTCAATAGCCCTTTTGGAAACATGAGTCATCAGAGTAAATAATAATGATTTAAAAGTGGCTTCCTGGAATATGGCAGGTCTCTTTTGATCAAAACAAATTAGCTTTCTTAAATAGCTTTGATGCTGGCATTATTTATATCCAGGAAACCTGTCAAACCACATACTGTGACATGAACAACTATTATATATTTAGCTGTCGAGCTTATCCCTATAGGAGGGGACATGCTAGTGGGGAGTAGCAATACTATTAAAGAATAGGCATAGTTTGTCTCATAATAGCATTATTCACACATCAAATCTAGGCCAAGGTGTTAAAATTAGCAGGAATTGTCGGCAATGCTTGGGTGAATCATTGATCATTGTAAATGTATATATCCCCCAATGCCTCTCGCACCCCTTTGATTAAAGCACTATTTTCATTAATAACTGAGATTATGGAACTGGAGGAATGTGAACAAGTAATATTAAAAGGAGATCCTAACTCTAAACCGTACAACCAGGCACCAAGGGTATTTGCAGACTTAGATAGGGAAAAGGCTATAACAATTACCCCCGCTGCACTACCAGAAAAAATAAAAACAGACAGAGGAGCTTATCCTCTGGGACTCGTTGAGAAAACAAGAATGTTTGGCCGTGAATGGTAGAATTGATGATGATATTCCTCATACATATATATATACATTCCTAAAAAAGGGCTATCTATCATCGATGTTTTAACTGTCCTTTATCCTGTTTTTAGCTAAATCTCTGAAGTGAATGTAACTGACAACTCTTTTAGTGACCACTAAGTCCTCTCATTTTGGTTAGATTTCCCACTGGCAGGAGTGAGCTCATGGAACTACAACGAGGAGACAGTGAGGTTTAATAAGGCCAACAGTAAAACTCACTGAAGGCCTAAAAAAATTATTAGGTAGAAAGAGTCATTAATTGCAATCTCTATGGATAGGCAAGCAAAGTATTTTGATGTTAGATACGCTACAAAAATACGATTCGTATAGGGCACAAGTCCTAAAACAAGAAGGGGGGGGGACTAACCTAGATAGGCAGTATGGAAGTGACATCACGGCGTACGACAGCACATCAATGGCATCACAAGCCACGACTTTACAGGAAGTGGCATCACAAGAAGTGACATAAGATCTAAAGCCCTTACATATATATTTACAATCCTTACCAATAATGGACTGAAAACAGGGGTGTCTTGTGGCCTCAGTATAGTTCTCTATATATCTCTGACTCGCCTCAGTATTTCTATAGCATCAAGGTAGATCCCTCAAGAACAGGGGGGTCATCCCCTGCCGAGGTTGTTATATGCAGATTACATCATTAGATTTAACGTCCAAGGGCCTCAATAGTTGCGTGTGATCTTTCCACCGGTTTGCTGATTCCCATTTCATGAAAATTAATGTTTATAAAAGAAATTAAAATTCAAGCATGGACTAAAAATTTCAACTGCCTCGTGTATTGAGAAGAAACTACCAAAAAATGTGACTTGGAACCTTGATAATGTAATCCATTGCTTCTTGATGTTATTACGATTGAATATCCTCCCCTTAAAATCCTTAACCACTAAGTGGCCAAGGACACCGGTTAAGGGTACAATATGTGATTATTGTAACAAGGGTATACAGGAGGTCAATACTGTATGATTTGCATGTGCTGCACTGCACTATCAGAGTCGTCAACTATTGAGGCCTTTATTTTAAAACATAATGTATGCACTGTGGATGAAGCCTGCCAATTGTTATTTTTTCCAGTTAATGAAATCATCTGTCAAAATAACTTAGATTTTTTCTAATGGTTTTTAAAGTTGTACTTAAGTGTATTATATTTATGAAATGCTGTTAAAATATCTTGTGGACATTTTGGTAGATCTAAATCTTGAACAAAGAACATTGATTGACTGACTGACAAACATTTTGATTCCAAACCTTGTGAGTGCCTGGTCAGGTTTCTGAGACAGTGACATCTGCAGAAACGTCAGTGCTTCTTTGTGCTTTTCTTGTAGCAACAGCAGCCGTCCCACATGCAGGTTGTAAACCCAGCTGCTGGGATTCAGAGAAAGCGCGTCTTGGTACTTGAGGAAGGCCTGCATCAAAGGACTTGTCTCATCTAAGGAGAGTCCTCCGGCTTTCACGTCCTTCGCCATGTCATTGCAAAAGGAAACAAAAGAAATACACATTTTGAACAAAAATGCAAAAGAAATTGACACTATCACTTTTTATAAAAACGAGTACCAATATCAGTATTTAAGGAAAATGGTGTGGGGTTTTCTGACTTTCCAAAACACACTTTGTTCTCAATAAATGTTGCAGTGGCGGTGCCTCCATTAGGGCTGAGGAGCGACGCCCAGAGCAGCAGACACAAAAAAAGAACTGAAAATTTAATTATTGTATTACCATTTCATTTTTCAGGGCAGCCGGCCAGCCCGAGCCAAGTATTGGGGTAGGGACATTACTGTTGACTGGCTGAAGGGGAGGAGTGGTGCCCGAGTTTCAAATGCATATGTTACTGTGGCCGGCTGTCTTGCGACGGCCAGCCTGACATGCGCACTGTAGACCTGTCCAACCTGAGCTGTCTTAGACAGTTGGGTGGAGAGCAGGCACAGGCCTCCAGAGCCTGTAGGAGTGCTGAGCCAACCCACTCCCACCAATCCAGGAACTTCTCTAGTTAACAGCATGAGAGCAGCATCTGTATTGCTTAGAAGAGTTGGCTCAGAGACCTCTTGATGCCTTATTGCCACAGATTGTACGACCGGAGGGAGAGGAGTAGGTGAGTACAATAAAAAAATGTAACATAGTGTTTGATTATTTTTACACACTGCCAGGCAGTGTGAGAAACTCGCACGGCCTTCAGATGCAAATTCAGAGCTCTTAATCTTGCCCCTTATAAACACTGTTTATAATGGACCTCGATTAAGAGCTTTGGGGTTGTGCCTAAGGGCATTCCTGGAGTCGACATATCCAGCTGATCGCCACACCACTTTCAAAAGCAACCAACCGCCACTAGTTTCATCTGGTACTTTCCCTCCTTCCATTACCCTCATGTGTAGATTTTTTAAGCACTGCTGCACTTAGTGAGTTTTTCCAAACAGAAAAAAAGACTAACATCATGACATCATTTTAGTGAGTACAATGCTTAGTAGGCACAAGACTGACGTTCCGACCTAGAAACTGAACAGTACAACTTCACCGTTAAGTGCAATGGAGGCATACCATACACTAAATGTTCACCACCACAATGAACCCTGGCAAATGAATACCACTCCTGACTTATCATTGGATCAGATTACCTGTTCTCCGGTGTTTTTCTATCTTATCTCATACTAAGAAATGGCATAGCTTCGTGTTTTAGTGTTCTCATCTTTGATGGCATGCGGCTAATTAGCACATAATCCTGCCGCTCGCAATGGCCGGTTTGTTACGTTTTGCTCGTTATTTTGGAATCAACATTTCCATGTTTGGAAATGAACATGTTAAACATTTGATAAATCTCCACTCTTGAGTTGTTTGTTTAACGCCTCTTTTAGTAACACAATATTGGGAGTGATGTGTGGCAGGCACTTGTCAAGGATGGAGTGATTAACCGGGTCATCCATACAAATCACCGAAATTAAAAGGCAACTAATTTAATGTTTAATTGTTTAAATGATGGCTTCCTTTTTCCTAGTGACACCAATTTTCATAAGCCATTGGAATCTAGTACTTGAATCGATTCCATTGGGGTGAATCAAAGCTACAACTTCCAGTACACATGGCATATTTGAATAAAATCACAGCACTGGAAAAAATATCTTTCAATGGCATGGAGTCATTGTGTGTCTTTTAGCGTGTTGTGCCTGGAGGCTATGAACCATTAGCCTAGTTGTCTTAATTTGAAGGAGCCTGGTGGTGGTTTCTTGAAAACAAACTGGTTTTCAACTAAACTCATTTCTGAAGGCTGGAGTCAAGACCATGGAGCACACCACCAACAAGCAGAACATTTGAGAATGTTGCCAATTACATATGGCTAGATGTTGACGTACCTTCACAACCTAACTGAATAGTAGGACGGAAACGATCTGGCAATGGCATTGACCTGTAGAGCCAAATAAATGGTAGAGGTGAAGCCAGAATGAAGAGTTCCAGAGGTCAGTATTGCTGCGGACCACCATCCGGCCTGCTTTATCAATGTTTCCCAGTGCATGTTCATCTATCAAGCTTTTGCTACCAGGAAGTTTTAAGAATAATTGCAAGAAGACCTTACATTTCGTCTATTTGACACAGGATCAGGAACTAAAGGTCGAAATGAATGGATATAAAGTGGAAGGGGTGCATATAAAGATTAAAAAATAATTAAACAGTAAGTAGCTCAGTTGCTCACATGAGAGTGAAAATGGACAGCAGAAGAGAGGAAGGGAAACTGAATACACTAAGGGGCTGATTATGAGTCTGATGGTCAGTGGACGGCCAGACTCACAGGGGCGCGGCGGTGGCGGTCTCCTCACCCCCCTATTATGAGATGGACGGTAGGACTGCCACACTCCCTCCACAGCTGCCAAGGAACCGCCATTCCCTGGCAGTGTTGGGGCAGTCAGGAAGCATCCATATGCTTGGCGGGACCGCAGCATATTAGTAGTTTCCCCTCTGCTAGGGTTTACATGTGCCCCCGTGTGTGCAGGAATTCCAGTTCCTGCACGACATGGGCTTTTCAGCCCATGCTGTGCAGGAACTGTTTTTGACGTTCCCATAGCAGTGCCTGCTTTTAAAGACACAGCCATGGGAACGCCCCAAAAAATCCCATCAGACAAGAGGAAACGTCAAATTTGGTGGGCGGTCTCAGCACAGGTTTGGCGGTGCAGAGGCGGGTTACCCAGCGCTGCACTGCTAAACTGGTAATCAGGTCCTTAGTGTTGTTCTACAGGAATGAACTGGTCCACGCTATGGCCTTGAAGTCCTGCCTCTGCCAAAAGAGTCACTAAAGTTGCCTAATTGATATTTCCGAACAGTTCCGATAGACAGTACAAGAGCAGGATGATGACATAGGGATCAAAAGCTCTTTGCCATAGAATGTCAAGCACAGACACCATCAATGACTCTCTCTTCTATGCTACCTAGAATCAAATCTTTACCGTATGAAGAAATCCTGATAACTTGGAATGGTCATGATTTACCCCAAGGACCACATGTTCAAAGAGTTACTCTATGAAGTTCGGAAATAGGTTTCATCTAGTTGGATTGACATAATCAAGTGTAGACTATTTTATGGACTGGGTGACCTCTGTTTACTTCAGTGTCAGTGGAACAACACTGGATTGCATGGAGTCACTCAGAACAGATGCCATTGCCGGAAGCATCTATCATATGGCCAAGATTAACAGGGCAGGGCATCGAGCAGTGATTCACTTTTTAAGGTATGCATAAGAAGAAAGTCTTGTGGGGAAGAAAGCGCTTAAAAGCGGTCTGATGTAGAACCATATCAATTCTGCTATTCCCATTGAGTCAGAAAAGCAGGAAGCAGAATGGAGAATACAACAACATCTAATAGTCTGAACCCTGTCTAAGGAATCATGAGCGAGCAATTGGCAAAAGGTTTGAGATGGATTGTCGAACGTTTTTGGGATTGTTAATGATCTGACTATGGTAAATAATTCCTTTAGGAAATTAAGAGAAATTGGGTAAAGATGGGGCGGGCAACTAACTCTGATTGTCTGAGGGGCTGTGGCTAGGAGGGGGACCTATTTCTACATTCTCTGGGCGTGTCCCAAAATACAAGATTATTGAAGGGCAATTGTGGGGACAATGTCCCAGGTACTATCAGTGACCGTCCCATTGTGCCCCACATGGCTGCTAATGGCAGTAACGGGAGGCAAAGACTGGTGAAGACACCAGAAGCTCTGGATAATGCTGGCGGCAGGAGTGGCAAAACGCAACATAGCCATGCATGGGGAAAGGCTGAGCCCCCTGGACTAAGTGAGTGGAAATTAGATTTAGACCGGTGGTAGGGGGCAGAAAGAATGATCTGTGAGAGTAGGGGGTGCCCCAAGAAGTGGGAGCGAGGGTGGGGGGCATGGCAAGCATACAGAGGCGTTTGAGGAGGGTGTATGGAGCATGCAAGGACTGTCCCCGCAGTGCGGTCGGGGGCACTCAACGGACTGCAATACATGTTTGAGTCGGGCCGTAAAAGCATCCCGAATATTGTACTACAGGTTAGTCATCTATTGAGGGGAGCTATATACACTTGTAAGGTATGGACTATGTGAACAGAAGCGTTTTGTTCAACTATCCTGTGAACAACGTTCAATAAAAAGAGTTTAAAAAAAAGAAATTAACAGAAATTAGAATATATGGTAAATAAGTCTTTTTGATTATCTGAAGCTGTATTTATTGTGATTTTTTGTAGTCATGTGTGTTACCTTCCGGTAACATAATTGTTTTTGCCTACAATGCTCTTTGCAAACACTTGTCTAACCTAACAGATGTCAGGGGTTACCACGGGATTCTCAAGGAGATGGTCAACCTATCTCTCATAATTTGGGCCAGATTCAAGGAATATGGTGTCAAGTAAAAAACAGAATTACAAACAGACCAATAAAGTAAAACCGGTACCCAACGTTATCAGAGTAAATGCATTTATTATATCCTAAAGCACCACCACAGAGGTGCATGGCATGTGCTCTACTTATGCTCATCACGTTGTGCTCCTCTGGTGCACAACTCCCTGTGCGGCAGAGCTGCACTTAAATATGTACCTCTTGCTGCACATAATCATGTGCTTCATTGAAGCACATTCCCATGTCCACTGCTGCACATGATTATGTAGGACTGTTAATCTGAATCAATTGATGTCTGTATGTGTTTTGGACTCTGCATGGTTGAATGTATGTATGTGAAACTTGGCGTCTCAATATCTGTGTGCATGTTTTAGGTGTGCACGTGTACCCCTATGTTGTGTGCAGCCATGTGCCTGCACTATACAAAAGCCAAACCAATTGTTATTACAAATTCATTTATTTATTTAAAAAAAATAAACGCTATCCATATATTCCACTTTGGGTCACTATTGGCATGTAAGTGGAGAGGTTTTTCAAGAGGAGCTTGCTAGTAGGGAGCATTGAATTATATGCAAACACCTCCGTAACCATGTTATGAAGTGGCTTTCTGTTTGTAGCAGTAAAAACTGGTTTATGATCTCAGTTAATTCTGCGCCACAGCTAGGTAACGTATTAGGTGGTACTGCGTAGATGGCTGTTGAGTAAATTCGCCTAATTTCTAGAACTATCTTGCGTTCATGCATTTAAGCACTCTCATTTTAGATCCCACCATGGTATTTTCGTTCTTAATTGCTCAAGGAAACAGGAACAGATCTTTTTCAATTACTCATGAAATAAAAAATGCAACGCAAGATGACTAGTCACTTTCTAACTATAAAGAATGTAAACTTGCCACAACTAATGTCTAGAAAGTGTCTGGTCATTTTAGTGACCAGATGACACAATACCATCGCCTTGCCTCAAGTGCATGCTCCCTAGGGTCCGCAGCTTATTGTAGATGTTCAAACAGAACCCTATGACATCAATGTACCTTGCCAGCCTGCTTGGATTTCCACGCGAAGAGTGTCTGGATATAGTCAGCTTTGCCCGACTGACCCTGGTCCTTCAGCTGATGAAATTCCAGATCCAGAGCTTTCAGTTGTTGTTCCAAGGTGGGTCGTCCGTGGAAGCCGTGAAGTTTACTTATAGCGAGAATTTCTTCATCTTTTCCAGTAGCCTTTGCGCCAGTGAGTTCTGACTCATCCTCATCACTCTAGGGAAAAAAATAATCCACTTATACAGTGTATTAATGAGAGAAATGAACCAATTCACCAGGGTTTTAAGACTATCACTGCTTAACAGGTTGAGTTTGACAACCCAAAATCAAAAGGATGCATCATACCTACTCGAGATGTACAATAGTGCTTATGGTGATCCTGTGCTTTGAGGAGGCGCTGTGATATGTGGACGAACAGAGGGGCATATTATCAAGGGGGTTTATCTCCGCTTTTTTGGCTTTAAAAGCCAAGAAAGCGGAGATAAAATTATCTCCCTATTACCAAGCTGTCGCTAACACCAGTTAGCGACAGCTAGTAGGAGATAGCGACCATCTTGGGCCCCACTTTGCATGTCAGTGATATTTATCACTAATGAGATGCAAAGTGGGCGTGCCAAGATGTTAGAGACTGAAAACAGTCGCTAACATCGCTATCTCCTATTACCAACTTTTGGAGATATTCGCGCTAAGCGGGAATATCTCCAAAAGCTAACACCTGCCCTGAGCAGTTCTTAGCCATGTTATCCAATGGGAGGTGGATAACATGGCTAAGAGCATTTGCTCGATAATGCATGAATATCGCTGACTTTTCAGCGATATTCATGCATTTCGGCCGTTTTTTATCGCATTTGCGATAAACCTTGTTAATAGCAAGGTTTATCTGCGATAAAAATCGCCGATGTGCGGCGATAATTTTTGTCTCTAAACAAGTTAGAGACAAAAATTATCGCTAGTTGTTGGTAATATGCCCCAAAGTGTCCATAAGAACTTAATATTACCAATGGCATCAAGAGTTCAAGAATTGGACACCAGGCTAAGCAAATAGGAGTACTACTAGGAATAAAGAACAGAAAAGGGAGAGGAAGGCCAAGGAAAAAAGAGCTATTAAAAACAACCAGAATTGCCTACTCCACCACTTTTATGTCGATATAACTCATAAACGTAAACACAATGAAATATTCTTGAGCGAGGACATCATAGTGACCATTCACTGCAAAAATAACTCTTGATGTATTCATTTTTTGTCTCATGTGATATAGCTTAATATACTTCACCATAGCACATTCATTTTAGCAAAACATAATATACATACACAGAAAAACAAAACAACAGAACAGAAGTGCTTATCACCTCGCTATATAGACTTGGACTAGAGGTTGAAGTATTTGAGAAAGCAGTAATTCTTAATTTGAAACATGTTGCAGTTTGTACCTAAGCCGTCCTACAGTACCTCAGCACAGGAACATAGAGCACTAAAAATGCTGCAGGCAACTCAAGAGCTGCCAATTAAACCATGTGATAAAGGGGGATGAACTGTCCTCCTCAATACTGAAGCATTTAAAGATCAAATTAAACAAATGCTCAACATTCCAGGGCACTACTCTAGGATTAGAGTAGACCAAGAAAGGAGAATAAAAAACGGATATTGGCCATTACTGAAGAAGCTCTCAAGAAGGAAGTTATTTGCAACCAGGTGTTTGGGGCCAGATGTAGGAGCCGAAATACCGGTCGGTAACGGCCGATTTCGGCCGTTACCGACCGGTATTTAGTAATTGGCATGTAGGGGCCCTATTTTACCGAATCGGTAAATTTACTGAATCGGTAAAATACCGAATTAGTATTTTTACCGATTCGGTAACTTCCTGATGTAGGTGGGATTCTTCTGAGTCCCAATGGCCTTACAGATTCGGTATTTTACCACTCAATCCAATTGGGTGGTAAAATACCGAACCCAGGTGTGCTTGCACATGTCTGCATGCACACCTATGCAATGTGACAGACAGACATGCCCTTAGGGCATGTCTGTGTGCCACATGGCTCACATGCCAGTATTTGGGGTGCTAGACGGTGTCAACGTGACACCCCCTGCACCCTTGCTGGAATCAGTATTTACCGAATCGGTAAATACCGATTCGGTAATGCCCATTGATTCCTATGAGCTTCAATGCCCATAGGAATCAATGGGTATTACCGAATCGGTATTTACCGATTCGGTAAATACCGATTGTTACAGAATCGGTAATTCAATTACCGATTTCACCTACATCTCCCCCCTTCTATTTTACCGATTCATAAATACCGAATCGGTAAAATTCGGTATTTATGAGTCGGTAAAACATACTTACCTACATCTGGCCCTTGATTTCTTGAATTGCTCCAATACCAGACTACCTCTTATCTATGGGGTCCCAAAGACCCATAAGAATATCAGTGATCCACCATTGCGACCAATTGTATCTACCATTGGAGAGGCCACTGAACCTCTATCTAAATACTTTGACACCTTCCTCAAAGCTTTAGTCAATGCCCTTCCTGCATAAAGATATGGCCCACATGATCAAGAAATTGGAAGGGATTGCCTTTGACTCCCAGAAAGAAATTCTCATCACTATGGATATTGAGGCGTTATATACCAACATACCTCAACAACAAGCATAGGAAGCAGTGAGAGCGACCCTTAAAAGATTCAGAGAAAATGACCATCATGAATTTATCCTGCAATATCTTTTATCATACTCAATGAAAATGTTTTTGAGTTTAATGGGGTATTTTACCAACAGACCAAAGGAGTGAGCATGGGAGCTGCCTCCACCCCCAGGGTGGCAAACTTATATATGGGGATTTTTTTAAAGGGAAATTCATATTTAATGAAATAACCCTATTTTATGATAATGTACACCAATGGTGTACGTACATTAATTTAAAAAAAAATCCTTTGGAAACGTGAGGAGGAACAACTTCAAGAGTTTCTACCATGGATCAACCTCTGTGATCCCCATATCAAATTCACTTCAAATACCAGCAGGGAAAAAGTGGAATTCTTGGATATATGGATACAACATCAAAACCATCAGCTCCAGGTATCACGTGTCGGCTGGCTCAGAGTCCTATCTCCTCCTAACTGTCCGCACTCCAGTCCTGCTTTTTGCACGAACCAGAACCCGACGAGCCTCAGCGGTAGCAGTAGCAGAGCAGAGCAGGGGCGGGAGCGGGGGACGCTGAAGAAATCGCTCCTCTACGAGCCGCCTGGACTGCCCCAGCTGCTTACACATTCCTCCGCTGCTGGTTCCCTAACATCTGCAAGATGTGCCCCGAAGCTGTGAGGGGCACACCAACGTGAGCTGCAAAACCCGCTGAGCTGCAAAAACCGCTCCACGCTCCACGGCACACCGGCAAAGGCACCGGCAAAGGCAGTAGCGTGACCCCTCCCTCTCCGCCCTGCATCGGACTGCATCGGACTGCTTCTGCACCCGTGGATGGCCGGCGGAGTGCATGAGAACGGGAGAGACCGGCGGCATCGGGAACAGTTTCCAAACCACGACAAAGAGGTGGTGCAGTGGGAGGAACGACCTGAGACAGCGAAATGAGGGAGACGCTGCAAGTGGAGTAAGAGGAGCCCGGCACTCACCAGGTACCGCATTGGGCATTGGGCATTGGGCACTGGGTTAGACATAACTCCCAGCGGAAGGAAGCAGCGAAAAGCAGAAGCGCAAAGCCCAGATAAAGCAACAGCAGCGACAGCAACAGGCACTGCCCTTTCCGCCTGGTATCAGGGAGCAGTACTGTCGCGAGGACTCCTTTGGGGGTGCATAGAGTCGTATTGGCAGTCTGCCTGTGTGAGGGCCTGGTGACAGCGAAGCCCAGGCTGCTGCGGTTGGCTCGGCTGGGAAGGCCTAAGCGCAGAGGACACAAGGAGTAAACATTGGGACTAAAATCGCCCAAGGTAACAGGGCGAACCTACAAGCTTGAGCGCGGCTGCTGGCAGAGCCGGTAGAGGCGGTCGCAAAGAAAGAGCCCAGGGGGTCTGACAGGCAGACTAGGTCGGACTGATCTGCGGCCCCTTTGCGCGCTCCGTTCCGCTCAACCCTAAACGCAGCCAGCTCACATCCAGCCTAACCACGGACAGAAGACTAGCGAGTCTTCCAACATCGCCACTAACGACATGAGGTCAGGCAAGGCCAGGGGGTCTCTGGTAGTCAAACCAAAGCCTACAGCAAAAACGAACGAAAAACAGGGAAACGGGAAGGGGCATAAGAAAAAGAAAAGGAAAATGAGCGCTAACTCGACTACCAGCACGGTGCTGAATCTCTCCGCATCAGATCAGGCACTGGAACTGAGCTATAATACAACAGAGCAAGGATCGGCCTTGATACCAGAGACCGCAGCAAGCACATCTCAAACCGCCAAAAAACTCCATCAACCCAAAATATTCACAAAGTTTGAATTCCTAAAGGACGCGGGTGCAGCAATATTCTCGAGCAACAGGCACCTGTCCGGTCTGCAATCACCACTGCTTCCGGCTGTCTTGGGACCAGCATGCCCTTCGCCACCACTGCTTGCACCCGAAGGCTCACTGACACAAGGTGGCCCTTCATCGGATCCTGCACAGGGCAGCACCGCGGGGCACGGGAGCGCTAGCACTCCTCTGGAGACCTTAAGCGAAAGGAGGAAGTCTTCTAACTTCGCCGCCTACAACCAGAAGACTCCGTGCGTATACCCAGCTGGTTTGGTCTTTTGCAGCCAGGAAAACATATTACCATCCCCACTAGATGACTCCAAAGCCAACCAGAATGAGAAACTCATTTCAACCCAAATACCCGCTGACGAACTAGACAGCTGTCCCACTGAAAAGGCTCCTGGGGTAGGCCTACAGACATCAGCATCGGTTCTAGCAAAAGAAACCGCACCATGTTCGGAGCTGGACTTGCAACTGAAGAGCCTTACCCATAGCACACCCATCAAGTCTTATCTAACAGCTGAGCGCGCTCTATCAATCACAGACCAGGAAACCCAAAATCCAGCAAAAAGAGCCTATGGTGGGGAGGCTGTAAGTTCTCACGACGAAACCAATAGCAAAGCCGAAGCAAGAGCACTAGCGTCCAATCTCAACACACAAGAACGGGAAGATAGGCTAGCCACTTGTACACCTGATCCCAAAGGGACTCATGCCCCTGATCTACCTTCGGCAGCTAAAAACCCAAACATGCCTGGCAATGACTTTAAAGAGAGTGAGCGGAGAAAGGAACAAAACATCGGAACGTGGAATTCACTGCTAAATACAATCCAACTAGCAGTAGATACCCTACAATACCAATCAGAGAAAATGGAGCTCCAACTCAATCTTCTCAATACACTGGCAGTTTTTACAGCTGGCATCGACGACAAGCTAGGCAAACTAAACAACCTGATTCTGAGAGCACAAACAAACACCTACCTGAGCTGCAATTGCAATTGCAGCCAGGCATTAGACAAAGTAGCCTCACTGCCCTCAATGCTAACTGACCTACTAGGAGATATAAAGTCCCTACACAGAGGAAACGCAATTAAAGAAATGGGCACCTCTAACCCTGAAGCAGGAGACATCAGAAGTGAAGCATCCAGGATCACAGCAGAGCCAGCCACCCACTCCGTACCCTCAAACGAAGAGACAACCCCAACGGGACAGGAGCCCTTGCAAAAACTTAACGCCAAACAGCGTCGTCAACAAAAAAGAAAAGGGCGCAAGCAAAAAACTGAAACATCTACGTCTAAATATTTTCCCATCTTCTACGACAACAAGGAGAGATCTTGGGATAACGCAAACAATGCCAACCCAACAGACAGCGAATACCACTCGCCCATAGGCACAAATCAGCAGCAGCACCAAACAAACAGTAGCCAGCCGAAACAAGAAGGGCAAGGGTCCCAAGGACCACGGGCAAGAGACCAGTCGGAACAAACAGCCGGAGGAAGAGAGGCGGCAGTAAAGATCAACCACCTCACTCCACCAAACTGTGCCAAGAACAAGACAGCAAGGGTCTCTGAGGAGCAAGCGGGAGTCTCAACACAGCAAAGCAAGGAGTCTCCTCACCAAATGGAAAGGGGAACATCAAAATTAACTACCAATCAAGATTTGTCATCAACAAACGTTAACAACCACCCTCACAGGCTAAATGTTGAGGTGGGGGATAGGAACGGAAAACTTGGACCATCGCCAAGCCAAATTCACGGAGCTCACGCCACAGATACATCGGACTTTATCAATCACTCTGCTTCTAAACAAATTGAGCGGTCCCAAGCAAAACGGCCATCTGAAACACGAATTATAACAAAGCAAACAACTTCACTCAAAGTATCAACCATCACTGCCGACATGCCAGGGGAAGGTTCAACCTCCGCACCTCGCGAAATTCACACAGGCCACGCATCATTAGCTCAAGCTCATCATACACAATACAAGGAGGGAGGAAGTACCAAACAAACAACAGAGATGTTGATCTTCTTTCCAGAATACAAGTCACAAGGGCAACATGACACGCTCAACCGTGGTAACATCCTGAAACTAATGGGACATATTCCCAGCCTGGAGGGGATAAGTACCAAGGACTTAATCTCGGTTGAATTCTTGCCTGCCGCCAATCCAAATAGCCCGGAGGGGACCAAGACCACTTGGTCCTCCAATAATGTTGCAGATTCCATTGCAGCGGAAGCAGAGCAATTTAAGACCTGGGGCATCAAGCTAGAACCCATACTAAAACCAGCCTACCCGTCACCCTTCCAGAAGAGGACAAGCTCAAAACTGGAGGCAAGACAGGCAAACACCCTTAGCGTCCTTAAAGGCGCCTTGGGAAGCTCGCCCAAGAAAAGAGAGATGATACACTGGCAGCGTCCGGAAGACAGGCCGAGGGCGTTAATGGGCTCTGAACTAGCACTCACATCAAGCGGGAGAAGCCCAGTTCAAAGGCACCATCAGATCCGCACTCCTATCATGACTAAGCCCCTGAGAGGAAGTCCGCCAATAAAAAATACACGTAGCCCTCGGGGATGGACAGAAGCGAGCACAGGGGGGGCGCTACATCAAAACCAAGCACTAACTAGAGAAACTCTCTCTCGAACGATCTTCATACGCCCCGAGGAGGCCTGATGCCATCAACAAATGAGAGATGGAATAAAGGGCAGTGCACCATCCATAGGCATCTGCTCTTGGAATATAAACGGCCTAACCTCAAAAATGGATGACCCAGATTTCCAAAAGTACATCTCTCTATTTGATATAGTAATGCTGCAGGAAACCTGGCTCACATCCACCCAACACATCACAGGCTTCACTGGCTTTTCAACAGCAGCAGTTAGAACCAATAGATTTGGCCATCAGTCAGGAGGCCTGGCTACATACATATCAAACACAACAATATCGTCGGCAGTCCTCATGAACTCGTCCACATCCTCAACCTTAACAGTAAAAATAAAACTGAAGCTCGGTAACACAGAAGAAGAGATATGCCTTGTCAATGCATACGTCCACCCCAAACACAGGGGTAAAGACTCCAACACAATTTCCAATCAACTCACGGAGTACACCTCCCAGATGGCAAAGCCACTCATTCTCCTGTCAGGGGACTTCAACCAAAATCTCCTTGGTTCATCAGTAGAGGAAGAGGTTCTGGCTCTGAATAAAATTTACACCATACCATCACAAAGCTCCCCGCAAAACAGGAGAAAGCACCAACATAATCCCTTTCTCAAAGACTTAGAACACTTAAATCTCCGGGCACTAAATGGCAGGTTCGTGACAGATCGTCCTCCAATAGAAACATTCTACTCACATACAGCCAGCTCCATCTTGGACTATACATTTGCCAGTCTAGCACTCTTCCCCTACATCTTGGAATTTAGAATGGGGGACAAGGGAGAAAGTGACCATCGTCCCCAGGAATGCCACCTGACAATAAAGCTGCCTATTACAATTACGCCAGACAAAATGCTAGGGGCGATCTACACCATCAACCGAAAAAGGATCAAATGCACACCATCCAACCTAACAACTCTGTCCGACACTGCCCTCCAACGATACAATATACACAAACCAATTGCGGCTGGGCATATCCCACACTGGGAGCAATATACAAGATCTTTGCTAAACAAACTGGCAACCAAGACCCCGGCTAAAACTAACTTGCACAATGTGAGCAGTAAAAGGAACTCAAAAAAAGGACCAAGAATGGAATTAAGGCAACATAAAAGGCTAGTAAATTCGACCTTACGAATGCTCAGATCAGCCCCTGACAACACTCAGCTTCGGGCAGTGTTGAAGAAACAAAGAACTGAGCTCAAAAGCATTAAATGGAACATAAAGAAAGATGTTGAAAATGAGACCTGGGCAAAATTACTACACGACAGCAAAAGTAGCAACAGCGCACGCTTCTGGCAATCAGCAAACATGATCCTACGACCACAGCATAAAGAACTAGGCTCGCATATTCTGGAAGAGTCATGGATTACTTACCTCTCTAGCCACTTTAATGACCAGCCGGAATACGCAGGAGCGCAAATAACGAACACCACAGAGCCTAACTCCTCAACGTTCGTACTGAAGGCTTTGACCAAGAGAGAGCAAAGCCCACCCAAAAACATCTTGGATACAACAGCCGACCAGCAAATAGCAATCATAAAAAAACTGATTCGCAAGGGCAGGAAGGAAGGCGCTCCGGGTCCAAACGGCATTCCGCCAGCCCTATTCAAGGAAAAAATCACAGAATGGGCTACCAATATGCAACCGCTATTTGCGGAAGTAAGACTCTTAAACAAAATCCCAGAATCTTGGAGAGGGTCGACGATTGTCCCCATATTCAAAAAAGGCGACAAAACGGACCCTAATAACTACCGACTAGTAGCCCTCCTCGATAACGAGGCAAAATACTTTGCGGGAACTCTCTTAGAGGAAATTGCGCAATGGGCAGATACAAATCAGATAATACCATTGAACCAGACCGGTTTCCGGAAAAACACTGGAACAGCTACCAACATTCTGGCCATCTCTCTAATGATCGATGCAGCAAAAACAAAAAAACTGCCGCTGCACATGTGCTACATCGACTTCAGTGCAGCGTTTGATAACATCGAGAGAGGCAGACTTTGGGGGAAACTGACACAATGGGGAATACCGCAGCCGATTCTAAGCATGCTGAAGCTCCTACACTCTGACACCTGGGTGCAGGTGAAGCTAGGAGGCGGCACACACCGGTCATCCAAAGTTCGTACCACCAAAGGCCTGAAGCAAGGGTGCGTGCTTGCCCCAATATTATTCAATCTGTTTATGGCAGATCTATCAGACACACTCAACATTTGCAACTCCGACTCCCCGAGGCTGGGGGGGAAAACTTTGAGTAACCTGCTGTATGCAGACGACGTTGTGCTACTTAGCCACACCTACACCGGCCTCCAGCAGCTTCTGATCCAAATGCACAGCTATGCCACGGAAAACAAGCTTAAAATAAATCTGAGCAAGACACGCACCATGTCGATCAACACCAAGAAGAAGTCTCATAAGACATGGGCATTAGGCGGTCAAAAAATAGAGTCGGCATTTGTTTATAAATACCTGGGAGTTCTCTTCGACAGAGATGGCACCTTTGCACAACAAAAGCAGGAAGCAAAAAGGAGAGGGGCGTGCATCGCTGTCACACTAAAAAACATAGCCAATCAGCTGATGGGGCCAATTCTAACCCCCTATCTGAGAGTTATCCAGGCCAAGCTACTCCCCTCTATCTGCTATGGCAGCGAGGCGCTGCGTGGGAGAGACTCCAAGAACCTGGACACAATCCAGACAAAAGCCTACAGAACAATGTTTTCCCTTCCGTCCTACACATCGCCGGCCCAACTTAGGCTGGAATCTGGATTGCAAAAACAAGCCCTTGCCAGACAGGGAGCATACATCAACTGCTGCCACAAACTCCGTTCGGCCCCCACCAACACTCTAAGCTCGCTGTTATGGCAAGACATCCAAAATAGGGATAAATCTCAGGCAAGATCCTACCTGAAGACTGCTCTGGTGGCCACTAATCTAACTGCGATTTGGGACATGCAACTCGGGCACAACTCATTTAAAAAACTAGTCTGGAAAACCGTTAAAACACTATCCTTACTAGAGGACAAGGCCACATTCGCTAAAAGAAACCATGCCTGGATGTCATTAAACTCTTATAAAACGCTGATACCACAACCCTACTTCAGCCAGGGTTATCCTAAGACAATAAAACTGAAGTTCTTGAAACACAGACTAGGGGTTCTGCCCAGCGGAGAGTATCTTCCACCATGGCTCAGGAGAAACGGCCACGAAGGCTGTCCTTTTTGCAAAACAGACAAGGGCGATATACTTCATCTGACCTGCCTTTGCGAAGAGCTACGGCCAGCCCGTCAACAGCTCTTAAAGGCCCAGCTTAAGCAGCTAGGAACTTGCACAAGAAGGCAAGCGGTTCTCGCCTGCCTGAACCCTTCGAACACGCAACTGAATTGCAGATACGTTAAGTTCCTTGCAATGATCGAGCAAAAATTGTCATAGATAACATGTAGGCGGCCTACAGGACTCACAGGAATACGCTGCCCCGCCTTAAAGACAACTGCTCCTTGCTAATCAGACTGGGTTTTTCTGTGTACGCTTTTTAACGACGAGAATAATGCACAAATCTTAATGATTTTTTTATGTATATATTATTTTACTTTTTTCTTATGTTTACTGATTGTAATACTCTTTGCACTGGTTTTAATTAACTATGCATAATAAACTTACTTACTTACTTACAGCTCCAGGTATCCGATTTTACCAAACCTACATCACAAAATACACTATTGCACTTTGATAGCTTCCATTCATGCTGTCATAAGCAGGGTATTCCATTCAGTCAGGTTTTACAGCTGCACAGTAACTGTACTAATGTGTTTGACTTTCTCACAAATGCAGAGCTCTTAAAAGAACAAACTCCTAAGTAGGGGTTTTCCTAAATGTTTAGTACGTAACTCCTTTAAGAGAGCAAAGTATTATAACAGAGAAACTATGTTTCAGAACAGAGACAGAACCAACAAAGAGAAATTGGTGTGCGTAGTTTGGTATTTGAATCTGGACCATAAGATCAGACAGATAGTAAACTCCCAATGGCATATCCTCAATATGGAAACATCGGCAGGAAAGGTACCTAAGCCCATGTTTGCTTTCAAGTGCAAGCGCAACCTCAGAAACTATTTGATTAAAGCCTGTGTCAATGAAAAGAATGATTTCTGCAGGACAACAGCCTATTAGTGGTTATCATAAATGTGGTTCATGCCACACCTGTGCCTTATTCATTAAGTGTTAAGGATTTTGTGTCATCGCTGTGTGTCAGAGACCTTATTTTTCAGATTGCATTAATAGCATCTTTAACCTACATGTGCTCTACCCGACAGAACCATTCTTGTTTAACTCTATAAGAAATGTCATCACATGTCTGGTTTCTACCCCTTGTGTAAAGGTCAATAAAGGACATAAAGGAAAATAAGTCCATCAATACACCCACATATGTGGATCCTGCCTGTGAGTGGAATGGCCCAGATATATCTAGGGCAACTTCATTCCACGGACAATAGGGCAACTTCTGCACCACCATGCGTTGTACTCTGGGCTTTACGACTTTATCACTTGTTATACACTGTATGCACTCCCTAACTAACTTTGCTGTCTCCATGTCCAACCTTGGCACCCAATAAGCTGTTCTTAACCACTCCTTAGTCTATAAAATTTCATGGTGCCCTTCATGTGGCAACTTTAATAAAGAATTTCTTAAAGTCACCAGCGGAACAAATCTTGTTCCTCTAAATAAAAGTCCCTGCTTCTCTGACAAATCCTCCCTTATGTTCCAAAAAGTTTGACATTCCATGCCCTCACATTCCATCTTGAGCAATGAGATTTCAACAGTTTAAACACTGCCTGCAACACTCCATCGTCAAAGGTGGCTTTCTTTCCCGCTTCTTTAGAAATTACATTACCCTTTAGAACACATACATCCTCTTTTTCTTCTTCTTCAAGCTCATCATCTCCGCTCTCCATTCCTTCAATGTTATTCACCAAATGAGACAGAGCATTAGCCACTACATTCCTGACTCCTGGGATGTATTCCATCAAGAAATCATATTCTTGCAATGCTACTACCCACTTGGTCATTCTTCCTGACACTGCATCAAAATCCATTCTGTGCAAAATCTCTTTTAATAGTTTATGGTCAGTTTTAATATTAAACTCCCCCCCCCCCCACACACAAAGAGATCTGCATTTTCCTCAAAGCCCAATAAATCACCTGGGGTTCCCTCTCCATAATGGAGTATCTCGTTTCTTGTCACTTCAAACTTCACAGAGCAAACATTATGGTCTTGGTACTGCTCCTTTCACCTTCCAATAAAACTGCTCCTATCCCTTTGTTACTCATGTTTATAATTAGGGTGGATTTCATGGTAGGATCAAAACTATGCAAATTAGGAGCAGCATCTAATTCCTGTTTTATTAACTTGAATTCTTATTCACATTCAAAGTCCCAAACAAAGTCCACAACCTTTTACAAGAAACCCCTAATCTTATACTTTTCATGGCAAAATTACGAATGAATTTGCAATAATATTCAGCCATCCCTAAAAATCTAAGTAACTCCTAGTTGTTTTAGGGCGAGGCCAAACTGTTGATCGCTCCAACCAGACTTAGTTTCGATTTTACGCCTTTGTCAGTAATTTCATGCCCTAGATTTTCTATGTGTGTCCGCCTGAATTTGCACTTCTCCCATTTTATTAAGTTCACCGCTTGTAACCCCTTTAGTACTGCCCTTACCCTTACCCTCTCATCATGTTTAACCATATTGGAACCACTAATGTCCTCATACATTTTGATGCCTTCTAGTCCTTTCAATACATTCTCCATTGCTCTCTTGAAAACAGAGGCTGCCGAAACCAACCCAAAAAGCATCCTCTTGTACCTAAACGTACCAAACGGTTTCATGAATGCAGTCAAACCTGTGGACTTCTCATCCAGCTCAATCTGGTGATACGCTGATTTTCAGTCAATTTAGGAGAACACTTTGGCACCCCTCGACAACGTTAACATGTCTGCTATATTAGGAATGGGATATTTATCAACCACTACCCCTTTATTCAACTCCTTCAGATCCACACATAATCTCACCTCCTGGGTGCTCTTTCTCGCCACGACTACTGGAACAAGCCAATCTGTCCTTTCCACTTCTTCAATCTCGCTGTTGTTTACTAATTACTCCAACTCCACCCTCATGTCTGATCTTACAGCAAATGGCACATTCCGTACTTTAATACATACCGGTTGCACTCCTTACCTTAAATTGATTATGTGTGTATATCCCTTCAAACAACACAACTCTGCTCTAAACACTGAAGGAAATTATTCCATTAAGTCTACAGAAAAATCCTCATTCTTCACATCATCCTCTTGGGGTTCAACTACTTGAACAAATTATTTAATAATAATTGTCAGATCACTGTTAGGATCCAACATGACCCCCAGATCCTTTCGGTGAAACCTGCTCAGTGTGCTATTCCCTTTTGCCAAAACATACACCTTAACAGTCGCATACCTTCTACCATACTCGATCACACCTATGAAATAACCTTTCAGTTTGATTGGTTCCCCACCATATGCATACTGCTTGATATTTGGTTTAATTAATTCCACTCTTCCCCCTAGAAACTTGTAAAAAAAAATGTATTCAACACTAATGTTATCTTAGCCCCAGAGTCAAACCATAAGCTTGCCTTCTGCCCTTCAACAATGATCTTGTCAATAAGACATTTTTTATCTTGGCTCCCAATTTGCAACATAATTTGCCTACACTCAAAATCCGAATCATCTTCTTCAATATCTACTTCTTTAATTTTTACTTTGCCATTTTCTCTTTTTATTCCTGCAATCACTCTGGAAGTGGTCTTCACAAAGCTTTTAATGTAGGGCATTCTTTGTGAAAGGCTAAATGATTCTTACTCCCACATCTGAATCACTTCTTCTGTTCTTTGTTTCTCTCTTTTTTCATTTTCATATCTGCAAACCCCTGTTTATGTTTTACCACACTAACATCCTGAGGTGACTCTTTCTACATTATGTCAATTTATTTCATAGATGTTACATTTTCTTCGCTATATTCAGAACTTTATCTAAGGTAGGTTCATCTTTCTGCCAAAGCTCTTCTCTAACGTTCTCTATGCTGTACTCCAGCATGATCTGTTCTCTTATTCGCTCTTTTACGGAACCCATGAACTTACTCGATGATGCAAGTTTTCTCAAAATCGGTGACATAATTCTCTACAGACTCACCCCCTTTTTGTGTCCTCCTGCCAAAGTGATATATCTCAAGAATGGTACTGACGCAAGTAGTGGTTGTCTAATTTTTGTTATACATATATCATATTTATTTAATCCTTCTGCATCACTTTCAGCAAAGGCAGGAAAAGGGTCAAATACATTCCACCATTCTGGGCCCAAACAAGGCAACAGCTGAGCAGTTTTCCGTTCGGAACTCAATGATGCTCCACAAACCTTGTCATATTTTCAAAGACCTTCTTCCAATTGTTCCATTTTATGTTTGGCTAACCTGGTGCTGACAGGAAGAAATGTGGTGCTGTTATATCCTGAATGGTCTACAATTCTTTTCTTGCCCTCAGTCAGAATCTTTTACTGTGACTTTGTTACACTTGTTCCCAATCTCCGCTTTCTTTCACAACCAAACACATTTGCAAGAAGGCATAATATTATAAATGTAACAAAAATTACTAATACATAAAAGAAGGCACATAATAAATACCAGCACACAAAATACACCATTTATTTGTTGAACCAATTGGCCTTGTGGCACCGATTCCTGAGGCGTCTGACACACGAGGAACCTAAGCGCTTTCATACATTACACAAAATGTACCTTATGATGCTTAGTTTAAAGGTGTACCTATCGTCGCTTATGAGTAGGCTGACAGTCCATTCTGCGCGTGCCAGTCGCCGAGTGCGGCACGCACTGGTAAAGCACTTCAGCACAGGCAAACAATCACTTCAACAGTGTGCTTATCGCCTTGTGAGGCATTCAAATACTCCGATGCCCCAGAAGCATGATATGTGCTGATCAACAAGCTTGAAGTGTGGTGTGCTTGTCACCGAATACTTCCTGTAAGAGCCACCGTAAGCAGAGGCGCAGGCTGTGGCTCACCTATCGCTGTGAACAACAAGGTGAATACAATGAATGACAATGGGGTAGAAACCAACCCTACAAAATGGACGATGCAATGTCTGTTTGTGTGTCTTTCTATGAGATGTCAGGCTTGTTTCTCTCACGCAGGCGAGCGTGCCTTCCACCAATCTCTTGACTCCGACATGCAGCCCCCTCGAGCTTGGTTGACTCAGTGCAGGAAACCCCCTCAAGATGCCTCTCGCTCTAAACACCTCCCTTGCGCTTGACTGCCTCTGTACAAGGAATCTCCACGAGATGCTGCTCGCTCTACATGCCGGGAACACAGTGATGCTCGCTTGTGCTTGCCTCCCTGTAATGCATGCAGTTTATTTTTTTACAGATGCCGCTAACTCGCAGCAACTGCTAAAATGCACAGTGGGGTAACTTTAACTGCTCTTACCCGTATGACTAAATATGCATGTTGTTGACCGCTCACCACCGAACTGCATTTTCTTCGAGATGTCCGTTGATTCCTGGAATGTTGAGAGGACGTATCCTTCTTTTAATCTTGTGCTTCCTTCATCCCTCTATGATGTCCTGTCATTTTTCCATCTTCTTCCTTCTTCCTTGTTGTCCAGTATCAAAAAGTAAACTGTTTCTTCCAGTTATGAGGCACAGGATATAGTTTAAATTGATTTATTGTGATGCAAGTCACAGGAAAATCATCCCAGCCATCCTCTCCACTTCTGGTCACAGTTCCAAGTTGAAGCATAACATTCAAATCAGAATTCTCTTATCCTGAATTTCCAGTGGGATGTGACACAGTCACATCCCGCTTCATCTCAGCACAGAATCAAGTTATCACAATAAAGTTGCACTGAATGAGGCAGAATCCTGCATCACTCATAGCATTTTGTATCAGCCCTAGTGCCTTCATTCAATCCTTGCCTGTGAGATAGTGCTGCCGTCCGCTTCATCATGGGTTTTAATTTATCCTGTGGGATTGTTAGACAGAGCCATGTGATTGCCCCTCTTTGGCTGTCTTTTCATAGGAATATCAAAACACACAAGATGATGGATCTTGTGTGTTTTGCTGTTCACCCTATGTGGGAAGGGTATGCCCAGACGTGGGTCACTTGCTCACTAAGCCACTGAAGTCAAGCTATCCTGGCTGAAGACGGCTGATAGTCAGAAACCGGTCCTTGGATGCTTGATTCCAGTCCATGAAAGACATGGCTTGGCAGTTCAGGCTGGACTGTTCCTATGAGGCACAGGGTCAAGATTGATTTGCATATGGCCATGTCTGAACTGGGCTGGCTTGGTGAGCAAAATAACAGTGGATTAAACCCAGATCTGTGACTGGGGGTGAATGTTTTGCCATTGTGCAACATTGCGTCCATCATTTTGTGTGTTTTGAAGTTCACCCTATGTGGGAAGGGTATGCCCAGACATGGGTCCCTTGCTCACTAAGTTACTGGAGTCAAGCTAACCTGGCTGAAGACGGCTGATAGCAGGAAACCAGTCCTAGTAAGCTTAATTCCGGTCCAGGAAAGATGTGGCTTGGCAGTTCGGGCTGGACTGTTCCCATGAGGTACAGGGTCAAGACTGATTTGCATATAGCCATGTCTGAACTGGAGTGTCTTGGTGAGCAAAATAACGATGAATTAAAGCCAGATCTGTGACCGGGGGTGAATGTTTTGCCATTGTGCAACATTCCGTCCATCATCTTGTGTGTTTTGTTCTTCACCCTATGTGGGAAGGGTATGCCCAGAACTGGGCCCCTTGCTCACTAAGCCACTGGAGTCAAGCTATCCTGGCTGAAGACAGCTGATAGCCAGAAACCGGTCCTAGGATGCTTGATTTCGGTCCAGGAACGACGTGGCTTGGCAGTTCGGGATGGACTGTTCCCATGAGGCACAAGGTCAAGACTGATTTGCATATGGCCATGTCTGAACTAGGGTGGCTTGGTGAGCAAAATAACGATGGATTAAACCCAGATCTGTAACTGGGGGTGAATGTTTTGCCATTGTGCAACATTCCGTCCATCATCTTATGTGTTTTGCTGTTCACCCTAAGTGGGAAGGGTATGCCCAGACGTGGGTCCCTTGCTCACTAAGCCACTGGAGTTAAGCTATCCTGGCTGAAGACGGCTGATAGCCAGAAACCGGTCCTAGGATGCTTGATTCCGGTCCAGGAGAGACGTGGCTTGGCAGTTCGGGCTGGACTGTTGCCATGAGGCACAGGGTCATGACTGTTTTCTATATGGCCATGTCTGAACTGGGGTGGCTTGGTGAGCAGAATAACAATGGATTAAACCCAGATCTGTGACTGGGGGTGAATGTTTTGCCATTGTGCAACATTCCGTCCATCATCTTGTGTGTTTTGCTGTTCACCCTATGTGGGAAGGGTATGACCAGACGTGGGTCCCTCGCTCACTAAGCCACTGGAGTCAAGCTATCCTGGCTGAAGACGGCTGATAGCCAGAAACCGGTCCGAGGATGCTTGATTCCGGTCCAGGAAAGACGTGGCTTGGCAGTTCGGGCTGGACTGTTCCCATGAGGCACAGGGTCAAGACTGATTTGCATATGGCCATGTCTGAACTAGGGTAGCTTGGTGAGCAAAATAAAGATGGATTAAACCCAGATCTGTGACTGGGGGTGAATATTTTTCCATTGTGCAACATTCCGTCCATTATCTTGTGTGTTTTGCTGTTCACCCTATGTGGAAAGGGTATGCCCAGACGTGGGTCCCTTGCTCATTAAGCCACTGAAGTCAAGCTATCCTGGCTGAAGACGGCTGATAGCCAGAAACCGGTCCTAGGATTCTTGATTCCGGTCCAGGAAAGACTTGGCTTGGCAGTTCGGGCTGAACTGTTCCCAAGAGGCACAGGGTCGAGACTGATTTGCATATGGCCATGTCTGAACTGGGGTGGCTTGGTGAGGAAAATAACAATGGATTAAACCCAGATCTGTGACTGGGGGTGAATGTTTTGCCATTGTGCAACATTCCGTCCATCATCTTGTGTGTTTTGCTTTTCATAGGATTATGTCTAGTGTGTTGGGAATGGGTGGGCATGCTCATGTTACCCTCGCCACTCTCTCCCCCCCCATGTTTTCCCGGTGAATTTCCACATAGCAAAATAGTGTAGGAACTGTCCCGGGTCTAGGTAAAATGTTGTCTTATCATCCTCCCAAGGTAGGATTGACACTGGGTTGTACAGGTCATCAGCCTGTAGGCACCCTCCCCTTCCAACTAGACATATTGAGTTCCCGATCTATACCCTGGAAGTCATTGATTTCACAAATGTGGCAGTTTTTGGTTTAAATTTGTTTTATTCAGTACTGGAGAGGCAACACAATACAGAAAAAGAAACATAATTACCAATGTTACACCTGAGCCCTAAGAAGATGAGAAACAGGGTGGATGCAAGCAGTAGAAAAGACATAATCAGCAAGGTAATATCAGAAAAGTTAAATATCATTAAGCACAAACATCTGAACAACTGGCGAGATCAAAGATCAAAATCATGCTGCTCATGAAGTAGAGAGCACAAAAGTACCTAGGTCAAGTAGCAAGGACTTATCCCCTGCATCTTGATCACCATGCTCATTCACTGCGTGAACACTTACACTTTATCAATTTCTATTCCTGTGAGTTTAGCTGGGTACTACAAGGGGACTCGAGATCCCAATCCAAGCTGTCCAGTTTTTTAATAGAGTGAAGCTACTGCCATCTTCTCTGAGCTGTGTGAATTAGTTTGAGAAACATTTGGATGTTCCTGCCTCTGAAGGTCAGATCTTCCACATTAAGCATTAGGACAGATGACCATATCAACAATAACTGTATCAGTGCCAGGAACACCCTTGCTAGGCCCTCTTATAGGTATGCGACATGTCTTGCAGAACACCAGAAGGGCAGCTGGGTTTTCATACAGCACGTCAGTCTTCAAAAAGGACAACAGGGGAACTTCATGATCATCTCCCTCTCATTTGGGAAGGGATTGTGGTATTCTAGATTATAGAATTGTTAGTGGTAGAACTGTTTTATGTCATGGGGAATGTTGGGAGGTGGATTCGCTGGAACGGTTGAAGAGGCGATCGGTTGTGCCTATACGGTTGTCCTCCTGTGGTTGTCAAGCTGTTCTTCATCTGGAATATTTGACCTACGTTTCCTGATCTCTTTCACCACAGGGATCCTCAATACTTGAGTAGAGGGTGCTCTAGTTGGATTCTCCAAATTCTTCAGAGTTTCAACCTCCCTTCCTAGTTGTACAATAACTGCCTTGGTAAACTCCTTAAAGACCTCATCCGGCCTCATATCTTCCTTATGTTTTTGTCCTCAGACCTGGCTATCTTTGAGGCCATTTCCTCTAGAAGTTCTCCATTGTGGAAATCATAATCATGCAGTTAATATTACTCCCTTTTGGTACTTAAATATCAAAAGAGAGTAACTAACAAAGTTTAATTCTGTGTTATATTCCAAATACAAGGATCACCCTTCACTGCAGGGGCCTCAGAACATTGCTTGGTACCATGCTGCCAGAGATGGAAACGTTCCTCCTTATCATTGAGCCCTAATAATCTTTTGGCAGTATGTTGATTGATGAGGTCCCATCATCACAGTGAATTATCTGCAGAAAGTGCTGTCATTGGGAATCACAGCGCAGAGTCTCTCATCTAATCGTGGTCATGAATCAGAGGTGGGTCTATAGAGGGACTACCAGGCATTTCCATACCCAGGCCTTGCACTGGTTTCCTTCAACCAATGCTTCTCACTGCCACACCGTGGGCCTCCAGAAGCAAATCCTTTAGCTTTAGGATACTTTGGTTCAGGCCTTCAAGCCTCCCTCTTGGTGACAGATGTGCGGACCCACCACGCTTCTGCTGAAGCCTCAGAAGTGCTACTCTGCTGATTTCAGCATTCTGAGAAACATCTTAGATTTCCTTCAACGGCCCTTCAAGAGACTGTTTTTGTGGTGCATGGGAATGAGATTTCTCCTATGAAACTGCCCTTAGTATGTTCCTCACAGGTCTCTGCAACTGAATTTTTGACCTCCAAGTCTTCTTAAGGCCCCTGAAACTGCATAGAGTCACGAAAAGGGAACAGCACCCGTACCCAGAAGAGAAGATCCTCTCGTGGCTTGGCTCAATACTGCCTCCCTGGATGAATAGAAACTTAAAATGAATAGACCCTGCGTTTTTACATTTATGGACACATCATGATTGTTCATGCTTTACATGTGGGCTGGAAACAATGACTTTAATTTAACCTTCTTTTGATTGCACAAGGGCACAAACAAAGGAAGCATTGCTCTGGGGGGTCGAGGGATATGATGGTGTGGATGCTGGAACCACTTTTAAACAACAGTCACATTACCCTTTATCCCTATTGACCAGGATACATTTGTTCCCTGTCAGCTCTGTGGTTAATGACATGCGAAGCACGTTTCTTCATAGAACTTTGCATAATCTAAAGGGAGAACTTCCCATTGCTGCTTACCTTTTTCTTGAGTCCATATATCTCCGCTGCATAATAATGCTCTTCCATGACGAGGCCCAGCTGGAAATGGAGATTGGGGTCTTTTGGCTTTACTTTAATAGCTGAGGCATAAGCAATAGCTGCCTGGTGCAAAGCATCTAGAGGGGATGATCCATCTTCATAAAGAAGCGCGTCACCTGCAATTGTAGGACATACGTGTTACTTAAAGATCTCCTTCACTATGCTAAACTTTGGCTGCCTGAACTTTGTAAAGTTACCTGAATAGCTGCAACAGGTCTTTTCGAAGGTTGAAGAACAGAATATACAGTGAGAACTGTGGTTGGTTGAATGAAGTGAGCACAATTACACCATAATGTAATACATCAGCACCAAAAAACACAAATAATTGCGAGGCCCAGTACAAAAGAATCACAGCCAAAAACACCATAATATAACAACGCAATTACAAAAGAGTAGCTTCACAACATAACAGAGCAGTCAAACACAAAAATACCAGAACATCCAAAAGAATCACACTTGCAACACATTAACAAAAGAAAAATACAACACAAATATCCAGCACAACGTATCACAATGAAACAACACCGAAACACACCAATGCAAACCAAAAAACACCAAAATCAACACAGTATAATGAGAACACAAAACAAAAACGTACATTAAAAAGACAAAATATAGAAAACCAGTAACAACAAAGCACAAAACAGCAGCACAATAATAAAACCCTATTACAATAAAGCTATGGGACAACAGAACTACACAACTAAACATCATAATGTAAAAATACAGCAACACAGCACTTCCAACATTAACACGTCAATGCAAGGCACAACGAAAACACGATCCTAAAACAACTAAATATATCGATATCAACCAGCAACATACACACAAACAAAATATTTAACAAAACACGTGTTGGGGTGTTGTTTGGTGTATATTATTCTAATCGGTTTGAATGCTACTGTGTTGCCTTTATGCAAGTGATTTGTTGTATTGTGAGGTAATTTGTGTATTTTCATGCTGGTGTTATATGTGTGCAGTAAAGTTGTGTTGGTGTATTTTATTTCATTCTTCTGTTGTGTTGTTACGGTATTGCACCGTATTTGGTGTGTCGTGCATCTGGTGCGTTTCGCTTTTGTTCTACTGGTGTGTTAATGAAACGTAGATTTGTTTTCAAATTATGCTGTTGTTGTTAATTTGCCCTCCATCCCTTCGCAGCAGCAGCAGCAGGATCAGAGCTCCGTAAATGGAACATTTATGACATCACAGGCCCTGCATTGCCTGTCCCGAGACCTAAGTGACACTGAGCCTCCGAAAGGGAATTCTGTCACAATATGAGAGAGGAAAATAGAGACCATATTAGGGGTAGTATGCCAGGGAGCACAGGGCCGGTGTCAGGTAATCGGCGGCAAGCGTTTTTAAGTTACCTCATCAAGACATTGTGATGCGTCAATGCCTTGATCTGCTCTCTCTCTAGTCTGGAAACACATGGAATTACCCACAAAATGGTGATGTAATAATGACATGTGAAAGAGTCTCCTTTGTGACACACCCCGAGTATAAAAGGCTGGTAACCAGGGAGCTGCAGCACTGGACACCGGGACACTAGTTGGGAGGGCCACTGGCTGGAGCTGGAGCTGGGGACAGAGGGCAGAAGCCACATGGGCTGATTAGACCCCACAAAAGACGACGTCATGAGGTGGGGGCAACTGGACAAAGGTGAGTAATTAAACAAAATGAAAATGCACCTGAAAATCAATTGGAAACTGATCGGAAAACCAAACCGGCAACTGACTTGCCCTACATGCTCAAATATATACCCTACCTACCACGGCGGAACTGGAGTGGGGGTGGCTGTAGTACCCCCAGAAATAATTATACTGGAGTTCAGAAGGTGAAGGAGCAATAACATTTTATCTTTATCTTGCTACATGTTCTGTGCGTTCAAAAACAAAGGTCACATTTCAGGCTTTGTCTCCTAATAAATTGCTGCTTATTTGTTCTCATGGAGATTGAGGTTTGCTTTTTATTCCCTGAATACAAAGTGAGTGACTTTGCAAAGTGAACTATGTGACAATCTTGCTATATTATTACAGGAGCGTGAACTGGGAAGGTTGCTGGATGTCACTTTATTTCTGAAACAACTACATATAAATACCTGCAAACGACTGTTCAACTATTTCAAAATATATCAGCAGTTAATCACAAATGGAGCCCTGTTTTGTAATTGTGAAGTGTGATGGAAACAAACCTTTTTAAAGTGAATAAAACAAATCAAGACTCTTTACTTAGTGACATGCAAATGATAATTATTCCAAGGGGCGCCCCCCGGGAGGACTAATGGTTTGGGTAAAACAGCAGGTGGGCCTCCAGGTTGAAGAACTTGGGATTGACAACGTAAACATCCAGGTCCTAAAAATAAGTTTTGAATATAGTCCTGGTTTTACACTGGTCAATGTCTATGCTAGAGGCTTGGCCGGAGGGAAAGCCTCTCCGACCATCTCTAGCCTAGATCATTTTATTAAGTCATATGAAGGGACAAGAAATTGGGTTATCGCTGGGGATTATTTTAATTGTACGTTTGAGCCTCTGGGTTTAGAAGACGCTAGTCTTACCAGTGATGAGGATGCGAGCTGGGGTGTCCCTTCTTTAACGCTCCCCCCAATCAATAAATGGACGGAGTCAGTATTACAACTAAAAAACTTGACGATGGAGGGTGAATGTATATGTAAATGTATAGGCATTTATATAGCGCACTACTTACCCGGAGGGTCCCAAGGCGCTTCGACCGCTGCGAAACCCTTCCTGGCTTCCCTGAGAGATGGTCCCTTAATGGGTATCTCCAGGGTGAGACCAGGCATCCCCGGCGGTCTGGTGGGGCCGTTAGTGAAGATGAGGCAAGCTAATGCCCAGAGTTGCCGAGTGTGAACGCTGATCAGAGTGGGCACCGAGGCGAGAGAATTATCGAGTCTGCTGACCCTGGTCCAGAAACCTGCCGCGCCGGGAATCGAACCCTGGTCCCGGGCCGTCCTCTGCTCTCGGGTCTGCCGCCTCTAACCAGTGAGCCACACTACTTCACTTCCGGGTGGGCTCCGGGCTGCCAATGGGAGAACAAAATCGGATGGTAAAGGCAATCCTACCTTTAATAATGGGAGAAGAAGTAGCAGCATTGACTACTTTCTTATTAACTTAGAACTGTGGTCTAGATTAAAGGAGATATGTAGGTTGTAAATAGACCAGAGAGTGATCACAACCCATTGTCATTGACTCTAGAGGTTGAGGGACGCCCACTGGGGAGGGGCGGCAGGGAGTTTGTTACGGCAGATGTTGTTATGTCTCTTGACAGCCGAAGACAAAAATGGGCACGGGTATCTGAGAATGAGGGCATTATGACACAGATAAGGGCCACTCTCGAAGAGTCTCTTGTAGCCCTATCTCATCTTGAATCCAGTGAGGTTAGTTTGACAACCCTTACAGAAGTACATGAGTCCCTGTTTATTAAGCTGAAAAGCTACCTCGTTAAGAATACAAAAAGATCTAATGTGCACCCCACCCACAAAGCCGCTAAATGGTACGATGGGGCATGCAGGCTTGCTTTTAGACAGTTGTCACAAGCAATAAGGGCGGGTTCTACACTGGAGATAAGGGAACTCGGGGCAGCTTACAAGGCCACTCAATTGAGGGAAAAGAAGGTGTCTGACGAAAATAGATGGCGGGACCTCCTAGAGGCAATTAATGGGAAAAATTGGTGTAGGTTCTGGCATTTAATAAAACGGGGCAATGGTAGTGCTGGCCCGGCCCCTATCAATAACGTTACCCAAGAAGAATGGGTCGCACTCTATCAGGCCCAATTTTCATCGCCCAAAGATAGTTCTGGCCATCAGCCCTGTGTAGAGACAGCTCTGTCCTATCCTTTACTCTAGGGGAAATTCAGAGAGCTCTTGATGGAGTGGCTGCAGGCAGAGCACCTGGACCGGATTGTATTCCGGCGGATATCTATAGATCAGATCGGGAGAACTGGCTAAAATATATCCATATTCTTGTAAATGGTCTGGCTAAAGGCACCCCCATTCCAGAATCCTGGCATGGGGACGAAATAATCCCCATTTATAAAAAAAGGGGATCGCGCCTGTCCATCTAATTATAGGCCCATTAGCCTTATCGATACTCTTCAAAAAATTGTGGCGAGATTAGTGCTAAGTAGGGTAAACAGGTGGATAGATAAGAAAGAAATACTATCCACCTATCAAGCAGGATTTCTTTTCCATGTTAGCACAATGGATCACCTTTTTAGATTCATAATGATTTACTGGAACACAGTGGTCTTAGCAGGGGGGGGACTCTATGCAGCATTCATAAATCTTAAAACTGCTTTTGTCTTAGTACCCCGCTCTAAGATGTGAAATACCCTGAGGGAAGCAGGGATACCTTCTGAGATTTTATCTTTTATTGTAAAATTACATGAATCAACATACTCCCAAGTACGTTGGGGTCAGCAAGGCGAGCTAACAGATCGCTTCCCTGTGAACAAAGGAGTAAGGCAGGTGTGTGTGCTGGCCCCATCCTCTTATCATTGCTCATAAACAATGTTATCTCATATTACACTGAAAATCCCATGGTCGCACCTACTCTTGCTGAATCCAGGATCCGCTATAAATGTTTGCAGACGACACTTTAATTTTGTCCAAGACGCAATCTGGTCTGCAACGTGCCCTCGTTCGATTTACTTTGTTCTGCAATGACCATGGATTGGTAGTTAACGTCGATAAGACGAAGTTCATGGTCTTGTACAAACATAAAGTTGTGAAAACTAGAGTGGAAATGAATATTGTGCCCCTGGAACAAACTGACTCCTTTGCTTATTTGGGCGTTACTTTGAGTAAACGTTTGAATTGAAAGCCACAGTTAGATCTATTAGTATTAAGGCATAAACAATTAGCAGGGGCCCTTTTAAAAGAATTTCGGCTGTCTCAAACCAAACCAGTGGGACCGGCTCTATCCATTTACCAAGGGAAGGTTAGAGCTTCAATAATTTATGGGGTGGAACTCTGGGGGTTCGAAAATTTAGCTCCATTAGTCCTAGTCCACAATACGTTACTGAGGGCACTGACCGCCTTCCTCAATCTTCGCCTCTTAGGCCCCTACTTTTAGACTTAGGATGTACTCCCTTTGAGGAGGCAGCGGGTTTTAGACCACTTGCCTATTGGCGAAGACTTTGGACTACCCCGGAGCTTGCACCCTATGCAAGAGCTTTTAAGTCTATTAAAGAAGCGGACAAGTCAAATAAAATATCTTGCTTAATAATGATTAAGGCACTGCTATTAGATCTGGGCCTTTTTCACCTGTGGGAGGACCCGTAAGGGAATTCATTCCCGTCGAAAAAAGACCTAAAAGCCATTTACAGGGACAAGGTGTATGTAAAGTCCCTGTCATCAGATGTTAGTGGTTCCCTAACATGCCTCCTTTTAGATTTTAAGTGTGAGTACAGGTTTGAGGTCTATTGGGACATCATCAAATCACTAGTGATAGAAAACTCTTCCACCAATTTAGAGTGGGAACACGCCCCATAAAATCGATCACTAATAAGTGGGGGGATGACCGGGATATAAAATGTGATACTTGTTTAACTGTAGATGAGACCTTAATGCATGTCCTGTTTGTGTGCCCTGCTTATAGGGGCCCCCGACAGAAATGGCTCAATCCGGTTTGTAGATTGCTTGGCGCAAGATCTCGCCAAATAGCCCTGCGAATTCTAAAAACCGGAACTACTGAAGTCATAGTTATTGCCATGGCTAAGTTCCTGAGCTGGACTTGGGTCCTTAGAAGAAAGAACCTGCGAGGCGGCACGTAACCTGTTTTCCCTATAAGTGGGTGCTCCCGAGCCGCCACTAAAAACACTTAGCTAAACATCGGTGCCTATAATTATGCCCTCTGTAACCTTGCCCTAATATCCCTTAACTATGAACTCTCCTCTTTTATATAATCCTTGTTTTAAATAGTTTGGGATTTTAAAATAATGTGTTCTTTTAAAAATACTCTTGTATGAGATTTTATGTCTTTTATATCAGATTGTATTGTTTATATGTGTCTTTTATGATTGATTATGATCGAATAAAGACACATTGAAATTGAAAATGTAAATTGATAATTATTCGCTTAAATCCGTTTTCCACACATTGTCATTTGTGCGCTATATAGTTTTACCAGCAAATTTAGTGGCCATTTCAATGAAAAACGACACTCCTTTCTCCCCATCTATAAATATGTGAAATATTTGATAGAGTGAGACATCAAACATGGAACATTTAGACCATGTCTAATCATTCAGTATTACGAAATTTGTGTTGTCAGGTGCTAATCAAAGTGTGTGTCCGCGTGCTTTACACACCGACTAGCTCCTTCCCTACACACAATTATCTTAAAAAATTATCCCATCCCAAAATAATAATAATAATAATAATAATAATGATTGTTATGTGACTAAACAATATGGCAAGGCTGTCATGTGGGCAGTCCACCACAGAAACTCTAGTTTTATGATAAGGTTACATTGGTTAGAGCAAACACTTCCCAACTGCTGCCCCAGACATTCATAAGAGCTAATGAAAAATATTTTGTGATGAGACCCCTTAAGTCCAGCTCATAAGTGGTTAGGTTATGATAACTTGCACCGAGTTGTTATGTAGCACCATATTACAGATTCTAAAGTTGTACGTTTTGCTTCATTTCTTTTTGTGGAGTTCTCTGAGCTTCTTTGTTGCATCAGAAAACTTTGTACACTATATACACAGTCAAAATATAAACAAGGATTTTGGTGCTAAACAGCAGTGACTGGGGCAAGACCAAACAGGATAAAATAGCACGCCAGTGAAGATTGGCATCACCTGTCAGTTTCTGTTATTCAGACTCTGGTCCTAAACCTCTTTGAATGAAATATAGATGGAATAGTCACCACAACATTAAAACTTGGGCGTTTTGTGCCCCCCAAAATCCTTTGATTTCCATGAATCAAGAAATGACTGACGTGCTAGTGTTTGTTCCAAATATTCACCTGCTTTGGGAAGGCGTTGCTTGTAAACGCGAACCTGGTCTTCAGCCTCTCGTGAAAGTTTGTCAGCATTGCTCTCTCCGAACGCTTGCTGAAGCCGTTTCTCCCAGCCACGTTCCTAAAAGAAAATGTATACATGGGTTGGATTGGTGGTGTGGAGTTATGGTGGTTGTGTATCTGTCACTGTGGTCGGCTGCACCAGGGGGCTCTCCTCAGAAAAAGAAAAAGTTACCTGGTGTTCTTCCTCTGGAGCGAGGGAAGTACATTTCAGCTCGGGTTGCAGACTTGGCTTTGAGCAAGGAGTCAAGGCCGCAGAGTATAAGCCTCCCTCCAACCACCACTGCTGTTCATACTGACATAGTTCACTGAAAATGGTCCACATTAGCTCAAAGTGTAAATATTGGTCAACATGTTTCTTGCAGATAACGTCGTGAAGAATCTAGGTAATTTGTCAGGACCGTGAACATTAAAAAAACGAAACTATTCCTGGGGAAGCAGTCAAAAGCACATGGCTCATGTAGTGCCATGCTATCCCAAACGCAAAAGGGTATAGAATCTACCTTATTGCGATCAATAAGTGTGCCAACCTAGGAGAAATGGGAACAGAGGGAAGGCCCTTGCTCCTGAAGGATCAGATCCCCTGGACTCGATCCTTAAGAAACGTCCTGACCTACCTTCCAATAGGAACTGAAACACCTTCTTGTATTCCGGTTCCCTGGGGGCGTGAGTGCTGAACCTTTATTATCCTTGTGAATTTTCCATCTTTTATTCACATAGTCACATCGCATCAGTGAGGAATTGATAACCATTGTTAAGCATACATTATTGTTATGAGGTTACAGCAAGATCAGCCAAAGACATTGTTATGAGAATACAAGCATGCTGGCTGATGCACGGTGGAGAGAAAAAGTAGCCGATCCCTCGCCTCGTGATATGGTGTCCAGGCAGCCCCAGATGACGTCACTGGTGGCCTTCTCCTCTTCCTGGTGAAACAGACGAGGGACTCAAGCTTTGGCTCCTACCTGTGGAGCGACTAAAGGGCGCCCCACCGCTATTTGCCGGGGGTGCCTGGTGAGGAACATACAGCTGCTCATCAGATGTTTGAAGGGTGCAGAGTAGAAATATTGCTGCAAAAATATCGTGGGGAAGAGATATCGAAAATAAAAATTTAGTTGACAAGAATATCGACTGATCGACTGACAGGTAAGTAATATTGATTACATAAATATTTTTGAAATAAATATTGTTTTCAAAAATATCGATTTATTAATAATTGTATGTATTTTAGTGTTTTTAATGAGAATGGTTTGTCATTTTATCATGTTTTAGAGTTTTTCTAGGTATTAATTTATTTTAAGTTTAATTCTGCCTTTGTAGTTCCATAGCGGGTCGTGGGTTTATAGGGTAATAGGGTGGGAAGTAATTTAATTTTATAAAATGTATTGAATAATTAATGTGTTAATTGATTGATTAATAATATTTTAATAATTCGTTGTTAATTCATTTCAATTAGTTAATTAATACAAAATTATGATAATTGCTTAACTAATTTTAGGTGTGTGTTGTGATGTTTATATGTGTAAATTGTGTGAAAGGTGGTAAGTAATTACATTTTTATTGATTAATTATGAAATACTTTAAAATTAATTACCATTAATTAATTCAGAATTAATAATTGTAATGGTGTAATTAATTTTAGGTGTGTGTTTTGGTGTTGATATGTGTAAATGGTGTGAAAGGTGCTAAGTAATTACTTTTGTATTGATTAATTAATACATATTATTAAATTAATTTTCATTAATTAATTAGTAATTATTGAACTTAATTGTGTAATTAATTGTAGGTATGTGTTGTCGATTTTATAGTGTTAAATAATGGGTAAATATGTCTTTTAATTGTCTTTGTTAATAATTATATATTTAAAAATATATATTAATCATGTTAATTTTGGAAATTAAATTAATAAAAATGTTGATTGTTTTGTTTTTTATTGTTTTGGAATCCAGCGCTTTCCCTACTGTTGCATTCACTGGAGTGGGAATAGTAATTTTTGCCCCTCCGCTATCCTGCGCTTTCCCTACTGTTGCACTCATTGGAGTGGGAATAGTAATGTTCACCCCTCCGCTATCCGCCGCTTTCCCTACTGTTGCACTCATTGGAGTGGGAATAATAATTTTTACCCCTAGGCTATCCAGCGCTTTCCCTACTGTTGCACTCACTGGAGTGCCAATAGTAATTTTTACCCCTCCGTTATCCAGCGCTTTCCCTACTGTTGCACTCATTGGAATGGGAATAGTAATTTTTCCCCTACGCTATCTAGCGCTTTTCCTACTGTTGCACTCATTGGAGTGGGAATAGTAATTTTTACCCCTCTGCTATCCAGCACTTTCCCTTCTATTGCACTCACTGGAGTGGGAATAGTAATTTTTACCCCTCCGCTATCCAGCGTTTTCCCTCCTTTTGCACTCACTGGAGTCGGAATAGTAAATTTTACCCCTATGCTATCCAGCGTTTTCCCTACTGTTGCACTCACTGGCATGGGAATAGTAATTTTTACCCCTTCGCTGTCCAAAGTTTTAACTACTAATGTTTTTATTTTGTTATTAAATGTTTGTATTATTTCTTATAAATAGTTTAATGTGTTAATTAAATACAGAATATTTTATTTTAAATTATTTATATATGTGTATATTTCATTTTGATATAATTAAAAAAGTTTATAAATTCAATAAAGATAATAGTTAATACAATGTATTTATGTAAATATATATATATGTATACTTTTTTGTGTTTATATTTAATAAATTAAGTGTATTTGTTATAATTATTATACATATATATTATTACATTTGATTTATTTTGTTAATAATATTAATGTTATTCAATTATTTTATTTTAATCTATGTTATTTTTAAAGTATATTTTTTACATCGATATTTTTGAGTCGATATTACTGTACCTACCTGTTTAAGTATAGGGATTTGATATTTTTGTAATCAATATTTTTACATCAATATTTTTTTCATCGATATTTATGTAATCGATATTTTAACATGGAACCGTTTGAAGGGCACTTGTTATCCTTATTTCAGCACACAAGGGGCTCGATTCCGATCCGGTAAAAAAAATCCCCCGTACGAATCGTATTCGTGGCCATTTCCGTACGACTCGTAAACACACCGTACGACCCGGCGAGTACGATCCGGACCGGGTGATCAGGACGCTAGTCGTACGGTCCGCGTCAGGTAAGGGCGATTCGTACGGAAAAGCGCTCAACCACATACACACCGTACGCCGCGTACCCCCCATGATCGCCGGGGTACGCGCCGTACCCCTGCGATCATGTGGGGTACGTGCCGTACACCCAGCGTACATGGGGTGCGCATCGTACACCCACCGTACATGGGGTACGGTGCGTACCCCATGTACGCTGGGTGTACGGCACGTACCCCACATGATTGCATGGTGATCATGGTGGGTACGCGGCGTCCCCGGGGGGGGGGGGGGGCGTTCTGTACTTGTTTCAGCGCGAACTATGCGTTTACGGCTGTTTCCAACTCCCGTAAAAAAAAGGGTCATACGTGGCGTACCCGACACGAATCGTACTTGCTGGGTCGTAAAAACCAGCCGCGAACCGTAGCGATTTCACGTACAGCGGGTTCCGAGTGAGACTCGTATGGAAATTTTAGTCGTACGGAGTCCTGTACGACTCGTACGGTCTTTGGCTCCTGGTACTTCGTCGTACGTACGGGGACGTGTACGGGTACGATTCGTACGGGGAAAACTGCTCCGTACGACGATTCGGAGCGCATTTTACTGGATCAGAATCGACGCCAAGGTATATTTTAGCTCTGCCTGCTCGGAGTGCTTAGGGATTAGGTCCCCAAAACTCCAATGTTATTGGTGCCTGTTTGCAGTGGACAGAGACAAAATATTGTGGACTAAATGTAGCCCTCAGTGACTACCAATGACAGATATAAGTTCAAGTTCTTTCATTTTCTCACTGAGATGCCATAATTGAGAGGTATGCCCAGACATTTGCTCCCATGCTCCCATGCTCCGCTGCCCTTAGGCCTCCAACTGCTCCTCACTGATAGGGCCCTAGAAGGCCCTAATAATCTGGAGTTGCCTTTGCATAAACTAGGAGGGTGCAGGTCCTGCCTGATCTGCCTGGATTGTTCCTTCTCCAGCAGTACCAAAAGGATTTGCATAAGGTTGATTCATGTCTTTAGCAGCACGGTAAGCAAAAACAGAAGGACTGGCATGCGACCAGAGTCATTTCCAGTAGCTGAGATTATTCCAAGAGTCCCACCAGCATCTTTTAGTTTTCCTAATCCTCTATGACCCAAACTGTCAAGCACAGGAGTGGGTATCAACCAGGGCTGACCGACCCACCGGCAGGCAGCTCATCATCATTCTGCCTAGTATAGGAAATAAGGAGATGAACCAGCTACCAGTCCTTATAACGTGCAATATAACTATAGAAAGTGCTGTGAGAGAGACAGCTACATACAAATGAGCAAGGTGAATACAGGATACACGAATGGAGCTCTTCAGGGCTTTATGGCAATAAGTTCTGCGACAAACCCCGGTAGGATAAACTTTGCAACATGATGCACAGCATTAATTTTCTGTAAATGTAGCAAGATATGTCCATCACCGTCTCATCAATGGTATGTAGACATGAAATGGGACATGAGCAGTTTAAATGCTCTTTCAAAAAGTATTGCCTCTGGGTTGATTATCAAATTAGAAGATGCAATGCTTTACTTGCCCACTCAAATTATACATTCATGTTAAAACATTTGTGAAAGCTACCGTGTCATCTTGGAACGGTTTCTGGCAGTATTTTATGAGCTTTCAAGTTAAGAGCGCATAGTACAGCTCTGAATGTTTTGTGTTACATTTCCCTTATTGCCACAATTGCAGTCATTTATGAAGCTACTATTTAAAACAGTTAGGGCCTGAGTCACAAAGTTATTTGCACACCCACCTTCAATTGGGGAGCACACACAGCAGGATTTACAAGAGAAAATACACTTTCGCAATTCACAAAAAGTAAATTTGCTCTTGTAAACCGAATTAAATTATGTGGGAGTAAATCTGCCCCAAAGAACAGAGTAAGCATTCAATGGTGGGGATGCCAAGGAAATTTGGCAAAACCCCACCCACTATAGAGTTTGTGGGTATTCCTAAACCTTTCCCAGCCACATTCCCACCTAGATAGGGTCAGATATTTACTCCTGCCAAAGGCAGCAATTCATTTCTAATATGGGGTAGGAATGGGAAATTAGCATTCCTGAAATTAGCCAGCGCCCAGAGAAGGAAAAACCAAAAAAAAGTATTCTACATTTACTAAATATTTCCAATCTAAGATGGCAGCCATGATGTAGTGATGGTTGGGCTTCACAGTGGGAATTAAAGGGGTGGCCGGGTCCTTCTGGCATGTTGAGCATAGAAGTACTCCTCCTTCTTGATAATGCCCATGTGGGACTAGACCGCCGACCGTGACTGTGGTGAGCCTAGAGTCTGCTTGTGACCTTCTGGCCTACAGGCATTTACATCTGCTGGGGGAGGTAGGGGACTCCTTGTGGGTACTTTGATGTGCATACCACACAGGCCTGAACTACGTGGAGCCACGAGTGGTGACCACCGGCCAACGGAGGTTCATAGGTGTGGTTGTCATCAGTGCTGCAATGCTGGAACTATTGTGTGCTCTTGTGATTCTGACGCCCGCTGTGGGCCCATCGGCCCACGCCCTGCCTTCACCGCCAGAGCTCTGCTCACATCTCTACTCCCTCCCTGCAACCAGGGCAATCCTGCTGAAGATGGACGGACATGAGCTGAAACTCCATTTTGAGCACTGGCACAGCCAGTGCAGTACAGAGGTAAATAGTGATGGACCTGGGTTGGAATCGGACCCTAGCGTACCTGATAACGATTTGAGGTCTCTGTTGCAAGCCATGTAGATTGATAGCCTGCTATCGATAGACAGCAAGATGTATACTCTAAACTCAAGGATATATACTATATCCTGGAAGCTGGAAAAGCACAACTGCAGGATCAAAGTGGCGAAACAGAGCATTTCATCCGTGGAAGTTAATGCACGCACGAGAGTCAAAACACTCGCTACCATGGAGAAGGCTCTACACAAGCCAGATCGTGACAAAATAATATTTGCATTTCTGATATTCTGGAATCGACCAATACTGGGCAGTTGGAAGACCATGGGGAAAATCTACTCCTGTCACTCTTTTCATTACAGAGACCTTCTCCAAATTGCTGGTGGTGGAGTGGGCACACAAACTTCTAAGTGCCTCACCACCTCAGGCTCCCACCTCGCCCTATCATCGCACGTCTCCTCAATTTCAGGGATCGCGAAACGGTGCTGTGATTGGCGAGAGAAAAGCTGAATGTATCATATGAAGGCGATTACATTTCTCTATTCCCTGACTTCACGATGGCTGTGCAGGAGGCTAGGCATGAGTTTCTCCTGGTGAAGCAACTACTTCACTGGAAGGCTGAAATCCAAAACACAATACTGTATGCTGCCTGCCTCAAGATCATCCACTGAGGGAAATTGCAGATATTCCACTCTCCATACCAGGCCCAGGAGTTCTTGAAAAAGCTGCAACACGAGGAAGCAGAGAAGCAGACACAGTCAGCTACACCAAACACAGATTCTGATTGAAGCGCAATGCACTACCTTGTAACATGCCTGTGTGGCGGCTGAGTCATGAAAGGGTTCACCTCAGCGATGGACATTCCTGTATGGGAATAACATACATGCCCCTCTCCCCATCTGGTTTTCAACACAAACCTAAAATGTACACCCCAAAAGCCAGCCTCCCATTCCCTCCACCGGAAGGAGCTTCCGCTGGCTCACTATGTGGCCACCATGGGTAGCATCCTGTTATGTTGTTTTCTGTTTTCTAGGCCGTCCCTGTAGCCCTCAATGAGCTTTGGGTGGGGAGGAAGGCTGGTCAGTGTTGTTGTTGTTGAGGGATATGCCCTGGCAGAATTGGGCTGCCAGTGTGAGAGGAACAGAGGAAATGGTTACTGCTTTCTATTTACACTTTCTATGATTCCAATGGCAAAGTGAGCAACTGGATTCAAGCTAGCCTGGCTGATGACGGCTGATTAGCCAGAAACCGGTCCCAGTATGCTTGTTTCCGGTCCAGGGAAGACATGGCTTGGCAGTTTGGGTTGGACTGTTCCCATGAGGCGCTGGGTCAGACTGATTTGCATCTGGCCATGTCTGAACTGGGTTGGTTGAGTGAGCTAAAGAATGATGATGGATTAAACCCAGATCAATTGACTGGGGGTGAGTGCTTGCAATGTTCAACACTCCGTCCATCATCCCCTTTGGTTTTGCTTTGTTTGCCCTAAGTTGGCAGGGTATGCCCAGACTTGGGTCCCTTGCTCACTTTGCCACTGGATTCAAGCTAGCCTGGCTGATTAGCCAGAAACCGGTCCCAGGATGCTTGTTTCCAGTCCAGGGACATGGCTTGGCAGTTTGGGTTGGACTGTTCCCATGAGGCTCAGGGTCAGACTGATTTGCACTGGCCATGTCTGAACTGGGGTGGCGGAGTGAGCTAAAGAATGATGATGGATTAAACCCAGATCAGTTGACAGGGGGTGAGTTCTTGCAATGTTCAACACTCCGTCCATCATCCCCTTTGGTTTTGCTTTGTTCGCCCTAAGTTGGCAGGGTATGCCCAGACGTCGGTCCGTTGCTCACTTTGCCACTGGATTCAAGCTAGCCTGGCTGATGATGGCTGATTAGCCAGAAACCGGTCCAGGACGCTTGTTTCCAGTCCAGGGAAGACATGGGTTGGCAGTTGCTTTGGACTGTTCCCATAAGGCGCAGGGTCAGACTGATTTGCATATGGCCATGTCTGAACTGGGGTGGCGGAGGGAGCTAAAGAATGATAATGGCATCATGGCAGACCATGCCCTTATTGATATTTGATGACACGCAGACCCATCTGACAGGGTGGGTACTTTCTATTCAGCTGTCCATGGCTTGTGGCCAGGCTCGATTTCTAGTTGTGACACAGGACTTGGTGACATGGGTGGGTGAGGTACACCATTTGGCTCACACAATATCGGACCACTCGCTTGTGATGGTGCTCTGACCTCCACTTGTCCTCACCTCTGGGGTCGGCCCCAAATGTGGTTGGTTGGAGACTGGGAGCCAAGTGCTTGGTGGATAAATTCTTCTGCGAGAAACTCCATAATAAATAATAGACTTCTTCCGGAGCAATTCTGGGACCGATGGACAGTATAGGCACAGCCTAGGAGACTTTTAAAGTGGCAGTGAAGGAATTTTGCACATTCAAACATCGGGTCCTTAAAACCCTCCGAATGCATCTGAGCTCTCCACAGAGAGTTGTTAAGACTCTTGAGTGCACATTGATGCACAGTGGGCCTAATACTACCTTAGTGCAAATTAGAAATAAACGTACAGAATATGCAGAGGTAGTGGAAACAGGAGTAAAGATCCTGGGTAAATACACCTGTGTGAGGACATTCGGTTAAGGTGAGAGGCCAGGGAGGTCTCTGGCTTCACAAATCAAGCAGCCTTGGGCCACCAATGATATCCTCAGTATAAAGGATCAACAAGGCATTTGACAACACACCAGTGACTGGACTATGTTGACGTTCGTGTAATACTTTGCTGATTTCTATTCCTCCAAGACAACTACCAGTCCTGTTCTGTCTTGGAACACCTGGAAATCAGTGCCCAAATCTGGCTAGACGATGCACACCATCTCTTTCGCTCTCATCCATTCAGAGTGGACAAAATGAAAGAGTTGATATGTAAACACCCTAAAGGTAAAGCTCTGGAGTCTGACAGCTTGCCATCATAATTTTATAAACGATGTGAAGACATACTCGCCCCACATTTAATAAAGGTATATGAGAAGGACAGAACATGTCAAATCACCCTCCCTCAATGAGTGAGGCTCTTTTGATAGCACTTCTGAAAAAGAGAAAGCTGGCACATGAGTGTGGGTCCTATCAACCCCTGTCACTCATTAACTGTGATGCGAAGATCTTAGCAAAGCTGCTCGCCAATTGTCTGACCATGCTGTTGCCATATATGGTGAGGCCTGATCAAGCTGGTTGTTCTCAGGCAGACCCAAGGCACACAACCTACACATGCTTTTTGCACTGCTGCATGACATTTCTCTTGCCCTGGATGCCTCGCCTCAGAGGTCTTTCTAGAAGCCACAAAGGTGTTTCACTCTATAGAATGGGTCTATCTGTTTGGTATCTTGCAACACATGGGACTGTCTCTAGCGTTCCACAATTAGATAAAACACCTTCTTCCCCGGGCTAGGGTATAGATTAATGGTGTTAGATCACCTGGAACACCTATATCTTGGGGCACACGGCAGGGTTGCCTCATACCTACTGTCTTATTTGCTTTGGCCTTGGAACCTTTGGCTGGAAATCTTCAGCAGCACTATTCTCAATACATGCTCAGCTATACCCAATAGACCCATACTGAAATCACTGTACACAGGTGATATGATGCTCTACATTAAGCAGGCAAGCAAATGTCTAAAGGTCATAATGCAAGAGTACATATTATTCGGTGAACTCTCAGGTGTGACCAATAATTGGAAAAAACCTTATACCATAAGAATTCTCTGAAATACTTAGGAGTGTGGATCAAGAAAGACATGGCTGTGGTCCTCAAAAAGATTTATGGGACTGCCTAAGGAGGAAAGGTTCTCGCTGGAACTCCCATTATCTTTAGCGGGAAGTATCTCACTAATAAAGTTGATAGTGCTACCTGGATTTTTATATTTGTTTGTGAACATACCTATGCCATTCTCCAGGTCCTTTCTTAGTGTGCTCTGCATCTAGCTGCTCCGATTAATATGGAGCGATGGCAGGCTACAATACGGTGGGAAACACTGGTGCTTCTGTTTAGTAAAGGGGGATTTGAAGCCTCAGACCTAGATCTACATTATTGGTGTGTACAAGCCCACTTTGCATACGTCTGGACCCATCCCACATGCCCATGTTGCGCATGTAGAAATAGAGGTAGATGTGGTTGCCCCCACACCCCTCGTGTCTCTACTGGACAGGGCCCCCCATGGTCCCAAGCTGATACCGACACAAATTCTAGCACCACTAGGGCTTGGTATCGTCTCAAAGACAAAGTTGGGTTGAAGATCCTTTACCGCGCCTACTCTTGCACTATCATCAACAGCTTCCAATACCTTATGAACCCAAAGCTATAATGCAATTGACTAACCCAGGGAAGAGAAAGTGAGCTGATATTCAAGTAAATGGTATCTTCCTCACGCTCACAGACAGTGGTGGAGAGGGAACTCTCACTCCCTTGGATGTCTTATTTGTGTACTACGGAGAAGCATGTAGGGAGGCTTGTCCCGGTCATCTCCTGAAACCGCCAACCTTTGAGACATTGGAGTGGCTTCTCACTGCTACATACACCAAACAGTCAATTTCATGTCTTTCCCATACATTACAAGCGAATTCAAAGAAACCCTGCTTCGGCTTGTGCCAATTGGGGGAAGGTCTTGGGGAGGAGATTCCCATAGCCATATAGCACTTTTGCTTCACCCAGACAGGTTTGATCTTTGCAAGCAGCCAAGTGAGCATTATACATTATAAGTTTCAGCAGAGGTCATACTACACTCCTTTGTTACTGTGAAAACATGGGATTAGCAAGGACTCTAAATGCATCAGCTGTGGGGCCTTTGACGCTGACTTTTTGGATTTAGCCTAGTCCTGTGGAAGTGTTCTCCCCCACTGGCAGAAGGTACTACTTGCGCTCTCAAACATGATTGATGGGGAGGTACAACTGCATCCCAAAATCGCTTTTTTAGGGTATGCTAAGGATATCCCCGACACATAAAGCAGATTTACTGTGCTGGCTGTCATGCTGGCAAAGACGGAGCTGGCATGTTATTGGAGCATGGGACACAGCCTCAAACAGAAAGATTGGCTGACCTCCCTGATATATTGTAACTAACAATTGGACATTTATTCAGACTGTTACCACCAAGTTCATAGTTGAGGGATATCCAGAGCCTATTAAGCCACTACTTGCTTACGACTTCACCGGGAACTCTAAGGAGACTCACTACATAGCATATAAATATACCTCCGAAGTCCACTGCCATGGACTGCTGGATATATATTGGGCTGACATCATCGCCAAAGCTGCCCTTTCAGAGCGTGGCTGGATGAGGATGAGTCACACAAGAGGGCCAGGGAACATGACCCTTTCTGGGGCCACTCGCATATATTACGCATTGTCATTGGTGTGAATTTTGGATTCCATTTGATGTTACACCTTAGACCTGTATTGCTAAGCTCTTCACAGTGTGAAGACGTGGTTGATGTTTGAGACATAACGTTACTATTTAAAATTCTGGGATAGGTTTTAAATGGTTTACTTTTTTCTTTCACTTTCTTCTGGACCTTCCATGCTTGAACATGAAGGAAAATTTCAATAAATAAATTACAAAAAAAAAAAAATAGATTTTCAAAGTGAACAAAGTAAAATTTAGAACTACAACCTTGGAGGAAAGATCTCTCAATCCCTGACTTGTATGTAAATTATGGTTCTATTGGGCACTGCAGTTGACTCTGACAAAAATACATGCTCATTTATAACACTGTTCCCATGAATTGTTATGCACGAGAAGTTTTAAGTAACATTTTGAAAAGTACATACAAATATATTTTATATTCTATAGGTTAAAAAAGAAACAGGTGTATTAAAATAGCATGCAGGAGAATAGGGCAGAAGAACAAGCAGAGAGAGAAGAAACACGCACTCACATGGAGAAGTCACTGAATGAAAAACAAGAGTTCCCTCAAGTCAGCAATGCAAGGATACAACTCATCCATACAGCATCAAATGACACCAAAATGCTGTTGGGCAGGACCAGCACTCGGGCGGGAAATACACTACAATAGGGAGGAAAACCATTGAATCAAGAGTGAGGTAGAAATATGGGTTTTTGTTGCAGTAATGCCCCCTCCCACCCCCCCCTCACCTTTTTTCAGTTTTTTTTATTTTACTTTGACTGAAGTGAACTGAGACTCTGCTAACCCAGTACCAGTGTTCTTTCCCGAAAAGCTGTACAATTGTTCCACCAGTTGGCAAAACCTTTAGCACCCTCTGCAAGTCCCTAGTAAATAGTACCCTGGTACCTAGAGCCTGAGGGTACTGATGAGGGTCACAAAGGGCTGCAGCATGAATTGCGTCACCCCAAGGGACCTCTCACCAAGCACATGTAAGACTGCCATAACAGGCTGCGTGTGTTGGTGTAGACAAAAGTGAAACATGACATGTCACACATCCCTGCGTGCCATGTCCCTAACATTGCATGTAATATTTGTAAGGCACCCCTACGGCTGGCCTAACAGCCCTAAGGCACGGTGCTGAATATTACATGCAAGAGCATACCTGCATGAGCAGATATGCCCCTGTGCTGGTCAGTCCTTTTACTGCCAGTTCAAGTGACCAGGGAAGCCATTTTAAAGCATGTACTGAACACTGATGAAAATGAGTTCCCCAGCTACATGAAGGCTTCACTGAAAATAGGGATGTTTGGTATCAAACATCTCCTATTGGTAAGCCCACACTGAGTATTGAATTTACCAATACATGCACCCAGAGGGCACCTTAGAGGTGCCCTTTGAAAACCTACCAGCCTCTGGTGGGCTTGCTGACTGGTTTCTGCCAGCCTGCCACCTGAGATGCTGTTCTGACCGCCTAGGGTGGAAGCCTTTGCTCTCAGGAGACCCGGAACAAAAGCCTGCCTGAGAAGATTGTGTAACAAACCCTCCCAAAGGATGACCTTCTTGGGCCGGTGAGCTTCAGAGAAACTGCTGCCTTTGGAATGCAAATCTGGTTCCCCTCAAAGGAGAGGAAGCCACCCCCCCCCGTCCAGAGTCCCCTTGGCACCTGGACAGGTGGAATAATTAGCTAGTTAAGTAGGCGTGCCATCTCCAGGCTAGTACCACCCCTAAGGTGGGCTCCTGTGAGGTGGACACAAATTTTCAGCTGTAGCAACTTCGTGATGGCATAGTTAGTAATTCTGGGACAGGGTCATGCCCATTTCCCACAGGAAGTGGTCATATATAAGGGGTGTAGGGACCCCAAGAGTCAGTAGCCCATTGGCTAATTCCCTACACTCCCCTAACACTGTAACATTCAATATTTAGCGGAGTCCCTGGTACCACAGAAGCAGATCCTGAGGACCTAAGAAGAGAGAGAACACCAAAGAGCTGCAAAAGCAGAGAAGACGGAAGAGACCATCTGACTATATTGCCCCAGGCCCCCGGCCTGTCTGCAGCCCTCTTCGAAAACTGCGCCAAAGTTTACTCTTCCTGCAGCTATGATTCTAGAAACTTGGGAGGATTGCCTACCTTTGAAAAAGACTCAATACCTCCTGTGAATAATGGACCTATTCATGCAGAAACTCCAAAAAGAAGACTCTAAGGCCTCTTGAACTGCCAAAACCTGACACCTGAAGCAACCACTGCACCCGTCGCCTCCGGCTCGATTTGAAGTGGGACAACAGTGCCAACAAGGTTCCCCAGCCCTCCGGAGCTCGAGACCATCTTGGGTTCACCCCTCCTTGACTCCCCGAGGTTGCCTGCAGTCTCTGCATGAAGCCCCCTCTATGACTGTTCCAGTAAGGGAAAACCCATGCCCAAAGACACATTTGTACCCGTCAGCCCTGGGTCTTGAAGGAGAGGCCCAAAGTTGTCCCCCCGTCCCTGAGCATCACAAGGCCTGAGCCCACTTGCTGGTTCAGCTCAACTGGCTTCCTAGCCAGAGCCGGCAGCCTCTTTTTACCGTGACCAATCCCCACTGAAATGCATTGAGCTCCCGATACGGATTTGCGCCCTGCACCCGGCCGCCCTTGTGCCACTCGTGGTGTACTGTTGATGCGGCCTTTGACCTTGCCCACCACTCACCTCAACTCTGGGAGATTGGTTCTGTAAGACGATGTAGAACTCAGATTCAGATTCAGATTCTTTATTTCCTGCATAGTTACTTAAAACCATTGTAATATTATTACATAAAATACAAAAATAAATTAGCAAGTTCATCATTGTCTGTATCTAGTTAAAACAAAATTTAAAACCCCTTATTGGTAACATCTTTACCAGTATAAAGTCTGCGTTAATTGTAGGCATTGTGTGGGACTTTGAGTGTCTTACTACTATGAGTTACGGATACGTGGTATTTTAGTCCAGCCCTGGGATCCTTCGCAGGTCATCATGATTGTTTTGGTCCAATTATTTCCGCTTGTGTGAGGGTTAGCCCTTTACTTCTAGCAGTGTGTTCTTGTTATGGGCTGGTTAGGAACATATGTTTTTAGGCATTGTACAGCCCGGGCCTTGTTCAGTTTCCACTAACTTGGGCATTTTTTGTTTGGCCAGCGTACGGAATTTGACCAATTATTTGCAGAACTCAGAAATTGTAGCGTCCACTTTTTAAAGTGAAAATAATTTATATTTAAAAACTTACTTACCGTAACAATTTGTCTCCGATGCCAAATCATATATAAAGGTACCTGGTATTGTAGTATAGCCTAAGGCCTCCTTTGAATGCATGTTATGGTAGCATGGCTTTTTAGAAGTTTGAACGCCATTTTGCATTTTTGCCGCTTTTGCAGACAACACTGCACATAATTGTTTTTGTAAGTTAGGCCTCGTGAAGGTCTATACATGAGAAAATATTTGTTTTCAACATCTCTAGACTTACATTGTGCCCATAGTCTGCATAGTGAGTGCTGAAGCAGCCAAGGTTATCATAACAGGGTAGATGTTGTTAGACATGATCGAGTAACACTTTAGACACAACAATTTGGCAGCTCTGAGCCAACTGAGATTCTGGCGCCTTTATTATTACACTGCAGCCATGACTTAAACACACTTGGAAGATTTTCCGTTTCCAGGAATGCAGAGAGCTACATGCTGATCCTGATGTGATTTACTCTTACTGAGCGGAAAGATAATGGGGTCCCCCACACAAGCCTAAGAGACCTTCTTTAGTTTATAAATATAGTTCCTATATTGGGAGGGTGTAATAACTAGGTGCTATACTACCTGTTTTCACCAGCATTATAACATGCTTTCTCCTTTTGTGTTTTATGGAATTGTAACAATCCTGACCATATTATTTTTAATCATATGTCTGCTTATGTTGGCTAAGATACGCCACCTGAGATCACGTCGTTAAAATAAATATTTTAACCTTACTGTGTCTCTTCTTTACTCCTGTTGTAGACTGGTATGAGAGTATAACGAAAGAGTGTTCTCACTTCCCACCATTCCTGAATTTGTACTAAGTCGCATGTTCTAGGTTGTCTAATCATTGGTTGCTTTGCTATAGGACGAAGAGCTAATGAGACACTGATACTAGCTGGTTGGGTTTTTTCTAGGTACTGAGGTGAGTTTCTGGTACACCACAATTCACCAATGTCCTAGGTCTCTGTGCACAGTTCTGTGTATGAGCAGGATCTTTGAAACTGTATTCTTATAAATTGGAGTGGATATCCTTTTTGAGTGTATATTGCAAATGTCTTGCACTCCTCTGTTTTAAACCTAAGGCTGCTCGACCACACTACCCCCTAATAGTGCACTTTGGGATTACATAGCAAGCCCCTGTTAAATCATAAGGGAATCCCAGGACTCTTTACACTGTATATCAACTTCACATAAAAAGCCAGCTTCCTACAAGAGACATCTGAGTTAGACTACCAAACCCTCCAACCATGAGCAAAGGGTTGACCTAAAATCCACTGTAAATTTATGTGATGTCTTGGAAACCGCGGTCTGCCAAGAGTTACAATGTATAACACTCACCATGAGATACCCTTACATCACAGAAAACTGGCACCCACACTTGAACAAGGAATGAAACAAAAAAGCATGGATGCAGCTATGCCAATGAGATATAACTTCTCAAAAGTTGTTAAGACTTAATTCCTGAGCCAGATGCAATTTTTAAACTATTCACTGGATGTCATAATTTGGATTAAAAAAACATTTGGAGTAGACCATGTTCATTGACATTGACTAGCTTTCTTACCAAACTGGATTGGTACAATCTACTACACTTGGAGGTGTGCTACTTGGTTACAGTTATATGTCGCCTGGAGAGATGGGCTGAGCTCCTCTGAAGCTCCCACTAGAGCATCCCCACGTGCAAGCTGCCACACACTTGTCACTTTTGCGCACAATAACCAGCTTCTTCCAGGCAATTGCATTTTCTTCAACACGTTATGCTAAGAAGTACATGCCCAGTCTGATGGAGTCAACAGTGAAAGATCAGGCTGTCGTGACTAAAGGGTGAAACTCTAGTGGGATTTGCTTGAGCGGTCCTAAGTCAGATGACACATTTTATTGTGTTAGGTCACTAACCCAGACTTCCCCTTGGATTGTGGGATCTACTGACATATTATCAGTCAGCCTGAACTGTGTCCATCTAGCCATGCAACTTTCCAAGCATTGGTTCAAGTTCCAGGCCCTGTGCTTTTCCCTGGCATGAGGAGACCACTTGGCCGTCAACCCTCCAAAACATGGAGTAGGATTCGAAGTGTCCTAAGGGGAAGCGCTGAAGACTACATGAGGCCTCCCTCACAGTTGCAGAAAATTATTGCAGATTGAGTGCAGCTTGTAAAAGGAGGCCTAACACTTCGCTGAAAAGTGCGACTGCCAAAATGTCTCCGTCCAGTCTCCATGCACTGACACTGAGCAAGCCAGATGTCTCCTAATCAGTCAGCGTGCACAGGAAAACAGACTCGACCCTGCCTGCTTATTGTTCATGTGCATCCCAGCCGACTGGCTCTGTGGTCTCTATCAACTACGAAACAGTCTGCCTTATCCTGCACACAACCATGGGGCAAACTTGTTGTAAGCCTTATCCTGTTTGATGCAAACACAAGGAGATGATGGATGGAGCGCTAAAACGTTTCAGACACTCGCCCCCAGTGACAGATCTGGGTGGAATCCATCATCATTCTTTAGCTCAGTTCGCCACCCCAGTTCAGACCCAACCATATACAAATCAGTTTTGACCCTGTTCCTCATGGTAACAGTCCAGCCCGAACTGCCAAGCCAGGTCTTCCCTGGACCTAAAACAAGCGTCCCGGGACCGGTTTCGAGGAAACACCCCTCATCAGCCAGGCTAGCTTGAATCCAGTGGCAAAGTGAGCAAGGGACCCACATCTGGGCATACCCTGCCAACTTAGGGCCAAAAAAGCAAACACAAGGAGATGATGGACAGAGCGCTGAACAATGCAAACATTCACTCCCAGTCAAACTGGGGTGGTAAAGTGAGCTAAAGAACAATGATGGATTCAACCCAGATCTGTGACTGGGGGTGAGTGTCTGAAAAGTTTCCGCACTCCGTCCATCGTCTACCAAACATGGCACATTTCGATGGTACCATAATGGAGCTTCCAACCTTGACAATGCTTTGGTGGCAGCGCATGTTATGCTATGGACTGCTGGCACTTATAGTAGTTTCCAATAGCACTATAGGGGCATATAGGCTTGCACTACATGTGTTCACCTTTAATATCAGCACCCTGTATCCTGGGGTCAGGAGGCCTTCCTTGGGGGTGCCTGAAATATATTTAAAAAAGTGTATTGACTGTGCCACACATGGTGAGAGCACAGTTGGGTTCAAGCAGCTTGCTCTGCTCCTGCGGTCTGCAATGGTTGGCCTACTGTCAGTAGTTTACTTGGGTCACTGGGGTAAAGACTTTGTCAATTGGTATTGACAATTCACACAGAACCGTTGTAGGGAGAGAGCACTGACACTGAAGCCTGATGGGTAGGCTTTAGTGCACTGCCAGAGTCAAAAACCAGCATGTAGAAATCCAAATGGGACAACAAAGTGAGGGGCATCTGTAAACGGGAGATAGCCATTACAACACAACTTTTACAACGTAATGCTATTACAACAAAACTTTTACATCGTATACTCCATTACAACGCATGTTATTACTACGCATGCCATTACAACGCATATTCAATTACAACGCATGCCATTACAATTTTTTTTTTATTTTAATGAAAATAAGTACTGGCTTTAAAAAATAATACAAAGTTATAATTTTATAATATACAATTTAGTTTATTAACATATTAGTGGAATTAATTAAAAAAATACTCGGGTTTGAATTAAAATACTTGATAATTAAATGAGAGTATCTCTAGCACGGGATGCAGGGAAAATAGGGGTTTTAGGTGGGGTAGTGTATTAAAATCAAGGCAAGAACTATAAAGAAATATTATAAATATTAGATAAATAAATGGATTAATTGAATTAAATAAATTAATACTCGGGTATGAATTAGATTAGTTGAAGATTAATAGAGAGTATCTCTGGCACGGGATGCAGGGAAAATAGGGGTTTTGGGTGGGGTAGTGTATTAAAATCAAGGCAAGAACTATAAAGAAAGATTATAAATATTAGATAAATAAATGTAAGATAACATAGATTAATTGAATTATACAAATCAATACTCATGTATGAATTAAAATACTCGAAGAATAAAAGAGAGTATCTTTGGCATGGGATGCAGGGAAAATAGGGGTTTGGGAGGGGTAGTGTATTACAATGTAGGCAGGAACTATAAAGAAAGATTATATATATTAGATAAATAAATGGATTAATTGAATTAAATAAATTAATACTCGGGTATGAATTAGATTAGTCGAAGATTAATAGAGAGTATCTCTGCCACGGGATGCAGGGAAAATAAGGGGTTTAGGGTGGTGAAGAGTATTAAAAAAAAGTTAGAAAAAAAAGGCAGTTACTAGAATAATAAGTCGGAAAAAAAATGGGAATGAATGTTAATACTCGTATTAAAAAAAGAGAGTAGCCTATAGAAATGCTTTAATAAGAAAAACGAGTTTAAATAAAGCATTTTGGAAATTATTCGAAAGTTTCAAAGTATGGAAAGAGGCACGTTTACATAAACATGTGACGTACTAAAACAGTGGAAATGAGAGCACCTGTCTACTGAAAAACGTGAATTAAAAGTGGGAGGAGCAATAAATTGATCTCATAGAGTGTTAAGTAACCAAAAAGTATATAAACCACACCCGTGGGATGATTAGTTTTGTTTCAGAGAATCAATACGGGTGAAGAAACTACGAGCAAGGTAATGATTTGGGGCTGCGGAAGCATCTTGAGAATATCTTTCATTTCCTAAGAGGGAACATATTGTTAATGTATATTTAAAAATACATAAAACATTATGTCCCCTCCAGAGATGTTGGATGAATTTTGACGGAGTAAGGAAAGAATATCGAAGAGAGGTAATTTATTTGAAAGGGTATATGTTGGATATTTTTAAAATGAAAGCAGAAATATTTAAACGATTATAGATTGTGCTATGTTTAAGTATGAATGGAATATAATAACGAGTTGACGAAAGAATCATTAAAAAAAATATCGGTCCAAGCCTGCAACCATGATGTCCGCTTAGGCTCTCGGCTCCCCCGACCTTCTTGCTCTGCACGAACATCCTGTACCTCATCCTGAACTCGAGTCGTGTTTGTATGAGGGAGAAATGACGCTGCTTTCGTTGGCGTGTCCCCGGGATTTCTACCAGCTGTAACACCGGCGAAACATCCTTGCCTAATCTGCGGCCCCTACTACCCACGAAACCGGGGCTTTGAGTGCTGATGCCGGCCAGCCCCTGATGCAATAACAACGGCCACCTGAGACGGGGAGGAGTCGGCCGGCCGGAGTGAGTCTGCCGAACTGCCCTTCCCTTGCTGTGGCCATCCAGACCACCCAGCGGTGTTGTTTGCCTGCGGGACATCGCGGACCCGGGAGACTACAATGTATCTGTTTCTCCGCTTGTGAACCGCCCGGGCACTTTCTTCATCTTCCCTCGAGTCATTGTGGGCGACATCTTGAGCATCACGTACTTGGCGCCTGGCACTGAGCGCTCTGGATTGTGATTGCGGGACCAGGCGACCACTGGGGACGCATCCAGGCCACCGACCGCAACGCTATGGAGTCCGCTACTCCCGTGCACCTGACCCGATTGCACTCCGGTGGGTGGCAGTGTGACGACCGGTTGGACGCAGGGAAGTGCGACGGAAGGGCTCAGGAGTTGCGATTTGCCGGGGAGCCTCGAGTGCGGAGGAATGCTGGAGCCTATGCTTTTGGGGCAACACCAGGGATTCTTGATGTACTGGTTGCCCTAGGTACTTTGCGCACTGCCCTGGACTGTAGTGCCCGTGACCTGGGGAGTCGGCTAGACGCCATTGCTCCCATTATGCGCTTCGCTGCACGTGGTGACTCTCAATTGTGGGCCACTGCGCCACACCCTACACCCGAACGCAATGAACTGCCTACACTGGTGGATGTGGGGATGTCAGGGGACCAGGATTTAGAATCGGCCATGGAGCTGATCGCTGCCGGTGGGAGTGGGTCCAGTGGTGGTGGACCTGCACCGTGGTTCGAGGATCGGCTCCGGACATCGTGCCCGACTACTCAACTGTGGACTGAGGGGGCGACTCTCCCTCTTCTCCTTGAACTAATACTGCCGGGCTGGTCAGTAGGCTCTGGGGGATTATTGCGGCACATGGATCTCCCACACATCATCTCTGTCCACCCACTATTGTTCTTGGCTGGCTTTGGTGGGCAGCCTGACGTACTATCATGGCCACTCCGTTCACCCACTCCATCTAAAATAGCGGCTGGCCGGCTGTATTCCTTTGATACAATTGACCGTAAGGGACAAGGCTGAGAATGTCTTCTTGAGTACTGGTACACGGACGGCTGGTGACTACGTGGGACAGGCGGTATAATGACTGATTCGAATCTCTGCTCTGTATTGGTTTGAGGGTCTGGGCTCGGAGAGTGGGCGGCCGGGAGCCCATACATTAATTCTCTTCTCCTCCTCCGCTTTCCTTATTCTTTTCTTACTACATTTCGGGTTTCCTATTTAGGGCGACAGGCACACTGCTGGGGGGGGTAGGCCGTAGCCTTCTGCAGGGGTGCGGGGTGGGGGCTTTCTCTTTTTACTTTCCTGTTTCTTTATTTCTATGGCCCTTTTTTCCTTTCTCTTTTATGGTATCACTGTCTCCTGTGGTTCCTGCAGAATTACCAGTTCGGAGGGGTGGGGCGGCGGTTTGTTATGAAACATGTTTGCACTGATGTCTATCCTGATTAGCGTACTTCGCCTCCACCACTCCTACTGTAATTGTGTTGCTTGTTGACTTTTGCTACATGTTTTCAACTGCGGGACCTGGTACGATTGTGTGGCTTTGACTTCGGTACTTATACATGATAAAATGAACCTCTTTAATCCTGACTGCCTACGCTGACGCATGTTATATCCAGAACCTTAGTTGGAATCCCTGACCTTGGTCTGCTGCGTTTGTTTTTCTTAAAGTTTGCCATGTGATACTCATGTCGTGTTTAGTGGCCGGCCGAGACGGTTGTAGGCCTCTGCTTGTACCTGCTTGTCAGATCAATAAAGGTTCCCCAAAAATAAAAAAATAAAAAATATCGGTGAATTAAGGAAAAACTACGTGGAAGGTAATGATTCGGAGCGATGGTATCATCTTGAGTTTATCTTTCATTTCCACAGAGGGATAATTTGGTTAATGTATAATTTAATTTACATTCAACTTTATTATTCCTCAAGTAGAGTTGGATGACTTTCAACAGAGGATTGAATAAATAATAAATAATATTTTTTTAAGAGTGCAAGTATATTTTAATGATTGAAAAATGTACTATAAATAAACTATTGACGAAAAAAGGAAATATTTTGGAATAAAGGAGAATACTCTTTCTCTTCTAGAATGAACATGGGTTAAAAATATTTATATTGAGTTGTGCTTTTACCAATTTTCACTCGTGAAGAACAGGAGGATTATCTTCGCAAGCACTTTTTTTGAAAAAGGAATGTGTTAATTAATAATTCTTCCTACTTTTAAAAATGATTGATAAATGTAATAATGAAATGAAATGTACATAAAAAAAGAAAGATGAAGTAGTGAGGGAGTGTTTTTCATAGCACTTCTATTCTACTTTATCTGAAAGCAAAAAAAGCCCAATCATTTAAATAAAGATGATGGGACAACACTTATATAATGTAAACAGAAGGCATGAGTGATTATGATAAAATAAAAAAAATGTGGCCCAACGTGTAATACCAATGAATGAAAAAAAGATTTTGCATCTTACCCATGTGATGATTTAAAAGACTCAATAAAAAATATTTGGAAAACTTGTGCTTTTTTATTTCAAGGTCGTTTTGAAGAATTATATATTTAATGAAAGGACACAGTATTCTACGCTAAAGGAGAAAAGTGAGCACAATTGTGATAGAATAGAAATTAGAATAATATTTTTAAATACCTTCACAGTCAACAAACTCGTAAGCAGAGTAGACAGTTTAAGTTAAAAACACCCTACCACAACTTGTTTTTGACACGCATTGTAAAATAAAGTGCGTCACAAAATGGCTACGTACATGGTGAGGGTATTATAACGCCACATATAAAAAACAAGCCAATCAACATTAGGCTCAGGAAGGTACACTTAAGCACACAACAGCCAATCAAATGTTTTTGAAAATCTGCGCAAGGGAAGGGATTGGCCGGTAATACGTGTTCTTACAATGCTTCACAACAAATGAAATAGACGTATAGAAAGTTTTTGTTTTTAACATACGAGCCAAGCAGATGACCTTGCAAGTACGCGCAGGGGAAGGCGATTGTTGCTTATAATAAATAATAATAAGAAAAAAAAGGGGTAGTTTAAAAGAACACTTTGGAATAAAACACACGCGTGTTTGATTAAATAAAGTTTCCGAGGTGAAGTATAATCAACAATCTTTTTAAAAATTATCGGGGATATTATCAGGCACAGCATTAACATTATCGCTGCATTAGTGATCAATCACGTGACTTACCTTTCACCACTGTCTGGTGCTCCTTACTTCATTCGCAAAGTTAAAAAGAACATGTGTGACATTTGCATAACAAGTGTAGTGCGATGCGAATTATTGAGGATGACGTGCTTTTGCAAGACCTCGAAAGGCTTCTTGCAGAATAAGAGCGCACTTATCTGCCAGACCCCATTTAATGATTATCAAGGATCTCAAGGCTAAACACGTCGGAAATCGTCTCTCGCCACTTTTTGTTCATCCAGCTTGACCGTGAAAGTGCGTGTCTGCTTCTCCTTTAACTCCTTTCTTTTTCATAGTAATTGTTACTCATACACTATCCAGCAAATACCCCACAGATGCAAACCCCTGGTTTTGGAATAGTAATTTTTAGTCATACAGTATCCAGCACTTACACAAAAGATGCACCTCCTCTGGAGTTGAAATAGTAATTTTAACTCATACACTATCCAGCACATACCCTACAGATGCACCACCTTGGAGTTGGAATATATTTTTTTAATCATACACTATCCAGCACATACCCTTCAGATGTACCACCCTGGAGTGGGAACAGCAATTTTTCATTTAACACTATCTAGCACATACACTACAGATGCACTCCCCCCTGGATTTGGGATAGTAATTTGTAAGCATACGCTATCCAGTACTTTCCTTACAGATGCAACCACCTGGATTTGGAATAGTAATTTCTACTCATACACTATTCAGCACTTACCCTACAGATGCACCACCCCTGGAGTTGTAATAGGAATTTTAACTCATACACTATCCAGCACTTACCCTAGAGATGCACCACCCCTGGAGTTGGAATAGTAATTTTTACTCATACAATATCCTGCAACACACTATCATGCACTTACCCTTCAGATGCACCTCCAAGGAGGTAGAATAGAAATTGTTACCCCTACACTATCCTGCACTTACCCTACAGATGCACCCCACTGGAGTTAGAATAGTAATTGTTACCCCTACGCTATCCTGCACTTACCCTACAGATGCACCCCACTGGAGTTAGATTACTAATTGTTACCCCTACAGTATCCTGCACTCACCTTACAGTTGCACCTCCTGGAGTTAGAATAGTAATTGTTACTGCTACGATATCCTGCACTTACCCTACAGATGCACCCCCCTGGAGTTAGAATTGTAATTGTTACCCCTACACTAACCTGCACTTACCCTACAGATGCACCCCACTGGAGTTAGATTACTAATTGTTACCCCTACAGTATCCTGCACTCACCTTACAGTTGCACCTCCTGGAGTTAGAATAGTAATTGTTACTGCTACGCTATCCTGCACTTACCCTACAGATGCACCCACCTGGAGTTAGAATTGTAATTGTTACCCCTACACTAACCTGCACTTACCCTACAGATGCACCCCGCTGGAGTTAGAATAGTAATTGTAACCCTTACAGTATCCTGCAGTTACCCTACAGATGCACCCCCTGGAGTTAGAATAGTAATTGTCACCAACACACTATCCAGCGCTTACCCTACAGATGCACCCCCTGGAGTTAGAATAGTAATTGTAACCCCTACACTATCTTGAACTTACCCTACAGATGCACCCCCCTGGAGTTAGAATAGTCATTGTTACCGCTACACTATCCTGCACTTACCCTACAGATGCACCCCCTTAAAGTTAGAATAGTTACTGTTACCGCAACACTATCCTGCACTTACCCTATAGATGCACCCCCTTGGAGTTAGAATAGCAATTGTTACCCCTACACTAACCTGCACTTAACCTACAGATGCAACACCCTGGAGTTAGAATAGTAATTGTTATTCCTACACTCTCCAGTACTTATAATAAAAATACACCACTTTTGACCTTAAAATAGAAATTGGTACTCCTGCAATATCAAGCACATATGCAAAAATACGCACACCCTCATCAAATTTGAAAATGCGAAACTATTTTTAGATTAAAAATACTTTAATAATGAATGTAAATCAAAATAAATATTTCTTTTAAAAAACATATTTTATAGAAATAATGATTAAATTCATATCATTTTAAACAAATATCATTTTTAATGAAAGCAAATATAAAGTTAATGATAAAAAAAAATATTTGGTCTGTTTTCTTTTTTTGATTTACGGTATGATGTTTACGTAGTGACGTTCAACATGAAGGCAGTCATTTTGAGGTGCGAGGAAGGACAAAGCAGAAGCAGGGTAGACGCGCTCAAAGGTTTAAAACTTGTTAATATTATTATATGTTCTGTAAGAGTGACAATTATTGCAAGGAGAGAAGAGGGAGGTTTATTTGTAAATAGTTTATTGCAAAAATAAAAATGTAACATGTCCAAAGTCATATTGTCAGTGTATGCACAAGTCGGGTCACGTGTTTATATAGAAGGAAGATGCAAAGAATGCATTTGCAAAATATATTTATAGTGGATTTGAAAGAAAAAGACTAGAGTAAAGTATAGATGCAGAGAAAGGTGACCCGACCTAAAATTTAGATTTACTGTTAATATAAAAAGCAAATTAATAGAGTTGTTGAATTTGGGGCAGAACAGGAAAGTAAAAGTGTAGATAGTATTAGTAATGTAAAATGTGAGCAACATTTTCCAGGTAGTCGCCAAGTTGCATATAGTCTTTCAGACATCTCCTTTGAGTTTTTGATAATTCGTGGGTTCAGACTACCTGTTAATGCTTGACTCATTCTTATTTCTTGAAAACTTTGCTCCTTCCTCAAAGTTTCCAAGAAATGATAGAAGTTAGGTTGAGCTTTTCCAATTGTGTGGTTGAAGGAGTTGTGAAATCCCTCTATGGCATTGTTTGTCTTTGCTTTTCCTTCTAAACAGCTCGAGTAGCAGTTCCACCACTGCACATGAAAACGTGGTTTCCTTCTGCGACCCGATCTGATTAGATGCCCAATCCATGTGTCTTCAAAATACTTTAGTAAGGGAGCCAATTTTTCTTCGTTTGATGTATAACAGTCAGATTCAGTAATTGAAGTGTAGTACTCATCTACACTCTCTGGAGGAACAAAGCAAAGTGCTGTTAGTTTTTTTAGTTTGAATTGCAGTTTGCTATCTGATACATGATCTACAACTAAGGATGTTTTTTGTATCTTACGCCAAAATGACTGGGAAAAGTGGAAAAAACATCCTTGAATTTGGGTATCCACGTACGTTTTGGAAATACCATTAATCCTTCCGAATTCAAAATCAATAATAATTTTCCTAGGACTTTCGTTGGATGTTTTAGATTTTAATACTGTTAAATGTTCAGTGTAAGTTGAGGATTGCTTATCAGGTAGCAAACTGTATACTAAGGGGACTACGGTATTAGAAATTTTGGCATGAATAGTATATACTTGGGTGAAAGGATGGGGCGTGCTTTTAAACGTCCCATCTATCAACTAAATATCACTATTTTCCAATTTAAATAGGTTATGTGGAGTAATAAAGATGAGAATTTGTTTATGAGGGTTTTGGTTGTCATGTAGTAAGAAAGGTTCGTTAGAAATAGATACAGAGAGCCCAGGAGGAATAAGAATGTCAGAAAAGGTTTGAGGAGCAACTCTTTGTGGGTTACTTGCATTTTTTTTTCGTTGTATAATTCGTCTCAGATTGGGAATAATGGGCATACTGCTGGCAACATGACCTGGAACATGTTGTGCAACCTCCCTCAAAATAGAACTACAGCTGTCATTGGAGGAACATGCAATATCTTTCATTTCATTTATAGTTTCTCTGACCTCAATCTCCATTGAGTGGTTATGGTCTGTGGTTCTTAGAATAGAGTCACCCAGAGTAACCGATCTGCCTGTGCAATGGGATGAGTAGTATTGCACACACCTCCAATGACACCTGGGTTCTGTCATTCTCTCACTGCAATAAATATACCCTTCATGTTTTAATAAACGGTTTCCTTTTCTGGAAGACATGTATTGTGCCCTCTTGTCAATTTCTTGAATTGAAGACATATTCTGAAAAGATAAGAATAAGCATATCGTATGTTATTATTTTTTACAAAGGACATTTTTTAAATGAAAAAATAAATGAAAATAAATTTAGACAAGTTGGAACATTACATGATTTCATTGATTTATGCCTGCTTATGATGGTGCAAACTGATTTTTTACAAAAAAAATGTTTAGTTTTGGATTATGAAAAATATACCTTTTTGTTTGGTGGTTTTGGTTCCTACTTGTTATCTGTTGTTGTTTAATTACGTAGTAATTCTCTTGTTTTAAAAAAAAAATCTAGAACAGAAAAGAATATATGTTTCGTACATCAATAAGGCATATTTGTTGTAGGTTGGTTGTTAAGGAGAAAACGGGCTTATCTTATATTTAAATGTACATTATAAACAAGAATTTACCTAAATTATTTCTTTAAGAGGTTATGAAGAAGACGGAAATTTTGAAATGAACGATTATAGAGGTAGTGGATTTTTTGGCTTGCGATAGAGCTCTTTTGTTTATGCTTGAAATCTGAGGAAAATTAAAAAACATAACATTTATAAGATTTGGAATTCGTATTATTTTTTTATTTTTAAAAATGCATTAATAATGCAAAAGAAGGATAAAATGGTTAAGAATACTGCATTATTGTAACAAACATAATTCATCAAAATTTTGACATGTACAATACATTTTTTTCTTTTTTTAGAAATATAGCAGTAATGTTCATTGTTTTCTTCTTTACAAGTTTCATTAATTTTCTTCACATCATATGTTGATATTTTTTTAAAAAGAGATATCTTCCAAAAATGAATAACATCACAAAAAATACCTTTTGTAATTTGCTCATGATATTGAAAAAAATGCTATTCAGAAGGGAATATTTAAAAAACAAAACAGTTTACAATATGTGGTAAATGAAACGTCTTATAAAATTCAAATTGAAACCCATTAGCATATTCAAACATATGCATTTCAATTAACAAAAGATGAAAAAATATGTTTTCCTTCGTGTTAAATGGAAAAGTTTCTTTATTCTTCAGTTCTGTTTGATTAATTAAAAATAATTATGTGTTCTATGTTCATTTTATTCTTGTTATTTGAAGGAAATCTTTTTTTTTTAATTTTATCTCACCTAGGAAGAGTAGTGTGTATATATGCTGAATTATTTTGTTGGCTTCTTTTGATTGAAGACTTATCTTGGCTTTATACATTTTTCCTTAGTATTTAACTGAAAAGTTAAACAAATATTTAAAATTACTGTTTTATTTCTTTAAATTGGTTCACTATATATTAATTTTCATTTTATTATACTTACTTTTTGATTTTCTGAGGCTGTTTAGAGCTTTCGATTCAAGTTTGTCAGTCGCAGTAACAGAGTCGGCATTCACAGCGTCTGCTCCCGTGGATCGTCAGTTGACCATTTTTTTCAAAATGGTGGTCGCTTCTATTGATACATTTTTTTGGGTATCACCATAATTTAAAATAAAATAATTATGGTGTTTGTAATTTTTTATTTGATAAAATTATGTGGAAATATATATTTTAATTTTCGTATTACAAAATGCTTGTTTCAATGGTTTGTGTTTCTTTTGGCCTCCATTTTGTTTCGTAGTTGACGTATTTCATGTCATTGAAACAATAGTAGGACTTGCTTTTTGACCCAAGGTCAACCTATTGTCATCCGCTGAAATTAGATTATGATGTCCTTGATTTAGAATTAAATTTCATAAAGGTATGTTATTTCAAATTGTTTTTATATTTTAAGAATATTTATTATTGTTTTACATTTCATAAGTCATCTAATTAATGGGGTTATTTAAACGATATGTTAATACTCGGTAAATACTCACGTAATATAATGAATACCCAAGTATTCGTTTTAAAAAGGGGTACCGTTTAATTATTTTGTGTGGTCAATTACTCTACACATTTTAATACACTTACTCACCCAAAACCCCTATTTTCCCTGCATCCCGTGCCAGGAGTTATTTTACTAAAAATTGTTTTTAAATAATGAATGCGTTGTAATGGTATGCGTAGTATTGTATTGCGTTGTAATGGTAATTTTAATGCTTCATATATATTTGGCGTAGTAATGATTTTCATTGTAAAATATTGCGTTTTAACAGTATATTCTTTGTTAAAAATGTGTTGTAATGGCATGCATTGTAATAGTATGCGTTGTATCGTCATGAATCCCTGTAAACAGCCCTGTTCCTTACAGGCAGGTATACTAAAATCTCTGCATGGCCAACTAGCTATGGAAAAGAAGAAGATAGCAGATGTGGTGTGAGAGACTACAACGCATCACACTGGGAATGCATTAGCAGATCTGAATACTGCGGTAGTGAAGTTTAGGGACCTCTCTGAAAGAGAGGCCACTTTTTTTTAGGCAAACATTCTCTAGCAAGGTATGGGAAGAGGGAGAGACCGGGCGCACCCTAACCTGGCTAATGAGAGAACCTGCCAAGCAAAATACGATAGTTGATATTTACACTAATGCCAGGGTTATAGTGACAAATTCCAAGGACATTCTAAAAGTGTTTACTGCAGATTAAGAGACAATACACTCTATACAAATTGAGGCTCACCATTCACAATCTGTATATTACTTAGATAAGCTCACTATGGCTTGCATAGACAACGACAAATGCAGGCACTAATTGCTCCCTCAGTCTGGACAAAATAAAGAACGCTATGGATGATAAGGCCACCAGCAAAGCCCTGGGTAGGACAGGCTTACTGCTAAATTCTACAAGGCTTTGAAAGATCTGCTCAGTCCAGACTTATTTTCAATGTACTCAGAAGTGATGGGCAGGGGCTTACTCATCACAACATGTCATAATATCATCATAATAACTTTACTTAAGCTTAATAAAGACCATTGGGAATGCCAGTATTATTGCCCACTGTCCCTCCTGAACCTGGACAGCACAATTGTGGCATAGATTATTGCTAAATGGTTTATACCGCTGATGGGCAGACTGGTACTCCTCGGCCTGGCAGCGTTTGTTCCAGGCAGGATGACATCACACAACAATCATACCCTCTTCGCGATACAGCATAAGATTAAGCTAGACTTGCTGGTGACACCAGCTGTTTTATAGATGCTGAAAACGAGTCTGAGTCTCACGAACAGCCATTTATTACAATGATCCCTGGCTGGGCATGGGGTGCTAATTGACAGGGCTCACTGACTTGTGTACCTCATCGATGGTTAAAGTCAAGGTTACTGGTTGATTTTCACTGCCCTTTTTGTCTAGGTAGGGGTGCTAGGGTGCTACTTGCAATAGCCTTGTGTTCCATATTAGGGAGTTTTACTCCCACAGGGGGCTGTATGAATGTATGTATGTATGTATGTATGCATACATGTGATATTTCTATAGCACCAACCTGGCCAAAAGGCATACAGCCAGTAAGGAAAAACAAAGGTGGCTGGTTTGTGGACTGATAATGCATTGTGATGTAGTGTTCTTTAAAGGGGTGAGTCTTAAATTCTTTCCTAAATCGGAGCAGCATTGGGGCAGTCTTGATGGATATGGTGATGTTGTTCCAGATCCTGAATGCATAGATAAAAAAGGCCCACTGCCGTGTGTTTTATTGTTTTTCTAACACATGTTAGTCTGCAGTTTGATGGTGCCTTGACTGTGGATGTGTCTGTGAACCACCAGAGATAGTGACTTTCTCTGAAAGATAAGAAGGGGTGCTGGCCGTGACAGCTTTGCAAATGATGTAGCAGGGTTTGGAGATGGTGCAGGCTGGCAAGGGGAGCCAATGGAGTTCCACCAGGATGAGGGTGATGTGATCTTGTTGCTGCAGGCCATGGATGAGACATGCTGCAGTGTTTTGGATGCACTTAAGAGGTGCTAGTGTGGAGTCCAGGAGACCATGGAGTAGGACGGTACCACCACTGTGATGCAAGACTGCAAGGATTTGAACAGTGTTCTGAAATCGCTTTCTAGAAGATATGAATTCACTTTTTTGAGACAAGAGAGCTGGTACCAGGCCCCTTTTTGTATTTTTTGGCAATGAGTTCCCTAACAGTGAGGTTGGTGTCCAAGGTGAATCCAAGTCCCTTGGCATTCAGTAAAAGTTGAGGTTCCAAGCCACCAATGTTCATGTCATTAAGCCAGGTATGTACCATTTTGTCATAGAAAAAAACAGGAATTCTGTCTTGCTTCGGGTAGGCTCTGGACATCCAGGTCCAGATGATGTGCAGGCAGTGTTGGGGGCATTAGATATCCGAATCAGAGGAAACTTTCAAGTTCAGTTGTGCACCATCAGCATTCTGGTGAATCTTGATGCTGTTATTTATGAGAAGCGGTACAAAAGGGGGTGGTGATGGACGGAGCATCTGAATCAATCAAACACTCACACCCAGTCAAAAGATCTGGGTTTAATCCATCACCGTTCTTTAGCCCACTCTGCCACCCCAGCTCAGACATGGCTATATGCAAATCAGTCTGACCCTGTGCCTCATGGGAACAGTCCAGCCCGAACTGCCAAGCCATCTCTTCCCTGGACCGGAAACAAGCTTCCGAGGACCGGTTTCTGGCATTCCAGCCGTCTTCAGCCCCGCTTGCTTGAATCCAGTGGCAAAGTGAGCAAGGGACTCATGTCTGAGCATACTCTGCCACACTTATGGCGGCCAAAAGCAGTACAAAATGGGGTGGTGATGGACGGAGCATCTGAATCAATCAAACACTCATACCCAGTCAAAAGATCTGGGTTAATCCATCACCGTTCTTTAGCCCACTCTGCCACCCCAGTTCAGACATGGCTATATGCAAATCAGCATGACCCTGTGCCTCATGGGAACAGTCCAGCCCGAACTGCCAAGCCATGTCTTCCCTGGACTGGAAGCAAGCTTCGGTGGACCGGTTTCTGGCATTCCAGCCGCCTTCAGCCCGGCTTGCTTGAATCCAGTGGCAAAGTGAGCAAGGGACTCACGTCTGAGCATACCCTGCCACACTTATGGCAGCCAAATGCTGTACAAAAGGGAAGAGAAGAGCACCAAGTAGCTCCCTGTAGAATCTGAACATAAGGGGCAGAATGGAACCCTAGTGGACTAATTAAATGACCAGAATATTTTTGGACCTTGAGATGCCCATGTGAAAAAACTGGTTTCAACAAGGGTGGGATGGGTGACTGAGTTAGGCAGCTGAAAGGTCAAGCAATATCAGGAGGGCAGTGGTCCTCTTTATCTATGGTCAGCAGGTTATTGTCTACGGTAGGTAAAGTAGCTGTCTCTGTGCTGCAGCATGTTCTGACGCCATAGTGATAGTCATGGAGGAGATAGTTCACATTAATGCGATCCTGGAGTTGAACATAGCTTTTTCAATAAACTTGCCAATGAATGGTAGGTGACTGATAGGCCTGAAGTTGATGAGATCATGAGGGTTAAGTGCCCTTCACCAATAGAAGACTAGTTCTGTAATGCATGTTGATTACATACACCTCTTTATCAAATGCGCAGAGTTTAATCTTTTGCCTGCTATCCATGAAAAATATGATATGGCTTTTACTTTTCACTTTGCACCAATCCAGTGGATCTAGAGTATTTGCTTCAGTAAAGTACAGATTCCATTATATATATAGGCATTAAAATACACAGCTCTGAAAGAGATAATAATTGGATATCATTATGGGCCTACAGGGAATTTTTTTTAACTAAAGTTGGAAGATAAAAGCTCATAAGTAACACAAGAAGGAAGGGTTTGTACAAATGGAAAGAAGTATGTACATGTGGATGCGTGAACGGGTGAAAGTATGGATGGATGAGTAGGTTTAAATGATGGGTGGGTGAAGGATGGATGAGAGGGTGAAAGGAATAAAAAGATGGATAAGTGGGAGAAATAATGGGGAATGAAAAGATGGATGGGTTAATTAAAGAAAGGATGAGTGGGCAAAAGGATCAATGGATGGGTGTGTGAAAAGATGGATGGCATAAAGCATGGATAGATCAGTGGGTAAAAGGATGGCTGGGTTGGTGAAAGTATGAGTGAATGAAAGGATGGGGAATGAGTGGGTAAAAAGATGGGTGGATGAGTAGGTGAGAAGATGGGTGGGTGAGTGAGTCGATGTTTAGCAGCATGAATGGAAATCTGAGATTGGATGAATAGATGGTTGGACGGATGGATGGATGGACACGCGGATAAATGGAAATTTGAGAGGCAGGATGGATGGGTGAAAATATGACACAGTAAATGGAAATCGAATAGGATGGATGGGTGGTTGAAAGGATGGCAGAGTGAATCAAAAACTCTGAGGATGGATGGATGGGTGGGTGAGTGGTTTTGGATGGATTGATGGGTGGGTGGCAGAGTAAATTAAATCTGAGAGGATGGATGGCAATGTAGGTTGAAATCTGAGATGTATGTACCTATGTATGTATGTATGTATGTATGTATAGATGAATGGCAAAGTAAATGGAAATCTGAGAGGATGGATGGATGGTATTATGGCAGAGTAAATAGAAATATGAGACACTGAAGGGATGGCAGAGTAAATGGAAATCAGGAAGGGTGGGTGGATGGATGAATCAGAGTGTGAAATGATAGAAGAGTAAATGGAAATCTGAGAGGATGGTGGATGGATAGATGGATGGGTGAAATGGTGGCAGAATGGAAATCGGAGAGGATGGTTGAATGGGTGGGTGAAAGGATCGCAGAGTAAATGTAAACCTAAGTGGATGGATTAATGGATGGAAAACAAAGGAAATGGAAATCTTGTAATAGGGCTGGATGGCAAAGTAAATGAAAATCTGAGAGGATGGATTAAGGAATAGAAAAAACGTTCAACTGATGGATAAAAGGCTTTATTGATGGATGGCAAAGTCAAATGATGGCTGTATTGATGAATGGATGTAATCATGGATGCATCCATAGATGATGAAATGACGAATTGATGGAAAGAATGGTGAAAGACTGAGTGATGGATGAAAGAATGAATGGATGACAGAATGTTAAGGTGAAGTGGTGAATATCAATGCATAGGTGGAAGGGTGACAGAATGAATGGATACATGCTTGAATGGAAGAGAAAAGGGAGCTCTTCTAGAGATGTTGAGGCTCACTTGGCTGATTGCCTGGTGTCATCAGATCTTTGGTTCCAATTGGGGGGTATTTACATTTTCTGCCCACACCCTTGCTCACTACAGATACTGTGCAGAACTGCCCTAATTAGAATGGCTATGCCAAAATTCGTATACTTATTTAGAAGTATACTGATTATACTTCTGTGCCCCATCTTTGACAATGTTCACTCAATTTTGTCCAGGCTGCTATCGGGTGTAAAGCAAGTGAGACTGAAATGGGACCTTATGACACTGCCTTTTGATAAGAGATGTTTATTTTACCAGATTGGAACGCTATTATCTTAACGCTCAGGCTCACTTTGAAATATACAGGTATTACCCACCCCCCCTATGCCCACATAGGGGCAGAGATTAAGCTAATGGATAGGGGGACAGCAATCTCCATTCACTTCATTTGTCCCAGCAATGACTTGAAAACAAATCTTTCCACGAATAGAGCTTGGCGTACTCTGAGTTAGCAGCCTGGACACTCTCAACTGTACTCACTTGAGATTCCACAACTGGAAAACCCAGAGATCCAGTTCACTACTGAGTGAGATGCAAAAGAGATACTGGGGTGACTGGGCTGGTGCATGCATATCATTTGCACCAGATATGGTCTATATATCTATACAGCAATTTAGAGAGCAGGGAGAGACTAACTTCCAAGATATTTTTTCTATACTTAAGACTCTTTGACATACTATTAAGCCCAGGACCCTCTTAACTCGTGCTATTAACACAGGCTAATTTATACACATGTCATGGCTCTCCACAAGTATTATTAAATTCTGGAAGGAAACTATCTGGTTGATAGCTCTGATTCCAGACTGTGTATGTCCTAGAACCTCCAATGGTTCTCTGTATGGGTATGTAGTGGATACTCCGAAGCCAGTGCAAAGGATGGCTACAACACTGACAGCGCTAGCTAAGTGTCAGGTAGGTGGATGAAAGACACAGTCCCACTTGTGTCCCCCTTGTTAAGGTGTGGCTATGTGCTGTGGCATGGTGCATCGTGAATGCAGAAACATACCGCCTTGAAACCGCAGTTGACCAAACCATAGGATATTCGGGACCCACTCCAAGCAAACCTTAGTAGTTGGGAAGACATGATATAATGTTGATAGCTTACAGAAAGTGAGGGGGCTGTCTACGAGGGGGGAGATGGGGTGATCGGCTGGAAAGGATACGAGGTTGCACAGATAACACCTAAGCGGTGTGAGGGGATTTGCACTTTACTATTCTCTATATGCATATCATTACCTACTCACTAATATTTGAGCATAGATTATTGTGACCAGTAAGATTGTTATGTATACTGCAACTGTATGTTGTCAAACATGCTGTATGGGCTATTACTGTTGAGAATGATAGTAATAAAATGAACAAAAAACAAAGCATTTTTCTTCAAGTCCACTGTACATTCACTGATTATGCAAGGGATAGACTTTCCAGCTTCCTGCTAATGAGTTTCAATAGAGACTTAGGGGCCGATTAAGATGTTGGGCAGAAAGCCACCTCCAGACAATCGGAATCTCCTCAACGGCGTCGGAGCCTTTCCGACTGAGTCGGTCGGTTTACATTCCGACCAACTGATTACGATGTTTGCGGTCGGAACATAAACCGGTCGGTCATTCCAAATCAGAGTATTAGTGTCAGACGGAACTGCATCGTGCACCTCCAGGGACAGCGTTTGCGACCGACCCATTACAATGTCGATTTCCAACAGCCTTTCCGAGTCGGCCTGTCCGGCACAAAAAGGCAGTCAAAAAGCGACTTAGGGGGCCCCTCGCAAGGCCTCCTTGCCTCCGCGGTCTACAGTTGGTTGTCAAGGGGGTACCTAAGGGACGCCCCTTTGAAACTCTGCACTCTGAGGCAGGCACAATGGGGTGCCCATGACAGAGTGCAGGGTATTACACCCCCCCATTTCCCCTGTAGGAGCCTGTGTTGTTGGGCGGAACACAAGCTCCCATAGGTAACAATGGGCCTCAGACCGTACAGTGTTCGGTTGCATTGTAATTGGTCGGGCAGAACCGTTCCGAGACTTGTTGGGCAGAAAGTTTCCACCCAACATCGTAATCGGCCCCTTAATGTCTGCAAACATCATTTATATGAGTATTAAAGGTTCACACCTACTGGTGCTTTTGACTGGCTATTTGAGGATTGTTACTATCAATATGGTCACTTCTGATCTCATCAACCAGCTTCTCTTTGCTTCCACATAATCTTTTCTCAATATCAGAACAATCTGCTTCTAAAATATGTCTCACAACTCAATAGAAGGTCCATCATTACCTGGTACCATGTCAACCATTATACCTTTGAGAGATACTGTTATTTCATGCCTGGCAGTTTCGGCACGTAAATAATAAGAGATGTCCCCTAAACTCCCTGTCCTCTTATAAGTGGTGTAATCACTCATAAGTCCTTGGTCATTACTCGAAGGATCCTCTATAGTTCAGCTCCTTGCTTTCTTACTGCTAAGTTACACCATTATACCCCTACTGACTGAGGTGACCCAGTCAAAAAATAATAGTTTTCCTTCGGGTTAGCCTTGTTGCTAATAGTAGCAGAGCCTTCAGCTATAAAAGGATCAAAATTCTGAGCCTCCCCTCGTCTCCAGCTTCAATGAATCGCTAGCATGCCATATATAGTTTAAAACGTAGCTTTTTAACGAGTAAAGATCCAGGATCTCTCTTATAGTTGTGTTGCAGGTTTTTTCACCACTAATAAGCTCTCGTGTTTGTGCACTTAAGCAAAAAAAGTAACATAACATAAAAGTACCATTTATCTCTAATAATTTTAGTATGGTTTGTATCACCAGGAAACATTAAAATCCGTATGCCTTTCATTGTCTTAGAAGTGATAGGAGTAGTTTCCCTACTGTGTTTACTTAGATTGACTTTACTTCAACCAAAATAACAAATATCCGATGTTTCTAGTAAAAACATAACGTTGTATTTTTTGCTTTATCAGTTTCCATATAGTTGCATTAGTTGACTGATTAATATAAGTACAACACGTGAAAGACTGAATGTATTTAATGCAACTTTAATCTACATATACTTACTTCCTTTATGCATCTATAGACCTTCCATGTACTTGGATCTATATTTTATTACTTTACTGCAAATTCAGCATATCCAATGCACTTCCGGCTTTCTCACCCTATACCTCTCTCAATATATCCTCTACCTCAAATCTCTGACTCATCTCAAACCTCTTTCTGCTACTCTATCCAATGCACTACCCTATTTCTCACCCTATACCTCTATCAATATCTTTAATCTACATATACCTACTTCCTTTATGCATCAATATACTTTCCATTCACCCTATACCTCTATAAAAATATCCTCTACCTCCACTCTCTCATTCATCCCAAACCCCATACCACTACTATGATCCCTAATAACCCTTTCTGGACTCTTCCCTACTCTACCCCTCCTTGCATCATCTCATACCTTTTTTACTATACCGATCCCCCAAAACAAGTCTTTCTAAACCCTTCCCTCTGACTCTTCCTCTCCACAACCCTTTTACTCATCACAAGACTCCTCTTACTGCTATTACCTCCAAAAGAAACAAAAAAGTCTAAATCCTTCCCTCTTCTATCCTTCCAATATCCTTTTCAATCCAAATAACAGATAAACATGTCCACTCATATTTCACTATACTAATCCTTTATAGGTTCCAGAGCAGAGTGCTACTCGCCAAAAAATCGCTTCAACACCTCATCAAGGGTAGCAAACGCTATATAAATGCAAACCTTTTCCCCTCTTTTATCCCTCCGCTACCCTTCTCAATCCAAATAACTGATTAATATATCCACCACTCAAGTTACTTTCATATTTCACTATACTAATTCACCACTAATCTTTTATGGGTTCCAGAGTAGGCTGCTACTTGCCAAAAAAAGACACTTCAAAACCCCATCAGGGGAAGCAGGCACTATATAAATGCAAACCTTTTTTCCATCTCCTGTCCTTCCACTATCTTTATCAATCCAAATAAGTGACTAATATCCACCACTCAAATTACTTTCATATTTCACTATGGTGGAAGAACACTAATCCGTTATGGGTTCCGGAGTAGTGTGTTACTCACCAAAAAAGAGCTGCAACACCCCATCAGGGGCAACAAGCGCTATATAAATAAAATCTTTCTCCCTCTTCAATCCCTCTGCTATCCTCCTCAATAAGGAATACAAGGAGGGGTGGCGAGGACCAAAGGAAGGGCTGGGGCAAACCATCAGGGGAACGAGCAAACCACCAGGAGAACGGGGCAAACCACCAGGAGAACGGGGCAAACCATCAGGGGAAGACGGGGCAAACCACCAGGGGAAGATGGGGCAAACCACCAGGAGAACAGGGCAAACCACCAGGGGAAGACGGAGCAAACCATCAGGGGAAGACAGGGCAAACCACCAGGGGAAGACGGGGCAAACCACCAGGAGAACGGGGCAAACCACCAGGGGAAGATGGGGCAAACCACCAGTAGAACGGGGCTAACCACCAGGGGAAGACGGATCAAACCACCAGTAGAACGGGGCAAACCACCAGGGGAACACGGGGCAAACCATCAGGGGAAGCCGGCCAGACGGGCCTGGGATCTGGGCCGTTAACACCGAACAATGGCCAGCGAGGTTCCATCCAGAGTCCTGGTGGATTGGTGGGGGCCTAGACTGCCAGAACTGGGGGGCTGAGCGAGCGAAGGAGCTCTGAGGGTTCATAAATAATGCTACACATGCCCTCCATCACACATGGTTGAGAGTTAAGCGCCGGGATCTGAGCAGAGGAGAATGCACGAAGCGCGAAGAATGAAAGGAGTGGTCCGTTCGGAAAACAAGAAACGCATCTCTGAGCTCAGCTGAACAATAAAGAGAGAAGGCAGACACTTGACCTGGGTCTCAGACCACCACCCCCCCTTCCAGGGCCTCGAAGGTGTGCAGTGCACACCCCACCACGGCCCCTTGAGCCGCCGAAAACAAACCTGTGTGCACGCTCGGAGCAGAGCTCTGCAAAGCCGTTTTTCCTCACATTGCACAAAGACGTGTTTTTATAAACTTCTCAAGTATTGCGAAATTGTCATGTTTGTAAATGGGAAATGAAAATTGATGGAGAAACGTGTGAAAAAAAATCTTCTTTGTGTTCACACGGCTGGAAAGCGGACCAGCCATGACACCACCATGTTTCTCCGAGGCGAGGCAGAAATGCCTCGGAGAAACACAGCGTCATTTTCGGATTCAGGGGCGTGTTTTCTTTCTCTCCTCTTCCCATAGGCTGGAATGTAAAATTCCAGCCAATGGGAAGAGGAGAGAAAGACAACAGAAAGAAGCGAAAAAACACGCCCCTGAATCTGAAAAAGACGGGGCTTAAACGGAGTGACGCCCCTCTCCTCCAATGGCTGGCCAGCATTTACGAGGCCAGCCAATGGAGAAGAGGGGTGGGTTTAAGCCCCCATACTGTAGACATAAAGTCTCGGAGCTAGACTGCGCAAGCGCAGCCTTCGCTAGTCCGAGACCTAAAAAGGGGGAATTCTCTTTAGCTCATGTCTTCCTCGGCTCTGCCAAACAAAAAAAAACAGTTTTGCAGACCCATGTAGAATCAGACTCACCCCTGCCCACTTTCACATTTGCTGTTGTCCATATTTGGCTCTAACTTCTATGATCACATGAGTGGCAGCACATGTTAAATAAGCACAGCACAAGCTGTGAAATGCTTTGAAGGTTCAGAGCTGTGGTGGGTTTGAAACCCTTGTAACCAAGGAGGCTATTTTTTAGGTTTTGCCTGCGGCAATGCATTCACTGTTGCTTGCAAGAGATATTGTATACAACAAGTGGCTTGCACCCTGCCCATTGCATAACATTTGCTGGCTTCAATGTCACTTCTATTACCTGACTTCAAATTGGACAGCGTGTGCTGGCTTCTTTTGGCTGCAGCATAGACCAAGTACTGCTGGCGGTTTCCTGTGAGCCAAGGCATTGTAGGCATACACAGTATTTGTTAAAATACCCCTCACACACCAAAAGGGCACACATTGATGGCAACTTTAGTGAGTGATAGAGGGATCTGACCCCGTCCTGACGATGAGGCATTCGGCCTAGAAACATGTTGACATCACCAGGAGAACTAGCCCATTGTTAAGCTTAAGTTTCTCCGCTACACAGTTTTTTAATGATACCAGCCTATGATGAATAAATAATTTTTGCTTCCATAAGGACAGGTATTCTTTTTAATCTCACTTTTCCATATCACTCCTGACCCTACTCACACTCACTCAATACACCTCACATAGCACTTACAATATCTAAGTGCTCCAGCGTAGTCGCTAGTCGTAGCACGCCCCGTCCCGCAGCGGGGCGGGAAGACCCCGATGATGAATCATGACACCAAGGGCCCTTTTGGTGTGTGAGGGGTATTTTAACAAATACTGTGTATGCCTACAATACCTTGGCTCACAGGAAACCTCTAAGAGGTGGACCCTGTTGTTTATTCATACCATTAACTGGAGGAGGGTGCGCCCACCTGAGTGCTTTCCAAGAACTACCTCTTCGCTTGATTGCTGTCCTTCCACTGATTGTGCTGTGATTGAGGTACTACTTTTATTTTTTCTTCTTTCTTACCGTCCTTGTTGAACCTTTTGCTATTTATAGATATGTTTTACACATGCACTTCAAAAGAATCCTTTTTACCCACTGAAATGGATGTTTGTTGTGACAATAGATGTTAGCTGCTTTTATTGTAACAAAGATGTTATCTGTTACCAAATGTATTTTCAGTAATGCATGGGCGTAATTGCTTTCTTTATGTGAAAAGATGTTTTGTCAAATGGCATGTTGTTTTCCACACATGGGAAGATTAACTGTTGCTCTGAATTACAGGGGTGTTGTGCCGAAACCTAACAAGCATAAGGAAAGCCAACATGTCTTGCTCTGAGACTATTGGCTCTGCCAAAGCCTTTTGTTCATGTTGTACAGCATGGGCATTGCCGATTTTGGCAATGATTTAAAGCTATGTTATTTAACAATATGGCTTCTGTGCAGCATGTCTTAAAATAATAATTAGAGAGAGGACTATGATGCATCCAGCGCTAATGCCCTTCAAAAAGACAAAAGCGCATTACCACACGCTGCGACAGAACGCTTTTAAAATTAGTTTTGGTCGCATTCCATAGCATCAGTACAGCTGTACAGCTTGGGTAAAAAACATTGCGAAAACCAAAATGATGCTGATCAAATGAATACTACTGACTCAGATAATAATAAGGTCCATTATTTGGTGGCCTGGATACAAATCAGTTTTGGCGTGTGCTGCATAGTTTTAGACTATGGCAAAACTCTGATCATCAGACAACTTTGTCCTACATCAGGAAGCCTTTTTGCTAAGCAGTATTAGTTCATTCAGTTAACCTTAACTTTATTTTTATTTTTTACCTGAATCTTATGTGCCAGTTGAAAATCATTCTTGTTCGCTCCTGAAGTTGTTGCTTTATACCATTCAGTCTCAGTTACAACCTATAAAATCAATTTAGCAGAGATACATTTTCTTTTGTTTATTAAAAAAAATGACATTATGAAGTTTTTGTTACACAGAATCCACGATATAAACATTGGGAATTAGTATTTACAATCAGTTATACATGTTTATTTGTTTTTTAAATTGCAAGCTTGCTGCATGAGCCATTTCCTAATGCTTCCCATTATTCATAAAAGGCATGAGGCAATAGTTTTACAATTAAAAAATACCACAAATAACTATCGAATATGGCCGTTGTGTGTAGAAGTATGCTTTTTAAATCATTAGGGATTACTCAGAGATATTGCAAAGCAATACACAAAAACAGTGTAGTTCAAAGAGTTTGGGAAAATTTATTGTAAGTAGAACCTTTGCATCCAGTTCAGTCGGGGGTTTAAAGGTGCAATCCTTAGCATGAAGTCCAAGATCAGATAGCTTGAGAATACTTGTGCAACCTGCATAGTATAAAAATATAATAAAATATGAAACTAATATACATTCGATTGTTGCTGGAAAGTACAATAAAAGGATCAACAATAAAGTAGTCAATATAATACTATTTTCTTTTCATATTTTCACAGCCAGCCTCCAGACGCAGTAAAACTGTGGTCTCTTTTACACAGTGAAGAACCTCAAGCAATGAAAAACCTGATGTTGTTAAATCCATGTACCCCTACAAGAACAATGAAACACAATGTGCTGACCGCCCACAGAAGCTAGCAACACATTATATCAACTGCCACATCTAGAAATGCAAAACTAACCCCCAAAGCCAACTTCAACCGAAACAAGAATGGATGTAGAATCATCAAAGTAAAGGGGCCAGAAGTCTGGAATGCAGTGGATCTGCTCATCTGGAACTGCGGAAAAGCTCACAATTACAGACCATTAGCTGAGCAAAAGTCCAAAGAGCAAGGTTGCGTGCAGAAAGGGACAGGGTGTGGTTGGAAGGGACGGTAAAAACATGTAGCTTTGCTCGTGTGTGAAGTGCCATTTTGCAAGAGGGGAGTATAGAGGAAGAATAATGGTCCTGTGAGCTGGAGAAGCAGGTGGGGTTGCAGTTTATTAGCGCAGTCCTTTTCGATAAGAAGAACCGTGACCTAGAACACAGGGTTAGATCGATTTTAGTGGAACTTGCCAGAGTCCACAACATGCATTTTGGCTGACAACTATATATGGAAGAATATGCTGTTGCCATGCTGCTGATGATATTCGGTACCAAATGAATTTTGCTGTTCATGGTCAGTATATAAAGAGCACCTGTTGTACTAATATCTTTTTCTTTATTTTGCTGTGGTATGGCACCTATTGGCTGTGTTAAATCACGTGGAGTCAATTAGAACATTATAATAATCTAATCATTTATGCAATTGGGGAGCTTCTGGGGCATGCTAATCGCCTAGGTCTCCCAATGATCATTGTGGCTTTTATTCAACGATTCATTTGACTACACGAAAGTCTCCTGAAATATACTAAGTGGCTGTTGATTTACTTTTCTTCGACAGTTTTACAGGCAGGGCTGAGATAGGCTTGGCTGAACCGAAGGTCAGAGGAGAAACGCCTTTGAGACTGATGAGCAACCTGATAAGTTACAAACCCTCTGGCACGCCACTCTGAGGTAAGAGTTTAACTTGTGTTTGCTACAGAGTATACCAGTTATGGTTCTAAGGTCAGTATTAGAACGCATATCATTTTGCTGTTCTTTGCCTGTGGTATTAATGGGAAACAGGGCGATGGCTGTCTATGTGTGTTTTCCATGTGGCAGCTTTACTGCAGTTTGTTGACTGTTCCTAGTGATTGAATGTTTTCCATGGGCAACTTAATTTAGAAGTTGTATGGTCCCTCCCTATAGTAGGAATGTTTTTCAAGGCAGCTTTTTAAAAAGCTTCTTGTATGTCTGTTCTCCATTGGCAAATTCAGCGTACCCATCTTATAGAATGTCTGCTTCCGCAGTGCGACTTCAGTAGAAGTTAGCTTCTCAACCCCATGTGCATATATGCTAAGGTTGCACATCCCTTTCCTTAAGGACTCAATGGTACACTAAGCAGTCATTGCTTCAGGACATTCCTGTTTCAACCCGCGGTAGCACGCACAACGAAAGTGAATGACAAAATGGATGATATTAAATAACAAGCATTTACAATGCAATGGTTTCGCCTTTGGAAAAGTTAGAGCTATTGGCATTGTAAATGACAAATTTTTTTATTTATGTGTTGGTTTTGAAAACAGATAAATAAATGGCATTGTCATCTACATTGCCATTAGCTTAATCTCTCGCAAATGTGAGACCTATTGTACCCTACAGACGAGCTCAGCAGACAGCAATTACTACCACACACACACACCCAGAGCCACACACACATACCCAAAGCCAGCCACACACACCCAGAGCCAGCCACACACACCCAGAGCCAGCCACACACACACATCCAGAGCCACACACACCCAGAGCCACACACACACACACACACACACATCCAGAGCCACACACACACACACACACAGCCACACACACACACCCAGAGCCACACACACACACCCAGAGCCACACACACACACAGAGCCACACACACACCCAGAGCCACACACACACACACACACACACAGAGCCACACACACACACACACCCAGAGCCACACACACACACACCCAGAGCCACAAACACCCAGAGCCACACACACACACACACACACACACCCAGAGCCACACACACCCACCCAGAGCCATACACACCCACCCAGAGCCACACACACACACCCAGAGCCACACACACACTCAGGGGGCAGGGAAGCAAGCACAGCGAGGGGGCAGGGAAGCAAGCACAGCGAGGGGTCAGGGAAGCAAGCACAGCGAGGGGGCAGGGAAGCAAGCACAGCGAGGGGGCAGGGAAGCAAGCACAGCGAGGTGGCAGGGAAGCAAGCACAGCCAGGTGGCAGGGAAGCAAGTACAGCCAGGTTGTAGGGGAGCAAGCACAGCCAGGGGAAGGGGAACCAGGGGGCGGGGGTGCAAGCACAGCTAGGGGGTGGGGAAGCAAGCACAGCCAGGGGGCAGGGAAGCAAGCACGGGCAGGGAATCAAGCACAGCCAGGGGGCAGGGAAGCAAGCACAGCCAGGGGGCAGGGAAGCAAGCACAGCCAGGGGGCAGGAAAGCAAGCACAGCCATGTTTCCAGTGCTTGGCTATTCTGAACAAACCATTGGTGGATTCCCAACCGGCAACCATCCTCATCTATATTTCGAGCGGCCGATAAGCGGGGCGTTAAGTTAGCTCCCCTACACCATGTGACTCCAGGCATCAAAACACCCAATCTCCTTGCTGGCCCTGGTACCTTGAAACACTGAGAGATGCTATGTCTGTGCTCTACGTGCTCTACAAATAGGAATTAATAATAAATTACGGTTGTTTTGTGTGCATACCTATAATCGACGAGTGATAGAAGGGGGGCAGAGCTTAGAGTATTTCCAACTGTCTGTGCCTAGATTCCTCTGTGTCTCTGCCCTATACACCTGGTACCAACGAGCAGTGCCTACACCAACCGGCGGTGCTCCAGGCACGGTCAGCTGTCCCACTAGAGGAAACATTCTGAAACACATCACCATTACAGATTATGGAAATAAAACTGAACAAAGAGTCTGGGGAAGTGGCAGAGAAGAGGACCGCCTCTTGTGAAACTGGGCACAGTCAGCTGTACCACCATAGGAAACACTCTAAAAAAACATCACCACCACAGGTTATGGAATTAAAACTGGTAAAAAAGTCAGGGGAAGTGGCAGAGGAGAGGACCGGCCTCGTGTAAATCAGAGGAGCCTCCCTTCTAGATGTGCACTGCAATGCTGAATCGCACCTTTGCAGGCGCTCTACACCTATTTAACAGTGACTGACTCTCCGAAGAAATCAATCAACGAACATGCAGAGCTCCACAAAAAGGCTCAAAACCAAAATATCATCTGCAAATAATTCTACAATCTAACTCACATAAGCATTAAAAGATAGGCAGACGCGCGACTCATCGTGGCTGAAGCACTCCATGAAGACATGCTAAAACGCAAGTGGTGTAGTAAGTAAATGGATCCCTATTTAAAAGTTCATCCCTCCCAATCTTCAACTCAGCCAGAGGCCTCCTATAGACCTGTGTGCCCTCCCATCTTTTTCAGGTAGCTTCATCAAAAGTCACTCACGATGAGGGACAAAAAACAGCAAAAACTTCTGCTACAGAGTAAAACTGTTCCAATGCGATGTAAAGGTTGTGCAGGCTCTAGGCAGTCCTTCTCAGAGGATTCTAAGTTAGGACAAGTAGAAATCCGGGTCCAGCGAAATACCAAAGAAAGCAGTCCAGAGGATACAAACTATCACAGGGAAAATGTATTGTCTGCCTCCCCCACCCTGCCGCCAGGGACATGAAATCTAGATGGTCGAGATTACCCTGGGCCGCAAACTGCAAATGAATCGCTGCCGTAATCGCGTGCAAAGCCAAACTGCCGGACAATCAGCCGTAGCCGACACAAAAAATAACTGATTACCCAAAGGAGGGATACGCCACTCAGCTGCAGCTCGACTTGGTACGATCGCCCCCAAAAACAGCTGATCACCGCCCGAGGACCCACACCACTGTACCTCAGCTCATGCCCCCCTGTGCTGCAACGTGCATAAATCCAAAAATTGCGGGACGGCCAGACATAGCTAAAGACAAAATTTCGATCGATCCAGGGGGAGACATCCCTTCGCTGCAGTGCACACATCTGATCTGTGTGACGATCGTACTAAACAGCTGATCACCATACTATACCTCAGCGTGTACACTCCGGCATGCGGGACGGCCAGCCGATCGTGCCATGCTCTTCATCGCAAGCCGATCACAGTCCTCTGCTGTCCGCCGATCAGGTTCAGCTAATCCTTGACGCAGATCTCCCCCGCTGCTCCAGCTGCCTGCCCCTCTCTCGACACCACTGACCTCCGTCAACGAAAGACGATGGCTGATCCGCACCGGGCATGAAGAGGACGAGCAACAGCTAAAAACAAGATACACCTCGCTCACGTCAGAGAAGTGGCGGGGTCTGCAGCCAGCCCCGCCCTCCCTCGCAGCTGCAGCACCACCGGGCAACAGGAGAGAGTGACGGAGGAACCACCAGAGTCAGTTGGCTTTCAAAAACCAGCCTCCCAAGGCTCCAGCCCCTCATCCCCTACAAAAAAAATGCCGGATGAGCTAAATGGACATTACCTGCTCAGTGGGTATTATCTCCTCACCCAGGTGCCACTTCTTACATCATGAGGTGTGTCCACACACTATGATGTAAGGACTGAACATGGAGGGAGAATCAGAGTAATGCAATTACTCATAAGTAATCAAAGTATTTCCCTACTCAGATTGAGTATTTATGGGTAAACTTCTGAAACAATGACTTTTTCCGTGCAGGCGTGCCTTCTAGGAATAAACACAACACATTATGCTGCGGTTTGAAGCTTACTTCATGGCACTTTGTAAAAAGTCCTAGTTCCTCCATTTTAACCTCTTCACTCTCTCTATCCTGTCCCTTCCCTCTTTTTCTTTCCCCCTTGTTCCTGTTCTTCCCTTACTTCCCTTCCCTCTCTCTTTCCTGTATCCTTCACAATCCCTCCTTATTTACCTTCCCCACCGTTGGACCTTGATCTCTACCTTCCAGCTTCCCACTCATTCACCACACTCTTGCTCTCCCCCACCAGCATCCATAACCTTGCTCCTTCCTCCATTTCTTCCAGTTCTGCCTTGCTCGCTTCAGCTTTCTCTTCTTCGAGCTCTCTCTCACTCACCATCCTCTAGCCCTCCTCCCATTAACCTCTCCAACATTCCACCATTCTTCTTATTACTTGTCTTGTTTGTGTGCTTGCTTCAGTTTATTGTAAGGCTGGTATCCTGCTACTTTATAAAGCCCATCTGTATCTCTTGGTGCCATGCACAACATAAAACTCATAATAAATAAGGGTCCAATTATCAGAGAGTGCAGTACAACATGGTTTTTACTCACATTTTTAGGACTGCATCCCTTTAATCACTATAGTTTTACATTTGTTAAACACTGTGTGCAAAACATTGCAAAATGCACCAATGCCACAAAAAATCAGGCCAGCGTGCATTATGCCCCGTTTACTACGCCAAGCCTTTAATCAGGTGCAAAATCTCATTGGAAACCCAGTGCAAATGTAATTGAGCATGGGAGTTTTGTGCCCAATATTCCCACTGGCCATTAAACGAGCCTCTTGGATTTATTGTCCACGTTGTAAATATTGTGTTGAGTCAGATAATAAAACGACGAACAGTGTAAACTAACTCTGGCTAATATAATCCAAGCAGTTTTTTACAGATAATTTCACCATTTTATGGGCGCCCGGGTCAGCAGTTCATCGGTGTTTCCATCCACGTGCCAATAATATATATAATAAAAATAAGGCATGCAGCAGAACGCACAGCACCTTTCATTGTACGCGAGACTAAAACCATGACAGCATGTAGTGAATGCAAGACGCACACTCTGGCATGTGACCTCGTTGCATGTATTGTGGTCACGTGCTTAACTCATTAGCCCCCTGCTTGTGAGGTAATTAAACATTTCTACCTACAAGAAATTGAACCCAAGATGCACACATTGGCGCAAGGCCCGTTCATATACCGTGCACACATCCCTAGCTCATTAGCGCACGCTGGTGAGGTAATTATCCGTTCAAGGAAGGAATGTTTTATGCACGCATGCATGATTGCGTATTTTACTTTTTCATGCTGGGCCACTGAACAGTAAGCACATTTGAGCATCGCCCTGGGGGTGGTTAATTATTTCACTGACGGTCGGGGACGGTAAGGTGAATCCGCTATGGGTGTCATTTACATTTGCAATGTAAATTACGTCGTTCCTTTCTCAGCACCCTTCAAACAATGAAGTTTCTCCCACTTTTGTAAATTGAAATGGGACAAAGGCGGGTGAAAGTCAATGCACGGTCCTTTTCCTAGCTTGTATTTATTCATACCAAGGGATTTTTCATGCAAATGCCTGTAAGCGCACATGGGATGTTATAATTAGATTTCACCAAGTGCGTTAAAATGGAGGTTACCATACGTCAGCATTGAATGAAAATCGCTCTTTTAAATGCTTCACATCTGTTTGCGTATGACCAGGGCAGTTCTGATATAATTTTAAAAAACGTTGCGTATAGCATAAAATAATCGATAGTGCGTGGGATTCCCTCTAATCACAGCAGGTTGATACATATAATAATAATTAAAAAAGAAGACTATTAGAGAGAGAACACAGTTTTGAAATAATGGACAGGCCAACTCCCCTCGCCCCCTTACACCCCCGGGACAGACAATGAACTGCCGCACCACCAAACGGAAAGAAAAGCTGCATCTGCGAGCCTTACAACAAAGGAGGCGAAACCAGAACACACCCGCCCCCGCTCATGAAACTGGTGACAGTGCAAGCTTTCCCCACATTTTTTATTGAACTGTAAGATTACTTCCAAAACATCAAACTCCAATAAATAACGACTCCTACTTCCGCAAAACAACAACAGGGCAGACGCCCACATCTCCAAATAGGCCCTTCCGTAACAAACAAGGAACTTTGCAAACTGCCTGGTCATCCTACTTCGATCATGAATTTGCACTTAACAATGGGCGGTGGTAAACAAGCCTCATATCAATACGTAAAAAGACGCAAATTAGTGACTAAAAGGAGTCAATTTGGGTCCACACTGGAACTATCGTTCTATCTGTGAGGGTGAACCATTCGGGCCGTGACGGAATCCACTGCCTCCAACTCCCCAGTGGTGGGCGTCACCGGGCTCACAAGGAACAGGGCTCCACTGGGAACAGAAGTGCTTTTGGGTCTGATGGGGGCAGCGAGTGGGGCGGAGTAATTAAATGTGACAGGGCGATTGGATGCAGTACACGATTGTGTCCGATTGCAGTTAAAGGGACTTTCTCTGGGCAGGTTGTGTTGGGATGAAACTGGGAGGCTTTTGCTAGGGTGAGGAGTGAGCTATGGGTGTGGAAGGAAGTCGCACGATTGATGGAGCAGCATATTAGTACTCTCTCCCTGGGCTCCAACTGGTGCTTACGGTGTTAATAAAGTGAGGAACCAAGCCACTGCTGTGCGGTACTTCTCATTTTTAAAGCGGAGGTGAGCGAGTACCTTTTTTTTCTAAGAAAGTTCGCATGAAGAGTGTTTCTGATGCTCGCCCCGTATTCAGGCCTCGCACCATCCGCTTCTTCGGGGACGGTAAGGTCTTCAGCGGGAGGGGGGCGGGAACGGCCACACACTGACAGCGGAGGGGGGGGAGCGGGAACAGACACACACGGACATAAGGCAACAAAGCACTCACGCAAGCAGGAAGGCGGGTGCCGGCTCAATGCCGGACCAGATTCGGGGGCGTTCCGAGGGCTTTTGGCTGACGTAGCGTGACGTAGCCAAAAGCCAAAAAATATCGGGAACGCCCCCGAATCTGGTCCGGCATTGACGGACAGGCCCGTCTTCCAATGGCTAGCCTCCATTTATGGAGCTAGCCAATGAAAGACGGGGCCGTTCCTGCCTCACATACTATTCTCATTAGGTTTTCGCCTGCGCTAAAAAGATGCGCAGAGCGCATCTTTTCGCCAGGCAAAACCTAAAAAGGGATCCCAGATCCGGAAAGGGAGACACATCAGTCAAAAGTTGACAAAACATGAAGAAATATAAGATAGTTGAAAGGATAAACCACAAGGCTTCACATAGCAATTGTGTCAATTGCAGGTCTTACCTTCCCTTTCTCTCTTCATTCTTAAGAGAATCAATCGTCTATTTCTGCCACCCATGTTGAATGTCCTAGTAACATGAAAAAAATAATAGAGAGCAAGAAGGAGGAGAACCTGAGAGAGAGCAAAATCACGGGCTAACCAAGGAAAAAGCTGGGAACAGAATGAAAAATTCCAGTAAACATCATTCAGAGGACTCATGAAGGCTATTTAGCATCAAAGGCACCGGAGGATGGAAAGAGAAACACAGAATTCCACAAGACGCAGGCAATGCCACCGATTACCAGAAATAAAGGTGCACCATGTTGACTGGGAAAGCGCCATTTAAGGACTTTTACACAACTATCTCAGTAGGGAAAAAACTTCAATAGGATGATAATCACCCTGTAGGTAAGACGGATTTAAAAAAAAGCAGCAGTAAAGTACTGCATGTGGAAGCAGAAGAGTGAAAATCGCAGCCATCATTAGGCACCCAATCCGTTTTTTCCCAGTTGTCACTACTAGCATTCCTATGACTGACTGCCTGGTGCTCAGATTGGAGCAGCCAGGGTCGTCCCTTATATGTGCCCTGGTTTACCGTCCCCCCCAACCTATGCCCAGCTTCTCGGCCCAGTTTGGTGACCTTATCTCCCAGCTCACCATTAACAACACCAATGTTCTGGTCCTAGGGGACTTTAACTACTGGCCATCGGATGCTCACGAAACTACATGTTCTTTGGCCTTTTCGGACCTTATGTCCGGTCTAAACTGCACCCAACACATACACTCACCCACTCATGCTAAGGGCCATATCCTGGATCAGGTTTGGACCTCCTGGTAAATAGCGAAAACTTAGAAAAATGCTTTTAAAAGCATTTTTCTAAGTTGCATGTTGCACACACACATGTCCTTTGGACATGTGTGTGCTCAACACCTGTTTAAATTTGCATTTAAGGGGTGCTACAGGGTGTCCCTGGCACCCTTTAAATCGCTATCTTATTTGCGATTAGCTAATTGCTAATCGCAAATAAGGAATACTCCCCATTCATTCCTATGGGCCTTTTGGCCCATAGGAATGAATGGGGAGTTATTCCTTATTTGCGATTAGCAATTTGCTAATCGCAAACAGGGAATATGTAGGAATCGCATTTTTTTTTGCGATTCCTACATGAATCCCATTTTGCGAGCCTGTAATAGCGATTCCTTATGAATCGCTATTATAGACTCGCAAAACGGGTCTTTGATGAATCAGGCTGTAAGTTCTGTGCCTGTGAATTATAAAATGTAACTATTTCGCAAAAGAGGCAATTGAGGTAAATGTCATGACCTTCAACTACCTCCTACAGCATTGACAATGAAGGGTCTGCTGAAATGGTCTTTTTTTTCAAATCTTCATATGCTTCAGAAAAGACGTATGCACGCATGGGCAAGCAATCTTGCCTAGTGCATGCATTTAGGAGAGGCTGACAGTCAGTATTTATTGACAAACTTTAAATCATATTTCAATCTTTGAACACTTGTCATCCTCAGGAGCAGCTGGTAAACTATGACATTGTGTAGTAGGGAGATGAGGTCATGTCTTCATGGATTGCACAGTCATAAGACCCCTCTCACTTTCAAATGACTTCCAATAGCCAGATCAAAACGACGCCAATTGTTTGCGTACATCCTGAGAAAAGGGAAACGCCCTGTCCACTCTATAACCCAAGGTAAGAGAGGGCAAAGAGACAGAAATGGTGTGACACATCCTCAGTCTGGAACACATCCAAGGCTTAGGATCTAGAAGCGCTGGGCTTGTGTAAAGTGAGGACAGGTCAGCTTGAAAGGTGATAGGCCTACTATCCAGACCAGTTTGAAAGCTCTACAAAGAATGAAACTGAAACGCACCCAAAGGATTCGGTGCAATTTATGAAACTAGTATAATCTTTTATTAGTTCTGGCTACAACATAACCATTTATTAGATCTAGCTGCAGAACGTTTTAACAGGTGGCAAGATATCATGTTATCAATTAAAAAAATTATAAGAATTGGTAGTACAGAAAGAGTAGGCTTAGGGTCAGCCCCCCTACAGCTATCTATTCACTCTGAAGTGTTTTTCATGATTTACTATTGTTTGGACGTGCTGTCCACCAAGGCCATTGAATTCTGAGGATGGTTACATGGTCTCATTTGTGTCCCCGTTATGTTTTGGTGAGAGGGCCTTAAATTGTTGTTTGGATTAAAAGAAATCAGAAACAAAGGAATCACCAATATTCTGAGCAATGGTTTAGAAACACCATGCAAGACGACACAGTGCCAGGCCACACAATATATAACTTTCTTAAAAATCTTATTGTGAGTGTAAAAGAGGTTATTGCTCAACATATGCCCGCACATTAATAAGCAGAAACATAATTAATAGTTCAGTACCCTGGATTTTCCTTTTGTAGTGTAATGAATGACCCACACTGAGAGACACATATAAGAAACATAATTAATAGTTCAGTACCCTGGATTTTCCTTTTGTAGTGTAATGAATGGCCCACACTGAGAGACACATATATAATGTTTATCTGTACTACAATAACAACACCCCATTTTTCCGTTGTTACATAAACTGTAATTGAGATATAAACCATGGAACCCCGACTGAAAGACAAATGCATAAAACTACAAATAAAAGTACAATGTTATTGGAGCATATTTGCATACAGAAACCATATGGTCCTGTGAGAGTCGAAATACATGGACATTATGATGAGTCACTAAGAAAACTACAACCTAACATGGTAAACATCCTCAGTTGTTTCACAACCATGTTTTGATGAACTAGTTGCAAAGTTGGAGAATGCCTTTCAAGTCTGTGAAGCTCAAGTGAACATTCCCATTAATAATGCACAGAGGCTGATGAACCAATAGTAGTATCTAGACTTAAAAGCACACATATATCCTGATTTCTTTTCAGGTGAAAATCAAAGTTAAATGCATGAACTTCTGGGGTAATTCAATGAACTACTCAGCAAAACAGAATGGCAGATGATGAACCAAAACAAGACACTATGAAAATGGAATCCATAGATCTCTAAGTCGGTAAGAATTTGTTTAAAAAAAGGCTTAGTTAAAAGGGATGAAGTTGACTAAAAAGGTGTCAATGCTGCTCTGCACTCAGCTAAACTTCTGGGGGGCAGGCTGGGATACCGTATTGCAACCTTTGCAGAATCTTAACCAGAGCATGAAGCATATCATTGTCACTTTAGTTTATCGCCTTAGTAAATTTAAAATGGTTAAGGAATTCGCTTTTGTGACACATATAAAGAATTGGGACAGCACAAACAAATATTCATGAAGGTGGAAAGAGCATCAAGTGTTTTAAATTGGTTCTTCAGTTGTTTAAGTCATGCATAATCCGGGGTCAAGAATATTTATATTAAAAAGTATCCATGTCCCTCATTATAAAGGGAGTGACTTGTCAGGATTAAGAACATACAACCAGAAATCCTGACAAAGCATGAACAATGTTGATCTGGTTTCAATATGTTGGAATTTGCAAAGCCCTAATTCACATATTTAACTTACCTATACGTCCTTAGTATATGGTATAAAGTGTACCCAGGGCTTGTAAGCAAAATGTCACTAGTGGACTGCAGCATCCATTTTGCCATCCGCTACAGTGACAGTGCAAAACATGGTTTCAAGTCTGCCATTGTAGCCTGACGATAACAGCTTTTAAACTGCAATTCAACCTTTCAAAATAAACTCTTTTGACAGGTATAAATCTTTCTTTTAAATAATAATAAGCCACCCTTAAATAAACCTTATCCCCATCAAGCAGGGTGCATTGTATTTAAAGGTAGGACAAGTGAAGAATTAATGTTTAACATGCACTTACAGTGAAAACGCCCCAAAAACTATTTTCACAGTAGCAAGGCTGTCTGTTCCATAGGAAAATACTGGGATGCAATATTACATTTAATAATGTTATCTCCGGAAACAGCTACAGATTTCAATCACTGACTCATTGGAATAGTTATTAAAAGCCCAATTCACTAGTAATGTCACATTTTTAATAAATATCAAGGAAAATGTACTTTTACGAAGTTACCCTTTCCCTGCCTAAAGCCTGTGGAGGCAAAATTGCACTAGCTTTCAGCTGCAGATGTCTGAGTGCTTAACCCTCGACGAGGTGTGCAAACTGCTCCCAGAGCTGGAGACAAAGGTTTGAGTGTGACGAGGTGTTTCTGTTCCTCTGGCACAATAGGCATTTGGGCCGTGTCAAGTAACTTAATTAACTTTAAAGATGCCTCCCTGTCAAGGTAGATGTCAGATGACACCTAACCATGCCCCTTCTTTGCCACCGACAGGCAGGCTATTACAGTGGGGAGGGAGCTGCCCCCAGAACTGGTATGACGTGACCACAGAGGAGGGGAAGCAGTCAAAAGCCTAGGCATAGTTTTAGATGCCAACCTCACTATGTCAGCCCAGGTCTCAGCTGTAGTGGGCACTTGCGTGGGCCTAATGAGACAACTGCGAAAATTGTCCCCCATCTTGACGGTGGACACTCTCAGGAGAGCAGTATCAGCATTAATCCTGGCACGGCTGGACTCCGGCAATGTTATGTATGTCGGTACTCCACAAAAGCTGATGAACAGACTCCAGATTGTCATGAACGACGCGGCCAGACTCATATATTTTTTTTTTTTTTACATTTTTGAAAACCTTTATTCAGTGCGGAGCACACAGCTATTCAGCCTAACATCCCGGAGGCAAGGCAGCATGGGTAGCAGGAGAGCAATAGTGCAAAAAGATTCAAACATAATCGTCAAAGGTCATTTTTATATTTAAGGCAAAAAATGCAACAAAAGAGCGCCCGAGGGCGCGAAAATGGCAATAGAGTCAATAAGAAATCAGGGCGTCGGGGACGGGTAGGGGGGAGAATCAGGGAAACAGCCATCCAGGAGGGGACGGAAGAATGGGAGGGAGGGGGGGGGAGGACCACAGGAGAATTCAATACTTCAGAGCTCAGTTGGTGTTACAGGTCAGGGCGGTACATGATCGTCCAGAGAGACTGGTTCAGGCGGCAAGCACACATCTCCCCTATATTCATTCCAGGCTCCCCACACTTTGTTCCAAGTTTGAGGTCTCCCTCTTGCCACATAGACTGTCTTCTCCCGGAACATGCACCAGTCCATGTTAGCCTTCCATTGTACCACTAGGGGGGCAGTAGACGCACCCCACTTCTGAGCAATGTCCCTTTTGGCCACCATGTTCCCAAGGGTTACCCATCTAGTCTGCGCTACGCTGTGGTCAGAAGGTTCCCACACATTCAGGAGACACCTACGTGCTTCCGCCTGTGCAATCACACCGGTAACTTCTTCCATGATTCGGTGCACCCTCCTCCAGTAGGAGGCTATTACGGGGCATTCCCAAAGGATATGTAGGAATGTGGCGAGGGCCCCGCACCCCCTGCGGCAGAGCCCGTCAGGCGAATATCCCATGCGCATCAGTCGGGGCCCCGTCACATACACCCGGTGCAAGATCTTGAATTGTACAAGGCGGAGACGGGAAGAAATTGCAACCTCCTTAGGGGAGGAGATAGCGCTTTGCCAATCTTCATCATCGAGTTCCAGGCCATCCGCCACCCACTGGTCCCGCAAGCCAAGGAGGAGATCTGTGCGCACGTTTATCAACTTTTTATATGACAGGGAGATCGCGCTATCCGGCATGTGCCCATCCAATATCCTGTCCTCCAAAGGGGAGCTTTCTGGAATGTCGCCGTCTGGCGGTGTAGCCGAGAGCAGCGCATGCTTCAGCTGAGCATAATGGAAAAACTCCGTCGCACCCAGTTGGTATTCGGACTGCAGCTGGGGAAAGGTCTTAATCGTGCCCTTGGAAAGCATGTCCTCAACTCTACTGATTCCGATGAGGTCCCATTTGTCAAACCCCTTGGTGTGCCATAGTCTACCCAGGATGTCCGAACCAAAAAGGGGGGTGAACCTAGTTAGTTTGCCTTGCCAACCCTGTGCCCTGGTGACCGCCCGCCATATGTGGACCGCCGTACGTGTAGGGCCCGTCAACCGCCGGTCGAAGGACTTCGAGTATAGGGCCCGATAATAGTTGCCGTCACCCATCAGCCACCTATCCATGGCATAGCCGGGACTGCCCACAGGGCCATAGAACCCATGGTTAAGGGCTGCAAGTTGAGAGGACCAGTAGTAGCGGCGCACGTCCGGGAGGGCGATGCCGCCGTCATACCACGGAAGCGTGAGTTTGTGGATGGCAACACGAGGTCGACCGTCCCAGAGAAGGGCTCGCAGGAGGCCTTCGAGGTCTCGGAAGTAGCGCGCCGGGACCGGATCTTGGGCGTTCTGCAGGGCGTACAAGAACCTGGGCAGGGACACCATCTTGAATAACGCAGCACGGCCAAGGAGAGAGAGTGGGAGCTTGTGCCAGCTGTCTACATCGCGTTGCAGACGCTGGAGAGGAGGGAGTAAGTTGAGGTCATATCGCATCTTGGGGTTGCCAGAGATGTGGATGCCCAAGTACTTAAAGCTACGTGTGGCTATCTGGATGTTACAGCCCCTGGGAAGTCGCGGAGTATCTCCTTTAAGGACGTATAGGGACGACTTGGCCCAATTTATAATCAGTCCCGAGTAAAGTCCAAAGAGTCTAAGGACGTCACAGGCCACGATGAGGGATTTGCATGGGGAAGTCAAATAAAGTAAAATATCATCGGCGTACAAGGACACCCTGTCTTCAAAGCCAGGGGCCCAAGGAATACCGTGTAAGTCAGGTTGCACACGCAGTAAGGCTGCGAGCGGTTCAAGGGCCAAAGCGAACAGTAGAGGTGGCAGGGGACATCCTTGTCTGGTGCCACGATGTAAGGGGAATGGCGTCGACAGGCGGCCGTTGACCGTGACATTGGCCATCGGTTCGGCGTATAGTAGCTTCACCCAACTCACAAAGACGGGCCCGAAGCCAAGTTTGGACAGCACTGCCCAGAGGTATGGCCATTCGAGGGAATCGAACGCCATCGTGGCATCAAGGGACGCAAGGACAGCTGGCTCGACGAGGGTGTGGGCTCTAGCCATGACTCCATGAAGGCGCCGCAGATTGAGGGCGGTGTTGCGGTGGGGGATGAAGCCCGATTGGTCAGGGTGGACTAGATCGCCAATAACACCAATCAGCCGGTTGGCGAGCAACTTGGCAAGGACCTTAGGTTCCACATTCAGGAGGGAGATCGGACGGTACGATCTGCAGACGTCTCGTGGTTTACCCTCTTTGTGGATGACCACAATAGTAGCCAACCTCTGATCCAGGGGGAGACGGCACCTCTCAAAGGATTCTAGGAACATTGTCCGCAGGTGCGGAGACACTGCGTCCGGGCGGATTTTATATAGTTCAACCGGGATACCGTTAGGCCCGGAGGCCTTACCGGAGCGCAAGGAACGGATCGCCAGAGCAATCTCGTCGGCGGTGATCTCCCTATCTAAGTCCGCGCGGTCTTCCTCGGAAAGGCAGGGAAGTTCAATCCCCGAGAGGAAAGCCGACGAGTCCGCCTCCGAGAAGTCCGAGGCGGACTCATAGACCCCCTGAAAGTAGCTAGCGAAGGAGCCAACAATGGCATCAGGGTCCGTAAGGACCACTCCGTCATCACCCAAGAGTTCGGGCACCACGCGGCTGGCCATCTCTCTCCTGTCCAACCAGGCCAGCAACTTCCCAGCCTTGTCGCCTACATCATAGACACGGCCTTGCTGTTCTTTAGCCAGAGTAAGTGCGGCATTCGTGGCAAGGTCATGGTATTCCGCTTGCTTCAGCGAGAGGGCATGCAAAATCGAGGGGTCTGGTTCGGGCCCCAGCTGGGACTCGAGACTCAAGACCTCCTGATCAACATTCAGCAAGTCGGAATCCCTATTTCGACGGGCCTCCGCAATGATCGCCTGGGCTTCACCTCGGAGCACCGTCTTAAAGGCTTCCCACAACGTAACGGCCGATTCAACCGAGCCCATGTTTTCGACGAAATAGAGGTCGATGGCTTTGGCTAGGAGGGAGCGGGACTTGATGTTGCGAAAATACCACGGATTGACCGTAGCCGGTCGTTCCGACAAGACCACGCCAAAGTCAAATGAGACCCACAACGGGGAGTGATCAGAAATGCCCCGCGCTAAGAAGCGGGCTTCGGAAACGGCCGAGGCGTGCGACGCCAACGTAAGGATGTAATCAATGCGGGAGAGGCTCCCATGCGCACCCGAGAGGAAGGAAAATTGGCGGAGTGTCGGATGCAAAAGACGCCATCCGTCCACCAGGCCCAAAGACTCAAGGAAGGAGGGCAGCCACATCTGTGAGCTACGCAGGTCACGAGGCGGTTGGCGATCAAGCAAACCGGAGCAAACCGAGTTTAAGTCCCCCCCAACTATTAACAGGCCAGCGGGCATAGACAAAATGGCACCACCAAGGTCCTGAAAGGTACTGGATTGCAACCCCGGGGGGACGTACACAGAAAACAGCGTAAGGGAACGCCCTTCCCATCTTCCCGCCACAGCGGCGTAACGCCCTCTGTCATCAATCAGGGTGACATCTATTTCTAGGGGAAGGGACGCGCGCATGAGGATGCCCGCCCCCCGGGATCCGGAGGAGAACCCCGAGTGAGCCACCATTTTGTAACCTTTGCGATTCAGTGCCTTGCACGTATTCCCCACCAAATGTGTCTCCTGAAGGAGGACAATATCAGGCATGTGACGTTTAATCAGTTGTATCACCACCCCTTGTTTGACTCGGTCGCCCAACCCGTTAACATTCCAACTGAGAATCCGTAACTTCCTACCCCCCATCACCCCGCAGCCCACCCCACCCAGTCCCGCAAGACACCCACGTCAAATACAGTTCAGGAGCATAAAAGACCCATTGCCGAACATAGTAAAGAAAGGAAAAACCAACAAACAAGAGAACTGTTCCCAACACACCCCCCACCCTGCACCCCTGCATTAGACTAAATAGCCCCCCCAACCAGCAGTGTGCCTGTCGCCCCATTAACTAATCTACGAAAGACCCAGAGGAGTGAGGAATCTCCATGAATACGCCCCGCCACCCACCATGTAAGCGAAGGAGAGTCAGTTCTGTTACGAGTACCATCTGCGGCAGTCATTCGAGGCGGGGGTGCCACCAGCCCCGTGTTTAGTCCTGCTGTTCTGCTCCACCAGAGGCGCCTCCACCATTATCTTCATGTTCATCCCGACGAGGCGAAACATTGTCTAGCCATTCACTGACGTTTTCAGGAAAGTCAAAGAAAAGGGCACGTCCCTTATGCTCAACACGAAGTTTAGCGGGGAACACCATAGAGTACTTGAGATCCATCTCCCTGAGGCGCCTTTTCACCCCCGCGTAGCTCTGGCGTTGGCGCTGTACCGACCTGGTGAAGTCCGGGTAGAAATGCACCTCCGCATTCTGGTATTGGAGTGGCCCATGTGATCTAGAAGCTTGGAGGATCGCATCCCGATCTCTAAAGTTGAGGAGGCGCGCCACAATCGGCCGTGGCGCCACCCCAGTCTTTGGCGGGCCACCCGGTACCCGGTGGGCACGTTCCACCGAGAAAAAATTGCTGAGTCCAGAGGGTGCCAAATGATTTTTAACCAAGTCCTCCACAAACAGGTCCGCTGCAGCATCCTCGGATCCCTCCGGTACGCCGACTATGCGGACGTTCTGCCGCCTGGCTCGCCCCTCAAAGTCCTCCAGCCGCCTCGAGAATAGATCAGCGGTCATCCGCAAGTTGCGGACCTCAGTCTGTAGCTCGGAAACATCAGAGGTCAGGCTGGAGGTCTTAATATCCAGCGCCTTCACACGCTCGTTGGTCTTGCCCAAGTCGGCCCTTATCAGAGTAATATCAACGGCCATTGAGTCCACCTTGTGATTCAGAGTGTCGTGCCGCTGTTGCATGTCGGCCCGGAGACTTGTGATGGCACCCATGATGTCAACAAGGGTAGGGTCCGATCCATCCGGCGAGCCCGTCGATGGGGGTCCTTTAGACACGGCCCCCGATGTAGGCGGTGACTTTAGATTCACGTAGTGCTCGATGCGATTCTGCTGCGTTTGCGACTTGCCCCGGCCACCTTTGTTGGAGCACCTGTCCGGATCGCCTCTGCCCGCCATGATGGTTCGAGAGAACAAAGGCAAGGTGCTCCCAAGTCCGGGTCTGCAGTCACAAGGCAGGCAGGGTCGAGAAGACAAGACCAGGGTGTAGAAGGCGCAAGCTGGAACACTGTCACTCCACCAGTTGGGGCGGCAGGCGGTCGCTACGCAGCCTTATTGTGCGAAGTGGCGAAGTCCGGAGGGACAATGGCACCGTCACGGAGCGGAGTTTAGCTCGACGTAACTCTGCACAGGAAGCACCGATTTGGAAGCTGGTTGCAGTCCCCGTCTCAGCAGACCACCAGCAAGAAAGTTCCACCAACGTGGATCAGGATTTCATGCAGGATATTTGCGGTGGGTCGGACGGTCCACGGAGCTCCGAGCTTACGCGGCCATCTTGGTTGCTCGCGAAGCTCCTCCCTCCCAGACTCATATTTAATAAACCAAGAAGGTCCCATGCCACCCCCCTTCTCCGCAAACTTCATTGGCTGCCAGTGAAACAGCGGGCCAAGTTCAAGGGCCTATGCATTACGCATAAAGCCTTATACGGGCAAGCCCCTAAATACATCAAGGAACGTCTTGTCCCGTATGCCCTTAGCAGGAATCTACGATCAGTAGAGGCCGCACTGTTGGTCTGCCCACGGTTCAAACTGTCCTCTCTAGGAGGGCGCACTTTCTCCTACACAATTCTCAGTGCATGGAATAAACAGCCAGAGAACCTGCGCAAAGAAACAAGTCTGCTGCCCTTCAGGAAATAGCTAAAAACCGTGCTGTTTCAGGAGGCATGGGGTACCATCTAGCTTGCTCCCCTTACAACTCTGTGTCCACTCTCCGCTAAGCGCTTAGAGACCCCTGGGTGATAAGGCGCTCTACAAATCCAAAATACAAATACAAATACAAATTTCCATGGCCACATCTCTGTGGTGTGCACACAGGCTCTGCACAAGGGAAGAAGGGGTTTTACCATCTTGGATTGAGGGAGAGAGGGGCACTATGCAATTGTTGCGGTAGTGCACACATGAAATGCTGAAAAAGTGGGTAAGGTTACCTATGAGGACTTTGACTATTAGTTAGGGAGGGGCCAGTAATCACCCACACCCACAAACTGGTGCCAGGCATACATGTGGCAATCCCAGTACTCTCCTCAGAACACTACTGGACCGTAGAAGATTAGAAGAGGATTGGACCTGCTGTCTGAGACATGAGAAGAACACTGAAGAACTCTGTTCAGCTGACTAGTTCCAACTGCATCTGCCTTAGATTCTTCAGGTGGCTTTTGGTATAGTGAGTCTTGACCCAAAGTGCTGTTCCTGAGGTCCTGGAACCCTGAGTCATCTCAAAGTGTACTCCTCCTAAAACCCCGAGAAACCTGGATCTTAGAAATGGTTTGGTTCCATAAAACTGCCAAAGGTGTGTTGCAACTGGGCTGAATATTCTGGTTACCCCCAGTTGGAGCTCTTCTGCAGCTGTCAATCTGTCTCAAGAGTACCTTAGATAGAAGGTATCTGGCCTTGTGGAGTCCTCTTCAGCTACAGTTTGCATCCTTCCCCACTGAAAGAATCCAAGCTTCTAAAAAACATATGTGCAAACATAGAAATCTTCACTGGGTGAAGTCATCAAAAGTATCCGGCTGCTAAGGACAAACTCTGCTTGATCGCAAAATTCAAATTTCTCCCACTCTGAGCTTTCCCACCAAACGTCAATGCCATCACCAGGACTTCACCTGACGGCTATCCGACCTCATGCTTGGTGGTTAACAGTTTTTGTACCAATTTTTATTTAAAACTTAAAAAATGCATATCTCTGGTTCCCCTTCTGGATTTTTGTCATTTTGGTTTAATGTTATTTACCAAAATGTACTCTCTTTTTTTCTAAATTGGTTTGGGATTTTTCTTGTGTTAAGTTTTGATTTTATTGTTTTGGTACTGCATAAATACTTTACACATTGCCTGTAAGCTAAGCCTGTCTGTTCTCTGCTATAAAATCCATGGGGTTGAGTTCAAGTTTATTTAGTGACTTTAGCGGTTCACTCTGACAAGGATTGTGTTTATTACTTAAGGTGGAAAGTTACCCCCCACAACTAAAACTACATTTTTTTATCGGAGTATATCTTGGATGCAGTGCTGCTTCAGATGCTCTAGAAAAGGGCTAGCTTTTACGACTGGTTGCAATTAATTACTTTGTCATCTTTACAGTCATTATCAGAGCAACAGAGCTGATGCTGCAGGATAGCGTCACTTGACAGTTGTTTATAATTCCACAGGTAGGGGCTGCCAGATTGCTCTGATTGTTATCAAATGTTGTACCACTGCAAATGAAGGAGATGGAAAATGCCACAGCACTAGGGTATCAAATATCTTTGCTAATTCTGGTTAGTTTACATGCATTCCTTCTTTCCCTCTTTATTCCTTCTGTGTATTAGGATTGAGGAACTTATTACTGTCAAAACCAAGGATTTTATTAAATGTGTCATATTATCCCAGGCAATACTATACTACACTTAATACTTCTACATGCACTCCATACTGAGGGCTTTTCCATTTTTAGTAGAAAAGGAATAGACACTGAAGGATAAAAGAAAAAGCATGTCCTCTTCTTAATAAAAAGCTCTCAACAGCTGTCAACTACATGATGGTTTTGAGAAGATGTTTATAAAAACAGACACCACAGATGACTCCACATTTATTTATTTGAGATACATTTTTTGGATTCTGGACTTATGGCAATGAGGACCACTAACTACATAATTAGTATTTTTATCTTACATGGAGTTTACGCTATGCACCTCAAAAGATAAAGGCATTTTCGTTAGAAAACAGAAATAGCATGTGCACACATCTTCATCTTTTTGAGACCTGCCCTTCATTATTTATATACTGGAAGATTATTAAGTAATATCTACAACAGTTGTGTTAAAAACATTCCAGAAAATAAATTAATATTGTTTGGTACTGACACCTTCATACAGGCTGCAATCTTAACAGTGCAGTCTACAATAGCGCCTTGAGACCCTCGCGGGTGAGTTGTTGCACTTTACAAACCCCTGATTGATTGATTACCATACTTTCTCTAACTCGGTTGGCATGATAAATAATTGAAAATGATTTACTGAAGAAAGACGCACCTGAAAGAGATGTTCCCCTTATTTTAGGCTTTGTACAAACATTTGCATTAACCTACCCCCACAAGCATGCATATAGAGTGTGATATTAATGTTAAACTTGACTCATGTTAAGTTGAAATGTTTTCCTAACTACTGTGTATTTTTCCTTTCTATCATTTCAGGAGCCAAGAGGCAGTAGTACATGTTAATTAACTTGTAATATGAAGTTCTAGTTTGTATGTGAATGTTTATCTTTATGTGTTCCTTGGAGAGCTGAATAATGAAACCTCTGCACCTGTAAGAACAACACACTGATGAAACAGTATCTTCTACTACAGGATATCCGTTGAAGGTCATGCAGCAGAGACTTTCATTGTACGATAACTAGGATGAAGATTGAAACTAGTTTATCAGAAAGTGTTCCATCCTGATTGGTTCTCTTCTTAGGAACCATAGAGAGTTGCTCCTCAATGTAAAGAATTGTCAGGCTTAATTGTGCATCACTGAGTTAGTTAGAGGCAGATGCTCTTTCCGTTCTCCTCAGAGGAGACACTTTCTTTGCTCCTGTCCATAGAGTTAGACTCCAGGGTAAATCCATTGTCATTTACTTGACTGAATCTTCATTTAATTCTGCCTTTTAAGCCTTTACTTGCTGACACCTTTTGCTTGATTTCTTCTCAACTCACCTGATTTTTCAACTTAGCAAATTAGGGATCTTCCCTTTATGGGAAACAGCACTTGCTTCGATTTGCTATATGAGACCTTTTTACAATCTGTCCATGTAATTGAGATTTTTAATTGCTTTGAATCATACTGACAATTTCATTTGTGTATTGATTACTGATTTACAACTAATTTGAATGATTTGAGTTTGTACTTTTGCTGATCTGCTAATAAACCTTTATGGTTTGCAAAAGCACCACTCTCTTTCATCTTTGTGGGGCCTAATGTGCTTCACTACCATTGATGTACTTTGATCTGTTGAGTTATGTTTCAGTCCGGAATAAAGGTCCATCTGCTCAAAACAGCTTGTACATGATTTTGCACCAAAGATCGGCATAGTACAAATGCCTAGGCATCAAACCTGGTAGCAGAGGGGGGTTCGCTCTGAGATGTAGGGAGTTAGAATTTGCCGCAGAGACAGTTCGAATCCACCCCTCCCCATTTCACATCCCCAAAGCTGCATGGTCCAGATCAGAGAATTGGCAGTTTTCTGGCATTCTTGAAGTGGTTGCAGGGTCCTAGGAGTGTGATATTAAGTAGGGTTATGCCTATTTAAGTGCACGTTGTTGAGCATTGAGGTGGTTGTGGTTTTGATGAGTTAGTGTGTTTTGCAGTGCGGTATCCAGTTGAGTCCAGAAGGACCCCATGCTAAACTAGAGATTTGAATTATTTGTTCATGCATATTACTTGTGCTTATGAAGAGAAACTCACTTGCTGCAAACAGTTGAAGTTTGGTCATTAGATTTGCCGTAATCCAAGATCACAGGGTATATATATTAAATTATATTAAGTTTTGACTTGTCTGTTAGGTTTGTTGTGCCGGACCATGAAGCTCCATCTGCCACACTAAGATAGGAACTTACTAAACTTCTATTGTGAGGGTGTACTAACTGAGATTGGTATTCAGCTGCTCCTTTGTGTAGACCACACTAGTTAGAGTGAGTTCCCGTCGGTCAAGAATTCACTTTGTGTGTGTGTGTGATAGCGCTGGGAAGGCATTATTTCCCATCTTTACCCTATTAAGTGGAACAGACAAAAGTTATTGTTTTGTTTTTCAATAATTTGTTTATACGAAACTAATTGCTGTTAAGTAAGAGCTGCTGTGAGATGCTGCGAGTTACATCATAAGGTGTCACGCTGGTATCTGTCGGCTGGTGTGTGCCATGATGGGATTTGTCATTACGTCCTCAAGTTGGCGTCCCCCCAGATTCTTGATAATCTTTTGGTGCCTTATGTGCCCTCACGCCCTCTTAGGTCTTTGGGGCAGAATCTGGTAGTAGTTCCACGGTTTAAGCTCTGCAGGGCTGGAGGTCGATCCTTCAGGGTGCTGGCTGCAAAATTGTGGAATTCTCTTCCGCCCTACATTCGGGAAATGGATGAACTCCTGAAGTTTAGGAAGGCCATTAAAACGCATCTGTTCCCTCACACAGTTTAGCTTTTCCGATCTGTGTGCGTCTATCCGCAGCTGCTATGTTGTGTTTGGGTACTTTCTATGAAGCGCCGGGACGCCCCTTGGCTGGGACAGCTGCGCGCTATAAAAGTGTTTTTAACATAACATAACATAACATCAGTAGGTGCTGAGCTTTGAGTGGTCGGTAAAGTGGTGTCGCGCTGAGATTGGATGTTAGTTCTGTTGCATATTTCATTGTGATTTGTTGAGAATGTATGGTTATTTCAGTTGGAGTTTAGTGATTTTATGCTGCTCAACTAACAGAGCAACAACAAAATGTTTCAAGAAATGTTGAACCTTGTTTATTGATGATGTAAGAATAGATGTCTATGAGGGCGAGGAGGCCCCTCCAGAGGGTACGCTCACACATTACAAGACAACTAAGGCTGGTTTACACAGTTGTATATGGATAGACCAATGGAATAAGATCACAGCAAATGAAGGGTCCTTGAAATATCCCCCACATGGTACTTTTAATCTGATAATTGATAGTTTGAGACAAGTGTTGTATGAGGTAAAACCAGCACCCAGACCTGCTCAGTATGATTAGAGGTATAACTCGTGGGGTATTTTAAATTTTCTGGCTACTCCTTTGTTCACTGCAAAAGGAATCCAATGACTGATGCGGAGTAGTGGCGTTAACTACCACAGGCCCGATAAAAGAATTACTTGTTCAGCATGATTTAGCTCAGGTAGAAGACTGGTTTCATAAAAGTGGTACAGAGTTGTCCCCTAGGGAACCTGATACTTCAGCTTTACTGCCTTAACCTATGAGCATCACAGTGGTTTGGGACCTTTGGTCCGCTGTGGGTAGCGTTTTCTGGGCTTTGAGAGGAAGCAACAAAGGTCAAATTAACTATGCAGTCTTATCTACAACATGTCACACCAGATTGTGGGAAGTTGGAAGGAGACAAAAGGAAGAGGGAACCATTGGTCTAGGACTTGCTGTTAATGAAGGCCTCAAGAAAGGTGCGGAAAGACATGGGGAAGACATATCCCCTCCTCATAAGTTTCTGAATGAATGTACCATAATGGAGGTGTGCTCAGTTCATATAAGAGTATGTGGACATTTTCACAGGAAATCAAGATGAAAGGTGGATCCTTTGCATGCACCTGAAGTCCAGCATGCAAGAAGTGTACAAGTAGGACACTAAACTGGGTGGAAGCCAGAATGATTTAGATGACAGGTCTGGGGAACAGTACCCGCTGTGGAAGAAGCTGTTCTCACTGGATGAACAAAACAGAGTTTACAACCAAACAAAAGGATCCTGAGATTCATTCAATATGCAAAAATATATCCATCAGGGGTGTTCTTTAGGCAGCTGCAGGTGATAAAATACACATTCACATCCAGGATCTCCTTCACTCAATTAGAGACCGACCTGCTACTTCACCCAGAAGACTGGGTCGCAAACACATGGTGGCATTCTTCAGGATCCAGACAGAAATCCAGATCTACCTTCAGACAAGACTTTTATAAGTAGATTGCTCGAAAAAGTGTGAGAACCAGGGAATCACATTAGATGCTACCAATGAGGAGGACCTAGGCATGCTGAAAGAGGAATGAGATCTATCCAATATGACTGTTGGGACTGAAAAGTACTCTGCATTGTTAAAGATGTGTACACATGCCCTAATTAATGATTACCTTTTTTCATAGGTTAACAAATCCTGCATGTGCGCCATGACATAGGCCTGTCTCACAGATTGCGGTCTTGTTGGACTGGGAGGGGGATCCAAAGTGCTACCCTCATAGTGGTAGAAGGCTACCACCATCACCAAGAGTTAAGCAGTATGAGTGCGGGATGGTTGCACACTGTGTAGTGATCAACAGTAGTGAACAGGTCCTTTTTACCTTGTGCTACTGGAGTGAGGCCTACAGGTTCACTCACCTTATTGAAAGTTCTGCTGCAGTGTGCTTAACTCAATCTTGGCTTATATCAGGTAGATGTTGAGTACTGCGCAGCGCAGCAGTAGTGACTTCGCTGGATGTGTTTGTACCAGCGGAGGGTGCACTATAGTGATATACTGGGATTGGTGCATGTGCTTAGTGTATCTATGGAATACATGACATGAAATATGTAGTTCTGTGCAGTGTATATGCAATGAAAGCATGTGCTCAGTGTATGAGTGCTTGCGTTTAGTACAATACATGAAGAGTGACTTCTTGTGTAGCATGCACATGGTGAGTGTTGTAAATAGCACACTCTTGTACAATATAGAAAAGCTTCAGTGTGCAGAGACTGAATGTATGTATTGAATACATGTGTACTTGTAGTGATGCAATGCATGGAAGGAACAGTGCTTGACAGTAAGCGTGCTGTGAATGCTACAATGAGTAGTGTGCCTTCAATAGTACATTACATGGAGGACCCAGGGTTCCATTTTAGGAAGACTAGGCCTGCCTGGTAAAAACATGAGGAGGACAGGAATTACGCTCACACAAATTTGTGTAGTGCTCCATTCCTGTGAGCTAGGTGGTACACAGACTGGAGGAAAGGACAAAGGGACCCCCCTTTACACTTCAAAAGGCTGCTCTTTGATTCAGTGGTAGATCACAAGAAAGGGCCCAGGACACATCTCAGGAAAGGAGATGGGGCTGATAAGCGAATCATAAAGAGAAGGGCTGAGAGACTGAGATTAACTTTTTGAGGCACATATCACTGGGCTGACATCCAGGTGTGAACTCTGGTCACTCCCATGAATTGTGTGTGGACAATCAGCTTCGGAGTCTTGCCTGCGGTGACACACATCCTTTCAAGGGGAAAGATGAAAAGAAGAAGTGGACGCTTCACAGGAAGAAAAACTCCAGCATAAAACTTCACAGACTCAGATCCTAAATTACATTTTGGTGTCTGGAAATGGACTTTAAGAAGGGGAGGTTGAGACACCAACATTTGCCATTTGCCAAGCAGCCAGGCTGTTTGAGAATGGGTAGCTCTGCAAAACTTCTGCCTTTGATCAGCACAGAGGGCAAAGGCCTGCTAGTCTCTCTGTTGGGTGAGGAGACATCACCCAGGAAAACCCAGACCATCTGCCAAGGAGCACCACCGACTTGCCTGCTTGCCAAGACCAGTGTGCCCTGTGAGGAAGAGGAGTGCATTGAAAGGAACAGGTCAGGTGAGGACCCTGTGCGAGGTGTGCGGATTCAGCTGTGCACTGATCACTTCAATGCCCATGTGCAGTGTCAGCTCGGTGAAACCCATATGCCTGGCCGTGGTGGACTGAGCTCCGAGTTAAGCGCTGTGTGAGACTACAGGTGCCCATTCATCACACTGAGGTGACCCAGTATGCCAGAGGGGCCCACAGGCAAAGTTAGCACCGTAAGAGGTGCTGAGACTCGTAACCGTCTTGGCAGTGTGCTTGTACTAGAGGAGCCTGCACTCATTCTATCCTGTACTGCGGCAACCCTGTATACCATGAGTTAGAAATAAAATAGATTTTCTCATAAAAGCAAGAATTTAACTGGACATTGATTTATTGGGGGGGACTGCAGGTCCGATTGGGCACTGAGGTTCAGTCGAAGAGCCAGTTCTTGAGATCTTTCCTGAATTGGGTCAGCGATAGGGATAGCCAGAGGTGGAGAGGCAGAGTGTTCCAGGCTTTGGCTGCGACGTAGTAGAAGGACTTTCCTGCGGTCCCGGACTTGCGGATCCGAGGTACGGTGGCCAGGGCCAGCTGGGTGGAGAGGAGATATATGGTGAGTATGTCAGTCAAAGTCAAATTCAGAAAGTCTTATATCGCGCACTAATCACCGTTAGGTCTCAAAGCGCTTGCAGACAGTTCTCACTACCTGAATCCTATGTGGAATGAGAAGCGGTGCTTCAGGTATGTAAGTCTGGCATCGTGGATGGCTTTGTAGGCGTGTGTGAGGAGCTTGAAGGTGACTCTTCTGTTGACTGGGAGGGAGCCAGTGGAGTTCTCTAAAGTGTTTGGATATGTGGCTGCTGCGGGGATGTTGAGGACCAGTCTGGCTGTGACGTTTTGAACGTTCTGTAGTTTCCTGAGAAGGTTCTGGGTGAAGAATGCGTGAAGTGCATTCCCGTAGCAGAGTCTCCTGCTGATGAGAGTGAGCGACCATCTTTCTGACCTCAGTGGAGATCCATCTGAAGGTTTCAAAGCAGACGAAGAGTGTGGAAGCATGATGATGAGACGGTGTTGATTTGGCGGTTCATAGTGAGCGAGGAGTCCAGTATGATTCTGAGACTTTGTGCGTGGTCTGTGGTTGGGGGGGGGCTGGTAATGAGTCAAGCCCAAATGAGAAAGAGTTTCACACTGCAGAAGAGAAATGCAGTGGATCGAGCTGGAATAGAATGTGGCTTATCATTATGGTGACGTTTTGTGGGACAGTTCTCTCCACATTTGGCATAACTGCTTAGTGGCTATACAATTCAGGTTAGACTGGGGGAGGGAACAAGAAAAGATCATCTGCGCTCTGATCCCATGGGGTGCTTCAATGATATCAAAACTCTTGAAACAATTTATGGACTCTCTGTTATAATCTGGAATACTACTTGAGCATTCAGCAAGTGAATAGACCTTCAACAACTTGATCAGTAGGCAAACTAATGAATCATATCCACTCCTCATTACAGACACTGACAATGTAGGAGGTCTATTTTATTTGCGTGGTCCTTCCTGGTTTGTCACTTTTTGCAGGATCCTATATTTTTGCTAGCTGTAGAACTCTGTGCACTTTACCCTTGCTAACCTTTGATAAAGTAGCTGTGCACCTTCTTTCAACATTATACATTTGGACTACTCCAAATTGGCATATGCAACTCATCTATAAGTGTACCCAGGCCCTATACCCTAAACTTTACTAGTGAACTGCACTACCCATAGTGCCATCCACTACAATGAGAGTATAAACATGACTGCAAGCCTACCCTCTGTAGCCTGGCTGTGCAGTTTTAAACTGCAAATTTGTCCTGACAAATATGTATAAGTTACACCTAAGTAGGCCTTAATGCCCATGAGTTAGGATCCATAGGATATAAAAGTAGAACATGTATAAGTTTAATGTTACATATGTCGTTATAGTGAAAAGGCTTCACAAGCTATTTTCACTGTAGCAAATCTGGCTATTCTATAGAAAAACCCTGGGTGTAAAATTAAATAATAATACTGTATCTCTGGAATGGGACAAGATAAAAAAAATAATTAAACAACTATGTTTAACAGCTATTAAAAATCCAATTCAATGGCGAATTCTGATTCTTACTAAATATTAAGGAAAAGTGACTTTTAGGAAGTTATCTTTTCCTGCTTGAAAGTTTTTGGATGCTAATCCACATTTAGCTGCCCCACTTCTACCATCTAGTAATTATCATTTAAATAGCCCCCCTTGCTGAGGTGTGAACTTGCTCCCAGGTGTGAGACAATTGCCTCAGGTGTGGGGAAGTGTTGTGTCTTTTACTGGATGCGCTATGGAATGTGAAGAGGAAATTGATTATCACAAGCAGATGTAGGCCTTCCCCTTCCTTTTTCACTTCAGCCAGGCAGACTTCAATCACAGCGTGCTTTTTTTAGACATTACAGTTTTAAAGCCTGCTTGACAGGTCTGCTGGGTTTACATATAACACTTGGGGCACATTTCAAAAGAGGGCATTAGGATACCAAAACAATTCTCATGTATCCTCTATTAGGATGCTGAAACCCCTACTCTACCTGACTTTGTTTCTTGGCTCCCCAGGATGTTTCAAACTCGAACAAATGCACAAAGGGTTAGCCCCAGGAACCTTTACCCCACTGGTTAGGGCACTAACTAGTGTGTGCCAGGCATAAATGTAGCATCGCCAGGCACCCACTTCAGAATACTACTTGCCACGTGGAAGATCAAAAGAGGATTGAACCTGGTGTTGGAGACCTGAGAAGAGCCTAGAAGACTGATCTGATTTCCCTCTTGTCCCCAGGACAAAGCAGTGGACTCCAACAGTCATAAGGATGACCTCCTGTTAAAGCTACAGGGACACAACAAGCTACCAGAAACGTTTTTTGCAACTGCCCAGCTCACCAATTCTAACTTGACCTGGGCTGTTCCCGGCTGTTGGACGCTGTGTGACTCCCTGTGAGACTTTCAGTGCCTCCTCTGGGGTCCTGGGGGCCTTTGTGGTGGATTAGGACTTAAAGGACCAAGTCAGAGGTAAATTCTTTGATCAAGACAAACCTGGTTGGTGTATACAGGCAATGCTCCATCGTGGTTAGCGTCAAATTGCACCTGGGTCTCGGTCTATGGTGACCATTGACTATCATTGTCACTTTCTGCTTTCAGGGGCAATTCCTACTTAAAACTTTAAAAATTCATATCTCTGGTTCCCCTTATTAGAGTTTTGCATTTGTTATGTCATTTTGTTTATTAAATTTTTCTCTGTGTTGTTATTTCGGTTAAGAATTTTTGTGCTTTGCGTTGACTTTATATCTGTTTTGGTACTGCATAAATACTTGACACATTGCTCTTAGTTAAGCCTGTCTGTCTGTCCCAAAGTTAGCAGGGGGTTGAGCTGAGGTTAATTTAGTGGCTTTGAGGGTTCGCCTCAATTAGGGTGTTATTTTTCCTTGATGTGGATAGTCACCCATCCAAATAATAATCTAGTTTATTACAAGGCTGAAATCTCTTTGTAGGGTACTGTTGCACTGGTAATACCCCGACAGATTCATTCAACCATATACCGCAAGTCTGCCAGTGACAAAGCAGTCATATAAAAGTTAACACTAGGATAAAAGGAAATATTCTCAGCTTCTGAGATAGACTGGGGTCTTAAGTTGGGTTTTGTGGACTGAGACTTCTGGGAGCCTACTTGTCACTGATGCGTTATGGTAGTAAGTTTCTTATCACAAGAAATAATCCAACTCTCTGAGCACACATCTGGATGGTTAGAAAAGATGTGGGGAAGAGGTATAGACCAGCCAGTCCACTAGTGCTGAATTTAAAGCAATGCTACTCCAAAACATTCAAACCTATCCGCTTTTTTTTGTAAATCTTTCTGGGACGGCAGGCATGCACCGAATTACAAGAAAACACTACGGACATTTAAAAAAACAGAGGGGTAGATTTACAATAACTGGCGCATCCCTGCAGATCAGCAGGGATGCGCCAGTTATTGTGCGCCACGGCTCCGCCACCATGGATGCGCCGCATTTACAATGCGGAGCACCATGGGGCAAAAACGGCACAGATAAGTGACGCATCTGTGCCGTAATGGCGGTGCATTGCTGGAGTTGCACCGCAAGTGCGACGCAGCTCCAGCAATGCTCTGGGGGGCCCTATCTTTACAACGCTGCGTCAATCCTTATGCCTGCTTCACGCAGGCGCACGGTTGTGACGCAGCATGGGCTAAAAAGTGACTGAGTGAAATCTTGTAGATTTTACTCAGCCACTTTTGGGAGGCATTCCTGCGCCGGAACGCCCCCCCTGCGCAGGAACGCCTACTTCTGGCGCAGGGCTTTACAACGTGACGCATCTCCCAGATGCGTCACGTTGTAAATCCCCGCAGCATGGCGCATCTATTGCGCCACCGCTGCGTCACAAAAGTGACGTAACTGTGGCGTAAAAGAGGCGCAAGGGGCTTGTAAATCTGTCTCTGAGTCTCAAGATCACAATGTATCTCTTTCAATTATTGGGCCAACCTGACAAATGACATTTCGTATTATTAAGAATATTCTCAGAAATACCCTCTTAAATACTTGTTGAAAATGACACCACCACAGGGCTAGCGTTGTCCTAACCCTACCAAAATCCATCTGTAATACTTTTAAGTTTCTGGATTAGGAATTCAGGGGGAGGGCTGTGTAGCAGATCATGCAAAAGTCTGACTGTACTGTAATCATGTGGAATTATAACAAGGACAACCATATATGCCCAACGGGACTAAGGGTGATGTATACAAAAAAAACAATTGTCCTGAGGAACAGAATTACCCTCTGTATCACTTAGAGGTAATTCCAGATGCAGTCTGTCAATTATATAATATCCATGGAATTCTAGATTTCATATTAGAAATGAATTAACCACCAGCCACTTTTCTCTGTAGTTCAAATTGTTTTAATCGATCCAATATGTATCTGGTGCAACATATGCAGTGAAATTAGAACAGATAACGCAGTGTTTCTATGAAGTGCACATACATATGTACAAAACAATTGACATGTACATAAACACTGTAAAACACCCAGGTTGCTTGTACACAGATCATTGTTGAGGAGAATATCATACTAACCTATAAAGAAAACTCTAAGTCTGAATGAATCAAATGGGCAACCATGGGGAAGGAGTGTTGACGTTTCAACACAAAATTACTTCACGGGTCTCATCAGGACCTCTAATGCATCAAAGTTATACTCTTTCTTCTAGAGCACAAACAACTTCTAAAGCACACAGTTACCCAAACAGATGTTCTGCGACTGGATAACCTTGTTGAAAGATGTAAAACATAACTCTATATTGGGAAAAGATGAGTTTTCAGATGTTTGCAGAAAAAAGGATGAGAAGGAATATACTTAAGGGAGAGACTCAGAGGAAGAGAATTCCAGGATTTGGTACTGAAATTACAAAAAGGTCATCCACCTAATCATGCACCTTTTATTTTAGACATACACAGAAGATGAACCGATGTAGAAGGCAGATGCCTTGTGGATTGATGATAAGCCAATAGCTTTTGCATATTTACAGGCCCTGTGTGGTGAAATACAACATGGCAAAGGTAGAGTGACTTAAAAGGACAATGTTTTTCTATTGTAAGCCAATGAAGTGGCTGGCTGGAATTTTGAATGACCTCAAGCCGATGTTTATGATATTAGGTAAGCGGAAAAGGAGTTTGTTGCAGTAGGGAAGCATTATATAATAGAATGAATACATCAACTATTAACTTGCAGTATTAAGAAAAACCAAAATCGTTTTTTAGACATTTTAGGTAAAAGAAACAAGTGGAAATAACGTTTTGAAATATGGCTGAAAAGATGGTAGTCTGCTGTGAAAAATTAACCCGACATTCAGAGCAGAGGAAATAGTGAAGTGTTGGGCCTGGATCGGTGGGCCACCTATTGGAATCCCAAAATGAGGCATTGCCAGAGACAATAATCTCAGTTTAGACAAATTAAGACACATTGAGCCTTGATACATTCAATGTGTTGTGGATGACAAGCATGCCTTAAACTGTGACTGGAGGACGGTGGCTCAGCGTAACTATTTTTCTTTTACATTTAATTACATGCTAATATATAACAAGTATAATCATTGCTTACTTATAAGGCACACGAAACTCTATATCGATTATAATGGGTTATTTTTACGTTAACGGTTAATTATAGGTAGAGTGTGTTCATGTTAACTTGGCCGGACATCGCAGGCCTCAGATGAAAGACTCCATATTAAATAAAACGTCATATATGAATAACTTTTTTCTCATTCCAAGCACCAAGAGTTGCCACAATCTTGTTAACTTTTTTTTTATTGTTAGAATTTGTGAAAATTTCATTGTTATTTCATTTTACTCATGAGAAGTAGGCCAACATCAGACTCATCATGAACGTTAATTCGGATTGGTTCTTTATTTTGTGGGCACTGTAGGAGTTGTATCTTTTTGCTGAATTTCATGATGTAATTACGCATTTGGTATCAGACAATTATACTTGCTTCTGTCCATCTTAGTAGGTGGACATCCCTTTCCTACTCTTGTGGCTCCATGCTCCTTTAATTTCTGCTCTTATAGTTAATATTTTGAGTGGGCTCATTTCTTCTTGTCCTTATTGGAAACTTCATTTGGTTCTATTTTACATACTGTATTTGCTGACACCTGTGGTTTATGAATTTCCCCCTCTTTGCCCACAACTTTAGTTTAGCATTAGGACAGAAGTGAATCTTTATATATTTCCCTTTTCTAATCTTAAATAACAGGACTTCATGTTGCTATTTGACCTGGGTGAACTACATTTGATAAATGCTGTAATCAGGTGAATATTGATTTATGATTGCACTGATTGAGGTAGAGTATGTAACTTTACTAATTTGCTAATAAACCTTCTTTGTCTGCAAACACATTCATCTCTGTCTTTACTGTGGGGCTAAATCATGCTTCACTGTCATTGATCCGTTAATAAATTGATAATTCAAGCCTTAGTTAGAAATAAAGACCCATCCAAGTGGAGTTTCGAATTAGCATCAAGTACGCATGGTGCAACACCATCCTTTCTTCCTGCCATCAAGGGACTGCTTGTTTACATCCAGTCAAAGGATAACTTACTATACCGATCCCCCAAAACAAACCTTTCTAAACTCTTCCCTCTGACTCTTCTCCTCCAAAAACCCTTTTTACTCGTCCAAAAGCCTCTTCCCACTGCTATGACCTACAAAAAAACAACAAAAAACAAATCCTTTACTCTTCTATCCCTCCACTATCCTTTTGAATCATAATAACAGACTAACATGTTCACTTCTCAAATTCCATATTCCACTATACTAATTCACCTCTAATCCACCGTAGCCAATTAAGCGTTTCAACACTCCATCAGGGTAACAAGCGCTATATATATGCAAACCTTTTTCCCTTTTCTACCCCTCCCCAATCCAAATAACTGACTAACATATCCACCACTCAAATTAATTTCATGTTTCACAATAATAATTCACCACTAATCCTTATGGGTTCCAGAGTAGTGTGCTACTCGCCAAAAAGCGTGTCAAAACATCATCAGGGGTAGCAAGCGCTATATAAATACAAACCTCTTTCCCTCTTCTATCCCGCCGCCTACCCTTCTGTATCCAAATAACTGAATAACATATCCACCACTCAAATGACTTCATATTTCACTATACTAATTTTCAACACTAATCCTTTATGGGTTTGGGAGTAGCGTACTACTCACCAGAAAAGCGCTTCAACCCCCATCAGGGGTAACAGGTGCTCTATGAATGCAAACCTTTCTTCCCCTTCTATCCCTCCTCTATCCTTCTCACTCTAAATAACTGACTAATATCTACCACTCAAATTACTTTCATATTTCACCATACTAATTCACCACTAATCCATTATGGGTTTCCAGAGTAGCGTGCTTCAACACCCCATCAGGGGTAACAAGCTCTATATAAATACAAACCTTTTTTCCTCTTCTATCCTTCTGCAATCCTTCCGAAGCCAAATAACTGACTAACCTATCCACCACTTAAAATGTACTTGCATGTTTCACTATACTAATTCAACACGAATCCTCTATGGGTCCCGGAGTAGCGTGCTACTCACCGAAAAAACGCTTCGACACCTCGTCAGGGGTAGTAAGCGCTATACAAATGCAATTACAATACAATACAATATACATAGAAAAAAAAGGTGAGGTCAAAGGATCAGATTAACCCCTTCGATGCTCATGACTAGCTCAGCTCGTCATGATGTACGGTGCTCGTGTGCTCATGACGAGCTGAGCTTGTCATGACCTCATCCATTGACATTGACCTCCAGCACAGGAGGAGAATAGCCCAAGCACCCAATATGTTAAATAAGCCAATGTAGCCACACATCAATAAAAAAGTGTAGGGCTAAGGACAGATCCTTGATGGCCACCACGGGTGATGTATTTGAACTCAAGATTGAAATGAAGCCCAAAACATGGAAGATGTTATTTTAGAGAAACTGGCTAAAACCGTGAGTTGAAAATGGAGGGAGGTGCTCAGGCTTCCATAATCTTAAATATTGTAACAAGTTGCTTCTCATGTACAATTATTGTGCCATATGTTCCTTTTCTCATGGATGTGTAAATGACTTGACCGTAATATTGAAAAATATATAAATGCCAATAAAAGAGATATTTAAAAATAAAAATAAAAGATTGAAATAGAGGAAGAGTAGCAGCTTTTATTACGGTCTGATAAAAAGGATACCACCAGACTAGGAAACAGTCCTCCAACGCCACTCCCACCACCAAGCGATCCAGTAGGTTAGACTGGGAGACTATGTTGAAGGTGGACAAGAGACCTAGTAGAATTAGGGCAGCTCAGAACCAGAATCAAGGTGCATATGGATTTCACTAAGAACAGGAACAAATAATGCCTAAGTTCCAAAGCAAAGCTGAAACCCAGACTGATGATAGTCCAGGAAATGATGCATCTCCACATGAAGAGTTGACTATTTATACATTTTGATTTTAGTGAAGGCAAGAACAAACAAGCAGGTACAATGCAATAGGGCTTGCATTTGGGAAAGCTAGAGCTCTTGGTGTTGAAAATGACAATGTTTTTTACTTTTTTTGTATGCAGTGGAGTGATGATATTTGCATAGCGCTATTGCCATTCGTATGACAATGCGGCACTGGAGAACCACAAAATGGGAAATAGGTAACGAGGGAGGGGAGACAAGTGCAATATGCTGGCTGGAAAAAAAGTAACAACATCCTGGAATTAGAAAACACTTATAGGGAATAGAAGATTAAGTAAAGCATGTGAAATGTAAGCAGGAACAACATAGTTCCGTGAACACTTTTACATTTATTATTGAGAAATCATTGCTTGTTTTTGCTTGAAAAGTTAAGAATATGATTACAGGGCTGGAAGGGATCTTTTACAATGTCCATTGCTTACATCCTTACAAAACGCAAGCAGTATGGTTTAAGAAGTGACTAGGCAGGGTATGTAAACTTGGCAGTATTGAACCTATATATAATAAGCAACACTTTGAAGTCTGACAATTAACAGGAAACAGGCGCCCTCTGAAATCAGAATGTCATTTGATCTCTATCCTTGAATGCACTGCATTGTGACAATAGAGCCACCTACCCTGGATTGCAGTGTGCGCTCCTGTGACAGCAGCTGGGTGACATTCTATTCCCCGCAGGTGTGCAGTAACTGTTTTTGGGAGTTGAGCACACATTTTTTGCCTTTTTTGGGCAGAGAAAACGTATGAACGTGGCACAACTTGTGACCAAGAAAGAGAAGTCCTTTTTTTATATGAACATATGGTTTGGCTATTGTTGGAGACCACTTGTCATGTAAGCCCTGGAGCTGGACTTTTAACAGAACTTTTAATGCTCCAAAACACCTGTGTAGTCTCACTTTAATTGTCCAGAAGGGGAAGCAGTGAAATAACTTTAGCAGGAAGGCACCAGCTCAGCAGAAAGCGTTTGCACATTTTAATGCAAATGATAAGCTTGAAACTCTTTTTTGTTACTAGTGGCGCTGTCAGAAAATGCACCATATTGTGAACTGTTGCAAACTTCTCTCATACATATTGCACATTGTGTGTTTCTTCACGTGGCCCAGTTCAAACTTGCGCATGTCTACAATTTGAATGTAGTTTCCCGTTATTTTCTAACAACTGTCACTCCTTTAGGTTTTAATGTGGTGCTTACAGGCTATTAATGCGGTGCTTACAGGTTATTAGTGCATTGAAGCACCATTCAGTACACTCTCTACAGTGAGCCTTTGGCATTTTGCATTCAGCAACAACCACAACTTTTATAAGTCAAGTGTACAAACAAATACAAGCATTGGGTAAATAAGCCATGCTGCCATTTGACCTGCCGCACCTGAAAAAATAACTTGTGTCACACTAGGCACCCAACACTGTGAACACAGCTGCATCCTGTGGTACTAATTATATAGCAAAAGTGCGTGGGTAAACCCAGGCCCCCGCTCACCTTGAACCGGTCCATGGCTACCTCTATTTATTTATTTATTTATTTATTTATTTATAGAGCGCATCAATCATCCCAAGCAACTGACACGTTCATCACTGTAGAGACTGCTGACACTAGAGTGGCTCCACCTGACAGACTATATGAAATAGTCCTTTTAATTGAAGGTGACATACATCGTAAAATAAAGGGGATTTTTTTGGGAAAATATGACCTCTACATATACATTTTGTTGGCGAAGGCAGACTGGCCCCCACCTTTCGTTTTGGCAGCTCCAAGAGGGGAGGAGGAAATCCTCTCTAGTTTCGCACACACTGTGCCCAAGGAGCAGGCGCAGAACTTTGCAGAAGAGTGGGCTCAGGTGCTTGCACAAGCTTTGTACCGTACTCAGGTGGGTTGAGATAAGCTTTAGCCCAGACATGAGATTCCATTGCGGTCTGTGCCACAGCTACAACCCCAATATCCCATGCAGCGAGAAGCAAAAGCTCCTGTTGCAGAAATTCTTGAACAATTGGAATATCAAGGTGTATTTGAAACATGTGTGTCACTCATGAATAATCCACTTTTCACTGTAACAAAACCTGATGGGTCGTACCGTCTAGTTTTGGATTATCGGCATTTAGACACTCATTGTCGGACATGCGCGATACAGAATACCCACAGTTCAGCATTAGTTGAGAGTCTTGTGAGAAAAAGGTTTAAAACCACACTTGACATTTCCATTGGCTTTTTTTTGTCATAATCTGTCCTCTATTGGTAGTCAATGGACAGCCTTTACTTCTAGCGGCAAACATAAACAGTTCAAAAGATTAGCCATGGGCTACAAAAACAGCCTGGGCATTTTTGCCGCATGTGTTGTCTCTCTGTTAGAGAGCATCGACCCTGATGTGTACTCGTATGTTCATGATATTTATCTCACTGACGACAAATTATTAAATTCTGTGTCGCGTTGACTGCATCATTGTCATGTTTGCGGACTTCGTTACAAATTTAACTTTGCAAAATCACACATTGCAGAGTACACAGTGTTGTTTCTGGGCTATGGGCTCAACAACGAAGGTCGACGTTTAGCACCTCACTTCCTGGAGAAACGCGCTCCAACAACTCTGAAAAAACTACAATCTTTGCTGGATTTTTTACATTTTGGGCGTACTTACATTCCTGATTATGCCCAGCGTATCAAACCGCTATATACCTTGATACAACCTGCTTTTACCAAATCCTGCTGGCTTCCAGAACATTCAGCTATACTGCAATCTTTGCAGTCTGATCTTCTTGAATCTAAATACTTACTGACACGTGACAACCACACAAGCCTGGTAATAAGAATTGTGCCAGGCGCAGTGGGTTTCACATACTTTACATTTAATGAAGAAGACACAGTCCTTATTGCTTACAAGTCACATTTTTACACATCAGCTGAGATGCGCTTTTCTTCTGTCAAGAAAATTTTGACAGCTGTGCAGATGGCGCTTCTAAAAGAGAGAGCGCTGTCGCAGGGGAAACGCATGTTGGTTGTTACACCGTATCCTGCCCTTGAGGCAGTGACGAAAGTCAGTGTACCAAATTCTAAAGCTTTGCATCCACGTTGGATACATTGGGCCACTTCAATGACGTCTCCGGATGTCACGTTTATCTTTGACCCCTCATTGCGGACTCAGGAGTTTTTACAGTATGAATTTGTTCATCCTGCTCCTTTGTCCATGCGCCCGCTTGAAGATTACCATTGTATCATTTACACTGACGGTTCAGCACAACCGGCGATGGAATCTAAGCATGCTTATTCAGCGGCCTGCACAATAGTGGTTGGTACCATGGTGAATGGAGAATTCAAGTCCAATGTCGTGCACACGCAGATATTAGGGGACTGCACCGCCCAATTGGCAGAGCTCCGTGCTCTGGTGCTTGCACTAGAGTTTGCTGATCTCCATGTGACTACTCTTGTTGTAAGTGACTCTTACTACTGTGTTCAGTCTTTCAACAACAACTTATTCTTTGAATGATTCCAAAGGTAGCACAATCACACACAAAATGCTTTGGGTTCGAGTTGCAGAACTTAAAGAGCGTCTGCCTCTTGTAAATGTAATTCATACTCTTGGTCACCAGCACGTAGGAGTACACGCTGTTGGTAACAGTTTAGCTGACAAAGCAGCAAAAACAGCAGTAGCGACATATTTAGTAGCCGCAGTTACAAGATCCAAAAGTAAGATTGATGATGACATCCTGGCAGCTATTGCTGCAACAGAGAACAGAGGTAATCACCCTAGAGGTTTCCCTTCTACATATTCTTATCATTTAAGTCCTGATAAAGTTCCCTATGTGAGAATTAACAACGTTGGTGACAGATTGATTCCCAACGCAGACGGCAGGCTTTCCTTGATAACAGCCGCTCACGAAGGCATGGCCTTGACTCATGCAAGCGTCTCAGTGACTGTCACTATCTTGCAGCAACGTTATTGGTGACGTGGAGTGTACAAACAGACTATTATGTCCTTACTTGCGACATTTGTCAGCAGATTAAACCTTCGACTGCTGCGCGTCCGCCACAAACACAGTTGTACATATCTAATAAACCACTTGGGTGTGTTTATTTAGATCACTGCGGTCCTTTGTCCTCTGATACTGCGTATATGTTCATCTTAGTTGCAGTGGATTTGTGCACGCTTTCTATGGTTTGGCCACAATGCAGCGCTGATGCTTGAACTGTCATCAGATTTGCGTGTCTTTGTGTGAATTTTTGCATGTGGCACCCTCCATTCTTACCAGGGTCCAGCGTTCGCCTCTAAGGCGTACAAGGAGGCCATGAGGTCTTAGGGGGTGCAGGTCAAATTTTGGTCTCCATACCAGACAAAGGGCAACTCTGTCGTGGAGCAGATGAACTGTGACTTAAAGCAATCCTTGACAGCTAGGGTTTTAGGTACTGGCAGAAACTGGTTGGCCCATTTGTATAGCATACAACGTGCACTTAATAATCACCCTAGAAGGTCTCTGGGTGGGCGGACCCCATACAAAATGCTTTTGGGCATAAAAATGTTTGTCCTGGACCTTGAGGGTCTAGACATGGTGGCGTCAGCCTTACCCTTTGATGTAGATGATCATTCTGCTGTGTTACAGAACCTACAAGAGACTCAAGACATTCTTGCAAAGGAACATTTGCCCTCCATAACTGATGCTGCTCTTCAGATTCTGGTAGTTGACTGGCTAACTCGAGTCGGTGACCTGGTCTGAGAGAAGGTGGAGAACATGAAGGAGTTTAGCCCCTCTTATCGTGCACCTGTTCGTGTTTGGAGTGCAGGGTACAAGAACAGTTATTTTACCTCCACTTCCTAGTCACAAGGGTAACAGGTACATCTCCATTGACAATGTCAAATTACAACGAGTGGCCGATTCTTCTTAGTATGACTTCAGCGGTCTCTTGTCCAGCAATACTGAGAAATTCTGTTTTGGCCCCAGCAAATACGAACAGGCCTGACATTGCCATAGAGATGCAAACAGTTACTAATCCATTATTGAATCCACCAGCTGTTGATCCCCAGGAAGATACTGAGTATACCTATCCCACAGATGTGTCGTTGCCTGGTGTGCAGACAAGTGCAGTTGACCAGTCAAGTTTTTCATTTGACACTGACTCTACTACATCAAAAGCTCCTTCAAAAATTTCTATTTTTGCTGTTTGGTTTAAGAGACATTTTTTGATTCCCCCTTGGACTTGCATTTGGCTGGTGCTCTCCGCAATTTTTTGTTCATGTCGATTGGATTTGTAGTTGTATTTTTTCGTCTAGTGAATGGACATTATCTTAAAGAAAGATCTACAATTAAATCAATTGATGGAACTTTGGCACCCAACTCCTCGCCACACATCATGAAGAGGTACCAGACTTTTGTTAATATCACTGCCTGGCCTGTTTTGGATGGGATTGTATGGGATGTTGTAAAATTTCAAATTCATGGCCCAACAGAGGTGTTAAATGTCCCAATGTACTTCGTGTTTCTATGGGGGACGTTGTGAAACAGAACATAAGCTCTGATGATTGGGAAGCCAGGCCGGTGAGGCTCTTTTTTCTGATTTGAAATATTGTGCTGAAGATTTGTCTTTAGTCTCAGCAAATTATGCAGACTTATTCTGTTATCAGCACTATGGCACTCATTTCCTGCATAAAGCAAATACATTTAGAAATGTGGTTACTTATACCCAATGGGAACATTGCTCAGCTCCCATTGAAGGTAGTTCGAAAACTATATTGAAGAAATGTACATATTTTAATCCTCTTCCAAAGTTAGACTCACCCACACTAAATTACTGTATTCGAAGTCCTTTATGGATCAATTAGCTATAGGGGGCTATGAACGGTGGAAAGATTCACTTTATCTTAAATCTGTTTGGGATTCTAAAAGCTGGCAAGTGCAAGGCACAGAAGCGTTGCATTGTGCATGTCTCATCCCTAACCACATGTTGTTTTTGAATTCTACTTTGACAGACTACTTGCTTTGGATTGGCTACTTCTAAAAAAGATTAATGCTCCTACACTTCCTGAACTGGGTACTTATCCTACATGGGAGAATCACATAGATATTGTAGTGTAGTTTCTATATTCCCAATAGGCTCTGCGCATTGGAATAATATATCCGATAGATTTGACGTAGGACTTATGTCCACTAGGTCTCTATTGAATACATTAAACTTAATTGTGAGAGACAGCTATCTCAGAGGTCACTAGAAACTTTCTTGAATAAACAAAAAGGGATTCGTTTCTGACAACCGCATAAACATGACAACTTTGTTTCCCCAAGAATAAAAATGTATATCTTCATAGTCGTGGAAATAATAGATAGATATTTTACTCGGGCGTTTATTAAACAGTCTTCTTTCTCATGCAAAATAAATGAACTGCTAGAATCGTAATACCTGCTGTATAATGTGTACAGCAAGAAGAGTATTATAAAATAATACTGTAAAAGCATGGTATGGTTTCTAAGCCATAAAATACATACATAAATAACAAAGACTAAAAGTACTCAACTGGTGCTTCTAAAATACGCCTACCCCAATGTACCTACCCTAAGTCTAGTACGAGGGAAGAAGTAATTTAGTGTAGCATAGGTTTAGTTTCTTTGCCAAGAATCTATCCAAGATTTCTCTTAGGGTTTTAATCAGCTCCATACCTTGGTGTTAGAATGAAGGAGGTCTGGTATCTCTGTCTCGGACTCGATTTCACAACACCTCGCCAGGAGAGCTTGGAAACACTGGAGCTGGATTCTCAGCGAGAGAGAAAGGCAGCCTCTCTGTCAGTGTGTCAGCTGGAGGGTCGGCTTCCTTCGACACTCACTGTAGTGAGCCGCTTCAGGCAAGTAGATAGTTGAACTGCTCCTGAACCACTGTGTGTTTGCTAGGGCAAGTGTAGGAATATTTATACCTTGAAGGTACCTGGTTTGACGTAAAGTTGGACATAATAACATCATCAAAGAACCCCAAGGGAATGGTTGTTCTTTGAAAATGCCATGATTTCTATAACAAATCAATATTAAAGTAAGGGGATGTCCCTGACTGCTGAAGCCGAGTTTCCCAAGAAATCATTGTGGCTTTTTGGAACTAGTGGAAGTATCCATGCCTGTATTTGGACTGCATGGACTATGCCTAAATATTGTTATGATTTCTATGCCTATAAAAGGGCAATGTGAATTATACCTATATAAGGGCAAGAATCAGTAAATTTCATTTGGGTCCTTAAACGCTATACAACACCCACTCCACTTTATTAAATGCTATCAGAATAAGTCATGAAATAACATTTTACGAAATGGCTCTTAAAAACAGAAAAAAAAAATCAAGGCCATTCCATGACAGAATATATATACTGTTTCAGGTTGTGGACAAGATCAAATATTGTCATTTTGGAAGTCTGTCAAAGAATGTATGTTGTCTAAGAATAGTTCTACTTTAAGCAGATTACTTTGTGCCAAAAGAAAAATCTAATTCTGGAATAAAGTCTAATCGTAGAAAAAATAGAGTTCTGAAGTTGGAAGTTTGAATACAGAGTACAGTAGAACGCTGTGTGCTTTCTTCAAAAGTCATTCTTGTTGTTAGGAGAAAACATCAACTCTTCTAAGCTGGCAAGAAATCGTCTACCACAGTAGGTGAAAGTTGGACTACTTCATTAAGTAAATCATTTGCACAAAAATGTGAAGCATCGCCATCAGCGTCAGCTGCGTTAGCAATGTTCGTAGTAGATGGTGATGGTACCTGTGTGCCTGTTGATCCACGTATCTCACCGTCAGCTGATTGCGTCTGTGAGACCTCAATGAACGCCGTCATCAGGATTGGTAGCCGCTGGGGCCAACACAATGCATGAGCCGTTACCGAGACAAGCAAAGTATCAACATCCGTTGGCAGTGCTGATGGAAGTGTTAGACAGATGTCCAATACGCATTCTTCTCCACATACCAGGCATCGTAGAACAGGTAAGATGCAATCTTGCCAGATTGGTCTGAATGATAGGAACCACGTGGTATTCAGATCTCTTAAACGTGCCAAGCCTAAGATCTGTATAATACGCTCACGATACTTCATTGCCAGGAGAGTGTTCTCTATGGTAATCTGGGTGTCGCTGGTGACTGGACTTGCCATATCGGAGCAGAAGGAACAAGAATAGTATTCCTGCTACAAGTCCCATAATGAGAGGCAGGCCGCCGAACACAGAGTACACGAAGTTTGGAAAAATGCCTGGGACTGCTTCAAAGGGTGCTAACAGTCCCAAAAAACTGTCTTAAATACATGTACAATACCACTGGTATCAGACATGTTTAAGATACGACCTAACATTTCTGTGAAATGTATTGGACAGTTTGTGGATAGATGGGCATGTATCTCTGCAGAGGACCTTGCAACTTGCAGATCATACGTCTCTTTGGACGAGGTCAGTGGCCCAGCTTTTTGTGAAAAAATTGCTTTCATTCTGCTTAAAGTATCAATTCGAATAGAAGAGATGTTCAGTGAAGGCCATAACGGTGACTCGCCGTCTGTCTTATCTTTAGGAAACAATACTTGCATACAACAAGTGACCCTGGCTGACACAGTTACGAGATTGGCTATACCTGGCTTCATTCCACAACAGCTGTGATCATTTAACATTACTTAGCTCCCATTGGAAAGCTGCTTAAAAATTGGATCTATCACTGCTGCCGGAGAACCTTGCAGGTGGCAGGATAATTAATACCCTGACATAAAAGTGTACCGCTCAGTGCGCTTTTGCAGTTTGTACCACTAAGAAATACCTCTTTTCCACCACTCCAACATTTATGTGTGTATGGTAATTCCCAGGTTGACTTTATGTATTCCTTACCCAACCTTTCATACACGCCATCTGGTATATGTTTCAAACAAAATTGATAGTAGAAAATCGTGTCCGGCAGAGTGATTGTTGTCCCATGTATTATCCATTCCGTTGCTGGTTTCTCAGAAACAGTTAATGGTAATCTTTCTAGTTTTTTAATGCTCAGCATCGTATAGTCTGATCCTCTTTGTCCGAGAGTGATCTGTAAGGTTAAATACAGAAAACAAAGACATGGTGTTGATTAGACGCCATGGCACATAACCAGAATGAAGATTTTGTAACGTCCAGCCTAAAAGCATTATAGAACGTAATTGTGACTGTCGATGCTGTAGCATGAGCAAGTCCTGTTCCATTATCTCTACGGCAGAGGATACTATGCTGTCAAAAGAATAAATTCTGGATGACAGAGTTGTTAACCCATTGTCAACTATAGAGAGAGCTTTCTCTAAGTTAATACGATCATTGTCTCGTATTCATTCTGCAGTCTCTGCTTGTGTCGCTTTCCAAGCTTCATTGTAAATGGCATATATACCTGCGTATATGAAACGTTTATAACGTTGTTTTACAGGTCCTTGTAAGAAGTCCCTTAAATCAACGCCATCTTTAAGTAAAGATAAGTGTTTAACCTCTGTGAGTGTGGACTTTTGTAGCCACTAAGGCACAGTTTTCCTACACTGTATGTTGTTACTATCCCTGGCTGTTGTCTCTGGACATATCTTGGGTCTGGCCTAGTTACTGTAAACCCTTGTGTTTTGTTCAGGAATCTATCTTGACAGTTGTTTGTGTCTGTGGGCCAGATTAACCATTTTTCCAAGCAGGATTTGTTCTGTTTTCAAGTAAAATTGTTTTTACGTCGACCACCCCCTGTGCAGTGTTCTTACTATCCGATGTAGGTGTAGGTATTGACGGTTTGTTTAAATCTTTTATCTTGGCCAGGCCAAGACAGGATGTCTGTTGCACAGTGTCATTCAAAAACATTATATGTTCATGGATGATGCAGGCTCTAAATAAAGCTTCCATTCCCTGCACCCGCCAGTCTTTTGTGCCCCAGACAGTTTTTGTCTTGATGTTGTCTTTCCAAAAGTCAAAGCCTAAAGTAGACAATTGAGCATAAAAGGCCGCAGAATAAATTTGCTTTGTATTAGTTAACATACTTTTCATTCCTGTCTTAACATTTTTAAAGTAAAATGTTTCTGGATTTGAGACATTAAAACCTGAGAAGTATGGAAATTTTTCATAGAATGTCTTTGAGCTACCCTTTGGTGGCGTTGGACAATGTTCCCATTAATTGAAAGTTTCAACATTTCTATGGTTTGCAGATTTGTGCAAATAATGATGACTATAGTGATTATAACAGTACATTTGTTCATAATCTGATGGACCTTCTAAATATTCATGTTTTGTCAATTTTGCAGACATCTCTAATTCTGACATCATATTATTAACAGTCTCAAAGTCCCAATCATCAGAAAACGTGCTGGGCGAAACAAAGTCACTGAAGGAAACCTTGAATTGATGTAGAATTTTAAACAGCTCAGCTGGACCTTAAATGTCATAATCAGTTCTGTCCCATGCTATTCCACCAGGTAAAGGAACGGCTGTGATGTTCACTGATGTCAAGTCTCTTCGTTCACAATGAGATGATTTGTGAGGCTTCAGGGCCAAGTTGATGTTCTTACTTGGTGTGTCCATTTTACTATATCTTCCATTTATCAGCATTCCCAAAGATAATACAAGGATTAGCCAAAGTAGGAGAAAAAGTATGCCTAGCACAATCTAAAATTCAACCCATGGTGAAATAATATAAGTCTTTTCAAGTTGCTGAAAAAGTTCTGTGACTTGGTCTTTAAAAGTTGTATTTGCTGTGTGGTTTTGGGCTCACTGGGATCCTCAGAAAACATATCAAAGTTGATGAAATAGCCAGAGGCAGTTCTGTCAATTGTTGGTATTGCATCAGGATTATTTGAAATTGCTGGGGCTACTTGCTCCCTTGTCATATTAGTATAGTCAGATGCTATATCATTGTAGACAGGAGTGTCTTGACGAACTGTTATTTGGGTCTCAAGAGGCACACGTTCCATGGTTTTATTGCATAGTCCTTCTTTTCGTACTGCAGATTCCTCAAAGGTGATGAGTCTCTCAGTTTGAACCTCTTGGATAGTAGCAAGATTTGGTTGTCTGCTACATCTTTGGAGTCCACTGGGCCTACTACTTATGATTGGCCGCCTGATATGGTTTTACCAGATCGATGGACACAAACCAGTTTTCCTTTCTTCCACCAAGGGGCGGCAGTAACACTGTTCTTGATCCGTGGATTGCTAGTACAGGTACTGGTTTTCTGTAAGAATGCCCAAATTCCTTCTTATCTGCGATCTTTTCTCTGACTAGATCCCCAATCTTTGGAATCCAGACAGGCCTTGCTGGGACAGGTGGGTCTCCTTCAGTGGTCGTTGACCTCTGCAATGTGTTGCTTAGACTTCTTCTTGTTTCATTTATGTCCTGCAAAACAGCCAAATGGTCTTTGATATCAAAGGGTTTTTGTTCTACCACTGAAGTGTGACGATCGAGGTCCTTGATAAGCATTCTAGTACCAACAAGCATTTGCAATGCAATAGGTCTCGCATTGTAAATGTAAATGTAAATGTATTTGAGCTTATATAGCGCACAGCTACCCACAAAGGGTTTCCCGGCGCTTGCTTAGGGAACCCGTCCTGGTATTCCCCTGTGAGATAACCCCGGCAGGGTATCCACAAGGTGAAAGCCAGGCATCCCGCCGCGAGGGGCCATTGTGGAGATTAAGCAAGCTATTTCCCAGAGTCGCAGAGTGTGAACCCGTGAGTTGAGAAGGCACCGGAGCGAGAATTATCGAGTCCGTGGAATTTTTGAGCCCAAGACCCGCCGAGGCGGGGAATTGAACCCTGGTCCAGGGCCGATCTCTGCTTCCGGGTCTGCCGCCTCTAACCCCTGAGCCACACTTCTCCATTATGAAAGTTTGAGCTATTGGTCTTGTAAATGACAATATTTTTATTTATGTGTTGGTTTTGAAAATAGCTAAATTAATAGCTTTGTCATTTACAATGCCAATAGTTATAACTTTCGCAAATGTGACACCTATAGCATTTGTAATGCAACATTTGTATTTACGTGACTTAGATGTATTGATATTACAAATAACAATGGCTTTTAATTTTTTTTAATACTTAATAAAAGTGATTGTAATTTATAATGGCAATAGCTTAAACTTTTGTAAATAACTTTTGTGAAGATTATGTTCAGTGTATTTTATTGTAACGAAATCCAAGAACAGAAGTGAAATATTAACATCTTTTTGTGACATTTGTAATAAAGCTTGAAACATTGAGAGAACATATTTGTGCTGTGGTGGTGCTGAGTGATGCTGTGGTGGTGCTGAATGGGGCTGTGGTGATGCTGAGTGATGCTGTGGTGGTGCTGAGTGGTGCTATGGTGGTGCTGAGTGGTGCTATGGTGGTGCTGTGGTGGTGCTGTGGTGGTGCTGTGGTGGTGCTGAGTGGTGCTGTGGTGGTTCTGAGTGATGCTGTGGTGGTTCTGAGTGATAATGTGGTGGTGCTGAGTGACTGTACTCACTGTCACTCTGCACTCACTGTCACTCTGCACTCACTGTCACTCTGCACTCACTGTCACTCTGCACGCACTCTGCACTCACTGTCACTTTGCACTCACTGTCACTCTGCACTCACTGTCACTCTGCACTTACTATCACTCTGCACTCACTGTCACTCTGCATTCACTCTGCACTCACTGTCACTCTGCACTCATTCTGCACTCACTGTCACTCTGCACTCACTGTCACTCTGCACTCACTGTCACTCTGCACTCACTGTCACTCTGCACGCACTGTCACTCTGCATGCACTGTCACTCTGCACGCACTGTCACTCTGCACGCACTCTGCACTCACTGTCACTCTGCACGCACTCTGCACTCACTGTCACTCTGCACTCACTCTGCACTCACTGTCACTCTGCACTCACTGTCACTCTGCACTCACTGTCACTCTGCACTCACTGTCACTCTGCACTCACTGTCACTCTGCACTCACTGTCACTCTGCACTCACTGTCACTGCACTCACTCTGCACTCACTGTCACTCTGCACTCACTGTCACTCTGCACTCACTGTCACTCTGCACTCACCCTGCACTCACTGTCACTCTGCACGCACTCTGTACTCACTGTTTCTGCACGCACTCTGCACTCACTGTCACTCTGCACTCACTGTTTCTGCACGCACTCTGCACTCACTGTCACTCTGCACTCACTGTCACTCTGCACTCACTGTCACTCTGTACTCACTGTCACTCTGTACTCACTGTCACTCTGCACTCACTGTCACTCTGCACTCACTGTCACTCTGCACTCACTGTCACTCTGCACTCACTGTCACTCCTCACTCACTGTCACTCTGCACTCACTCTGCACTCACTCTGCACTCACTCTGCACTCACTGTCACTCTGCACGCACTCTGCACTCACTGTCACTCTGCACGCACTCTGCACTCATTGTCACTCTGCACGCACTCTGCACTCACTGTTTCTGCACTCACTGTCACTCTGCACTCACTGTCACTCTGCATGCACTCTGCACTCACTGTCACTCTGCATTCACTCTGCACTCACTGTCACTCTGCACTCACTGTCACTCTGCACTCACTGTCACTCTGCATGCACTCTGCACTCACTGTCACTCTGCACTCACTCTGCACTCACTGTCACTCTGCACTCACTGTCACTCTGCACTCACTCTGCACTCACTGTCACTCTGCACTCACTGTCACTCTGCACGCACTCTGCACTCACTGTCACTCTGCACACACTCTGCACTCACTGTCACTCTGCACTCACTGTCACTCTGCACTCACTGTCACTCTGCACTCACTGTCACTCTGTACTCACTGTCACTCTGTACTCACTGTCACTCTGCACTCACTGTCACTCTGCACTCACTGTCACTCTGCACTCACTGTCACTCTGCACTCACTGTCACTCCGCACTCACTGTCACTCCGCACTCACTGTCACTCTGCACTCACTCTGCACTCACTCTGCACTCACTGTCACTCTGCACGCACTCTGCACTCACTGTCACTCTGCACGCACTCTGCACTCATTGTCACTCTGCACGCACTCTGCACTCACTGTTTCTGCACTCACTGTCACTCTGCACTCACTGTCACTCTGCATGCACTCTGCACTCACTGTCACTCTGCATTCACTCTGCACTCACTGTCACTCTGCACTCACTCTGCACTCACTGTCACTCTGCACTCACTGTCACTCTGCATGCACTCTGCACTCACTGTCACTCTGCACTCACTCTGCACTCACTGTCACTCTGCACTCACTGTCACTCTGCACTCACTGTCACTCTGCACTCACTCTGCACTCACTGTCACTCTGCACTCACTCTGCACTCACTGTCACTCTGCACTCACTGTCACTCTGCACGCACTCTGCACTCACTGTTTCTGCACGCACTCTGCACTCACTGTCACTCTGCACTCACTGTCACTCTGCACTCACATTTCTATTATGATATAATGCGATTTTAAGTGATATAGTGCCGGCTCATACTATCGATTCAGTATATTATAAAGCGATGAATACAACACTTTAGAATATTTCCGTTCCCCACGTGGCATGTCAAAAGCCTGGCATTTCTTGCCCACATCGATGCCGTGGCTGTCACAGCCTTCTGGGAAGCCGAACCTTTTGTTTCCCCGCCACAGAATGAGATCTGCATATTCAGTGGAATGCAGTCACATCACAGTTGCTGTTTTGGGGTGAGAAGTGTTGCCAAACAGCTGCTGCTTTGTCTTGCTGTCCCAGAGGTCCCACGGGAGCGGGCCATTTTTCGGGTTGTGTTTTTTGGACACGCATGGGATACGCTGTGTAAAGGACGGATCTGAGGAGCGGCACGTACACGCGCAAAAATAAACAACATGGAGTGTAGGGGGTTTGGGAGTAGAGTGGGGGGGTCGGTGTAAGTGGTGCTGGGTAATTAACATTGAGGGGGTGCTAATAATGCAGGCTTTGAAGGGGACAAACGCAAACCAACAATCGCAAAAGTAGAAACTCTTCAGCAACACAAACCTCCCCAATACCCTCCTCAGGAAATAGAACGCTACTTAACATTTTGATGAACTGATCATTCTTACAGAGTGCAAGTATCCTTTTCTCTCACAATTACACTGTGATTACTATTCAACTGAATGATACTACTTTTATCAACCTCACAAGGGGGAATGGTTGAATCGGCTATGCTGAGATTCATACCAGTGGCCTACGTGCAACCCTATTATCTCGGAATCCAGTGTTTAATACGGCAAATTATTGTACTGTGAAATTCTGCTACAAATATGATATCAATTCGTGGCACTACCGATATAAACTGCAATTCAACAGATGTTCTCTATTTTAAATGCACACTGCCTTCTGAGGCGTGCTTTAGGGACTAAATAAATGGAAAAAGATTCATACATCCGATTTTGGCCTCATTACTGAAAATATTGGGGGATGCAAAAAGACTAGCAGCGCACACGGCTATATAGCATAGGTGGTTACCATTTCCGGATGCTTACATTTTAGAGAGCGGTGTTGGCAACAATTAGAATTAACAATTGAAACCCAATAATTAACAAGCAGAACATGTGCCAGTTTACAAATAATACAATGTTCACAACTTCGCTTAAAAAGTGATTCTGTATACCTTCAGTTCTCATTCCCAAAAGAGCATCTAAAACTAAAGGTAGCAAATTTACTATCAGCTGTCCAGTCACCAGTGTACACAACGACTTCACACGCTGGCCAATACACTTGGATGTACGCTATCCCGAAGTCCCGTACCTGAAACTGCTTGATGGTCTTGAGCGGCTCTGTGCAATTGGATAGGGTGTCTTTAAGATCGTCTCCGTTAGCTACACCCAGGTCCTGCAGCCCGGAAAACATTCTACGCGTCCGAAGGGCTCCAGCACCCGTCCCGGTCAATTCGCTTCCGAGGCTGCCCGTAAACCTTCTTTCAATGCACTGAGTTTAGATAGCCGCTCTCAAACAAGCGACTTCCGGTGTACACCAGACTAATTCTTCCCCTAACTCCTGATTCGAGCCCCAGGTTCCGGTTGTAGGTCTCCATAGGAAAGACTACGTTACATAAAATGAAAAGCTGTGTAATAGACGTGAACGAATCACGTAAATCTAAAGAACAAGTACATCTTTTAGGGCTGCCAACTTAATCTAATTATATTTTTTCCCCACTTCAGTGCCTGAATAAAGTAATTGAGAACTGAAAAGTGTTGCATTACCTTTGCAGACAGTTACATGTGGAGACTGCGTTATAACACCCAGTTCAGCAGTAGAATTCTCCTGCGACCAGGAAGTCAGGCAGGCCGGGGGCGGTACTGCGGGACACCTCTGTGACGTCATTCCCGGGCCGCGCTCTGATTGGCTGCTGGCCCGGGACCTGACGTGCAACCAGGAAGAGGAGCCGGCAGCAGGAAGTGGCGTGAGCATTGCGGCCCCGGGGCTCCCGTGACCAGGAAGGAGCCCTGGATACTGTTTCCCTTAAAGTCCCGGTCCCGAGATGGGTGAAGACCCGCGGGGCGAAGCGGGCGCACTGAGGAGGCGGGGCTCCCATGTGGAGAGAGAGTCCCGCCGAGCGCTACCGCCGCCCGGCCACAGAGAAGCCTTCTGTCCAGCAGCGGGCCCCCGTGATGTGGGGAGAGCCTGCAGCTGCGGAGGAAGGGAAGGAGCCTGGAGACCCGGGGAGCGCCCGCCAGACACCGGTGAGTGGAGCCGGGAGGAGAGGGGCTGGTGTGTGTGGAGGGGTCTCTGTGTATGCGTGTAGGTGCGGCGGCGACGGGGTGTGTGCCTGTGTATGCATGTGTATGTGCGCATGCGTGAGTGCTGTGTATGCGTGTGGCTGTGATGTGCGCATGCGTGAGTGTGGGTGCGCGTGCAAGCAGCTGAATCCAGCCGGAGAGAAGCTCGTGACAGTTTCTTGTCCTTCATTCCCCCGTGTCAGCTAGCTATAAGTCTCCAACCTGGACGCATCCTTCGGATGCGATTTCCAGGCAAGACCTAAAAAGGATTTCATATGGAGTGATTCCACCCAGAGAATTTCTTGGCAGATTGTTGAAACTACGTTGGACACTTATTAGATGTTTGACCCACCCGTCATGCGAATCTAATACCCTAGCTGTTCTAGATTGCTTCATGTCCCGGATTTTCTTTCCACTACCGAATTTCCCTCAGGATGAAATGGACTCGAATACCGCAATGCAACGCCCAGATTGGCCACGGCCTCCTTGTAAGCTCGAGAGCTAAACGCAGGACCCTGGTCGGAATGTAGCGTGCCGATTGCGCATGTGCCGATAAAGGCTCGCAAATCTTTTATAAAAGTTCGGGCATCAGCGAAGCGTTGAGGCCACATCCAAATGAATCTGGAGCAGGAATCCACTGCGACCATGATATATTTATAGTTGCCATCCCTCTGTAAGGGACCACAGTGGTCCAGGTAAACACACACTAATGGTTTATCTGAAATTAGAAGGGGCGTCTGAGCCGGGCGTTTCACTGTTGAAACTTTCATTTTTTGGCAGATTTCACATTCCAAAACATAGTTTCTGGTCTGTTTCCTCATGCGTGGTCACCAGTATCTTTGTTTTAGTAATGGCACTGTGGCGGAAACACCTGCGTGTTCAGAGGCGAGCCCTTCATGTGCTGCTAAAATTAGTCCTAATCTGTGTTCCATGTTTGCAATTACCCTATCCCCCACTCCAGGGATTCGAGCAAAAGGAATATTATTCACATCAGTTTTATATGAGTATTTGAGTGGAAAGATTTTTGGCAATGTTTTACCACTGTCTTTGCGTGTAGCATTGACAGCTAGCATTATTTTGCTGTCTATTTTAGTTTTAGAATGAGTGATTGCAGCTACGGAAGCCATTTGCACAGCTGCCTTCGCGGCTTCATCAGCCAATGAATTTCCTTCAACGTGAACGCCATCACGCTGATGACTCAGGGTATGGATCACGAGAGTCTTTTGTAGTTCTTTTTGTAATAGAACTACTTGTTCCCAAAGCAACTTATGCTTAATTGTGCTAACTTTTGCATCTTTGAAACCTTTTTGAACCCAGTTCTGCAAGTATTCATTGTAAGATTGCACGCAGTAATACGAATCGCACGCTATGAGTGTGGGTAATTCGTGATCTGTATTTTCAAGCGCCATCTTGAATGGCTGTAGTTCAGCTCGCTGAGCTGTACAGTCTCCTAGAGATTGTGTTTTTGTGACCATGGGTCGAAACTTACCATTGTGCCAGCGACCTTTAACAATCGCGCACGCAGCACTATAAGCTTGTTTATCCTCAATCGCGGGTTGTGCTGATCCGTCTGTATAAATTATACATTCGTACTTTTCTAGAGGCAGAATCTCAGAGGGCAGAGGACATTCTTGCTCATATTGGAGAAATTCTTGTGTTTTCAACGACGTATTCAACGTCTGTTGCAGCAAGAGAGTTAACCCATTGTATCCATCTCGGATATAAAGCCTTTGCATTAGGAATTCTTGCTTTTGCCACTGCCTCTAAGGCAGGTACAGGAGTAACGACCATTATACGTTTACCTTGTGCGAGAGCTCTCTCTTTTGCTACTGCAATTTGAACCGCTGTCGGAATTTTTTCTGTAGAAGTGAATTTAATTTCCGCTTGTGTTTACAAGTGTGATTTATAAGCAATTGGTACTTTTTCTCCTTCATTAAAGATAAAGTACGTGAATCCGCATTTTCCTGGGATGATTCGGATTAAAAGGTTGCGTACGTTTATGCGTGTCTGTAAATGTGATGTTGCTAACATGTCTGTTTGCACTGAACTTAAAATTTCTGTGTGTTTTTTAGTCTAATTAATTGGTTTGAAATCAGGTTTGATTAATTCGTAGAGAGGTTTAACCCTTTCTGCGTAATTTAGAAAGTAATTTCGTCTGAAATTCAGGAAACCTAGAATTGACTAAGTTTGCTGCCAGGCTTTTGCCTTCACTTGACAACTCGTATCCCAGAAAAAGGATGCTGAGTTGGGCAATTCTTGATTTTTTAAAGTTGAATTTGTACCCTTCAGATGCGAAGCCAAGTATTATGGTGTTTACTCTGTTCAAGTGCCTGTCCAAGTCGTCGTCCGTTAGATAAATGTCGTTGACATAAGATAATGCCTCATCATCATAAGTTTGTAGTAACTCTGTTACTCTGGCTCAAAAATAACCCTGGACTATTCTTGAATCCCTGGGGGAGACGACAGAAGTGAAGCTGTGTCCCCATATTTGAGAAAGCGGTCAAGTACCTGCTTTCAGGTGCAATATTTTGACAGAAGAAACCGTTTGAAATATCTAATGTGGCTTTATATTTTTTACGCACAGTATCATTCATTAGTGCTGCACTGTGTGCATTTTGTACTGCAAATGTTTTGCAACAAGAGTTTAAATGTCTGTAGTCCAAAACTAGACGATTTGTATTGTCTGGTTTGGGTCCTAAAACGCTATACAACAATATGTCCCTTGTTGAATTACAGTCCCCAATTACTCATACCTCCTTCAATATTTCCAGCTTGGATCCCCAAGGTTGGTTATTATGGCAAAAAAGTTCGGATTCATGCCAACATCGTTTTCTGGGTTTGGCACTAGACTATATACACAGGTTAGGGTGGACCCCCGTTTTGAAAGTTCCCATTCTGTTACTACCTACTCAGTAGGCAAATTATGTGAAAACTGGTTTAACCATTCCACCTTAACGTCAGTTAAACTTCATTTGTCCCAGTTCACTGACTATGTTGATTTGAATGACTTTGTTAAAGGCCCTGTAGGAGGCAGGTCCAAAAGATGGATATATGGTATTTACAACGAAATTTGGATTTTGTCTCAAATTGAAGTTGCTTCTAGATTAAGGGCTATCGATCAAGCTAATTTAGAAACAGTGCTTGCTGTCGTTGAAATTTGGATTAATACTCTTTCTTCCAGAATTTACACTTTAGATAATATTGTTTCATCTGTTGTGGATATTCTACAGGATGAAGTGTTTGTTTTGTACCATGGCCAAAATCAATTACGTTCTATAATGCAGTTTGATTGGACTTTACAAACGTTAAAGTCTGGGAAAGTTCCTTGGGACTACATGAATACCTCATCTCTGTTTTTACCATTTAATCTGACTAAAAAACAACAGTTCATGTCTATGAAGGAAGCAACATATTCACATTTGCATATTTGGAAGTTGGAAATTTTACTATTTTCAGTGGCTGAATCTAATTCTGCTATTTGGCTAATCCATGGGTTAATAAGACTACAGTTCCCCTTGTTCAAATTCAGTTCATGTATGAAACACTATGCCCTAAGCAGATATGAACCATTGGGCAGTGCATTTCTCCATGAAGTTTGGTCTTTACTATTCACATACAGGTGCCTGAGAGAGGGTAAAGAAGTTTATTTGAAGGGAGAGGACTGCACTTCCCCACCAGATCACTCACTAGTCTGCAAAAATATACAATTGTATGGCATGTGTAACACCCAATCGCCATTTTAAAGGGAAATCCAATGCCAGCTATAACATCCACTTTTATGTTACAAGCTAACGGTAGTTATTTACTTTTAAATAATGAAGCTTGCTGCGGCATGCTGGCAGGGATTCCGTACATTGCAACTGTCTCCCAACATGTAGTTTGCTGTAAAAATTAGGTTTTCGCGTCCCCGCATGGGAGACTTGACATATCCATCTGGCCTTCTATTCTGACCTTGAAAGCAGCGTTCAACAAGATGAGCAGAATATGGGCTCTATTGTCCCAAAAAGAAGTCGCCCTAACTTCTTCTCGTGAAACATTTGCCCTTCAAGTAGCTAACACTCGCACCGAGGTGCATGCGCTTTTGAATACTGATCTCCCACTTCATTTCTGCACTTTGATTCACACTATATTCAATGCCTCATCAACTACAGGCTTGGCGCATTGTGGGCTTCGGCCTTGTGACCATATTCCAAATAATATTTGGTGTGATACCGGCATTTTTCCATTCTTTTTTTTCCAGCATCTTCGGCGGGTTACCATTAATTCTCGCCCTGGCTGTCAGTGTGCTGCTGTTGATTTGTTTGCTCTGAAATGGCTGCACTGTCTGTGTAATGAGACAGCGTACCCCGGTTGTTCCAGCTTCGCAACCGGATGCTTGAATACTACAGAACGCTACCTCTGGCCACTTTGAGTATAGCTTATGGATTGTCCTTCCGGTTCTCATACTTTACTTGCGTGCAACCTGCTTTCCATTGCCTGGATTGTTCTTTTGAATGGGCTTTGGATTTGTGTCTCTCAAATACGGTGTCTCCTGCCCCGGATTATGATCGACTGATGAGTCTCTTAGTGGCTCATGAGTTGGACTGTTCTGGAGTCGGGATTTTGGCCTGCGCCGCTGCGTATGGAGTTCTAGGAAATTAGGATATATGTGCGGCAGCACATGACTTCCTGTCACGAAGTTACCTCGAAGAACAAGCAAGTTGTCCTCTGATGGTGCTAAAGGCTCCAGTAACTGAAGAACATATATGGTTGTTCGCTTTATTAAATTGAGTGGCTGAATTCTTTGCTGATGATAACAATGACTTCCTCTTGGCGGCTGTTGCAACATACTATACCTATACGCTGATGGATTAGATTGGCACTTGTCCATTTTCAAAGCGTACTGTACTCAAAAAATGTTTTGCTATTTTTTCTATCTGTGGTGGGCAGGAAGCCGCCCCTTCAATGGTCATTTTAGATTTTTTCTCACACCTTCGAACTTATCACTTCCAATTATCCGGTTTGGCAAAATATGAACTTGGTTCGGTCTCACTCGAACTTGAACTCTGCGTTCCTAAATTGCTTCCCTTTTGTTCGTGGTCCGATCAGGGGAGGGTGTAGTGAAGACAGGGTTCTGCTTGCACACATTGCTATGTTAGCATAATGGTATTACAAGTTTAACACCATTTTGCCACTTTGCTGCTTTTGCACACAACACTGCGTGTAACTGTTATTGTAAGTTAAATTGCTTGCTTTTCTTCGCATGAGAACGGTCTGTTTTTCACATCCCTAGATTTACACCGCGATCTTAGTCTGCACACCGTGTACAGAAGACTTCAAGGTCATAACAATGTATGCTGTGATTCCGGTTGACCGGCCCATGCTCTAGACACAACACGCACACAGCTGCAAATAACTGAAATTCCGGTGCCTTTAATATTGCATTGCATGCATGATTCGAGCACTTGGAAAAACCTTTCCAAATGACAGAGAGCTTTGCTGATCATGTGATGTGATCCACCTCAGCTGATCTTGGAGGTATGGGGTTCCCCCGTTTAAACCTAGAGACCTCCTATTATTATTATAAAACCTAGCTTCTAGCCAGGGGAGAATGGTACAAAAGGCGCTATACGACCTGTTTCCACTATCATTGTAACATGATTTCTCCCTTTGTGTTTTATGGAATTAAAACGATGCGGATTGTTTTATTTCTGACCATATGCCTGCTTATGTTAGCCAAAATAATGCATCTTAGAGCACGTAGTTATAAATAAACATTTAAACCTTTTCTGTGTCTCTGATTACTGACGTTGTGGACTGGTATGAGAATAAAAACTAAAGAGTGTTCTTGATTCCCACCATTCCTGAGAGTACCCTAAGTCGCTTGTTCTGGGCTGTCTAATCATTGGTAGCTTCGCTGTAGTACGGAGAACGAATAAGACACTGATGCTAGTCGGATAGGGGTTCTGGGTACTAAGGTGAGTGTGGGCTGGGCTGCTGGACCAGGGGTGGGAGACGTACCAGATTGTGGGTCAGGAGCGAGAGCGACACCAGGTCGTGGGGTTAAAGATGGTTTTATTGGTATTCCACGGTTGGACTTTAACATTAAGGTTCTCCTCGTTCTGAAAGTGAGTCTCTCTTTGGCAAATTGACTGGAATCCGTTTTGGCGTTCGGGTGTTTCTCTTCTTCGTCTGGATGTGGAGCACCTCACGGTCTGGTCATGAAGGCAGTCGCTTGGCTCCGGTTTCCCATGCAAAGAGACCAACAGAAAGGGAGCTGTTAGTTCTCCTGTCTACTGGGGTTTGCACTTAGGGGCCGTGTGTAGTGAGGTAGGGATATCACCGGTGAACACGTATCTCTAATACAGTGGAGTGGTTTGGGTTTTTACAGACAGTGAGGGATAAACGCGGGGTAAAGGAAACGAAAGGGTGGGTAAACGAGGGAACACACACACGGGTTCTGTACCCTTTATACACGCTTGCTTCCCACCCAAGCCGCCATACGCCGCCGTACCTGGGCTAGCCACGCTCCTCCCCCGGGAGAGTGGCACGGCGGCTCACGGGGTCGTTGGCCTCCTGGCTCTCCGTGGAATTCTTCTTCACCTTCTCCTCCGGGATGTTCTTCAGTTTTTCCTCGTACTCCTTCGCTGCTGCAAATTCCGCTCGCCCGTTCTCCAACACCGCTCCTCGCCTTCTCCTCCGGGGTGATGTCACACGCCATGTACAGCACTTCCTGAGATTTAACCAATCCTGTATCGCTGACGTGTACAGAGGGAGTGTCTTCCTCCTCCGTGTACGCCCAGTTAAAGGCGCCGTGTTCTTCCTCGTCGAGCCCGTCCTGACCTGTGCCCCATGTGTCCGTCTGTAAGGAAGGAGGGATTACGGGGTCATTTCCGGGTATCCACCACTCCTCGGATCCACTCAGCCTCACCCTGTTACAGTGAGTTTGTGGTACACCACAATTCACTGAGGTCCTGGTTTCCTGTGCATAGTTCTGTGCATCAGCAGAATCCCTGCAACACTGTGTCATGTCAGAATGGACACCTCCACCCTTGGCTCAGCTGCAGGAAGTGAGCGAGAAATAATAAAATGATATTAACCTTTATTATCATTTTATTTTTCACTGCAGAAAAGCAGTGGGGTGGGAACGGCCTCTGTCATTGATTTACCACATTTGTAAAACATACTTTACTCATCTTATCTGTGTCTAAAGGGACATAAAGTGCTTCTTACTCTGGGTCTGAATCAGAACCGGTCAGTTAATAACTTTATTCAGCTTTTCTCCGTAAAAGTACACACAATAAATAATACATCATTTCTTAATTCATGATTCTAGATTACAGACTTTAATGAGAATATTTTTCCAATATTGTTGGAGAATGCCCCAATTGAAGGGCATGCAAGGCTGTCCACTCTGAGGGTGCTCTCCGGGGGCCCAGCCAAATGTTGCCTATGATAATGACTTTGTTGCTATGGTCTTCAGGTGGAGAGTCACTTAGAAGAGTTTATCTAGGGACATGGACCTGCATTTTGCGGAAAGATAAATCAATGCTATAACAAATACATTTTTTGAGTTCAATGCTGCAGCAAGTGACCATGCACTTAGAAGGCTGAGCACAAGACACTGGGAAGGTTTTTAAGCGGTCTTCTCTATAATATGTGCCAGCTCAGCACTTCCCACCTCTAGGCATCTATTTCTGAGAACAATGATGGTGATCAAGTTATCACCAAACATTGTTTTAGTAAGTGCTATTACATGATGATCGATTTGTTTATCAGGTCACAAGCGTCTACAGCTTGCTTCTAGGCTAAGGGTTTGTTGTTAAACACCATGCTACGTGAATTCCGATTTATTTTAAAGTTATATATAGCGCTAGCTAGACCCGATGGTATCAGATCGCTTTACATGTTCTGTGAATATATTTTCTATGGAAGGTTTGGAATTTAGTGATAAATAAGGATTTAGTTGGAACTGTTTTGATGCTTTGGACTGATCTGTGTTCAGACCTCATGAGGCATTCATCTCAAACTGGCTGTTCATGTGTGGACTTGTCATGACGCATCATCCAAGATGTCCGCTGTCTGCATGCTACGCTCCACCAGCCAGTTTAATTTTTAGGATCGAGCCAGTGAGAGCATGCGCTAGTGCACGCGTCTCACTTGCGAGGCACTATCGTTTACAAATAGGGGTTGGAGCCTGCCCATTGATAAACCATTTGTTGGCTGCTGTGTCCCTCTTCTTTGCAGCCTCCTTAATTGGCCAGTGCTGGTCAAAAGTTACTTCCAATCCTTTCAGTGGAGCAGAGACCAAGCACAGATTGATTCAACGTAATCAGCGGCTGGCGCTGCTGCCCACGTGCTTCAGGTACAATTCCTTCCCTCTCCCACTCATGCTGCCTGCTGCCCCCTCCATAGAGCTTTTTTGTTTTTGTTTTTTTTTTTGCTTCTACAGCAAACTACAGTTTTAGAGTGCTGCCACCTTGTCAATGTTCATGAAACTCGTACTAAATAAAACAGTTCAGACGGTGCTTGTGCTACAGAAGCGAAGATAGTCTTATGTCACAGAAAATGACTCGAGCACTCCTGTGTCCAAAGCCGCCCGCTGTTTTACACATGGGTGGTTTTTGGGCTGCTGGGCTTAGCTAGTTTTTGAGTGAGGGGGCTGAAAACGCTTTCTCCTTTAAACATGCATGACTATGCTGATATTTTTACTTTGTTGAATGTATTTAGGGTTCATTTTCTACAAATATGGCAATACCAATTGCTATGCACTGGCTGGAATGAGTTTTCAGTGCAAAGGTTTTTTCTGGTAAAATCTTCAAAAGTGAAACCGAACTTACACGTAATTAGAATTGTTTTTTATTTTTAGAAGCAATCACAGTATGGCACACCAAGTTATGGGTATTTTCAATTGGCTGAGGTATCCCTTTCTTCATCTGTTAGAAGGATTATTGGAGTAGTCAGTCCGGCTCAAATCCGATTCTGTGCTCTGGTGACTGCCCACTGAGCTATGCACAGGAGTCCGCAGAACCATTTTCAATGGGGACAATAACTTAAAAAAAATTCAAGCTGTCGGTATTATATCAGCAGCGCAATCTTCATAATTTTTTAATATAGAACACTGGATGCTTGGAGCTGCAAATCACCAAAAATATGCACTTTATGCAGGATGTGATAGCAGCCCTTAAACTGTTTTTTGGCCCTCCATAAATTAAGAAACCTAGCAGCTGCCCAGTCATTACAAAGCAGAGCAATCCTGTTAAATCTGCAAATGTGTTCTCCTAAGGGAACTACCAATAAGTAATCTTCACATGAAGGCCCACCCCCCAAAAAATCCTTATCCAAAATATCTGAGGTGGAGTACGTTTTTCTGGATGCTGATGTCACCGCGAAGCATGGTGCATATTGGGTTTGTTGATTTGCAGGCAGTAGAATTACTCCAGGATCCGGCTCCAGAGACTCACCTACCGAGAATCCAGAGTGCATGTAATACATTCCTACGCCACCTCCCCAAAGTCTACATCCTAAATAACTCTGTAAAAGCAGGCAGTGCAGTGAGTACTACAAACAGGTAAGGGTGAGTCTTTAAAAGAAATGCAGTGAGTAAAACTAATTGTAAGAGTTCATGTTTAACGCATGTACGCACCTACACAATGACACGACCGAGTGGCTGCGTTATTGTGCTTATTAAGATATTATTGCTTTCATTATCTTTCCTTCATGCTGTACAGCCACTGTTTTGATGCTGGTCAACATGAAGAAATTACATTGGCAGAGCCAACAGGTGTCCAAGGTGAGATCTATTGGCTTTGCCAATGTTTGTTTAATATATTTTGACTATCACATACAAGTATTGGCAATGGGAATAGATTCTCTAACTTATATTAAAACAAAGCCATAGTGACTTTGCCAATGTTGGTGTTATATTTTCCAATAGCAGTCCTGAAAAGGGAAAAAAATGATATTATGGTCCGACATCTGATCGACGGCCCAATATCCGATGGTCAGTCAGGCAATGACAATTCTGGCAGAAATATGGTGATCCGGCTGACTCATAAGTGGGTAAGTAGCCTACAGTTTGCGGTTGAGTACCCCGCCAAACTCTAATTAATACTGGTGAACAGTCTCTACACACACAAAACGTGTCACATTGCTTTACCACAATCTCACCTCGTAGTAAATGAAATATTATTTGCACACCATGGCAAGGGATTCCACTATCTTACTTCCCTAAACGTCCTGACTTCTTTTTTATTAGTTCTAGTTACTGATTACAGAACATTTGAAAAGGAGGTGCAAATAAAACACTGACTAATCAGTCATACTACCTCGATAGGCGTAGCAGCAGTGGACGGCTGAGCCAGCCATTTTCCTGTCAAGCTCGTACTCTGGGCATCTCCAATTCTCTCCAAGTAGAGACTCGTCAAAAGGGTCCACCTTTGACCTCCTGGTCAATATGTCGATATATGGAGCTGAGAACACGTGCTTGGGATCGCTGCAAACAAGAAGCCAAACTGTTACTTTCGAGAAAAAAAAACATTTCAGAAATAGACCGCCTGAACTTAAGTAGTAATGTGTGAATCACAACTGGATATAAAAAACAAACATATTGGTTACAAGAACCTGCTGCTTAAATCAAAGCCCTGTTTTTGTTGAGAACTGAAGAACTAAACCAATAGAAGATCTTGTTCCAAGGTCAAGAGAACTGCGTAGGAGGCCGCAGACATGTTCACAAGCGCCAACAGAAGAAATATGAGGAGCAATAGACACGAGTAGCAAGTAACACGATGCAAGGTGTACAAATTGATAAATAATCAGTAGTCGTTTATTGATGTCTTTGTATGTCTTTTATTTCAAACACGCTTGGTGTGCATCTTTTGAGACAGTCAATGCGTTTCGCACCAACATGGGCTTCTTCAGGGCTGTCATGGCATACAATATAATCATATTTTAAACATCTGTGGTGCACAAGCAAATTGTCTGTTAATTTATTATGAAAGCAGGAGAAAGAGAAGAAGTGAAGGAAAAGAGAAGAAAAATTGGGATTGGACAGTCAGTCCAAGATAAGAAGGACCGCGAAGGAAATAACGGTGTTGTGATTGAGAGTGAGAAGGGTAGTAAGAGTGAAGAGTGGAGGAAGAAAAATAAGTATCCAAGCTAGCGGATCCAAAGAGCTGTGGTGTGGTCCCATAGTTTGGTCAAAACCCAAGTGCCAGTACGTGCTAAAGTTGAAGAAATCTCGTGGTTGGCCAGCTTACCAAAAAGTTTAATGCAAAGTACTTTATCTAAGGAAGTAAAGTCCGATAGAGCATAGTCAGCGTGGGACGTCTGAAATTAAGGACGTCTATGAACATAACACAACCTATGTGGGAGTAAGGCTGGTGTAAGTAAAAACTAAAAACCCACTAATATGTGAATAGGTGCAAGAAGACCAGTAGCTATGTAATAGGATGAGACATACCTCAGGCCTAAATGAACCGCCTGTGTTTCCTTATTAAAGAGATCCCAGGCTAGGTTGTAAGGTCAAAGGCCAAAGGGCCTCCAAGGTTCTTGAGGTGATCTGTGGGAAGGGTGAGAAGGAGTAAGCTGTGGTGCTCTATAAGAACTAGGTTTGTTAAAGTAACATACTAAATGAGTGCATGTTTATTGCTTCGGCATGCATCAGGCAACTCCTGCTTAGTGGATCTGCTGCTAAGTTTTTAAAAACAAGTCAAAAAATGATATTGTTCCATAAAATCTAATGTGTCTAAAAGTAATGGGCTAGAATGCTGCGCCGTACAAGCTAGTGCAAGTGTATCAGGCACATGCATGAAGTTACGAGCAGTGACAGCAATTTGTCAAGGTGTCGGAATCCTCAATGATGAGGCCCCTAAGTATTGGCCGAACACCAAGACCCGCAAATGCGGGTGAGTGAATAAATGTGCAATGTAGCATGAAAAGGTAAAAAAGCATATTTAGGCAAAGTAACGCTATGCAGCGTTGAGAAATATCCCCGATCAGCCCCATAACTCACTTCTGTAAGCCGCAGTGTAGCGAGTCCCGACCTGTGTCCGGCTGGTGTGTGCAACGAGGCGAGACGTCCATCGATCTGTAGTTCAATCGTTGCGTCCCGCCATATAGTGTACATTACGTGCATTAGACTTCCAGGTAACGGAGGACTAGAGCATTAACCTCTTGTATGAGTATCAATGTGGTAATGATTTCCACTTTCCAAAATAAAAAAACTATGTGATGGTGTGAGCTTACGGTTTATCTAGTGGTAAAACTGCAGGCCTTGACGCAGCTGGAAAAAAATTGTAAGGTAAATATTTAGCGAACTATGGTGTGGGTGGAAAACTAGCCAATATAGAAGTGAATAAAAGTCAGTTAATGTGGCATGAGTAGAAAGATCCAGTTTGGGTAAAAGTCCAAAATTAGTCATTTGTCGGAGAAGCCCAGGTACACTGGAGAGAGTAGGAGCAAAGGTCACGGAACCGCTCAATATTGGCGATTGTTAGGAAGAAGAGTGAAACAGGGTGATGGACAATTATCATAGGCGGCCTTCAAGATGACATGGCTTTATAGTTCCCGAAATGAACCTTTTGAAAAGGCTAATGTGAGCCACAAGAAGTGTCAAAGTAATGCAGAAGAGGATAAAAAAGAGCCATTTGGCAAAGTAGAGAAGAGGAAAGCAATATTCGTGGTACCAGAAGGCATGTACAATGTAACGTAACGTACGCTGGTAATAATTCATTATGCAAAATTGTTTGTGGTGAATTGTAGCTATCCATAAACAATTCAGATATCCTGTAATCCCATGAAAAGATGAAGGGTACGGAAAAAACGTTTAGATGGTAAAAACAATATTAATTCTTTACATCAAGAAATGTAATGGTTCCGCAGCACAATCATGGTTGGCAATGTAGAACTAAAGCGAATGTGATGTCCTAGAAGCATAAATAATATCATAGCCTTGATGGGTGGCTAATAGGGTTACAGTGCCACTAGTCCAAAGCTTCCAAAGCAGGTTAAGTTGGTAATGTAATAATTTGAGTGGGTGGTTACAGTGCCACCGATCCAGAAGTTAAAAAGCAGATTTAGTTGGTTAATCTGAAAGCATGAGGTGAAAGCACAAGCAAATGTATGCAAGCAAATCTTATTCTTGATTGTAATGTAGAGGTCTATCACTTATGCATGCAAACAGGTCCAGATTCATTGGTAATGCCATGTTTTGAAGTAGACGGGCAATACAGTTACAGTGCCACAGTTCAAAAAAGGTTAAAAAGCAAGTTTAGATGGTTAATCTAAAAGCATAAAATGAGAGTACAGAACTAATGCGCACACCCATGTCTGTTTTTGGACTGTGTAGTAAGGTATAAAACTTATAGATGCAGATAGATCGAGATTCGATCGGAGAGTTTCACACAGAGAAAATGATTAAAAACGGAAAGAACATTACAACAATTAATGCATTTCCTTGTCAGCATTTAGATCTAGTGTTGAGGTACGTAGAGTTCATATCCACCTGGCTTCTAGCTATCTAAGTGCTTGTTCTCTATCGCCCCCTCTAGTGTTGCATTCAGCAACGTCTTTGCCATGGAAGCGGAACTTGGTTCTATCTACTCCACTTTTACACTTGTGAGAAACAAGTGCATTTGCTGAGTCTCCATTGACTACTTGTTAGACTTGGCATCTTTTGGTGTGGTTCCCCTGAGTTTTTGTTTTCTGCCCTCCCGTCAGTGACCTTTTTCTTGCTCACAAGTGGTGGGGTCAGGAAGGCCACGGCGTCGTCGTGTAGCGAGGCGGTGCAGAGTGCAGTGCCCACAGGTCGCGGTGTGAGCAGCGGCTCAGGCGGTGCGGAGTGCTGTGCCAACAGGTCAGGGTGCGAGCAGCGGCTCAGTGATGGCGTCAGCAGGCTTCGTCGGTGAGACCAGGTTCGCAGTGCAGCGTTGCAGCTGTCAGACTCCTCAATTCCGAATCCTCGGAGTTGTGCTGATGCTCAAAGGGGGCCCACCTCTGAATCGACCCAAGTCTGGAATATGTATATACACACAGACTGTTGGGGCAATTGAGCCGGGGAAGGAAAGGGTAGGAACTGCGGGGAGGGAGATCTGAGAAGAACACAAGAAAACACCATGAGAATTCTGCTATTAATTCTCCACTATTGACAGTGACATTTATTTACACCTATTACTCCTTAATACTACAACTCCTACCTGAAACAAATAAAGGTGAAGCAAAAAACATCAGAAGAGAGCAGAGGGTGGTGGCACAGTCAGAACAAAGCTCTTTCGAGAAACACAAAACAAGAAAGAATACATTAGAGTATTTCTTGTTGCCCCTATTTTAATCTTCACTAAACCCCCATGTGTTTTCTAGAAACACCTACCAGGGATACTTATCCTGTAAACCGTGCTTTGTCTGGTTATGCCTTCTGTTTTCCCCCTCTAAGCGTCCCCTCTCCTGCGATGAAAATAAAAAGAATAACAACCAAAAAGTACTGTGCAAGAAGTCTTTCTATAAACTCTGGAACAAGTAATGATTAATCCTGGTCCAGGAAAAGCGAGGAAATGTTATTGTTCACACTGCCCCCTAGTAACTTTCTAAGCACAGAATGCAGTTTCTATATGGGCGGTATACCGATCTACACAGCCCGGTTGTGACCCGAGTACCGTGTTGTGTAACCCCCACAGTATCAACTGACACAAAGTATCATATCTGATTATCCAGCAGTAATAGCCACCAAAGCCGGAAGAAATCGCGGGCGCTGTGCGTCTCCCTGCATGAAACAGGGTTCGTCCTATGGTTTCTCCAACAGGGAGAGTGCAGCCCAAGTGCCTCAATAGGCACCTAAACTCCTCTACAAGAGACCGCGACACAGCGCGTCGCGTCCAACAGAGGAGTCTAAGGGAAACAGTGAACCCGTCACCGTATTCTGAGGAAATGGCGGTTCGGAAGGATTATGCCTAGCGCACTCTTACCGCCCAACGAAGCAAGTAGACAGAGAAGTCCAACTTCCGTGATCCAGGTCGAATAATCGGCAGCGCGATCTGGTTTCTGGCGGCTTTATCCTGGTCTCCAGCGTCACTTCTGAGTCACGCAAAACGTGACTCGTGTTGCACGCCGGTAACTAGTTCCGATGTGGTTACTCCATCGCCGGTTTCACATCAGGAGGGCAGATAGTGCTTTACCGGCAATAGGATCCTGACAGCAGCGGTGCCCTCTGCGGTGCCTTCAGGACAAAGGTTCGGCAGGGTCGTTGTAGACATCATCGAGGGGGGTTCTTTGGGTTGCAGCACAAAAAACACAGTCCCCAGTGCTGCGGGTCGAAGAACCTGAAGTCTTTGCTGTTCCTGAGACTTGGTGAACAGGGGTAAAGCTCTACCTCAAACCCTTAGGGAGTCTCACCAATTCGGTTGCAGAAAAGGCCAGTCCAGGCCTTTCACTGCCCAAGACAGAAGCAGCCACTGCAGGTCAGCCCAGCAAAGCACCCAGCAAAGCAGTCGTTCCTTTCGCAGCTTTTCCAGTGCTTCTTCTTGGCAGTCTTCTCGTTCCAGATGAGTTCTAAAATTCAGTGGTTTGGGACCCAGCATTTGTATCACAAAATCCTTTGATATTTCAGGCAGAGGGTGTCTGTGTCCGGCCAGAACCAGTTGGACCGTCTCTGGCATGAATTCTTGGCAGGAGGTAGAGACGGCTTTGTCAGAGGCAGACCAGGCCCTTTGAGGTGCAAGGCGATTCCCTCCCTCTTCCCCCATCGTACCCCAGGTCTGTTTTAGCCCTTTCCTGACCTACCTATCAGGAACCACCCTGCTCGCCAGTCATCTGTCGTCTCAAAAACCAGACAGGCAATCCACATTCCAGCAGAGGCACACGGGATGACCGAGCAAAATAATACCCACTTTCTAAAAGTGGTCTTTATGAACTCAGAATGAAAAGGGCACCCTTGCTAAAGGCTGCGTCTTTAGACACTGAGTTCAGGCATACCAAACTTCATTAACTTATACCTTTTCCTGCCTATGTACATGGGTGGCACAATCTGTGCTGCAGGCCCACGAGCAGCGGTAGACTCACAAAGCCCCGGCACTCACAGTGCCCATTACTGGGGGCTGACAAGTAAGTCGCACATCCAATCATAACACAATTTACCACAGGAGCACCAGTGCGTTACCACTGATCAGCAGTGCAAAAAGCGCACAGAAACGTTATACCAGCAAAAACAGAGTCAAAACCGGGAGGGCAGAAAGCAAAAACTCAGGGGAAGCACACCAAAAGATGCCAATTCTAACAAGTAGTCAATGGAGACTCAGCAAATGCACTTGTTTCTCACAAGTGTAAAAGTGGAGTAGATAGAACCAAGTTCCGCTTCCATGGCATAGACGTTGCTCAAAGCAACACTAGAGGGGGTGATAGAGAACAAGCACCTAGACAGCTAGAAGCCAGGTGGATATGCACTCTACGTACCTCAATACTAGGTCTCAATGCTAACAAGGAAATGCATTATTTTTTGTAATGTTCTTTCCGTTTGTAATCCTTTTCTCTATCTTTGAAACTCTCAGACTGAATCTGGATCTATTTTCATACATAGGTTTTATACCGTACTACACAGTCCAAAATCAGACTTGCTTGCGCGCATTAGTTCTGTACTCTGATTTTATGCTTTTAGATTAAACATCTAAGCTTGCTTTTTAACCTTTTTTGAACTGTGGCACTGTAACTATATTGCCTGGCCACTTAAATACATGGCATTACCAAAGAATCTGGACCTGCTTGCATGCATAAGTGATATACCTCTACATTACAATCTAGAACAAGATTTGCTTGCATGCATTATGCTTGTGCTTTCACCTCATGCTTTCAGATTAACCAACTAAATCTGCTTCTTAACCTCTGGATCACTGGCACTATAACCCTATTGCCCACCCACTCAAACTATGACATTACCAACTTATCCTGCTTTTGAACCTTTGGACTTGTGGCACTGTAACCCTATTGCCCGCCCATCAAGGCTATGATATTATTTATGCTTCTAGGACATCACATGCGCTTTAGTTTTTACATTTCCAAGCATGATTGTACTGCGACACCATTACATTCCTCGGATGTAAGGAATTAATATTGTTCTTACTGTGTGAACGTTTTTTTCATACCCTTCATCTTTTCATGGGATTACAGGATATCTAAATTGTTTAAGGATAGCTAAAATTCCCCACAAACAATTTTGCATAATGAATTATTAGCAGTATACGTTACCTTACATTTTACCTGCCTTCTGGTACCACGAATATTGCTTTCCTCGTCTCTCCTTTGCCGAATGGCTCTTTTTTATCATCTCCTGCACTACTTTGACACGTGTTGTGGCTCACATTTGCCTTTTCAATAGGTTCCTTTCGGGAACTATACTGCTGCGCCATCTTGACGGTCGCCTATGATAATTGTCCATTACCCTGTTTGACTCTTCGACCTAACAATCGCTATTATTGAGCGGTTCCGTGACCTTTGCTCCTACTCTCTCCACTATACCTTTATTTTCCTGGGCTTCTCTGACAAATGACTAATTTTGGACTTTTACCCAAACTGGATCTTTCTACGCATGCCACATTAACTAACTTTTATTCACTTCTATATTGGCTAGTTTTCCACCCACACCATAGTTCGCTAAATATTTACATTACAATTTATTTTCAGCTACGTCAAGGCCCATAGTTTTACCACTAAATAAACAAGAAGCTCACACCCTCATATTGTTTTTTCATTTTGGAAACCGGAAATCATTACCACATTAATACTCATACAAGAGGTTAACGCTCTAGTCCTCCGCTACCAGTGGCGCAAATATCTAGAGCCTGATCCAGAACGCTAGAATTTGTATCAAAGCGGCACAACTGTGTACAAATAACAGCATTCCCGATTAAAATCTCACCAGATCCTTTGGAGCTTACTCTTGTAAATGTGATTGGCTCAGACTAAAGCTGTGCCAGTATGGGGGATTTTCCTTATGGGCAATCTGCTCATAGGATAGCTCCACATGTGAAATTTGGTGAATACTCACACACTTGTGAGTTTGTGGGTATATATATAAACATTTGCAGATAGATTCTGAATATGGTTCAAATGTACTGCAGTCATAGAGGAGATTAAATCTATGGTTAGGGCAGGACTGGGGAACAATCATCAACCACAAAAATGACAGGAGTGTAGGGCAATGGGTTTCTGCACAGGGAAACCCCACAGAGAAACAAAAACGAAAACATTAGAAAACACAAGTGCACTTTTGAGTGCCATTTTGGCAGCTGATAGGGAATAGTGGGCGGGGATGGGGGTAATTGGAAAAAAGAATAAAGAAAAGCAAACTTATCTGGAGGTCGCCATCGCTGTTTCTCCTCCAGCAGGAAGCAGCCAGACTCCCAGAATCCTCTGACCAATCACAAAGCTGCCTTAAGCAACGTTGTGATTGGTCTGAGCGCCGTGGTTCGGCGGTCAGACAGGACAGGGGCTTGGAGGCTTGCCATGTTCTCCACTAAAGCTGAGATGGCTGGCCAAAGCCTCATACTACTTTAGGTGCAGCCACCACTCTTCCTCCAGCCTCGATATCCGAGGAGGCCAGCCCCACCCTGCCCTGTCCTGCCCTATCAACGGGGCTGCACTGCAGTGCAACTGCAACAGTAAAAATAAAATGATAATAACAGACGTTCCGTTATTATCATTTTATTTTTTACTTTGCACTGTTTTAAAGCAGTGGGGCGACGTTTCTCCACCTTAGCGGAGGAACCTTCTGGCCATTTCCATGCACATTTAAACACATGGAAATAATTTTACATGTGAGAGATGCAGATTCACAGGAGTGCTCTTGAAATTCTTTATAAGTTTCATGAAAAGTATACATTTGCTAAAAGTCAGTAGAGGTCATATGTGAACTCATTATTAACTTTTATTCGAGACGTTTTGTAAATCAGGTCTTATACAGTGGTGTAACACAGGCCCCCGCAGCCCTCACGGTGCATGGGGGGTCCAAGCTCCAAGGAGCTCCCTCAGCACAATACTCAGGCTAGAGAGCTCCTGACTGAATCCGGAGGCGGCCCCTCCACATACCTTGCAGTGGGCCCCCCCCTTAAGTGTCGTTACGCCACTTGTCTTATATGCTCACCTTTATCATTATTGGGGTATGCATTACACACCATGAAATCACAAAAGCATGGAGCAAAATGCATTGAATTAGAGATAATACCTGATGTAAAAGGGGCTCCTTTGAACAAAAGCTTTACTTAACATTCCAGTTTTCCTATAAGCATTTATGAGTTAAAAATAACCATGAATGGCATAAATATTCACCACCAGCAGCTTCAGAAACACTCGTGTCCAGAGTGGGTTCAGTTGCTAGTCTTTCTGCTTAACCACCTGCCAAATCTAAAATTAGTGGACCCTGAGAGTACTCCTCCAGAGTAACAGGATTTTGAAACGCTCTGCATATCCCTGTGAACTTGTACTTGTAACCGAATTGAGCAACTATCTCACTTCCAGTTTAGGTAATCTTTTTGCTGTGGCTTTGCTGACTCCTCATTGTCACAGTATCCCACACTCAATAAGAGAAGCAGGACAAAACTCACATTACTCAATGAACTAGGTGGGTCTTAGAAGTGTTGCTGAATTTTTCATTAGGAGCTCCAGTAATGGCAGAAAGCTGAGAGGATACCCTGGCTCTTGAGACATAAGGTCCTTTAATTTCTCGGTCATCCCAAACCAACCTCCTTAAGGGGAGATACAGCAGATACTGCGGCTGGACTAGGTTGCAATGTCCATTAGCCGAAAAGGGCTTGAGATTCTAGGCCAAACCCCTCTAGTACTTGGTTCTCAAAATAACTTTACGAAGAAAGAAAGCTTATTAGAACGTTTGAGAAAGTATGGAGATTAGCACCCTCTCACCTGAGTATGAATACGCTTCACATAGTCTGAAAACAATAAAGAGACCGAATCATAACAGCCAAATCCTCTAATTTCAGAGCACTTGTGAATTCTGCAAAGAACAGACCAAAACACCTGTTTGAGGTTTTCGCACAAAATACAAACCCCTCCTCCCATTCAGCTCTTGAAGTCATCAGTGGCCGCTGCAACAACTTTGTGAATTTCTTTGATAGAAAATTCAGAGACATCCATATCTCGCTACACACCAGTGAACCTCCAGAAACTAAGGTTATGCCATATAAGACGCTCCATTCATGGTCATCTTTCTCCCCAATTTCTGAACGAGACCTACAGCGACCAATCTCCAAAGTGAAACCCTCGAACCACCTTCAGAATGCCATTCCAGGGTCTACCTGCAAATCTCTTGCCACACACCTACTCTCTCTTTGGAACAACATGGTCAACTCCTCTCTTCAACAGGGCTTATTTTCAGAACGACTAATAGTGGGTCAAGTCTCTTGTCCCAGAGAATATGAACGACTACCGCCCAGTCTCCACACTTCCATTTTTAGGCGAAGTAATTGAAAGTTGCATCCTAGTTCACATCACACATTTGAACAAACTTCCTCCTAGACACTCTCCAATCAAGTTTCTGCCAGGGCAACAGTACAGAAACTTTGATCCTCAAAATAGTTAGTGACTCCTTTAGAATCCTCGTCTCAGGTAACTCCTGTCTCCTGGTCCTCCTGAACTTGTCTGCTGCATTCAACATTGTCAACCATATGGACCTCCTTCACACTCTTGAACAACGCATGGGTTATGGAGGCACAGACCTGCTCAATTTAGTTCTCCTCTTCCCTAACCAACTGCTCCCAAATTGTGAAAATGGGAAATTCATTCTCGAGACCAGTCAATGTACCTCAAAGGGTCCCTCAAGGCTCAATCCTTTCCCCAACCTTCTTTAATCTGTAACTAGAATCACTATGTGTGATTCTCAAAAATGCTGGGATTCTCTTCCACCTCTAAGCTGACGACACTCAAATATATATGAAAATCTCTTCCCCTGAAGATCTTGTCCTTCTTTAAATCACAGTCCTCAGGGTTTAAAACTGGATGTCTAACCATCATCTACAATTCAACCCAAATAAAACAGAAGAACAATAGTTACTTACCTGTAATCTGTGGTTCTCCAGTATTGGTGTCTTTCATAGATTCACATGCCTGAATCATTCCCCGTCGTCGGAGTGGGAGTCCCATGGTACATAAAAAAGCAATAATATGTCGATAGAAAAACCAAAACCTTGGTTATAACAAACCAGGAAGTAAAGTAGCCCTAAGCTACAGTGTACAAAACTTCCACACTCATGACTATCCTAGTAATTTTGTATAGACCAAACTGCAGCCAATCAGGCGACAGCACCCACCAGAATGTTCTCCTCAGAGGCTCAGGCTCTCAGATTTTCTCGCAAAATAATTGCCTGAGGGAGCCTGTGAGGGGAGGTGGGCGGGTGCATGTGAATCTATGAAAGACACCAATACTGGAGAACCACAGATTACAGGTAAGTAACTATTGTTCTTCTTCAGTATTGGCGTGTCTTTCATAGATTCACATGCCTGAATCAGATTAGATAGCAGTACAAAAGAACATCATGCTCATTAGACGCTTATTGTATCACAGGATAGATGCATAAATAGCCAAACAATAATACCATGTAAGAAGCGTCTAAAAAGAGCATAGAGGAGGAGGGAGAACAGAGGCTCACCTATTTGAAAAGATTGCGAAGAACTGCTCTTCCCACCGAAGCATCTGCATCACTCGCCGAGTCCAAACAGTAGTGTCTGGTAAAAGTGTGCCTGCTGGACCAAGTTGCAGCTCTGTAGATCTGAAGAAGAGGCACACCCGCGAAAAGAGCGGTGGAAGAGGATACCGCTCTTGTAGAATGCGCTCTTGGTAAAGATTGCAAGGGTCTTCCTGCTTGTTGATGACAGAGTCCAATTGCTGAGGAAACCCATCGGCTATAGTTTGTTTGGATACTGCGCATCCCTGGCGCAGTCTTCCATAGGCCACAAACAGTTGGTCTGTCTTGCGAATAGTGGCTGTTCTTTGAAGGTAGAACTTGAGACATCTCCTGATGTCTAAAGAGTGTAAAGCTCTTTAAGTCGCTGATTGTGGATTTGGAAAAAAAAAATTGAGAATCACCGGCTCATTAAGATAAAAGTCAAATGGAACTTTGGGCATGCACCTAGGATTAGTACGTAGCACCACAGAATCTGAAGTAAATTGCAAGAAAGGAGATTTTGAAGTGAATGCTTGAATGTCACTGACCCTTCTAGCTGACGTCAAAGCCAAGAGTAAAGAGACCTTCCATGAAAGGAATTTGAGATCAATTTTATGAATGGGCTCAAAGGGGTGACGCATGAGTTGACCGAGCACCACATTCAAATGCCAAGATGGAGGTGAACGTCGAATTGGAGGAAACATACGGAATAGTCATTTAAAAAATTGCTGAATTACCCTTGAAGAAAAGAGAGAGTTTGATCCTTCCTGACGGAATCTGGAAATGGCTGCCAGAAATACTTTTTTTTTAAAATATCTTTTTATTATTCTTTTAACACACATTGTACACTTAACCTTCTGAAATTTCGACAATTGACAATATGTATATGCAGTATACACTCTTTACAGTTCATCTTGGATTCCCAATTAGTTACAGTTAAAAATAAAGGAGAAAAAAAAGGCACCAAAACTAATTTCAGACTGGCCGCCTTAGTTCAATCCCATCTCCTCCCTCCAGCTAGATATAGGATCCCATATTTTTAATCCTCGCAGTCTGCCCCTCCTCCCCTTCCGAGCATATATGTTTTTTCCCAGATTGTACGCGGCCAATAAATTCGCCAACCAAACTTGCATAGCCGGAGGGTTTTTATCCAGCCATGCCCTGGCTAGAATCAATCTGTACACTGCAGTGGCCATAAACATAAATTCCCTCTAGACTGATCCCCAACAGAATCCAAGTAGGAGTCAGATTTGCTTGTATTCCTAATGACCTGTCCAAAAAACCCTCTACGTCTTTAATCAGAGTATGTAGTTGAAGACAGGTAGCGAATATATGGACAATATCTGCCTCCATCGAATTACACTGAGGGCAGGAGGTACCTGTTGTGCCCCCCCACTTTGCTATCCTAGCTGGGGTGAAATACAGTGAATACAGAGTTTTGTAATGCTGATATTGCAGCGGAGCCGAGCACAAAATAGTATGACCCAGGTCCAATGATTCGTGAAATACTTCGGATTCACCCCCTAGTTTCTCCACCCATTTGTTACTATATTTATCGATATCATCCACTTTTCCCTTTACCAAACAAGCATAGAAAGATCTAATCGTGCAGTCCCCGCCAACCTTTATTTTCTCCAAAATTTCATTACAATTGTACCCTACTGGCCCACCCTGCTTATTACTCGAGAAGCTCCTAACCTGCAGGTATTCAAAAAAGCTCCTTCTATCTATGCTATATTTAGTTATCGGATCTCTAAACTGTGCTATCCCCTCCAAGTCTCTCAGATCACCAATCTGCGTAATCCCCTTTTCCGCCCAACCAGCCATTATTGAGTCGGTAAAAACTTCTGCTGGGAAAGACTTGTTATTATGCAACCTAATGTACCTATTAAACCTCCCCAATCCGGATTTTTTCAAAAAGGCATTCCATATTTTAATTGCTGCATTAACCGTCTTGAATCTTGTCCTCTTGTCATATCCAAACTCGGTACATTTTAAAAAGCAGTTTTCTGCCTCTACTCCCAACGCTACTACGTACACTTCCGTGGACATAGTTGTGACTCTATGCTCAGTGCCCCCACCACCAATCAGTCCCTGCATATACTGTAAGGCCGCAGCCCAATAATAAAGTCTGAAATCAGGGGCCCCCCACCCCCCTCTTTCTCTTGGGAGTGACATAAATCTATAAGCCCTCCGGGTCTTCCCATGCGCCCATATGAACCTATTCAAGATTACCTCTAATGTGTTAAACCATCTAGCTTCAAAAAATAAAGGAATAGAACTAAAAAAATAAAGAAATTTAGGCAAAATCCGCATTTTGATGACATTGGTACAGCCCACGAGAGAAAGATGTAGATTATTCATTCTTTCAAAATCCGTTTTTACCTTAGCTATTAATGGAGCCATGTTATTCTCAACCACCGTATCAAGATTTGCTGAGATTACCACCCCAAGGTATGCTGCTGAGATAACCACCCTTGCATCATTACTGCTGGCATACCCATTCTCTACTATCTGGGTCTTAGATTTGTTCAGACTATAACCCAAAACCTGCCCAAATATCTGGGCCTCGGCTTCCACCTCCCGGATAGCTAGTTCTGGATCGGGGGTCAATATGGCCACGTCGTCCGCATAGGCCTGGGTTTTAACCGTGCAGCCATTTACTCTCATTGGAGAAATCCCAGGATTACTTTCTAACCTACGCAAGAATGGCTCTAAATACAAAGCAAAAAGCAACGGGGATGAGGGGCACCCCTGCCTAGTCCCCCTCTTGATCCTCACTGCTGCAGAATGCCCCCTATTAACTCCAATCTTAGCAGTTGGCTCCTTAAACAGAGCTTGTATAGCCTTAATAAAACCTCCACCTATGCCACACCACCTCATAACTAGCCACAAGTAGTCCCAGGAGACCCTATCAAAGGCCTTTTCTGCGTCTAAAAACAACGTTGCCATAGGGTGTCCCAGGACCCCTGCCGCATCAAGCATTGTGACCACTATCCTGACATTTTGTGTTGTACCTTTGCCAGGTATAAACCCATGTTGTGAAGAACTTACAAGTTGCTCAATAAACCCTGCCAACCTTTTTGCTAACATTCTAGAGTAGACTTTGACATCAGAGTTCATTAGAGTGATTGGCCAGGCGCGGTCGGGGGCTTCCCTTTTTTTGCTATAACGATATCAGCCCCACCCCATGATTCCGGGGTCGATTCCCCTCTTTGTGCCTGTAACATAATGTTAAACATATCAGCCAGGAGTACCCCTTTAAATACTTTATAAAACTCCACCGGGATTTGGTCCGGCCCCGCCGCCTTTCCTGAGGGTAGACTGCTCAAGGCACCAATGAATTCCTCCAGTTGTAAAGGGGCATCTAATACCTCTCTTTCCTCCACAGACATGGACGGGGGGTATCCCTAAGGTAGTTACCTATCTCTACCAATCCCCCCACATTTCCCAAGGCGTATAACTCTGTGTAAAACTTCCTGAAAACCTCCCTCACCAAATCAGGATCCGTAACAAGATTGCCCTGCATATCCACAATCTCTTTAATGTCAGTTGTAGCCTATCGTTGCCTAGTGCGGACGGCTAGAATATGCCCCACTCTTTCACTTAACTCATAGGAGTTTTCCTTTTTAGTCAAATAACTCTCCGCTGCTTTCCTAGCAATACTTTCTATAGCTTCTGCTTTAAGCGCTATAATTTTAAGCAGGTGTGGATCAAGTGAGAGATTCTGCCGTATAGCTGAGGCTAAGTCTTCTTCCTCTTTAAGAAGCATTTGCCTTATTTCCTCTATCCTAGCTCTTTCCCTCCTTTGTCTTGCTAAAACAAAACTCAATGTCTCCCCCCTCATCCCAGCCTTAAAGGTGTCCCAGACCACCCCCGGAGACGCTGTCCCTCTGTTAATATCCCAGAAAAATTGGATCCATGCTTCCATATGTTCCCGATACGCCAAATCCTTAAATTATGCTCGTTCGAAGGACCACTGCGTATTCCTCCTTTGGACCTGGGCCAACTTTAATGTCAACACCAGAGGACTGTGATCTAAAACAATCCTGGGCTGCTTCTCTATCTGTACCTCAGGGATCAAGGAGTTAGAAATTAAAAAATAATCCAGCCTGACCAAAACTTTATGAGGGGCAGAGAAAAAAGTACTATCATCCAAATAAGGGTGTAGCTTAACCCAAGGATCCCCCAAGGAATTATGACATACCATGCTTGAAAGGGCTCTATACGTCTTCCTTTTCCTCCCCACATAATTTCCCCCTGACTGTAAAAAAGAGCTCCTTGAATCATGTATATTAAGGTCACCACAACATATAATAGGCTCTGGCCACTGTGCCAACTCTGTATCCATGAACTGAAACACATCCGGACCGTCCTCCGTGGAGCCATATATTGTAACCAGTGTTAATTTCTGACCTTCAAAACATATTTCCAAAATAACCCACATCCCCCATTGGTCCTCCTTCTTCTCACCAGATCCCTGCTCCTCCCCAATACTGCCACCCCTCTAGTTTTGGTCCCCTGTTTACTATTTGCTAAAACTGTAAACCCCAGTTGATCCAACAGATATGTCTTTGTTCCTTCTATGTGGGTTTCCTGGAGACAAACCAGGTCTAGGTGCAGAGTTCTAAGCAGCGCCGCAACTCTCAGTCTCTTATTAATTTCATTGAGGCCACAGACATTGATTGAGGCAATCCTACAGGACATTAAAATACATCGAAAACCTTGCAAATAAGAATCCAATCAAAATGCGAAAGCAACCATCTGCAATTTGTATGTACTGTATACACTGTGCCCTCCACCAAGTAGCAATGTGCTGTTTCCAAACAAAAATACCAAAAATCTAGTACACCTTTTACTACCCCCTTACCCCCCTTTAACCCCCTGTTACCCTTCCTCCCTTCCTAGCCCATCCCCCCTTGTACAGGCAAATAGGTCAAGAAAGACCTATATGTGACCGTTTCTGGGTTGCGTCAGTCGCATCCCTCTCCCACCTAACCATCTGCGTTGCTGATTCACCCCCCGGCCTCCCCTAGCCAGATCTCAGATCGCCTTACCCCCACTTACTAACTAAGTCCATTTTCAGATTAGAGTTAAGTTAACCACCCTTCTGACTCTTAAACTCATCCAAAAACTGTTGAGTTTTAATTTCTGACGGGAACATTCTTACTTTTCCCTTGATGATCACCTTCAGTCTGGGGGGAAGAGAAGGTACGCCTCTGAGCCCAATGCTTGAAACTGAGCTATCATCTGCCTGAGCCTCCACCTTCTCTCCACTGTAACGTGGCAGAAGTGAGGCCTAGCAAAAAAGGTGATGCCCTCGGAGGACCGCCTGCTGTCGGGCCTAGCTTTATTAATAATTTCCTGTCTTAGCAGAAAGTTCCCTACATTCACCAGGATAGCCCTGGGCAATGAGCCCTGGCCACCCCCCCCCCCCCGGCTCCTCGCTCCTTCTTCAGCGTAAATGGGAACCTGTGTGCCTGTTGTACCTTCTTCTCCCAATGCCACTCAGACTCTGGAAATGCTCCCTTTAACAGGTTCACCACAAAAAGCCTAGTGTCCTGCCCTTCTGCCCCTTCAGCCACACCCAAGAGCCTAACATTATTCCGTCTCTGTCGATTTTCAAAATCCTCCAATTTCCATTGAAGATCCTCAGACAGTTTTTCTTGTGCGGGCTTGAAGGTCTGCCAGCTTCCAACATCGTCCTCCAGCTTGCCCGTTCGCTCTTCAACCTCCGTGACTCTGTCCTTAATTTCATCGTACAGCTTGTTCATTTTCCTCAAAGTGAGCTGGATTTTCTTTGAGTCCTGTCTTGCTCTCCGGCTCTCTGACCTAGCCTCTGCTTGCATTTGTTTAACACCTTGGCTGCTAGGGGGTTTTCCCCTCCTGTGCTGGATATGCATGATCCCCATTGTTCATGACAAGGTCAACTCGTCAAACGCACAGCGCAGATAACACCCATGACGAGCTGACCTTGTCATGAGCATGGAAGGGGTTAAGCATGTTAAACAATAAGTCAAATGGTGAATGCTGCTTTGAAGACCCAGGCGAGTCTTCCATGGCATTGTCCTCATCCTGATATGTCTGTGAAGTTGCTGAATAATCCCATACTAGACGCTTTTCAGTGCCCCGGGGAGAGCCAGGCATTTGCCTATTTACCTTCAACAGCTTTTTCTTCTGAGTAGTGTCTTTAGCTGAGTCGTTGTCTGAAGTACTGGTTCCTGAGACAGAAGTCTCATCTGAGTTCCCCTCGCTGGTTTGCACCGATTCCGAGTCCTCGTTGAGGGAAAAAAAGCACGCTCCCTCAATTGAACCTCCCTCACCTTTTTCGAGCATATCCTGGTCCCTGCTGTTCCCTCCATTATCTTTGTTATCCAGGCTAACCGTGCTCCCCCAGGTGGTCCCAGGTTTCTGTGGGGCTTTCATTTCGGCTTCTAACAACATAATGGCCCCCAGCATGTCTGCTTTCCCCAGCTCAAGCAAAAGCGTCCCTCCACTTGCTTCTCCTCCTCCTCCTGTGCTCACTGTGCCTGGTATAGAGCCCTTCTGTCCCCATTCTGCCGCCGGAGCCACCGCTGATGCACCGGAGTTGCTGTTGAGGCAGGAGCCGGTTCGTTGCCTAGGAACCTTAGGCTCGGCGTTCACCGCGTCTTCAGCGTCCTCGAGGACGTTTTTGCCAGCATCCAGTTCCCCGCTGAAACCTGCGCCTCCATCGATCGTTCCGGGCCCTCCATCGCTTCCATCTGGCTGACCTGCAATCCTTGGTGTGAACACCTCCATCATGGTAGGCTGTCAGAGGGCAGTTTCCTTACTTTTTGTTCTTTCACCGGGTCTTCCTGCTTTATCCAGCGATTTGCTTCAGAGCTCTGCTGGGCTGTCTTGATCGACACCCAGGTTCGTACTCCCCTTACCCCGCAGGTCTGTTTTCTTCTTCGGAAATGGGGCCGTTGTTTTCCGTGTTGCCCCGAGGGTTCGTGCCAGCCCGCCTGCCATGGCTGTCTCCTCGCCTACTGTGGGTTCCGTGTTGACTTTTGCGACTTTTGCAGCGGCTTTTGCCGAGTCTGCTTGCTCTTTTGACTTCTCCTGCCCCTTCTCCATCCTGACAGGTCGTGGGGCATTTTCACCACTTGCTGCTGTTTCTTTTTGGCCCAAGCATATTCATCAGGGTTTCAAACTTCACCTTGAACCACACCGGGTCCCAGCGCAACTTCCCCTTAAGCTGCGGAAGGTGAATCTGCGTATCCTTTCAATCCTGTATAGACCCACCACTGAGAGGCCAACGGGGGTTATTCAGCATGTCAACCTCTTAGTGCATCACTCCGCAAGACGGGAGAGAGGATGTGCGCGACTGTTCACCTCAACCCATCCACGGCCATCTTGCCTCCCGTCGCCATCTTCCGACTGCCAGAAATACTTTTAGAGTTGCATGCGAATAAACCTGATCTAGCCAGATGAAGGAAGAAAGGCAAGATCTGTTCTGGTCTAGAATGGATTGGATGCAGATCAGCAGAGCGACACCAGACACAAAAACGCTTCCATTTGAGCTTGTAGGTTTTAATCGTGGCTGGCGCTCTAGCATTGGCCAAAACTTCTTGACAATCTGCAGGGATGTCAAAGTGGGCGAACTCATTGTGTTGAGGAGCCAAGCTGATAATTTCAAAGAAGCTGGGTCCGGATGGCACACTTGGCTCCCTTGAGTGGTCAGGAGATTCAGTATTTGTGGCAGTTGGATTGGACTGCACTCCGAGAGGAGGAGAAGTTCGGTGAACCAATACTGTCGGGCCACCTTGGAGCGATCAGAATTAGACGACATGGTTGTCTCTTCATCTTCCTGATGACCTTGGGGATTAAAGGAATTGGTGGAAAGGTGTATGCAAATATCTGAAACCAGTTCATCGAAAGGGCATCTCCGCATGAGTTCTTGTGGGGAATCCAGCTAGCAAAGCGTGGGCATTTCCGGTTCTGATTTGTCGCAAACAAATCGAGGTCGGGGTGACCCCACTCTCGGAATACTCGATCCAGGGTTGGCTGATGGATCTCCCATTCGTGATTGGTTACAGCAGACCTGCTGAGGGAGTCCGCTAGCACATTGGAAACCCCTGGAACTTGGATCGCTGAAAGATTGATGTTGTGATCCAGAGCCCAATTCCAGATCTCTTGTGCTTGACGAGATAACCGGGCGGACCTTGTGCCTCCCTGTTTGTTCAGGTAATGCATGCTGGTCGTATTGTCTGTTCGAATTAGAACCGTGGAACCTTCCATGATTTTTAGAAAGGACTTTAGAGCGAGAAAGATGGCTCGTAGCTCTAGGAGGTTTATGTGCCACTTTTTCTGTTGTACGTTCCATTTCCCATTGATTGTCATTCCCTGGAGGTGTGCGCCCCAACCCTCCAGAAAAGCATCCGTGGTAACGATGAATCTGGGGGTTGTATGACCGTCTATCGCGGACATCGATATCGCGCGCGCTTACCTCGCGGCTGTTACATCGCAACGGCGATCACAGCGCCATTTTTAACATCGAATGTTGTTGTGCCGCAAATGCGGCCTTTTCATTGGATCGCTTGTCACATCGCCGACGTTACATCGCGCGACATGACAACGCGATGTTTTTGCCCTATAGCCAATGCATGATCCCGGATACAGTGTTTGGGGGTGGGGGGGGGGGGGTATATAGCGCATTTCCCAGCGTGTCTTCACCCATTTGTGTTTCTGTTGTGGAAGGAAGCAGCTGTGCCCTGTGAACAGACTTTCTATTAGGTAAGTGACGAAAATACTTTTTCTTATTTGATTTATCCCTTCCTTCGTGTGCAACTTCTTGTCCAGCTACCCTCCTCCCTCGAGCTCCACCCATCCACTGTCCTGTTCAGCGTGTTATTCGAAGTAATTTGTGTGCAGCGTGGGCAGGCCATAGTTGATTTATGGCACAGAGGAATGGTTTACATGACTCGTTTTATAAGCAAATTAACGCACCATGTATTCCTTTGCGTTGAGCCAGCACTGAGTCGAGTGCAACCAGTAATACACGCACCACAGACACTTTTAGAATGGATAGGAGCACTTTGAATTCTGCCTTCTTTCTAGATACAGATCTAAAATCTTAATTAATGCGAGTACAGCCAGATGTGTGGGTGGTGCAGTGACCATTTTTACACCAGTTCATGGTTTTAATAAAGAAATCTAGGGTCAGGTTTAAGATTGAGCACACTTTTGGGGTGGCGAATATTGTGAATGTGCATTTGTCCCTAAATATATTTTACAAAGAATTTTATATGATTTATCCCTTCCTTCGTGTGCAACTTCTTGTCCAGCTACCCATCTCCCTCGAGCTTCACCCATCCACTGTCCTGTTCAGCGTGTTATTTGAAGTAATTTGTGTGCAGCGTGGGCAGGCTTCGCTGAATCTGCTTGCAGCACATCTCTGAATTAAATACTTTAAGCAACTATAATTACTTGGCTCCATAATGTATGAATTAAAAATGAAGTGAGCCGACTCCATTAAGGATCTTGCCTCGCATAATTTGTTTTTAAATTACCGCTTTTTTAGGTCTCGCCTAGACGAAAGCAAAAGCGAAGCTTTTGCTGTCTATGCGAGACAACTTATGTTGCCACTTTTCTGGGAATGGTGTGGACATCAGACTGTGACGAGCCTGTCCTGGAGATTGCAGCTCGTGAGCGCGCATGTCGCGTCGCCCTGCCTGCTATTCGCATTCACACAAAGGCTCCCGCACGCATGCGCACATACACACACTGCATACACACACACGCACCCCCCTATAACAGACACACGCGCAGACAGACACACGCACGCACAGACACACTACAACAGACACACGCGCACACCCCACCCCCACTCACCCCTCCTCCTCCGCAACACACTCACCTGTTCTGGCGGACCGGGACTCGATCAGGAGCCTACCACAGACACACGCGCACACCCCACCCCCACTCACCCCTCCTCCTCCGCAACACACTCACCTGTTCTGGCGGACCGGGACTCAATCAGGAGCCCGAGGGCTCCTCGGACAGTGGCTTCTCTCTCGTCTCGCGCCGCGATGGGGGCGGGACTTCCGGTTGGGGCCGCGCTGCGATTGGCCGGCTGCCCAACCGCTTCCGGGTCGCCGCAGGCAGCACGGCGGCCCGGCGGGAACTTGATGAAACTCCCTGGGCTGCGGTGGTGAATAGAAATTCAGCTGCGTGGCAGTGTCTATGGTGGTTTTGCGACTCCGCAAAGAATAGACTGCTGTAGAGCGATCTGGAGGACCTGGGCGTCAGAGAGCCCACAGACTCTCCTTTTGGTACCAGGAAGGAACGGAGACTCTGCAACAGTGCAAATGCCGAAGTCTGGTCGGGCTGTAATTGCAGGTACGGGGCTACAACTGCTTTAGCAGTGATCACTCGGTGCAGGACTGCAGCTACGAAAGTTGTGGCCGCTTGCAGGCTGATCACAACTGCCTAAGTTGCGACCGGCCTCTGTAGTAATACAACTGCTGAAGATGTGACGGGCACGTGTAGGGGTGCATCAGCGGAATTTCTGGTTAGGCACGAGGGGTTGCACCAGCCAAGTATCTCCAGGTCCTGTTGACGGCTTAGTCGTGAGCCTATTGTCAGACCAGCGCTTTGGGACAATACTGTTAACTAGCTGGGACAGCGTTGAATCAAGAAGCGCCACAAATGAGCAGCACCGGCTCACTCAGCTGCAAAGTCCTGTTCTTCAGTGGGGCACACAAACCCACAGCGCCTTTCGCCGCTTTCTGCGTGGTATATTACGTTCAAATGTTACCCTTACATTGGGAACGCAAAGCTCGTAAAATTTCCAAGTCCAAGCGTAAGTAGCATAATTCGTCCAGTTTTCTACACTTGCATTCTGGACCTGAAGTTCGGAGTTTATCATGTGATTAATGACTACATATCAAGGAATGCAGAGAGAAACCTGGACTGACTGAGCTTCTCAAGCACGAACATAGGAAACATGGGAATAGGCGGGCACTCTCACTAGAATGAGCTTTCTATCTTTACTGTTCTATGCTGGGAATAGGAGGGCACTCTCACTAGAATGAGCTTTCTATCTTTACCGTTCTATGCTGGGACAGGCAATGCCCTCTTCAGACCTCTCAAGTTGACCCATGTTCACCTGCTCCAGTTTATTTTTTTGTTGTCTGGGGATTGTAGTCATGCATTTGTTCAAATTGAGATTTTATACTGCAAGCATTAGAAATATAATGGCAAGGGAAGAATGGAAGATTACATAATAGGTTATGATGGGTTACGGTAGTAACAAACTTGGTATAACAAGCATTTGCAACGCAATAGGTCTCGCATTTGCGAAAGTTTGAGCTGTGGTAGCATTGTAAATGACAGTGCCTTTTATTTAGGTTTTAAAAAACAAAACTTAAATAAAAGGCATTGTCATTTACAATGCTAATAGCTCAAACTTGTATAAATGCGAGACCTATTGCATTGCAAATGCTTGTTTTATCAAGGCATAGAAAGCTCATTATATTGTTGTAGCTCCCACCTGGAAAGTGAACAAACCTTATGAGACGCAATTGCAAGAACCAGTGTGGGCTTTTGATTTACATAAAACAAATCCTGTGATTGAGCATATTATTTACCTTTGTGAGTTTAATGCAATAAAAGGGCTTCACAATAACGCATTCGAGAGGTATTGCTGGTCCGTAGGGGGCTCTTGGTCCGTCAGCACTGCCAGTATTCATTGGCCTCTTTGTTAAACAAATCATTTGCAGGCATTAGCAGAGCTTGTTTCGTGTTAACACAATTGGAGCAAACATAAACTAGTGAGCAGGTGATGCAGCGGTGTGCCGAGAGCACCAGACAAAGGACCTGTTGGAGCCACTAGTGTGCTCCATCCTCAGAAGGGGTCTTTTGTTTAACTTAAAATGCATTTGGTTCACCTGTTCCTCCGCAGTTACTCAAAAACGAACTGTTAAAATCGAGACCACATTAATGGAGTGGATGAGAAACCTTGCCAAGTAACGACCTTGTGAAAAAATCTATACAAGCGTTGAAATGCAATGTTCCCATTCATTGTCTGCCATCTAGCGGTGATTTGCTCTCATTGTGATCAATTTCAAAAGTTGTTTGCCATTTCCTTATGGTGAACGGTAGGTTACTCGTGGTGTGCTTCTTACATTCACACCTTGGTATAAATGTAACTAGCTCTTATCAAAGTCTACAAACTTTCATGAAGCCCCTCTTGTCTGGGGGGGCGGGTTCAGTAACAGCATTGCAGGTCATTACTTTCCGAGGCAAAGATGCTGGAACATTACCTCAGGAACAAGAGGCCCACCGTCATGCCCATTCATACAATATGAATAAGAGTAAATCTGCTACAACACGTCAGACCCAATCATTCTGGGATTGTAAACGCTGGTTTGCACACGATATGCCGCTTCTCATTGTAAAATAAATATCTCGGGTTACAGTTCAATCTCTCCCTTTTTTAAAACAACCTGCTGAATGTCAAATGTATAGTCAATTTGGACAAGCATTTCAGTACTATTGGCAAGGGTGTAAACATTGTATAAATGATCTGCTTGCTGTTGAGCTAAGCAGCCTTTTCGTCATTGTGGAATTCTGACATTACCTCTGATTTATGTTAGGGCACAATATATGAGGGTTTGGATTTTACCAAGGTTCTGTGTCTTACCCCTTAATGCAAAACTACATTTGCCTGGAAGCAAGTCTGAACCCACACAAAAACTAACGCATTAAATCAACTTCTCTCCAAACTCACCCTACACTGGGAGAGGTCAGAAATGTACTCCTGTCACAGACCAGGATAAAATGTTTTCCAAGTTATTGGGGGTGTGATTGAATGGAATGTGATTTTTTTTGTGGAATCGCTCTGCATGCATCAATATCCCTGCGTATATTTGCTCATTAAAAATAGAATTTATACACTTTTGCTACGAGTACGTTTCACAGGCTTCTTCTATAAACTCTTGTGAATTCCTCATAGTCGTAAATCTGCACTAATGCCATCACATGTACATGGAGGTGTCTTTAAGGTTCCTGTTGCTAATATAGTGATTTTCATATTGCTGGTAATGTTGCCCATAAGGGTTTTGCACTGATTCTAGATTATTGACCTTTGTTTTCGTTTTTTGCGTACATTATCCCCATTTTAATAAATGATGCCTTAGCTAAATAACTTTTAAAGCTGCACATCAGTTACAATAAGAAATTCGTGCAGCTTTTTTTGGGTGCATTATGTTTTGAAAGCAACAATTGCTTATCTTAATTGAATGGTTATGTCTTTGTTTGCATGTAAATAGGAAGCATTGTGCAAGCATTATAAATAGCTTTAAGTTGGTAAGTGTTCCTTGTGTGTACATTTGTATACTGGAACCATTGTTAGTAATGCAATCTGAGTGCGCAAACCACTGCATTTCATTAGCGCTTGCTATAGTAGTAAAGGCTTTGACTTATTAAATCATGTATACGAACATGAATACCTCATTGTTATGGATAGACGTTTCATTAGTGACACACCTTATCTTAATAACATGCAACCTCACCCAAAAGGCGCAACATTATTGCTTACCAAGAGCAGCAGGAAACTATCATAACTCTGTCAAAGTGTGATAAGTAATGGGTTAACTGAGGACTGGCCAGGAGCAGGTGGACGGAATGTCAATTAGAGATATGACATTGAAGGAGATATGTATGTGTGTTTCTTTTGCAGAATTGCATGTTTATGGTTGTCAGCACACCACCTCCGAAACTTAGCAACCACTACTGTGAAGGTTTTTCGGTCTTGCCTAGGCAGCGCTTGCTCTGTCTCTTTGAGACATGCTGTATTCAGGGGTTCGGGATATGGTACAAAAGAGGGTTCTGGTGGACGGAGCATCAGAACCAATGAAACACTCAGCCGTCTTCAGCCAGGCTTGCTTGAATCCAGTGGCAAAGGGAGCAAGGGAGCGAGTTTAACTGAGGGCCGACGGTCACAAAAACGAGTGTAACAGAGATGGGTGGATGGCTGGATGATGAATGACTAGGTGGATGGATGCATAATGGATGGGTGGATGGATGCATAGTGGATGGGTGGATGTATGCATGATCGATGGGTGGATGGATGCATGATGGATGGGTGGATGGATGGGTTGGTGGATGGATGGGTTTGTGGATGGATGGGTTTGTGGATGGGTGGGTGGGTGCATGGCCAGGTTGCTGGGTGGATGGGTAGGTGGATGGGTTGGTGAGTTGCATAAATTGTTGTTGGATTGGCTGGATATACCCTACGTTTGACTAATCTGTATTTTGTCTCTTACAATAGGCCGTCGCCAGCGTGAAGCTTTGTGTGGATATCCAAACACTAACTACAAAGTCATTTCCAGTTTAAAACAACTATACAGGTACATTCATGGTATTTCGGACTAACTATGACGACACAAAATTGTTTGGCGAAGCAACTGCCAAATGTGTATTTTAATACACCTAAGTAATAATGCCACCGCAAACCAAATTTTGTTACTTTCTTTTACAGAGTTGGGAAGTTAACGGAGGTGCAAGGCAAGCAAAGATTTAGAGTTTCTCCGCTAAGTGCAGCAGAGTATCACAAAAGGTAAAACCTGTCTGTTGCTACTTAAAGAGTCAAGCAATGTGATTGACAAATTAGATATGCTGTGCTATAATGAAAAGTTGTCCATTTTGTAGCCCACCAAAATAATGTGTTTTGTTATTAATCAAATAAAATGCTTTTTGTTTTATTTTATTAGCAGGACTGAAAGGATTTTTGTTTTATTTTATTCGCAGTACTGTATGCATTTATTGACTGGCATTATTACAACAATTTGTTTTTACAATTAGAAAAATGCATGATTAACCGCAAACCTATTTTTTTTACTTGCTGTTGCAGAGTTGTAAAGTTAACGAAGGTGCAAGGAAAGCAAAGATTTGCAGTTTGTCCGCTAAGTGCAGCAGAGTATCACAAAAGGTAAAAAATGTCTGTTGTTACTTAAAGAGTCAAGCAATGTGATTGACAAATTAGATATGCTGTGCTATAATGAAAAGTTGTCCATTTTGTAGCCCACCAAAATAATGTGTTTGGTTATTAATGAAATAAAATGCTTTTTCTTTTTATTAGCAGGACTGAAAGGCTTTTTGTTTTATTTTATCCGCAGTACTGTATGCATTTATTGACCGGCATTATTGCAAAAACATTTTTTTACAATTTGGAAAATGCATTTTTATGTATCGTTAATACATCAAATCTCTTTTGTATCATCTCTAAAAGGCATGTCTTTCTTACCATTTTTACAATGTCTTTCTTATCATTTTGCTAATGTTTTTTTGTTATTTTTCTACAGCAAATGTCTGATCCAAAGATGGCGAAATATATCACCTCAAGCAGAGGAAACCGTCTACTCAAACACAGCGGTTATATATACTCTAAGGAGAGAAATTCTGAGCCAAGGGGTCATTGGAAGTGTGTGCAATACTATTCAAGCGATTGCAGAGGACGAGCGGTTACTCTGGGTGAGTCTGTTTTAAGAAGCACAGAGCATAACCACGCAGCCTCTGCAACTGCTATTGAAGTACGAGAAACGATAAATGAAATGAAAGTGATTGCAGGCAACTCCAATGAACCTTGTGGTGCCATTTTAAGGGAGGTATCCCAACACATTACTGAACATGTGGCTAGTAGTATGCCTGCCATCCCCAACTTACATCGAATGATGCAACGTCAGAAACACGCGAAGGACCCAAAACGCGTGGTACCACAAAAATTCCTGTTGAACTCACTGTTACCGTTTCCAATGAACCGTTTCTTATGTATGACAATGAAAATTGTCAAAAGCGCATCATAATATTTAGCACCCCCCGCAATCTCAACCGCTTGGAGAACAGTGATGTGTGGATGATGGATGGGACCTTTAAAAGCACGCCCACCCCTTTCACCCAAATCTACACCATCCACGGGTATGTTAACGACATTGTAGTCCCTTTAGTCTACAGTTTACTACCAGACAAACAATCTTCAACGTATACTGAGTTTTTGTCAGTCTTAAAAGCCAAAATGCCAAACAAAAGTCCGAGAAAAGTAATCATGGACTTCGAATTACCCATGATAAATTCTATTAAGAAATTGTACATGGATACCCAAATACAAGGATGTTTTTTCCACTTTTCTCAGGCTATTTGGCGTAACATTAAAAAAACATCCCTTATTGAGGATTATGTGTCTGATAGTAAACTACAGTTTGAGCTCAAAAAACTTTCGGGTCTTTGCTTTGTTCCTCCTAATAGTGTAGACGAATACTACACAGTGATTACACAGTCTGAATATTTTGTGGTAAACGAAGAAAAATTGGCACCAATATTAAATTAATTTGAAGACACATGGATTGGGCATCTAAGCAGGTCGGGTTGCCGGAGGAAACCACGTTTTCTTGTGGACTGGTGGAACTGCTACTCCACCTGCTTAGAGGGAGGAGCAAAAACAAACAATGCCATAGAGGGTTGGCACAACTCTTTAAACAAAAGTATTGGAAAACCGCACCCTAATTTCTACAGTTTTCTTGAGATTTTGCAAAAGGAGCAAAGTTACCAGGCAATGCGCATCTCACAGTGTTTAGCAGGTAATCTACATCCACGTTTTTCTCAGCGTTCAAAGAAAACATCTGCCCGAATTTTGGAAGTATTAAAACTTTTCACATTGTGTGTGCCATGTGACTACCTATCTTCCATCGCACACTTACTTAATTCCTTTGGGTAAAAACATTGGCCCTTGATGTTGTGTACCAAAATCCTATCTGTACATTGGACACCCTATGTTCTTTACATTTTTGGGGGGATATGTACCACCCTTAAATTGTTAATGGTTTGTGTTGTTTGTCTTTGAGTATTTGGTATTAATGCAATGTAAATCAAATAAAAAGCTCCCTACTTGTTGGAGTATTTGGTATTAATGCAATGTCAATACAATTAAAAGCTACCGACTTGTTTGGGTATTTTGTATTAGTGCAATGTAAAGAAAATAAAAAGGTTCAAACGTGTTCTTTTGTATGTGTCTTAATCTCCGCATGGGTCAAGGGTAATTTCCCACACCCACCCATCCATGCACCCATCCATCCATCCACCCCATCCATTCATCCCCATCCACCCATCCATCCACCCTTCATTCATGCATCCATCCACCCATCAACCCATCCACCCATCCCCTAGCAATCACCCACCCATCCATTCATCCACCGTCACCCACCCATCCACCCATCCACCCATCCTATCCATCCATTCATCCCCAAACACCCATCCATCCACCCTTCATTCATGCATCCATCCACCCATCAACCCATCTATCCATCCCCTAGCAACCACCCACCCATCCATTCATCCACCGTCACCCACCCATCCACCCATCCCTTCATTCATGCATCCATCCACCCATCAACTCATCCATCCATCCATCCCCTAGCAACCACCCACCCATCCATTCATCCACCGTCACCCACCCATCCTATCCATCCATCCCCAAGTACCCATCCATCCACCCTTCATTCATGCATCCATCCACCCATCAACCCATCCATCCATCCCCTAGCAACCACCCACCCATCCATTCATCCACCGTCACCCACCCATCCACCCATTCATCCCATCCCCCATCCATGCATCCATTCACCCATCCATGCACCCATAAACCCACCCATCCTTCATCCATGCATCCATCCACCCATAAACCCATCCATCCATCCATCCATCCATCCACCCATCCTTCAATCCATCCATCCATCCACCCATAAATAATAAGGCATTTGACTGTTAACCAATAAATCATTTCTGGTGTATTGACATGTCATTTATTTCTATTCCCCGATCAGCTGCTGCATTTTTCCATTTCCCGTTTCTATTCCCCGTGTGCAATATGGGCTTCATGCATTCCGTTTCATTGCTGGTGCTTCCACCAATCCATCCACCCTTCATTCATGCATCCATCCACCCATAAACCCATCCACCCATCCATCCACCCATCCTTCAATCCATCCATCCATCCATCAATAATAAGGCATTTGACTGTTAGCCAATAAATCATTTCTGGTGTATTGACATGTCATTTATTTCTATTCCCCGATCAGCTGCTGCATTTTTCCATTTCCCGTTTCTATTCCCCGTGTGCAATATGCGCTTCATGCATTCCGTTTCATTGCTGGTGTATTGACATATCATTCAGTGGAAATAAGAATTAATAATGTCCGCTTCATGTTTCCATTTCTCGTCCATCTGCTGCATTTCATGTTTCCATTTTTCGTTCATCAGCGGCATTTTTTCATTTCCCGTTCACCTGCTGCATTTGTCCATTTCGGTTTCAATTCCCCGATCATCTGCTGCATTTTTCCATTTCCCATAATAATGTCCGCTACATGTTCCCATTTTTGGTTCATCTGCTGCATTTTTCCATTTCCCTGCATTTTTCCATTTCCCTTTCACCATTCCCCGTTTCTATTATGCGATCATGTTCCCTGCTGCATTTTTCCATTTCCCTTTCACCATTTTTCAATTCCCCGATCATCTGCTGCATTTTTCCATTTCCCTTTCACCATTCCTGGTTACTGTATTAACACTTAGGTGTATTAACATCTGCATTTTTACCTTAACATTGCTACCATCGCATGCGTTTTAATGGCAGGCGATGTTAATGACATCGCGCTGCGGTAGCATGCGATGTGAACAACGTTGCGATGTAAATGTTTTGACACCGATGCTGTGGGTGCTTCCCGAATCTGGGAACCTCTGTCAGAATGCCCATCCCACTTGCAGGTTGCACGTTTGCATCCACCATTGAATGGAGTTCCTCATCCGAGGAGTTATGCTGATTATGTCCTCAAATGACCCTACCACTTGCATCCACTGAAGACTGAGCTCTTCCTGCAAGGGCCTCATCCTTACACGACAGTTGGGGATGAGAGGGATACAGGACGAGATCATCCGTAGGAAAGACTTGAACTTGCGAACAGAAACACACCTTTTTTCAGCAATATGGAAGCCATCCTGTGGAACTTTATCTGTCTTCCTTTAGAAACAAACACTTGGGCTAGTTACGTGTCCAGCGTTGCTCCCAAGAAAGACTTCCTTTGGGATGGAGTCAGATGAGACTTTTCGAAATTTACTGAGAAACTCAGGCTCTGGAAAAGTGACAGGCACCTTTGAACGTGAGCTTCTGCTGTGACTAGAGAACTGGCCTTGATAAGGCAGTCGTCCAAATATGGGTAAATTTGAATTCCTTCCAATCGAAGATGAGCTGATACCGGAGCTAACTTCTTTGTAAAAACTCTGGGGGCTGAACACAGTCCATAAGGGAGAACTTTGAACTGAAAGTCCCTGCCAGCCACTCTGAATCCTAAATACTTCCTGTGTCTGGGAAGAATGGGTACATGGAAGTATGCATCCTGAAGTTCGAGTGTTGCCATGTGATCCCCTTCTGAGAGAAACTGGAGGATTTCTTTAAGTGTTAACATCCGGAAGGACAATTTTTTGGGGTATTTTTTGAGGGCACGCAGGTCGAGGATGGGGCGCCATTCCGCCAACTTCTTGCGAATTAGGAAAAACCTCGAATAAAATCCTTTCCCTCTTTGAAATCGAGGTACTCTTTCGATTGCTCCTTTTCGAATCATGGTATATATTTGGGAGAACAGCTCTTTGAGATGAGCTGGCGGTAGACCCTTTGGGGGAGAATTTGGAGGGGCTTTGACAAATTCTAGAATGTGGCCCCTGGACACAACATCCAGGACCCATCTGTCCGTAGTAATCTTGGACCAATTTGATAAGAAGTGGGATATTCTTCCTCCAATTTGTACATGTGGCTTGGGTAGAGGTGGTGGCAGGTTGTACTCCTCATTTGCTCTTGTTGGTGTCTCTTCCTCGATAATGGGATTTCCTTCTTGTCTGGGAATAATTATTTCCTTTCTGACCGTACGTCTGTTGTCTGTACGGTTGGTATCTTTGGTTACCCTGCGTGTTGTTATATGAACGCTGCTGCGAGTAACCTCCTCAGTTTGAGAAATTGCCTCTTCCTTTTGCACCACGAAAGGAAGACTTACGGAATTGTAGAGTTCCTAGCGATCGTGCTGTTTCTGTGTCCTTCTTTATGGCTTGTAAAGCCTCATCCACGTGTTGCCCGAAAAGAAACTCTCCATCATAGGTCATGTCCATGATCTTAGACTGGACCTCCCAGCGAAAGGATGTAGATTTTAGCCATCCCTGCCTTTTCAGAACAGCTGCCTAAATCCTGTAGCCGCCACGTCCACTGCAGCATCAATTATTTCAGCCGATGCACATTCACCTTTGTGCAAAATCTTTTTGGCCTCAGACTCAGAAGTTTCTCAATGTAAGGCGCTATGTCTGACCACATCTGTCTGTCATACCTCCCAAGTATTGCTAGGGCGTTCGCGGCACGGACAGTAGTTGCCGCCATAGTTGAGACCTTCTTGCCTATTGAGTCGAGACGTCTTCCCTCCCTTTCCGGGGGAGCAGTGATTTGCGAAGAAGGATTTCTGGCCCTCCTCTGAGCCGCCTGGGCAACAACTGAATCTGCTTTAGCTTGACCAATAAGGCATGCCGGTGAAGTGAGAGGCGCCTTATATTTTTTATCTACTCGAGGTAGAACTGCCGGCAGAGAATTTGGTGTGGCCATTATCTTCAAACACTCCTTCCAAATAAAGTCAATTATTGGGATGGTCTTCACTTGTCTTTGCGGTAGATCCTTAAAATCATATAGGAAGCATTCATCCTGTTTAGCCTTCATGGTGATATGAAACCTTTTCGTTGCCCTGTCCATAATTTGATGAAAAGTCGCAATGTCTACCGGTGGAGAGTCCGCCGCAGGTGGACCAGCTGGAGAAGGAGTTTGCGCTTGATAGTTGTCCCACTCCGACAGTACTGACTTGTCGTCTACCTCGCCTTCTTCTCTTTCCAAGATGGTACTGCCGAGGGAGGTATTGTAGGTTGTGTCTCCGAAGTTGGCAGCGGAGAAGATTGTCTTGGTGGTCTTAATAGTGCCGTTGATGTTTGTGGCATAGGCGTTGAGAGGCATGAATCCAATGGCATCTGCGCGGAATGCACCGACACAGGAGCCCGACCAGAAGGCTCAAGGAATTGTTCCTCTTCTTTAGGTTCTTCATCCTGGTATTTTATAAGCAGCTCAGATGGGCTTCTGGCTGCGCGAAAACTTTCATCCTCGTAGGATTCCTCCTCTTCCTCCTCAGAGTCTAACAACTGCTCTGGCAATTGTAATGGAGATAGAGCTGTTAGGGATGATCCATGTCTCTCTGGCAATGAAGCTGTAGTAGACGGTGAAGGAATAGGAATTGTAGACGGCTTGGCTGACCACACTTGCAGTTCTGTACAAGTTGACAGTGGAGGCGTCGACTGTGCCACCGTCGTCGGTGCCGTGGACGGAGAAAAACCAGTATCCGTCTGTGGAACGGCAACATTCGTCAACTGTGTGGCTGTCGATGATACCATCTTCGTCGACGATGACATCGACGACGGGAGTGTCTTCATCTTCGTCGATGTCGTCGAAGGGAGTGTTTTCTTCTTCGTCGACGATGATGTCGTCGACAGGAGTATTTTCTTCGTCGACAGTAACGTCGCCAACGGGAGCGATTTCTTCGTCGACGATGATGCAGTCGACGGCAGGGTGATCTTTGTCGACGATGAGCTCGTCGACGGTATGACAGTCGTCGACGACAAAGTACTCGTCGACGGTACCTTTAGGATCTTTATCGACGGAGGGGCGTCGACGATCGATGGCACTATCTTCGGCGAAGAGATGGAACGAATTGATACGTGAACCAGCGTCGATGGTGAGGAGGCTGAAGACATCACCATAGCTGGTCTTGGTGAGGAGAATGTCACCGTAGATGTTGAAAAAGCGCTGACGTGAAGAGATGTCGACGGTGGAGCTGTCGTCGACGCTGAAGTGGAAAAAGTCTTACTCTGAGGTAACATTTTATGAGAAGCTGTCATGGAACATGATGATTTTCCAGTTTTCCTTGGGGGCGTACCAGGACCAGATTTTACAGGTGGAGAAGCCTTTTTTGAAGTAGAAGGCACGCCAGGATCCTGAGAGGATTTGACTTTCTTCAACATCTTTGCCCCAGGAGAAGCCTTCTCAACCTCAGCCTTCCTCTTTCTAGAGGACATAGTAGACCCCGAGGCTATACTCCCTACCTCAGAAACGGGGTTATCCTTGTCCTTGTCTTCTGGAGCCACAGGAGAAGACAACCCTCTCTGTTCCTGAGGGTTTTCTGAGGAAAGGTTCTGCAGATTTTACACTACTTTACCTTATGATCTGGATATAAACAATATATACACTTCTTGTGAGGATCCTCCTTAAAAAGCCTCAGCTTCCCACAAGAATCACAAGCCCTAAAGATGGATCTTGAAGTAGACATCTTTAGAAGGTAAAAAACCCAACCAAAGTAAGAAGAAACTGAGCAGAGCTCAGGGAGAGTCCCTTCACACGACGTGCGGTAAAAAATCTGAGAGCCTGAGCCTCTGAGGAGAACATTCTGGTGGGTGCTGTCGCCTGATTGGCTGCAGTTTGGTCTATACAAAATAACTAGGATAGTCATGAGTGTGGAAGTAGTGTACACTGTAGCTTAGGGCTACTTTACTTGTTGGTTTGTTATTACCAAGGTTTTGGTTTTTCTATAGGCATATTATTGCTTTTTTATGTACCGTGGGACTCCCACTCCGACGACGAGGAATGATTCAGGCATGTTAATCTATGAAAGACACCCCAATACTGGAGAATTTCTTTTGATCTAACCTCCAAGAGCATAAAAAACCAGTAGAGGAATGGGTGGCCCTCATTCCCACCCTGGATGGAAGCCCTGGCATTGTACAGAGTGCTAGATCCCTTGGTATAACCCTTTACAACCATCCATACCTCCACAGCCATAGTCAAAAGCACCCAGCACCAGCTCAGGCAGCTGTGGGGCATCAGACAATTGATCCATTAACAAGACCTCAAAATAGTGGTGCAATATCTTTTGCTTTCCAGACTAGATTACTGAATTGCCCGTCTCTCACGCATTCCCAAACTTCACCTAGGCCTACCAAGAGCAACACTAAATGCAGCAGCATGCTTCATTTTAGGTCTCAAGAAATCTGACTACATTTCCCCTGCCAATCCTCCAATGCCTTCCCATTGAAATGGGGGCATAAATCAAAACCACCTACACTACCCACAGAGCGCTGCACTCCTCTTCACCCTCCTATCTAAATGAGAAACTGAAAATCTCTGGAGCAAATAGAGGTTCCAGAAATGCCCAATCCCTGCTCCTGGAACCCCCCACCTTTAGTCGAGAACAGTACATGAGCCAGCCATTATCTGCTAGTGCCACAAGAATCGGGAACTCCTTTCCTCCCTCCCTTCGCCTAACAACCTGCATAGCCACTTTCAAAAAGTACCTCAAGCTCCTTGTATTTGACAGAAATCTGGGCTTATCACCCTCGAAAACACCTAAGTACTCTCTCCAGGATATGAACTACCTTCATTGTGTGTCCCCACCATCCTAATTAATGCTTTAATCGTGTTCGTCCCTTGTCCAACAGCTGCATTTGTCCTGGTTGCAGCTACAAATGCAATCGTCTGAACGGAATTATTTTAACTGTAACTTGCTATACCCTTGTATCATGCTACTGTTGTAAAGCTCTCTGATGCCTTCAGCCCATGTCTGCATTATATAAAATTGCAAAAATAAATAATTAATAGCACCCCCCACGTCGCCTTCTCAGTCAGTTTGCAGACTGGATACAACTTCTCCTTCAGGACACCAATTTGACCTCAGTTTGGCAGCTGTCCATCAAGTGGGAAGATGTCGTTTATAGCAGGTAAACAAAGTGGAATCCACTCAAAGTGATAGTGATCCCTAGAGTGATGGGGAACACACAGTGTTGTTTAAATGCCCCTCACACACCAACAGGCCCCTTGGTGTCATGCTTCATCATCGGGGCCTTCGCACCCCTCTACGGGATGCGGCGTGCTACGACTCGCGAATACGCAGGAGCACTTGAAGTGAACTATGTGTGGGGGGTGTGTGTTTTTTACAAAAGTGTGAGTGAGGTGAGGTGAAAAAGTGAGTGGTTAAAAAATACCTGGCACGTGGGAGAAAAAAACTTTATTAAATCCCCGGCTGGTATTATTAAAATAAAAGTGCAGGGCGTGGTTATGATAGATACGTGTTAGGGTATCAAACCACTGTTTTAAAAGTCAACATGTTTCGGAGGTCAAAGCCCCCTTCTTCAGGACAAGGGATAATGCACTTACCCTCCCCTTACTCACATGTAAAGATGTAAAAGTGTAAATAAAAATTACCACAATGTGTAATGTTCCTCACAGTGTTAAATGTTAGTGAGTGTCGTTGCGCCCAATTGGCGTAAGAACCTGTGGAGACAAAATCATAGATAAACATACAAATCTATATGACACAGGTTAAAGGAGAAGAATCATGCTTCTCTGAAAAAACATCAGGTAGAACCAAAAAATAATTGGACCCTGGGAAGGAAAAAGAAAAAAGAAAAAAGAGACACTACAAACACACATACACACAACAACACAATTACTCTCTGCTCAGATGGAAGGAGAGCAAACCAGAAAGGAATAGAAATCTTACTTAAAGTTCCCAAATACAGGACTTCATGAGCCTTTAGCGTATATTGGGGAATCCTTCCTTTCTAATCAGAAAACCTAAAAAATCAATATCAGGGGTTCAGTAGGAAGACTATGTCATCAATGCGCCACAAGTACAGTGAACAACTGCTTCTCTTGGATGGTCTAAAACTCACAGTTACTGCAGCAGCTAATCGCCTGCCTTCCCTCAACGCGGCTCCGATGAAGTGAGCTACGGAGGAATCGAGGCCCTTATATATCGTGCCTGTAGGTAATTAAAGATGATTAATTGAATGATATAACCCGGGGGATGCCCAAATACGGAGATAACAACCTCCGAGCGTCCGGTAATGCGCAGCGTCTTTCACTCCTCTATCGCGCATGCGCATTAACGCTCCAGGGAAACGCATGCGCGGTAGGCGAGGCTACCGCGCATGCGTCAAGGGAGACACTCCGTTCAGACACGGAGCAATCGGCTTTGCAGGTAAATGCCGGTTGGTAAATGGCATTTCAACTGCAAAAGGATGATGAAATAAGCGCATATAAGGCAGTGCATTTAAGGCAATTGTTATAGCTAGAGGCCAAACAATATATAATAAGTAACCATGACAGTAGTGGTAAATTAAACTGCTTCTTAGGAGGATATACGAATCAGCAATTAGTTGGACTGCCTCCCAGTTCGAATTCAACAGACGGTGATTCTTATTTTGAACTTAGTTGTGAAGAGGGGAAAACTCATAAAACATGGTCCCTATAAAGGGATACATCCTCAATCACAATTTAACCCAAATGAGCCCCGCAGATACAATTGTTGAATGTAACCACACGTATACAACAACAAATTGTGATGGGTAGTCAGGTTGAGTTTTTATCTGAGAAGGTTCCAAGGAATGGAATCGTTCAGCCCAGTGGTGTCGGTTCCCAACCGAAACACCCACCGTTGCTCTTTTTCTAGGAGACCTATCTCTGAGGGCAGTTGTTCAATTATTGTCCACTGTAGCTCATTCACACAATGTTGGTATTCAATATAATGGGTTGACATCTTAGTCGTTAGTTTCTTGCACCTGATATTGCTTTTGTGTTCATTTAACCTGACCCTAACAGGTCTGGTGGTCATCCCCACATATTCCTTTCCACATGGGCAGGTAATTAGGTAAACAACATTTTTACTGTTGCAGTTCGTAAAAGCACGTTGTTCCCATGTTTTCCCATTGGTAAAGGTTAGATTCTGGCTCTTTTTTGTGAGGTGGCAGTTATTGCAGTTGCCACACGGGTAGTGCCCATGTACGCCTTGTAACCTCGTCTGATCCTTGGCAGGAGGGGGTGGTCTAGTATGAACGAGTATATCTCTAAGGTTCCTACCCCTTCTGTGTGCAAAGAGAGGTTTCTCCAGAGTCAAGCCACCACTCGTTAAGGTGCGCCAATGTTTGTGGACCAATTTTGTCACTTGGTTGCTGACCGGACTGTATGTGGTAACACAAACCGTCCTGTTTGCGGCATCCTCCCTACGTGGAATGTCCTCCAGAAGGGCGTCACGGTTATTATTTCGTGCTCTTGTAAAAGCTTTTTTGATCACAGTTTCCGGATATTTCCTTTGTCTTAGTTTTGCACTAAGATCCTTGGCCTGAGTTTTGTATCTAGCCACATCGCTACAGTTCCGCCGGAGGCGTAGGAACTGTCCATAGGGCAGGTTCTCTCTCAGATGACGAGGATGAAAGCTGTCAAATCTGAGGAGACAGTTCCTCGCCGTTGGTTTGAAATGTGTTTCAGTTTTTAACATGCCGGCTTCATGGTAGATATTCAAATCTAAGAAAACCATGTTGGTATTAGATGTCTGGTGAGTGAATTTCAAAAAAGCATTTTGATTGTTCAGCCAGTCGATGAATTCCGTTATCATGGTTACATCTCCATCCCAGATGACCAGGATATCATCAATGTACCTCCGCCAGGTGCGAATCCTCGCCCTGTAAGGATTGTTTGGGTGCAAGATTTTCGTAGACTCCAAATGGTGGACATATAGTCCAGCTAGACTTGGGGCAAAAGTGCTGCCCATACTGGTCCCATGCCTCTGCCAGAAAAGAGTGCCCTCATATTCGAAAAAGTTTTTCGTGAGTGCCAAAGAGATGCACTCCATCACTACATTCCGTGGGGTGTGGTATTCCCAATTCGTAGAATGTAGTACCTCCTCAATGATTTGGATGGTCTCATCATGGGGGAGACTCGTATAGAGGCTCTCCACATCCAGACTTAGCAGCATCTGTGAAGTTGGATCAAAAGTTTGATTATTCAACAGTTGTAGTACTGCTTTGGTATCCCGTAGATAGGTATCAGTAGCTTGTACAAGTGGCCTCAAGAAAGCATCCGCAAACTTGGATAATGGTTCCAGGATGGATGAGATACCGGAAACTATGGGGCGACCAGGGGGGTTATCCAGGTTCTTGTGCACCTTAGGAATAGTATAGAAGTAAGGGGTGCGAGGGTTCCTCTGTGTCAGGAACTCAGACTCCTTTTTAGTAATCCAGTCATGTGCAAGTGCCTCTTCCACCATACCACCTATCTGGACTCTTAAAGATTCAGTGGGATCTTCTGTAAGTATTTGATAGTTCCTGTTATCAGAAAGAAGCCGTCTGCATTCTTTATCATAGGCTGTGGTTGTCTGAATTACCACTGCACCACCCTTGTCTGCTGGTTTTATAACAAGGTTTTTATTCATCCTTAATTCTTTAATGGCCTCATTTTCTGTTCTGCTCATGTTCTGAAAGACCTTTTGCCTGGTTTCAAGACCTTTCAATTCCTGCATCATGGCTTTTTCGAAGGCCAGTACTTCAACAGGAAGCTGGTTGTCTAATGGTGTAAATGTTGACTTGGGTTTTAGGCTAGTGTCAGAAGTCTCTGTAGGTAGATCCTTGTCTTTAAAGAGTGCCCGCAATTTTATAGTCCTTATAAACTCTTGCATTTCCTTATGTAGTAGGAAAATGTCTGGTCTATTGGTAGGGACATAACCCAGGCCTTTATTCAGTACCGCCTTTTGCAGATCCGTGAGGGGCCAAGGGGTTATATTGATAACTAGGTCCCCCTGTGGCTTGTTGATGCCTGATTGGCTGCCATGCTCCTCGTTACTACACGTGGGTCTGACTCCTCTGTGGGTTGCCAATTCACGTTGTTGCCCTTCTTGTTCCGCCCTCTGCGGGATCCCTGGCCCCAAGATAAAAAAGGTTGTTGATTTTGGGGCACATTTGTTTGGTCTGGAACCCACTGGGGGTACATTTGACCCATTTGAGGTGGGACAAACTGATATTGTGGGAATTGAAAAGGAGGTTGGTAAGGGTTAAATTGAGGACCTTGAAAACCACGCCAACCTCTTTGACGTGGAAATTGGGCTCTTTGTTGACGAAAGCCGCCTCTTTGCTTTCTTTGTTGGAAACCTCCCGACTTATTACTTGAGTTACTGCCATCTGAGTTAACACTATCTGTATCACTCATGTTGTCTTTCATGACATAATCCGCTCGAGTGTAGGGGTAGGCTCTCTCAGGAGTAAAGCGGTCTTTGTCTTTCTTCAGCTTATTAAATTTGCTTTGTTTCAAGCCAGCCTCAAATTCTTTCATTTGTTGGTTTAGTTCCTCTAAGCCCTTTTTAAGATCCGCTGGTGAAATGAAGGCTTTTAGCTGTACCTCAAGTCTTTGGATCTCTACCTTCAGCTCTACTGACTTCCTAGCTGCAGTCTGGACTATAAGTACCAGCCAATCCCTGGTACAGTGCCAAGAGATAAGTGACCATGCCTTTTTAAAAACAAGGTCATCCTGGAAAATAAACGGTTCAGTTTTGACCAATAAACCTTGCGGGGCCATCTTGTTTCTCAAATATTCCCTCATCAGTAAGCCATGAAGGGCTGTCCTGATTTGGATTTTGCGGGTGTTCATCAGCTCATCCCAATCGGCTACTGCAGGCCCTGGGTCGCTATTGCTGAGGCCTTCAAAAGGTTTATCATCTGCTAGAATGCGGTCAATATCATCCTCACTAAAAGTCAGTCCGTGTTCATCCTCCATGTTGACAAATGAGGAGAGCAGGAAGGTTTTTCTCAAGAAAATAAAGTGGTTGTGTGTGAATGAGTATGTGTGTAGGTCCAAAGGGAAAGGGAAGGGGTCTCCCACAGCTGCACGCTGTCTATAAACAAATTTTAACAGGAGGGGGGAGAGAGAGAGTCAGTGGATTCAGTCTCCCTAGTCATACGCATAAACAAAGTGGAATCCACTCAAAGTGATAGTGATCCCTAGAGTGATGGGGAACACACAGTGTTGTTTAAATGCCCCTCACACACCAACAGGCCCCTTGGTGTCATGCTTCATCATCGGGGCCTTCGCACCCCTCTACGGGATGCGGCGTGCTACGACTCGCGAATACGCAGGAGCACTTGAAGTGAACTATGTGTGGGGGGTGTGTGTTTTTTACAAAAGTGTGAGTGAGGTGAGGTGAAAAAGTGAGTGGTTAAAAAATACCTGGCACGTGGGAGAAAAAAACTTTATTAAATCCCCGGCTGGTATTATTAAAATAAAAGTGCAGGGCGTGGTTATGATAGATACGTGTTAGGGTATCAAACCACTGTTTTAAAAGTCAACATGTTTCGGAGGTCAAAGCCCCCTTCTTCAGGACAAGGGATAATGCACTTACCCTCCCCTTACTCACATGTAAAGATGTAAAAGTGTAAATAAAAATTACCACAATGTGTAATGTTCCTCACAGTGTTAAATGTTAGTGAGTGTCGTTGCGCCCAATTGGCGTAAGAACCTGTGGAGACAAAATCATAGATAAACATACAAATCTATATGACACAGGTTAAAGGAGAAGAATCATGCTTCTCTGAAAAAACATCAGGTAGAACCAAAAAATAATTGGACCCTGGGAAGGAAAAAGAAAAAAGAAAAAAGAGACACTACAAACACACATACACACAACAACACAATTACTCTCTGCTCAGATGGAAGGAGAGCAAACCAGAAAGGAATAGAAATCTTACTTAAAGTTCCCAAATACAGGACTTCATGAGCCTTTAGCGTATATTGGGGAATCCTTCCTTTCTAATCAGAAAACCTAAAAAATCAATATCAGGGGTTCAGTAGGAAGACTATGTCATCAATGCGCCACAAGTACAGTGAACAACTGCTTCTCTTGGATGGTCTAAAACTCACAGTTACTGCAGCAGCTAATCGCCTGCCTTCCCTCAACGCGGCTCCGATGAAGTGAGCTACGGAGGAATCGAGGCCCTTATATATCGTGCCTGTAGGTAATTAAAGATGATTAATTGAATGATATAACCCGGGGGATGCCCAAATACGGAGATAACAACCTCCGAGCGTCCGGTAATGCGCAGCGCCTTTCACTCCTCTATCGCGCATGCGCATTAACGCTCCAGGGAAACGCATGCGCGGTAGGCGAGGCTACCGCGCATGCGTCAAGGGAGACACTCCGTTCAGACACGGAGCAATCGGCTTTGCAGGTAAATGCCGGTTGGTAAATGGCATTTCAACTGCAAAAGGATGATGAAATAAGCGCATATAAGGCAGTGCATTTAAGGCAATTGTTATAGCTAGAGGCCAAACAATATATAATAAGTAACCATGACAGTAGTGGTAAATTAAACTGCTTCTTAGGAGGATATACGAATCAGCAATTAGTTGGACTGCCTCCCAGTTCGAATTCAACAGACGGTGATTCTTATTTTGAACTTAGTTGTGAAGAGGGGAAAACTCATAAAACATGGTCCCTATAAAGGGATACATCCTCAATCACAATTTAACCCAAATGAGCCCCGCAGATACAATTGTTGAATGTAACCACACGTATACAACAACAAATTGTGATGGGTAGTCAGGTTGAGTTTTTATCTGAGAAGGTTCCAAGGAATGGAATCGTTCAGCCCAGTGGTGTCGGTTCCCAACCGAAACACCCACCGTTGCTCTTTTTCTAGGAGACCTATCTCTGAGGGCAGTTGTTCAATTATTGTCCACTGTAGCTCATTCACACAATGTTGGTATTCAATATAATGGGTTGACATCTTAGTCGTTAGTTTCTTGCACCTGATATTGCTTTTGTGTTCATTTAACCTGACCCTAACAGGTCTGGTGGTCATCCCCACATATTCCTTTCCACATGGGCAGGTAATTAGGTAAATAACATTTTTACTGTTGCAGTTCGTAAAAGCACGTTGTTCCCATGTTGTCCCATTGGTAAAGGTTAGATTCTGGCTCTTTTTTGTGAGGTGGCAGTTATTGCAGTTGCCACACGGGTAGTGCCCATGTACGCCTTGTAACCTCGTCTGATCCTTGGCAGGAGGGGGTGGTCTAGTATGAACGAGTATATCTCTAAGGTTCCTACCCCTTCTGTGTGCAAAGAGAGGTTTCTCCAGAGTCAAGCCACCACTCGTTAAGGTGCGCCAATGTTTGTGGACCAATTTTGTCACTTGGTTGCTGACCGGACTGTATGTGGTAACACAAACCGTCCTGTTTGCGGCATCCTCCCTACGTGGAATGTCCTCCAGAAGGGCGTCACGGTTATTATTTCGTGCTCTTGTAAAAGCTTTTTTGATCACAGTTTCCGGATATTTCCTTTGTCTTAGTTTTGCACTAAGATCCTTGGCCTGAGTTTTGTATCTAGCCACATCGCTACAGTTCCGCCGGAGGCGTAGGAACTGTCCATAGGGCAGGTTCTCTCTCAGATGACGAGGATGAAAGCTGTCAAATCTGAGGAGACAGTTCCTCGCCGTTGGTTTGAAATGTGTTTCAGTTTTTAACATGCCGGCTTCATGGTAGATATTCAAATCTAAGAAAACCATGTTGGTATTAGATGTCTGGTGAGTGAATTTCAAAAAAGCATTTTGATTGTTCAGCCAGTCGATGAATTCCGTTATCATGGTTACATCTCCATCCCAGATGACCAGGATATCATCAATGTACCTCCGCCAGGTGCGAATCCTCGCCCTGTAAGGATTGTTTGGGTGCAAGATTTTCGTAGACTCCAAATGGTGGACATATAGTCCAGCTAGACTTGGGGCAAAAGTGCTGCCCATACTGGTCCCATGCCTCTGCCAGAAAAGAGTGCCCTCATATTCGAAAAAGTTTTTCGTGAGTGCCAAAGAGATGCACTCCATCACTACATTCCGTGGGGTGTGGTATTCCCAATTCGTAGAATGTAGTACCTCCTCAATGATTTGGATGGTCTCATCATGGGGGAGACTCGTATAGAGGCTCTCCACATCCAGACTTAGCAGCATCTGTGAAGTTGGATCAAAAGTTTGATTATTCAACAGTTGTAGTACTGCTTTGGTATCCCGTAGATAGGTATCAGTAGCTTGTACAAGTGGCCTCAAGAAAGCATCCGCAAACTTGGATAATGGTTCCAGGATGGATGAGATACCGGAAACTATGGGGCGACCAGGGGGGTTATCCAGGTTCTTGTGCACCTTAGGAATAGTATGGAAGTAAGGGGTGCGAGGGTTCCTCTGTGTCAGGAACTCAGACTCCTTTTTAGTAATCCAGTCATGTGCAAGTGCCTCTTCCACCATACCACCTATCTGGACTCTTAAAGATTCAGTGGGATCTTCTGTAAGTATTTGATAGTTCCTGTTATCAGAAAGAAGCCGTCTGCATTCTTTATCATAGGCTGTGGTTGTCTGAATTACCACTGCACCACCCTTGTCTGCTGGTTTTATAACAAGGTTTTTATTCATCCTTAATTCTTTAATGGCCTCATTTTCTGTTCTGCTCATGTTCTGAAAGACATTTTGCCTGGTTTCAAGACCTTTCAATTCCTGCATCATGGCTTTTTCGAAGGCCAGTACTTCAACAGGAAGCTGGTTGTCTAATGGTGTAAATGTTGACTTGGGTTTTAGGCCAGTGTCAGAAGTCTCTGTAGGTAGATCCTTGTCTTTAAAGAATGCCCGCAATTTTATAGTCCTTATAAACTCTTGCATTTCCTTATGTAGTAGGAAAATGTCTGGTCTATTGGTAGGGACATAACCCAGGCCTTTATTCAGTACCGCCTTTTGCAGATCCGTGAGGGGCCAAGGGGTTATATTGATAACTAGGTCCCCCTGTGGCTTGTTGATGCCTGATTGGCTGCCATGCTCCTCGTTACTACACGTGGGTCTGACTCCTCTGTGGGTTGCCAATTCACGTTGTTGCCCTTCTTGTTCCGCCCTCTGCGGGATCCCTGGCCCCAAGATAAAAAAGGTTGTTGATTTTGGGGCACATTTGTTTGGTCTGGAACCCACTGGGGGTACATTTGACCCATTTGAGGTGGGACAAACTGATATTGCGGGAATTGAAAAGGAGGTTGGTAAGGGTTAAATTGAGGACCTTGAAAACCACGCCAACCTCTTTGACGTGGAAATTGGGCTCTTTGTTGACGAAAGCCGCCTCTTTGCTTTCTTTGTTGGAAACCTCCCGACTTATTACTTGAGTTACTGCCATCTGAGTTAACACTATCTGTATCACTCATGTTGTCTTTCATGACATAATCCGCTCGAGTGTAGGGGTAGGCTCTCTCAGGAGTAAAGCGGTCTTTGTCTTTCTTCAGCTTATTAAATTTGCTTTGTTTCAAGCCAGCCTCAAATTCTTTCATTTGTTGGTTTAGTTCCTCTAAGCCCTTTTTAAGATCCGCTGGTGAAATGAAGGCTTTTAGCTGTACCTCAAGTCTTTGGATCTCTACCTTCAGCTCTACTGACTTCCTAGCTGCAGTCTGGACTATAAGTACCAGCCAATCCCTGGTACAGTGCCAAGAGATAAGTGACCATGCCTTTTTAAAAACAAGGTCATCCTGGAAAATAAACGGTTCAGTTTTGACCAATAAACCTTGCGGGGCCATCTTGTTTCTCAAATATTCCCTCATCAGTAAGCCATGAAGGGCTGTCCTGATTTGGATTTTGCGGGTGTTCATCAGCTCATCCCAATCGGCTACTGCAGGCCCTGGGTCGCTATTGCTGAGGCCTTCAAAAGGTTTATCATCTGCTAGAATGCGGTCAATATCATCCTCACTAAAAGTCAGTCCGTGTTCATCCTCCATGTTGACAAATGAGGAGAGCAGGAAGGTTTTTCTCAAGAAAATAAAGTGGTTGTGTGTGAATGAGTATGTGTGTAGGTCCAAAGGGAAAGGGAAGGGGTCTCCCACAGCTGCACGCTGTCTATAAACAAATTTTAACAGGAGGGGGGAGAGAGAGAGTCAGTGGATTCAGTCTCCCTAGTCATACGCATAAACAAAGTGGAATCCACTCAAAGTGATAGTGATCCCTAGAGTGATGGGGAACACACAGTGTTGTTTAAATGCCCCTCACACACCAACAGGCCCCTTGGTGTCATGCTTCAAGAGAAGCAGTTGTTCACTGTACTTGTGGCGCATTGATGACATAGTCTTCCTACTGAACCCCTGATATTGATTTTTTAGGTTTTCTGATTAGAAAGGAAGGATTCCCCAATATACGCTAAAGGCTCATGAAGTCCTGTATTTGGGAACTTTAAGTAAGATTTCTATTCCTTTCTGGTTTGCTCTCCTTCCATCTGAGCAGAGAGTAATTGTGTTGTTGTGTGTATGTGTGTTTGTAGTGTCTCTTTTTTCTTTTTTCTTTTTCCTTCCCAGGGTCCAATTATTTTATGGTTCTACCTGATGTTTTTTCAGAGAAGCATGATTCTTCTCCTTTAACCTGTGTCATATAGATTTGTATGTTTATCTATGATTTTGTCTCCACAGGTTCTTACGCCAATTGGGCGCAACGACACTCACTAACATTTAACACTGTGAGGAACATTACACATTGTGGTAATTTTTATTTACACTTTTACATCTTTACATGTGAGTAAGGGGAGGGTAAGTGCATTATCCCTTGTCCTGAAGAAGGGGGCTTTGACCTCCGAAACATGTTGACTTTTAAAACAGTGGTTTGATACCCTAACACGTATCTATCATAACCACGCCCTGCACTTTTATTTTAATAATACCAGCCGGGGATTTAATAAAGTTTTTTTCTCCCACGTGCCAGGTATTTTTTAACCACTCACTTTTTCACCTCACCTCACTCACACTTTTGTAAAAAACACACCCCCCCCCACACATAGTTCACTTCAAGTGCTCCTGCGTATTCGCGAGTCGTAGCACGCCGCATCCCGTAGAGGGGTGCGAAGGCCCCGATGATGAAGCATGACACCAAGGGGCCTGTTGGTGTGTGAGGGGCATTTAAACAACACTGTGTGTTCCCCATCACTCTAGGGATCACTATCACTTTGAGTGGATTCCACTTTGTTTATGCGTATGACTAGGGAGACTGAATCCACTGACTCTCTCTCTCCCCCCTCCTGTTAAAATTTGTTTATAGACAGCGTGCAGCTGTGGGAGACCCCTTCCCTTTCCCTTTGGACCTACACACATACTCATTCACACACAACCACTTTATTTTCTTGAGAAAAACCTTCCTGCTCTCCTCATTTGTCAACATGGAGGATGAACACGGACTGACTTTTAGTGAGGATGATATTGACCGCATTCTAGCAGATGATAAACCTTTTGAAGGCCTCAGCAATAGCGACCCAGGGCCTGCAGTAGCCGATTGGGATGAGCTGATGAACACCCGCAAAATCCAAATCAGGACAGCCCTTCATGGCTTACTGATGAGGGAATATTTGAGAAACAAGATGGCCCCGCAAGGTTTATTGGTCAAAACTGAACCGTTTATTTTCCAGGATGACCTTGTTTTTAAAAAGGCATGGTCACTTATCTCTTGGCACTGTACCAGGGATTGGCTGGTACTTATAGTCCAGACTGCAGCTAGGAAGTCAGTAGAGCTGAAGGTAGAGATCCAAAGACTTGAGGTACAGCTAAAAGCCTTCATTTCACCAGCGGATCTTAAAAAGGGCTTAGAGGAACTAAACCAACAAATGAAAGAATTTGAGGCTGGCTTGAAACAAAGCAAATTTAATAAGCTGAAGAAAGACAAAGACCGCTTTACTCCTGAGAGAGCCTACCCCTACACTCGAGCGGATTATGTCATGAAAGACAACATGAGTGATACAGATAGTGTTAACTCAGATGGCAGTAACTCAAGTAATAAGTCGGGAGGTTTCCAACAAAGAAAGCAAAGAGGCGGCTTTCGTCAACAAAGAGCCCAATTTCCACGTCAAAGAGGTTGGCGTGGTTTTCAAGGTCCTCAATTTAACCCTTACCAACCTCCTTTTCAATTCCCGCAATATCAGTTTGTCCCACCTCAAATGGGTCAAATGTACCCCCAGTGGGTTCCAGACCAAACAAATGTGCCCCAAAATCAACAACCTTTTTTATCTTGGGGCCAGGGATCCCGCAGAGGGCGGAACAAGAAGGGCAACAACGTGAATTGGCAACCCACAGAGGAGTCAGACCCACGTGTAGTAACGAGGAGCATGGCAGCCAATCAGGCATCAACAAGCCACAGGGGGACCTAGTTATCAATATAACCCCTTGGCCCCTCACGGATCTGCAAAAGGCGGTACTGAATAAAGGCCTGGGTTATGTCCCTACCAATAGACCAGACATTTTCCTACTACATAAGGAAATGCAAGAGTTTATAAGGACTATAAAATTGCGGGCATTCTTTAAAGACAAGGATCTACCTACAGAGACTTCTGACACTGGCCTAAAACCCAAGTCAACATTTACACCATTAGACAACCAGCTTCCTGTTGAAGTACTGGCCTTCGAAAAAGCCATGATGCAGGAATTGAAAGGTCTTGAAACCAGGCAAAAGGTCTTTCAGAACATGAGCAGAACAGAAAATGAGGCCATTAAAGAATTAAGGATGAATAAAAACCTTGTTATAAAACCAGCAGACAAGGGTGGTGCAGTGGTAATTCAGACAACCACAGCCTATGATAAAGAATGCAGACGGCTTCTTTCTGATAACAGGAACTATCAAATACTTACAGAAGATCCCACTGAATCTTTAAGAGTCCAGATAGGTGGTATGGTGGAAGAGGCACTTGCACATGACTGGATTACTAAAAAGGAGTCTGAGTTCCTGACACAGAGGAACCCTCGCACCCCTTACTTCTATACTATTCCTAAGGTGCACAAGAACCTGGATAACCCCCCTGGTCGCCCCATAGTTTCCGGTATCTCATCCATCCTGGAACCATTATCCAAGTTTGCGGATGCTTTCTTGAGGCCACTTGTACAAGCTACTGATACCTATCTACGGGATACCAAAGCAGTACTACAACTGTTGAATAATCAAACTTTTGATCCAACTTCACAGATGCTGCTAAGTCTGGATGTGGAGAGCCTCTATACGAGTCTCCCCCATGATGAGACCATCCAAATCATTGAGGAGGTACTACATTCTACGAATTGGGAATACCACACCCCACGGAATGTAGTGATGGAGTGCATCTCTTTGGCACTCACGAAAAACTTTTTCGAATATGAGGGCACTCTTTTCTGGCAGAGGCATGGGACCAGTATGGGCAGCACTTTTGCCCCAAGTCTAGCTGGACTATATGTCCACCATTTGGAGTCTACGAAAATCTTGCACCCAAACAATCCTTACAGGGCGAGGATTCGCACCTGGCGGAGGTACATTGATGATATCCTGGTCATCTGGGATGGAGATGTAACCATGATAACGGAATTCATCGACTGGCTGAACAATCAAAATGCTTTTTTGAAATTCACTCACCAGACATCTAATACCAACATGGTTTTCTTAGATTTGAATATCTACCATGAAGCCGGCATGTTAAAAACTGAAACACATTTCAAACCAACGGCGAGGAACTGTCTCCTCAGATTTGACAGCTTTCATCCTCGTCATCTGAGAGAGAACCTGCCCTATGGACAGTTCCTACGCCTCCGGCGGAACTGTAGCGATGTGGCTAGATACAAAACTCAGGCCAAGGATCTTAGTGCAAAACTAAGACAAAGGAAATATCCGGAAACTGTGATCAAAAAAGCTTTTACAAGAGCACGAAATAATAACCGTGACGCCCTTCTGGAGGACATTCCACGTAGGGAGGATGCCGCAAACAGGACGGTTTGTGTTACCACATACAGTCCGGTCAGCAACCAAGTGACAAAATTGGTCCACAAACATTGGCGCACCTTAACGATTGGTGGCTTGACTCTGGAGAAACCTCTCTTTGCACACAGAAGGGGTAGGAACCTTAGAGATATACTCGTTCATACTAGACCACCCCCTCCTGCCAAGGATCAGACGAGGTTACAAGGCGTACATGGGCACTACCCGTGTGGCAACTGCAATAACTGCCACCTCACAAAAAAGAGCCAGAATCTAACCTTTACCAATGGGACAACATGGGAACAACGTGCTTTTACGAACTGCAACAGTAAAAATGTTGTTTACCTAATTACCTGCCCATGTGGAAAGGAATATGTGGGGATGACCACCAGACCTGTTAGGGTCAGGTTAAATGAACACAAAAGCAATATCAGGTGCAAGAAACTAACGACTAAGATGTCAACCCATTATATTGAATACCAACATTGTGTGAATGAGCTACAGTGGACAATAATTGAACAACTGCCCTCAGAGATAGGTCTCCTAGAAAAAGAGCAACGGTGGGTGTTTCGGTTGGGAACCGACACCACTGGGCTGAACGATTCCATTCCTTGGAACCTTCTCAGATAAAAACTCAACCTGACTACCCATCACAATTTGTTGTTGTATACGTGTGGTTACATTCAACAATTGTATCTGCGGGGCTCATTTGGGTTAAATTGTGATTGAGGTTGTATCCCTTTATAGGGACCATGTTTTATGAGTTTTCCCCTCTTCACAACTAAGTTCAAAATAAGAATCACCGTCTGTTGAATTCAAACTGGGAGGCAGTCCAACTAATTGCTGATTCGTATATCCTCCTAAGAAGCAGTTTAATTTACCACTACTGTCATGGTTACTTATTATATATTGTTTGGCCTCTAGCTATAACAATTGCCTTAAATGCACTGCCTTATATGCGCTTATTTCATCATCCTTTTGCAGTTGAAATGCCATTTACCAACCGGCATTTACCTGCAAAGCCGATTGCTCCGTGTCTGAACGGAGTGTCTCCCTTGACGCATGCGCGGTAGCCTCGCCTACCGCGCATGCGTTTCCCTGGAGCGTTAATGCGCATGCGCGATAGAGGAGTGAAAGGCGCTGCGCATTACCGGACGCTCGGAGGTTGTTATCTCCGTATTTGGGCATCCCCCGGGTTATATCATTCAATTAATCATCTTTAATTACCTACAGGCACGATATATAAGGGCCTCGATTCCTCCGTAGCTCACTTCATCGGAGCCGCGTTGAGGGAAGGCAGGCGATTAGCTGCTGCAGTAACTGTGAGTTTTAGACCATCCAGGAGAAGCAGTTGTTCACTGTACTTGTGGCGCATTGATGACATAGTCTTCCTACTGAACCCCTGATATCGATTTTTTAGGTTTTCTGATTAGAAAGGAAGGATTCCCCAATATACGCTAAAGGCTCATGAAGTCCTGTATTTGGGAACTTTAAGTAAGATTTTTATTCCTTTCTGGTTTGCTCTCCTTCCATCTGAGCAGAGAGTAATTGTGTTGTTGTGTGTATGTGTGTTTGTAGTGTCTCTTTTTTCTTTTTCCTTCCCAGGGTCCAATTATTTTTTGGTTCTACCTGATGTTTTTTCAGAGAAGCATGATTCTTCTCCTTTAACCTGTGTCATATAGATTTGTATGTTTATCTATGATTTTGTCTCCACAGGTTCTTACGCCAATTGGGCGCAACGACACTCACTAACATTTAACACTGTGAGGAACATTACACATTGTGGTAATTTTTATTTACACTTTTACATCTTTACATGTGAGTAAGGGGAGGGTAAGTGCATTATCCCTTGTCCTGAAGAAGGGGGCTTTGACCTCCGAAACATGTTGACTTTTAAAACAGTGGTTTGATACCCTAACACGTATCTATCATAACCACGCCCTGCACTTTTATTTTAATAATACCAGCCGGGGATTTAATAAAGTTTTTTTCTCCCACGTGCCAGATATTTTTTAACCACTCACTTTTTCACCTCACCTCACTCACACTTTTGTAAAAAACACACACCCCCCACACATAGTTCACTTCAAGTGCTCCTGCGTATTCGCGAGTCGTAGCACGCCGCATCCCGTAGAGGGGTGCGAAGGCCCCGATGATGAAGCATGACACCAAGGGGCCTGTTGGTGTGTGAGGGGCATTTAAACAACACTGTGTGTTCCCCATCACTCTAGGGATCACTATCACTTTGAGTGGATTCCACTTTGTTTATGCGTATGACTAGGGAGACTGAATCCACTGACTCTCTCTCTCCCCCCTCCTGTTAAAATTTGTTTATAGACAGCGTGCAGCTGTGGGAGACCCCTTCCCTTTCCCTTTGGACCTACACACATACTCATTCACACACAACCACTTTATTTTCTTGAGAAAAACCTTCCTGCTCTCCTCATTTGTCAACATGGAGGATGAACACGGACTGACTTTTAGTGAGGATGATATTGACCGCATTCTAGCAGATGATAAACCTTTTGAAGGCCTCAGCAATAGCGACCCAGGGCCTGCAGTAGCCGATTGGGATGAGCTGATGAACACCCGCAAAATCCAAATCAGGACAGCCCTTCATGGCTTACTGATGAGGGAATATTTGAGAAACAAGATGGCCCCGCAAGGTTTATTGGTCAAAACTGAACCGTTTATTTTCCAGGATGACCTTGTTTTTAAAAAGGCATGGTCACTTATCTCTTGGCACTGTACCAGGGATTGGCTGGTACTTATAGTCCAGACTGCAGCTAGGAAGTCAGTAGAGCTGAAGGTAGAGATCCAAAGACTTGAGGTACAGCTAAAAGCCTTCATTTCACCAGCGGATCTTAAAAAGGGCTTAGAGGAACTAAACCAACAAATGAAAGAATTTGAGGCTGGCTTGAAACAAAGCAAATTTAATAAGCTGAAGAAAGACAAAGACCGCTTTACTCCTGAGAGAGCCTACCCCTACACTCGAGCGGATTATGTCATGAAAGACAACATGAGTGATACAGATAGTGTTAACTCAGATGGCAGTAACTCAAGTAATAAGTCGGGAGGTTTCCAACAAAGAAAGCAAAGAGGCGGCTTTCGTCAACAAAGAGCCCAATTTCCACGTCAAAGAGGTTGGCGTGGTTTTCAAGGTCCTCAATTTAACCCTTACCAACCTCCTTTTCAATTCCCGCAATATCAGTTTGTCCCACCTCAAATGGGTCAAATGTACCCCCAGTGGGTTCCAGACCAAACAAATGTGCCCCAAAATCAACAACCTTTTTTATCTTGGGGCCAGGGATCCCGCAGAGGGCGGAACAAGAAGGGCAACAACGTGAATTGGCAACCCACAGAGGAGTCAGACCCACGTGTAGTAACGAGGAGCATGGCAGCCAATCAGGCATCAACAAGCCACAGGGGGACCTAGTTATCAATATAACCCCTTGGCCCCTCACGGATCTGCAAAAGGCGGTACTGAATAAAGGCCTGGGTTATGTCCCTACCAATAGACCAGACATTTCCCTACTACATAAGGAAATGCAAGAGTTTATAAGGACTATAAAATTGCGGGCACTCTTTAAAGACAAGGATCTACCTACAGAGACTTCTGACACTGGCCTAAAACCCAAGTCAACATTTACACCATTAGACAACCAGCTTCCTGTTGAAGTACTGGCCTTCGAAAAAGCCATGATGCAGGAATTGAAAGGTCTTGAAACCAGGCAAAAGGTCTTTCAGAACATGAGCAGAACAGAAAATGAGGCCATTAAAGAATTAAGGATGAATAAAAACCTTGTTATAAAACCAGCAGACAAGGGTGGTGCAGTGGTAATTCAGACAACCACAGCCTATGATAAAGAATGCAGACGGCTTCTTTCTGATAACAGGAACTATCAAATACTTACAGAAGATCCCACTGAATCTTTAAGAGTCCAGATAGGTGGTATGGTGGAAGAGGCACTTGCACATGACTGGATTACTAAAAAGGAGTCTGAGTTCCTGACACAGAGGAACCCTCGCACCCCTTACTTCTATACTATTCCTAAGGTGCACAAGAACCTGGATAACCCCCCTGGTCGCCCCATAGTTTCCGGTATCTCATCCATCCTGGAACCATTATCCAAGTTTGCGGATGCTTTCTTGAGGCCACTTGTACAAGCTACTGATACCTATCTACGGGATACCAAAGCAGTACTACAACTGTTGAATAATCAAACTTTTGATCCAACTTCACAGATGCTGCTAAGTCTGGATGTGGAGAGCCTCTATACGAGTCTCCCCCATGATGAGACCATCCAAATCATTGAGGAGGTACTACATTCTACGAATTGGGAATACCACACCCCACGGAATGTAGTGATGGAGTGCATCTCTTTGGCACTCACGAAAAACTTTTTCGAATATGAGGGCACTCTTTTCTGGCAGAGGCATGGGACCAGTATGGGCAGCACTTTTGCCCCAAGTCTAGCTGGACTATATGTCCACCATTTGGAGTCTACGAAAATCTTGCACCCAAACAATCCTTACAGGGCGAGGATTCGCACCTGGCGGAGGTACATTGATGATATCCTGGTCATCTGGGATGGAGATGTAACCATGATAACGGAATTCATCGACTGGCTGAACAATCAAAATGCTTTTTTGAAATTCACTCACCAGACATCTAATACCAACATGGTTTTCTTAGATTTGAATATCTACCATGAAGCCGGCATGTTAAAAACTGAAACACATTTCAAACCAACGGCGAGGAACTGTCTCCTCAGATTTGACAGCTTTCATCCTCGTCATCTGAGAGAGAACCTGCCCTATGGACAGTTCCTACGCCTCCGGCGGAACTGTAGCGATGTGGCTAGATACAAAACTCAGGCCAAGGATCTTAGTGCAAAACTAAGACAAAGGAAATATCCGGAAACTGTGATCAAAAAAGCTTTTACAAGAGCACGAAATAATAACCGTGACGCCCTTCTGGAGGACATTCCACGTAGGGAGGATGCCGCAAACAGGACGGTTTGTGTTACCACATACAGTCCGGTCAGCAACCAAGTGACAAAATTGGTCCACAAACATTGGCGCACCTTAACGAGTGGTGGCTTGACTCTGGAGAAACCTCTCTTTGCACACAGAAGGGGTAGGAACCTTAGAGATATACTCGTTCATACTAGACCACCCCCTCCTGCCAAGGATCAGACGAGGTTACAAGGCGTACATGGGCACTACCCGTGTGGCAACTGCAATAACTGCCACCTCACAAAAAAGAGCCAGAATCTAACCTTTACCAATGGGACAACATGGGAACAACGTGCTTTTACGAACTGCAACAGTAAAAATGTTGTTTACCTAATTACCTGCCCATGTGGAAAGGAATATGTGGGGATGACCACCAGACCTGTTAGGGTCAGGTTAAATGAACACAAAAGCAATATCAGGTGCAAGAAACTAACGACTAAGATGTCAACCCATTATATTGAATACCAACATTGTGTGAATGAGCTACAGTGGACAATAATTGAACAACTGCCCTCAGAGATAGGTCTCCTAGAAAAAGAGCAACGGTGGGTGTTTCGGTTGGGAACCGACACCACTGGGCTGAACGATTCCATTCCTTGGAACCTTCTCAGATAAAAACTCAACCTGACTACCCATCACAATTTGTTGTTGTATACGTGTGGTTACATTCAACAATTGTATCTGCGGGGCTCATTTGGGTTAAATTGTGATTGAGGATGTATCCCTTTATAGGGACCATGTTTTATGAGTTTTCCCCTCTTCACAACTAAGTTCAAAATAAGAATCACCGTCTGTTGAATTCGAACTGGGAGGCAGTCCAACTAATTGCTGATTCGTATATCCTCCTAAGAAGCAGTTTAATTTACCACTACTGTCATGGTTACTTATTATATATTGTTTGGCCTCTAGCTATAACAATTGCCTTAAATGCACTGCCTTATATGCGCTTATTTCATCATCCTTTTGCAGTTGAAATGCCATTTACCAACCGGCATTTACCTGCAAAGCCGATTGCTCCGTGTCTGAACGGAGTGTCTCCCTTGACGCATGCGCGGTAGCCTCGCCTACCGCGCATGCGTTTCCCTGGAGCGTTAATGCGCATGCGCGATAGAGGAGTGAAAGGCGCTGCGCATTACCGTACGCTCGGAGGTTGTTATCTCCGTATTTGGGCATCCCCCGGGTTATATCATTCAATTAATCATCTTTAATTACCTACAGGCACGATATATAAGGGCCTCGATTCCTCCGTAGCTCACTTCATCGGAGCCGCGTTGAGGGAAGGCAGGCGATTAGCTGCTGCAGTAACTGTGAGTTTTAGACCATCCAAGAGAAGCAGTTGTTCACTGTACTTGTGGCGCATTGATGACATAGTCTTCCTACTGAACCCCTGATATTGATTTTTTAGGTTTTCTGATTAGAAAGGAAGGATTCCCCAATATACGCTAAAGGCTCATGAAGTCCTGTATTTGGGAACTTTAAGTAAGATTTCTATTCCTTTCTGGTTTGCTCTCCTTCCATCTGAGCAGAGAGTAATTGTGTTGTTGTGTGTATGTGTGTTTGTAGTGTCTCTTTTTTCTTTTTTCTTTTTCCTTCCCAGGGTCCAATTATTTTTTGGTTCTACCTGATGTTTTTTCAGAGAAGCATGATTCTTCTCCTTTAACCTGTGTCATATAGATTTGTATGTTTATCTATGATTTTGTCTCCACAGGTTCTTACGCCAATTGGGCGCAACGACACTCACTAACATTTAACACTGTGAGGAACATTACACATTGTGGTAATTTTTATTTACACTTTTACATCTTTACATGTGAGTAAGGGGAGGGTAAGTGCATTATCCCTTGTCCTGAAGAAGGGGGCTTTGACCTCCGAAACATGTTGACTTTTAAAACAGTGGTTTGATACCCTAACACGTATCTATCATAACCACGCCCTGCACTTTTATTTTAATAATACCAGCCGGGGATTTAATAAAGTTTTTTTCTCCCACGTGCCAGGTATTTTTTAACCACTCACTTTTTCACCTCACCTCACTCACACTTTTGTAAAAAACACACACCCCCCACACATAGTTCACTTCAAGTGCTCCTGCGTATTCGCGAGTCGTAGCACGCCGCATCCCGTAGAGGGGTGCGAAGGCCCCGATGATGAAGCATGACACCAAGGGGCCTGTTGGTGTGTGAGGGGCATTTAAACAACACTGTGTGTTCCCCATCACTCTAGGGATCACTATCACTTTGAGTGGATTCCACTTTGTTTATGCGTATGACTAGGGAGACTGAATCCACTGACTCTCTCTCTCCCCCCTCCTGTTAAAATTTGTTTATAGCAGGTAAACAACAAGGAATGGTGAGAGAGGAGAATCCTGGGAACTAGCTTCTTTTCCCAAAATTCCTGCTGTTGCCTTAGCTCAGCATCCAGGGGCTTCAATACACATCCATAGCGCCGGTCAGTAGTTATGAGTGGCATACCTTTATTTAGCTGAATAGCCAGGAGACGCCTAATCAGCGATTGAAGTTGGTGACCTGACGGGAGGGGCTGGAAGCCTGACCTATGGTGCTACTTCTGTTAAGGAGCTAGCTCGGCTCACCCCAGAGAACATGATTATCTAAGGGGCAGCACAAGTCTAAAAGTCGCTACGTTGGGGCAAAGAAAATGAAAGAGGAAGGGAGCCCATTTGGGAAACCAGCAGCGCCTGAGGCAATAGAGGGTATGATGCTGATGGCGGTGCAATGAGAGGCAGCAGAGAGAGAACTGGAGTCCCTGTGCTTTGTTTAGCAGATGGATTTGTTAGCCTCCATAATTTATGCTCCTTTTGCCGACCTATAAAATACTGAGGCATGCCAGCGCTGCCAGGATGTGAGCATAACCCACAGGGTACATGGAGATTATCTCATCTAGCACATTAAACAGCTGTGCTGCCTCAGGAGCTACAGTGCTTTCATGAAAGGGATGTAAATCAGTCTCATCTTGTTATTGGATATCAGAATTTAGTGTGCAGGTCTCTTAAATTTGGCAACAAAATCATCTCTGTCCTTCATTTAAAAAGTGTATTCTCTAAAGCATCAAAGCCAAGTGGTGAGTGAAGGGAAAAGGGACAGGCAGCAGACAGAGGACAGGTGACACTGGTGTGGCAAAGGCATGGAATGGTTAGATACTAGGAAAGAGGTATATGATGTAATGATGGAGGGGTATGGAATGGTTGGAGACAAGGTAGGTTAAGAGCAAAGAAGTTTGGATGGACTGGAAAGCTGGGAAAGCCGGGGATGGACAGAAAGACTGTAGGTGTATGGCGATACTAGCAACCATTGGAGAACATGCATTTACAATGCAATAGGTCTCGCAATGACCTTTTTTTGAGCTATTGGTATTGAAAATGTTATTGTTTTTTTTCCCCATTAATCAAGTAATGGCGTTGTAAATGACAATGTCTTTTACCCCCTGTTGACCCCCGCAAAGCTTATCAGCATGTGCCCGTCACTGTTTGCTGCACACCCAACAAATCCGGGATGGCAGCTGTTTCTCCCGGTCGAGCTATTTCATGAAACTCGCTTAAAAGGCCATTAAGATTCTATTTTAAGTGCACGTTTACTGTATATTTGGACCAGTGGCTCAGCTATCAATAGTGCAGAGTGGAGGGGGCAATAAGGTGCGCACCTCATCCAAATAATAGCAGTTTGTTGTTATTTTATATTTTCTACTGCCAAACAAAGGAAATTTTCTGTACTTACGGTAGAACCTAAGACATACTCGCTGTGCTACGGGCACCAGTCACCTTGCCCTGCCCCTTATTTGCAGTTAAATTGCTCCCCCAATGTCTTGCTTGTGCCTCTGGTACCTGACACCCTTTCCCTTCCCTTGAAGGGTCCCCCCCTCTTCCAGCGAGTAAATGCAGCGGTTTAAGAACAGATGTCATGTTAACTACTAGGGGAGAGGCTGCAGCCGTGTATTCAGTTTCAGAATCAGGACACGCTTATGTCACCTAGAGGATGAGCGGTGTGTGCCACAGACTGGGGGTGGGCTGGGGAGTACAGGGGCAGATTAACTCCTGCGCAGCGCTGAAAACAATCAGAAAAGGTGGACACCATAAAAAAAAGAATGTGTGTGAATAAAAAGATCCAAAGTTTTAAGTCATGATAGATGGAGTATCTAGTGGTGATTGGCCTTAATGTCAATAACCAAAGCCCTCCTTACAGACACTAAATAAATGCTTAATTTTTGCGACTACAAACCACATCTGGAGCTGATTAAGTGATTAGAACAGACAGAAAAGGACCCTTCAACTCCCACAAATATGGATGGATGTTTTCGTGAGATGTATATTTGCAAATCTACAGTGTTTAAGATATCAGCGTACCGTGGTACGTTTTTCGTGATGATCCATTCCGTGCAGAGACTATAGCGGTGAGAACAGCTAGTAGTTGAGAGCGTGAAGGTGAGAGTTTAAATGATCACGCATACACTTTTATAATAAAGGTGGTCTGGTGTTCATCATTTATTTGACTAGCACCAAACACGTAGCTTCTGCACAGTGAAGTTGTACAGTACATGTGAATGCTGTATGTTTAATAGGAGAAGGTTAATCAGCATACAAAATATTCGGACAAAGTTTAAGGATTAATGGACATGTTCGCCTAAGAAGACGCGATATTCACTGATGTATTTTTTTAATCCATGTCCGATTCCCATTTGAGCACAAACGTGATCAATAAACAGAACTGACTCTTACCTGAAATGCCGTCCCAAAGTGCAAAGGTGCGAAAATTAAATAGAAGAGCCAAGAAAAATAAACAGTGCCCATTGTCGTTTTGGGATTCCGCACAGTTACGAGAGTTTCTTTGACAAGAGGCGCGCTAGGGAGCAAGAGCAACAAGTGCTCGCCATCTGTTTTCACTCAGCTACTTGTTTATAGTTGCATCACGCTTTCACTTTCACTTTCACTTTAAGTGAAAGCGCAATGCAAAAATAAACATGTGCTGAGTGAAAACAGATGAGGAAATAGCAACTTAAGGTATATTACAGGACAGGGAAGTGGCACACAGAGCAGTACCCGAAGCAGGAAACCTGATTAGTATCCTGATAAGGGTTTCACAGGCAGTCGGTATCAATATCTCAAAGAGAAAATAGTGCATTGAGGGGATTATCAGTGTCACAGAGCTGTACACTAACAGAAAGCTGCACCTAGAGAGAGGATTTTCAAGGATGCGATTGCATCCCGAGTGAAGCAGCACATTGAGATGAAAAACAGAACAGTATTTTGAGGGGGGAGCAGACTGACGCCTAAAGGCAGTAGAGACAGGGTGGTACCTAAGAAAGTGCGCTATCATAGACATTAGCACTCTGAGAAGGTAGATTAAACCGTATACCATGATAGGGATTTCTTGTGGAAGGGGCAGTACTCGAGAAATAACACCAGAGTGAGAGGGCAGCAACACCCTTGGAAAGGAGTACTAGAAACATGAACAATACACTGAGAGATAACAGAGAAATATGCACACCAAGAGAGGTTTTCACACGGAGCAGACAGCACCCCAAGATACAGCAGCACTATAAATATACAAAAAGTTAGCACTCTGCAAAAGATTTCCCAGAGAGTGCTCATCACTCATGAAATGAGAAACCTAAGGAGTCAGGCCCTTAAGGACAGGTGGGTAGGCTGAACCCTATCTGAATAAACAAAAACGTGAAAGTGCCTAGCCACCTACATTTATATCCAAACTTGAGGAATGTCGAAAACGCTAGCTGTCAAGTTCGACAAGGTACTTCTATTTATACCAGTTATTTCATAATTATTCAAAGTTTTTTTTCAAAAAAGAGTAATTAAAGGCAGACAAAAACAAAAATCTACATCACATATTTACACCACAATTTTACATTTATATCTACACAAATGTGTTCTCGACTTGACACATAAACAATCAAAATGAAAAAAGGTCAAAGAATGAACCCAGTATCTACATCAATTACGACCCACATAGAAACAATACATTTGTTCAGACAGGAAAAAATATATATACATGTGCATTAAAGACAGTGAATCTGTACAAGTGAAATTGACAAGTAAAACAACAATGAAAAATGAAAAAATGAAGGAGTCAAGTCAATCTATGACCGCTAATGCAACCAGCAGTTGCTGGTATAAAGGATTTAATCGCAATTACTCCTTTTTAACAAGCCGACGCGTTTCGAATCCAGGGAATGATTTCCTGGAATCTCATCAGGGCGCTGTCAGTCTATCTGTGGGGGGACAAAGAGAGTGAAAAAGGAATTTCAAACTTTAGGACTCTGGACTCGCCTCACTTCAAGTGACACTCAGAACAAAATGTAGACCTACCAAAATTTCAAGAAGAAATGGATTTGTGGGACAGAGGTCTGGCACACAGTCCTTTATCGTGCTGTGACCTTCTTTGTTATATATTTGCTTCCTGTTGCCGCGCAATTAAAGGGGTGGATGGGGGGAGCGGGGAATCCACCTAAAAAAATGAATGAAGCAGTAAAATAACTTCCATCGTTTAGCCATTAAAAAAGCGGATGTTCATTTTTTTTTTAGGTGGCTTTCCCGCTCCCCCCATCCACCCCTTTAATTGCGCTGCAACAGGAAGCAAACATATTACAAAGAAAGTCACAGAATGTCGAAAACGCTAGCTTGCCGAAATTGACAGCTAGCGTTTTCGACATTCCTCAAGTTTGGATATAAATGTAGGTGGCTAGGCACTTTCACATTTTTGTTCATCACTCATGAAAGGCAGCACCATGAGAGGATTTCCTTAGGTGGAGAAGTATCAAAGAGGCATTGGGCAGAGCTCAAAGTAACAGCAGCACCCCAAGAGTATGTGCGTTTTATTGAGGGACTGTGGGGAATCCAGAGGCAAAAACACCAGCCGAGGAGAGGGAGCATCCAAAGAGGTAGCAGCACGGTCAAAATGACAGGCCACCTTGAAAAAAATAGAGAATTCTAGCCTGATGAGGATGGATGTAGCAGCCACAGCAAGGGCAATATCCCTTTTCAGAGGGCAATGCCCTAAGAGACCACTGCACCATGAGTGTGACAGGAAAGCACATTCTGAAAACAAGAGAGCAGCAGTCCCGTGGTGGAAACAGAGAGAGAAAAAAATGGCACATTGAGAAAGTGGCACCCTAAGAGAAAGTGTGGGTAGCATAGTGAGGGAGAGAGGAGCCGGTCAGAGAGAGGAGGGGTCCGGCATACCCTGGAAGCATAATAGCACCAGTGTACAAGAGGAGAGGTACAATGGTAAACAAAAGGGTGGAAAACACCCTGAGGAGCAATTGTTAATGCTTAAAAATATAGATATGGGTCATTGGAAAGGTTGTGTTGGAGGCCATAAGTCTAACATTTTAAGGGTGGTTGCATTAAGGGAGGATTGGTAAAACACTGGGTAAAACATGCCTGCAGATAGATACTGTGTTACACAGATTCTTACAAACTACTCTAGTAGGGAATACTTTTGGTATTGGTTTCCCCATTGAATAAACCCTTAGGGTCGAAGATTTGCAATATAACAGTCCCTGTTTAACCTTCCTAATGAGTTTTACCATCAGTAATTTTAAATTTTATAGGTATTAGTAATTTTGCTGACTCTTTGCCTGATGCCTGCCTTGTGAGAACGTTTATGCTTGTTACGGTAGGTCTACGTTGATTTTGGTGAGGAGCTAATGATAAGGTTTTAAGAATGGTGATGAGCCAATTATAATGGGGCTTACAGCTGGGAAAGCACCGGGACCTGATGGGATCCCGCCAGACTTATATAATTCTGACCCCAGTTTTTGGGCACCAATATTGGAATCGGTCTTTAATGCGGCTACTAATATTGGCTGTCCGAAATCATGGGGGGTATCGACGATTGTTCCAGTTTTTAAGAAGGGGGACAAGGGTAGCCCCCATTGCTATAAACCTATTTCATTAACTGATTCCATGGTCAAAATAGTGGGTAGAATTCTCCTGCGGAGGCTCTCTGACTGGGCGCTGGAAAACAGCATTATGTCCATCTCCCAGTATGGCTTCTGCAGTGGCCGTTCTACCATTACACAGTGCCTTAACCTCTTTCTAATATTAAGTAAGTATACCGTCACCCAAAAGGGTACTGTGCACCTTGCTTCATGGATTTGTCATCAGCTTTCAACTGTGTTAACAGGAGAAAGCTGTGGCAGTCCATGAGGGACAAGGGTGTTGACAGTGGGATTGTAAACTTCCTTGCGGATCTACATAGTAACACCAGTGCTAATGTTAGGTACTCCCAAAAGCTGTGTGTAACTGATAATTTTAATATAGGGAAGGGCGTGCGTCAAGGATGCATTATTGCCCCTTTTCTTTTTAACTTTTACATTAATGATCTTGATAGTGTTCTGCAGAAAGTTAAAGCTGACTGTCCCAGAGTCGGCAGGCGAGGAATTCCTGTTCTTTTATATGCAGATGATGCAGTTTTAATCTCCAGAACTGAGAGAGGTCTGCAAGCTCTACTAAATGCTTTTAAGAATTTTATGACAGATAGAGACCTCTTGGTCAACAATTCTAAATCCTTTATTATGCATGTTGGCAAACAACCAAAAAGGAACTTCGTATTTAAATTAGATAATGTAGTAATCCCTATCACAAAAACATTTACGTATCTTGGGGTCTCTTTTGACTCCAAACTTAGCTGGGGCCCACACCTTGATAAAAAGAAAAAGGAATTGGTAAGGGTAAATGCTACTATTATTAACTTTGCATCAAAACTGGGGAAAAAAACAAATAATGCCATGTTAAAAATTTATAATGCACAATCAGTGGCAACTATTGTTTATGGTAGTGAAATATGGGGCTATGTGGCCGGTGAACAACTACAGACTGCTGAAAACTCTTTTATGAAACGCCTTGTGTGTGTTCCAGCAGCCACATCCAACCTTGTAGTACACGAAGAGCTAGGGTCGCAATATCTCGGTGACATTTTCTCAATACGTCCGCTGACTTGCTGGTTAAAACTGTGGGTGAACCCAGACATACCACTGACCCACCTGATTATGAGAGATTACTTGTCTCAGGATAATGCAATGGGTACACCCTGGTTAAAATATTTGAAATTAAACTTTTTAAAACTTTGTCGCTTGGACTTGTTCGAGCACCCGAGCGGGATAGTGAAGGGTGATGTGGATGCAGTTAAGCGAGCTTTCTGTTTGGATAGAAAACTTAAAAGAGAAGGTGTTGAGCTCCTGAAACCAAGTGTAAGAAGATTTGTTATGATAAAAACAGGAGATATGATGGAGCCCTATCTGATGGGATCGCTGACTTCCCACGAGAAGTTCCTGCTAACGAGGTTCAGATTAAACCTTTTTCATCATCTGCTGTTTAGACCTAAAAATGTTGCTTTTATTAAACCTACAGCTCCCTGTGGCTGCGACGGCATGTCTCCAAAGGATATGCTGCATTTTATTTTTTTATGCAAATTTTATGAATATCCCAGCAAACGCTATCTGGTCAATCTTTTAAAGAAACTTAATTTTAATCAAATAAGACCAGCATTATTGTATTTGCAGCTTTTGCACAGAGACAGTATCCTTCAAGTTACCGAATTTTTAAAATTGTCCATTAAGATGAGAAATTTTTGGACCAATGATGGCATCTTTGTTGATTTGACTACCTGCACTAAATGAATTTACTATGTATGAATTTTGCTGTACCCTGCACTTTTTGCACTATTTGCTCATGTATTATGATCATTGTGTGTTTAATATGTTTTAAATTGTTAATACTGTAAATGCACTTTTATGGTTTGAATCAAAACCGAATAAAGTCTTTTTGACTTGACTTGACTTGACTTGAGGTATTTGTAATTTTGTTGACTCTTTGCCTGATGCCTGCCTTGTGAGAACGTTTATGCTTGTTATGGTAGGTCTACGTTGATTTTGGTGAGGAGCTAATGATAAGGTTTTAAGAATGGTGATGAGCCAATTATAGGGTTTTAAGGTTGATTACATTTTTCTTAATGAGCCAATGTCTAATGCCAGTGGTTCCATTTGTTTATTATGAAAAATTACTACAGGTGTAGTTGGCCTGACTTATTGAGAGAATCACACGTTAAAGCCAATAGGCCTTTATGGGTGGCTTCTTATTACACTGTGTTAAAGCCTGTAACACTGTTTTTTTTGTTACATTAAATCTCCGGATTAATGTAATAAGACAAGATTTTGGTGTTGGTTATTTCCTTAAACAAACCCTTAAAGATCTGCACTGGGATAATCCTTGCAAGACCATATTAGGGGGACAAAACAGGTGTCGTTTTCTGCTAGGTCCTTACCAGCATTTAGCATTTAGCGAGGCAGTCCTACAGAACAGCAGAAGGGTACGTGGGTAAATGCAAGAACGACTCAGTGGTAAATTAATGGACATATTCTCAGTTCTTAACAGATTAGCTATGTGGATGGCCCTGCCCCCATTGCTTGGTATGTTAACTCCACCTCCACCTTATCCGTTGGTGTGTTAGCCCCGTCCTATTCCTTGGTGTATTAACCCCCTCCCCCGCCGAAGTTCAAGTCTAGTTGCACTCCTGCAGTGAACCACTAGCACTCGCCTGTACAGCGGAGAAGATCAGTTTATTCTTGATTGTTAGCTAGTATAACACCTCCAATTTCTCACATGACCATCTATAGTGGGGAGGTGGAAGGGATGTAGGGGTGTTGCATGCTGATATCTATACCAACTCCCATGTAGAAATAACCTTGCTGAAGAGACTATTACAGGAAATGTCACAATCACCAAGGATTAAAGCCCTAAAATAACCAGGAGACATCTGATAGACATGACTGGGAAGGAAGTTATAAACAGTCCACATGATGGGGAAGACGTGACGAAATCTAAATGTAAGTGGTGATGCGTCCCTTTTTCCAGTTATCAGTGTCACTGTTAATAAAAAGACAAAAAGATGCAACTTCCATTGGAGATAAAGTTCACAGTAATTTGGGGACAATAAGGAGCATCAATGCACAGACTGCTCCCCAACAGCGGAAATCAACAGTTAGTCATTGGAAGACCACTCTTAGGGGAAAGGAGAAACAGAGAATATTTGGGCCACAAAACTTCCATCATGCCCCATCAATGGGTATGAATATGATATATCACATCTATTCTATACTACTATTATAAAGAGAGAACTGTGTCCTTTGAGCCAGGTAAACTCGAAAAGTACACCACCAATCGCAACACCCAATACAGCGTTGGAAAGGGGGGGTCCAGTAGGTGGACATAGGCTATAAAAAATAAATAAACGTTATTTAAAAAATAAACAATTAAAAAAAGTAGTCCCTAAGAAGTAGCGCCGGTCGTGTGTGCTAACAACGTGCGTGCTGACATCATCGGAGGACAGAAACGCGAGGAGGAGCGGACAACAGCGCGGGGAGGAGCGGAAAACTTAGCCAGACTGGAGGGAATGAGGTACGTGAACCGCGGAGAAGAGCGGTGAAGTAAGGCGGACTGGAGCGGAATGGAGGACAACAGCGCATGGAGGAGCGGAGAACTAAGCAAGACTGCAGCGCCATGAGGTATGTGAAACGCAGGGAGGAGCGGTGAAGTACGCGGGGAGGAGCGGTAAGTGAGGCGGAATGGAGCGGGATAGCGGACTGCAGCGGGCGTGTAGACTGGCTTGGTGTAGTGGGGGCGGTGAAGTGAGGCGGACTGGATCGGGATAGCAAAATAAATGATAGGTTTTAAAACGGCTTTCACATTTGGTGCAGACACTTAAATGAGAGTAGTGGGGGGCGGTGAAGTAAGGTGGACTGGAGCGGGGGCCTGGGTTTGTGCGACTGGGAGCAAGCGCTGAGGTAAGATGCAGGCAAGCCTGAAATGCTGCCCCCAGCCCCCTTCTGCCCCGGGCAACGCTGGGGCGGGCTGCTAGAATGTAATATAAGAGGCCCCAGAAACTATTTTGAAATCAGTTTCCAGTTTTGGTCAGCATCAGAGATCAGTTATAATCCTTGCCTAAGACATGTAACAAGGAAAGTGACCATAACTGACCCCATAACTATGAAAGTGAGTACTTTTACTGGGTATGTTCCATTTAATTATGGCAACCTATCCTATACACCAGTTACATATCACCAAAATGTTAAAGAGGAAACATATAAAGTCTACATTAGGTACACTTCCTCCTCATGGAATTTATTTCTCTGCCCTTTCTAATAGTTAATACTTTGAAGGTCTGGTTCTCTCTTCATCGGAATAATGCTGCAATCATATAATTAGAAATGTATGAGAACATTCATTGCTTTCAATATATTCTCCTATTGTACTGTATTGGATTGTTAGGCTGTTTGAAAGATTGGATAATGAAGAGTGGTGCCAATCTGTATCAAAGAGATCTAGTATGGTGGTAGCCACAGAGCTCCCACCTGGCTGTTTTTTTTTTGGTTTGTACATGTCTTGTTGCGAACTGGGAAATCTTGATCCAAGGTTCCAGAATTGCTCTTCCATATCTGGGATATCTAATCCCATGAACCTTCACATCCAAGCGGAAGACAAGAGCAAAGGGGAAAGCCCAGCTGTATTTGGTTTCCCTATTCCGTGCTCTCTTATTACAATTCGGAGGGCCCCCATGTAAGTGTAGACATTAACAGGTTCCATAACAGCTGAATTTCGCAGTATTCAAAGTTGCTAATGACTGGGTGTCTGGCTTCATGCAGTATTTTCATTTTTAAAGCTGAATGAGTCAATTTTTCCAGGGCATCCTTTTGCCGAGACACAGTGGGGAATTAAGGTGCACCTACTCTAAGAGCTCTAATGATATTACTATAGTACACTTCCACTCCACTATATTGGAATAGCCTAAAGTGGGCAGCCTCTATATAATTTCACTCAACGGATTCTTTCCCATTTTCTTTTTTTAAGGTAACAGGGTGAGTTGGGAGAAGAAAAAGTGGAATCTCTGCATGACTCTTCTGTCCTGCTCAGTTCTCTTTCATGGCCTAAAACCCTGGGTGGTTCAGTCTGGCACCACTGTGACATTACTCCTAAAAGTCTAGCACTATCCTTATTGTATTTCGCCTCCCTTCTCTACTGTGTCAATCCCTTCAGACACAGCCCTCTTTTTATCAGCCATCTGTAAACATTGCCCTTTTTGTCTGCCCCCATCCTTCCCTGCTATATACTATTCTGCAATGCCCCCCACCAGCTCTGTCTTGCCAGTGGGGGCAATACTGATGTTCACTGGTTCTCACACCCTCATTTGGTACCATGTTATCTTCTCTGTACTTCTGTCATCTTCTCCCAGTTTTCCAATAACATAACATAAAATGTGTATTTGTAAAGCACACGTTAACCCGGAGGTATGTTGGAGCTGAATAACAGATGTTTATTGTTACCCAACTCAATGGTACTCATTTTATCAACCCCCGATGGCTGAAAGGCTGAGTTAACCTGCTAGTATTAGAACCTGTGACCATGATATCGAACAGAGGCCCTTACTGTGGACGCATTAGTCCACTAATCCACAAGCCACCTGACCTGCCCCTAAGATGGCAATCAGAAAAGGCAAAGATAGGAGAGCATTCATGCAAGTTAGATTTGGAGTGCATCTTTTGTAATGAAAATTGTAATAATACACTTCATGTACTATTAGTTATGATAAGCAATAAATAATCTCAAACATGAATAAGGCCCCTTGATGTTGACATATTTCTTTATAAAAGCAAACAGAAATTGATGAAGGACTATGGAAATCTTTCTTACCTTCCTCTTATAGAGACTGGTCTGTAAAATGCAGTAAGAGACACTGGACATTCATATGCCATTTTATCTTTGATATCTACAAATGAGATGAAACACGGCAGCTGGAGACGAGTGACCAAAATCTGATACACCTACACAAAAAATGAGGCGTTTAAAAAGCATACCAGTGAAGGTTCAAATCCATGATAACAAATATGGCCTGTTCCCTCTTAGTAAAATTAAACAAGATTTTTTGTTGTTGAAACTTCTTTATTTAGCAACATGTTGCAGAAACAACATTACATTAACATCATGTAAATACGTAGGTGCAAGAAGATAATTGTACAGTATTATTGCTGTATTGTAAAGGTCAAAGTCAGACACATCAATTAAGGAACATGGTGTGCAATCCTCCCGTAAAGACAAATGGAAAATGGGTTATTAACGGAAACAAAATTGAGGAGGTCAAACTCTACGTATACCTAGGAGTGAAAATAGATGCAAATTCCTCCTTCGTTTACCAGAAGAAGGCGATTAGGGTGAAAGCGCAGGCCCTTAATTACGGCTTCTCGTCACTGGCCAGATCTACTAAAGGTCACGATCTAAAGTCCATGGGATCAGTTCTAAAAGCCAAACTTTTGCCAACCCTTGCATATGGAATGGAGATTATGTTGGGTGATAATGCTCTTTTGTTAGAAAAACTGATGATAAGAGCATATAAACACATTTTTAGGCTCCCCTAGTTGGCTTCTCCGGCGCAAATCCGGCTAGAATTTCTGCTTACAAAACATGCACTCGCTAGGCTGGTGGCGTTTGTAAAGCTGTGTTATAACGTGCGAGCAGCAGCAGAAAAAACTTTGGCAAATCTAGTCTGGACTGAAATTAACTTGCAAAGGGGCAACTGTGCTTACAAGACATTTTTAGAAAACAGCATGAAGGCGCTTGATCTGGGTGACCTTTGGAACTCTAATATCTCTAGGCAAATTTTTAAGACGCTCGTAAATAAATCTAAAAAATTGCAAAGTTGGATGGCAGACAAAGATACCCTGTCAAAACGTTGCCACGGGTGGCTGGTGTTGAAATCATATTCCACTTTAAGGGAATCAGCCTTGCTAGCTGCGCCTTACCACCGGAAGATCAAACAGTCGTTTTTGGCCCTAAGATTTGGAGAAATACCCACACTAGACTTCATGCCAAAATGGAGGATGTCTGGTCAAAGTGAAGACCAGTCTTGCCGTCAATGAAACCAGTGGCCTGAATCTCTGCTTTCCATCGTCTGTGTTTGTTCAACAAAGAGTTCTATTAAGACGGGAGTTCCTTGAATGGGGAATTAGGTCCTGCAGGCATGCACTGGTGGAGTCCATGGACCCAATCAACACCATGCTGAACATTAGACTGACTCAGTTATTGATCTGTTTTAAAAAAATGATCAGCTAACAGGATATGTGATGTGTAATCTGGAGGTGGTCCCTGAATGTAATCCTAAATTGTGATAACTCAGAAACCCTTAATGTTAACCAAGCACGCACAGTAATTGGGAAGGACGGGCTGCTAGGGACTAAAACTTGAAGTTCCCTATCCCATTAGACTCAGATAATTACTTTATCTATTTTTGTATTATTAATGATGTGAATATTTGTATAATTGTTTTTTATAGCGGGTTTCATAGTCCTTCTGGCACCGTATTCATACCTTTTTTAGTAGTGCTTATAGGCATTTTAATTATATATATTATTGTACTTGAGGGACATTTTAGTTATCTGTGCAAAAAGCTTGCCTTTTTATACATTAGGGTAACAAAAGATTTCTGTTTAGTCACTTTTTTTCTAACATAGATTAGTGTTGGTATCCTGACTAAAATTTCTAGTAAGTAAATTTGAAGAAAGCAAATGGTGTGTAGCGTGAAGAGTCGAGGTTATACTAGCTGTATGACATACCTGTTTTATATCCATTCTACTTTTTATTCGTTATGTACTTCTTAACTGTGTGATTTTGTTTATGGTTTTAATTGACTAATAAACTAAACTAAACACAATTAAGGAACAGTTCTACACATAGCAGGTTCAAATCCAAATATTAATCAGTATAAAAACATTGGAACAACTGGGAGATGCAGCTCATAGGCAACTCAACAAAAAGGGGGGGGGGGGTGTTGAGTCATGGGCGATCTATCACATCTTTAAGCTTCAGAATCAGCATCCTCATCACTAAGATCACCCACGGGGTCAGACAACAATCCTCACAGTGTCATCCACACTTCCACATTCTCCTGAAGCTTCTTGTCTGTTCTAATACTCTTCATATATATCTCCTCTGTGCATGACCATTCCATCACATTCTTCGCACAGCACTCCAGCAATAGGGCTAGCTGCCCCATCCACACAATCACGACACACCTCTTAGCCAGCACCAGAGCAAATTGTAGGAATTTGTAATCCATTTTCCTGCCTTGGGTCTCACCATATTACCGAACAAGCAGGACTGGGGCATGAGGACACCGTGTAGCACTGTGGTTCGCATAATAATCTCCACTACAGAGTCCAGTAGGCATGTATCAAGGGGCAAGCCAAGTTTATAGGTCCGCCCCACACAACTGCAATGGGTACAGGAAGAAGGTCAATCTCCCCATTCCACAGATTATCATCACCCCCTCTCCCCCCGGGATGCCCGACACTGGAGGGGCCGTCAGGAAGGTCTCCTAGGTGTGTCAAGCAAACTCAGCCAGGCCAGCATATTGTGAGAAGTGGTCGGCACCCACACCAAATTCAGTCTGGGCATCCTCAAAGGAGATAAAGTCACGCACCCACGGACCCTTCACCTGCCAAGCCTGCAAATTCAACTGCCTCCGAACCGGCACCGCACCCGCCAAGCCGAGCGCCAGCAACAACCACCTCAAGTGCATCCTGCTCAACACCCGCTCCGTCCACAGGCACGCCGTCGAACTCTGGAACCTCCTCGACACAACATCACCAGACGTCGCCTTCCTCACAGAAACCTGGATGAACGCCTCCTCAGCCCCCGACATCGCCATAGCCATTCCAGAGGGCTACAAGATCACCCGGAGGGACCGCGTCAACCAAACCGGAGGAGGCATCACCATCGTCCACAGAAACACTATCCGCTTCTCGACCAATGACACCCTCACCGCCGCCGAGCACCTTCACTTCAAGATACACACCGACCCCAAGGCCACCCTCAGAGGCACCATCATCTACAGACCCCCGGGACCACGCACACAATTCAGCGAAGCCATTGCAGACTTTGTCAGTCCACACACCCTCACTTCCTCAGACTACATCCTCCTGGGAGACCTCAACTTCCACCTAGAGAACAACAAGGACTGCAACACAACTGCCCTACTCGGACTCAAGCAACTGGTGAACACCCCCACCCACTACGCCGGCCAGACGCTCGACCCCATCTTCTCCTCCAGCAAGCACATCTCCTTCAGCCACTCCACCGGACTACACTGGACAGATCACAGCTGGGTCCACTTCAACTTCAGGAAAACCACGACCCACGACCACCTGCAACAGGTTCCCCGCAGAAGTTGGAGCAAGATCAACGCTGACCAGCTTACCACCACCCTCAGCCAGAACCCGCCCACCAACACGACGGACCCCAACGAAGCAGCCCGCAACCTCACACAGTGGCTCACCAACTGCGCCGACGAACTCGCACCACTGAAGATTCCGGCCAGAAGACCCTGCAGCAGGAAAGCCTCGTGGTTCACCAATGACCTCAAAAACTCCAAGAAAACCTGCCGCACCCTTGAGAAAGCCTGGCGCCATGACCAACAGCAGAAAACATGACAGCCCTCAAGAACGCCACCCGCAAACACCACCAGCTGATCCGCACCACCAAGAAGACAACATTCAAAGAACGACTGGACAACAACACCCACAACAGCAAGGAACTCTTCTGCATAGTTAAAGAGCTCTCCAACCCCAGCGCCGGCAACAACGACATCACACCCTTGCAAGACCTCTGCGACTCACTCGCCTCGTTCTTCCACCGTAAGATCGCCGACATACACAAAAGCTTCGGCTCGCTGACCTCGCACCCAATCACTGATCCAGCGCCCCCCACCACCACCCTCTGCACCCGGACCCCTGTCAGCACCGAAGACACCACCCGACTGATGAACACCATCCACTCCGGCTCCCCTACCGACCCCTGCCCACACCACATCTTCAACAAAGCCGACTCCATCATCGCACCCCAACTCTGGAACATCATCAACAGCTCCTTCGCATCCGCCACCTTCCCGGAGAGCTGGAAACATGCCGAGCTGAGTGCCCTCCTGAAGAAACCTACCGCGGACCCTACGGACCTCAAGAACTTCCACCCCATCTCTCTCCTCCCCTTTCCAGCCAAAGTCATCGAGAAGACCGTCAACAGACAACTCTCCGCCTTCCTCGAGACCAACGGATCCCTCGACCCCTCACAGTTCGGTTTCCGAGCAAACCACAGCACCAAGACCGCCCTCATCGCAAACCACCGACGACATCAGGTCCCTGCTCAATAATGGGGAAACCGCCCCCCTCATCCTCCTGGACCTCTCAGCAGCCTTCGACACCGTATGCCACCGCACCCTGATACAGTGCCTCAGCAACACCGGACCCCAAGGACCGGCCCTGGAGTGGATCATCTCGTTCCTCGCCGGAAGAACCCAGAGAGTCCGCCTCCCACCGTTCCGATCCGCGGCCACCGAAGTCATCTGCGGCGTTCCGCAAGGATCCTCACTCAGCCCCATCCTCTTCAACGTCTACATGAGCCCTCTTGCAGTCATCGTTCGCCAACACAACCTGAATGAAAGACGTTGCAGAATGGATGAAGATCAGCCGCCTGAAACTGAACTCAGACAAAATGGAAGTCCTCATCCTTGGACCATCCCCCTCTGCCTGGGACGACTCCTGGTGGCCCCCTGCCCTGGGCACCGCACCCAAGCCAACGGACCATGCAAGGAACCTGGGATTCATCCTGGACTTCTCCCTCACGCTGACCAAGCAAGTCAACGCCGTCTTGTCCTCCTGCTTCAACACCCTGCGCATGCTCCGAAAGATCTTCCAATGGATCCCCACTGAAACCAGGAAGACGGTCACCTAGGCCCTTGCCACCAGCCGTCTGGACTACAGGAACACCCTCTACGCTGGCACCACAGCCAAAATCCAGAAAAGACTCCAGCGCATACAGAACGCCTCTGCACGACTCATCCTGAACATCCCTCGCCACAGCCACATTTCTGCTCACCTGAAAGACTTGCACTGGCTCCCCATCAGCAAGAGGATCACATTCAGACTCCTCACCCACGCACACAAGGCTCTCCACGACACCGGCCCGAAGTACCTCAACAACCGCCTCACATTCTACACACCCACTCGCCAGCTCCTATCTGCCAGCCTCGCCCTCGCCTCCGTCCCACGAATTCGCAAATCCACCGTTGGAGGAAGAACCTTCTCCTACCTGGCGGCCAAGACATGGAACTCCCTCCCCACTCACCTACGGCTGACCCCGGACCATCTCACCTTCAGGAAACAACTCAAGACCTGGCTGTTCGAGCAGTAGCGACCCCCCCTCTCAGCACCTTGAGACCCTTGCGGTAAGTAGGCGCTATACAAATTTTGTTGATTGATTGATTGATTGATAAAGGAATCACCAGGGTAGAGGTCTCCCCCGTTATCACAACCCCCCTCCCGCCACGCTTGATAAGTCACATTGTGTTGAATCGGGGTGAGTATACATAATTTCAATTCCCTATGAAAGGGTGGTCTACGCAGCACTACGTTTAGTAATTGCTGCCACACTCTGGTCGTCTGCCTGACCACATAGGGTCGGTTTGCTGTCACCCTTAAGCTCTCAATAATACCGATAAGTCCTCAGCACCCACAGTCCATGCCAACAGACGTTTTTCCATATTACTGTCTTCCGCCAACCATCTAGCCGCTGATCATTGTGTCAGTAGCAGTTAACCAAGAGGTCAAAGCAGTTCAATTTCATGACTGCCTGTTCCACATAGGCAAATGGATGCGGAACAATTGCTTAAAATTGAATTCCTTAAAAACTGAGGTTCTGTTGTTTGGTAATAACCTCTCCTTTTGGTCTCCTGACTGGTGGCCTCAGTAACTCAGCCCACTCCAAGTAGCAAAGTAAAAAACTTGGGAGTAATCTTTGACACTAAACTATCCTTTGACGGTCAGATAAATCATATCACATCTTCCTGTTTTCTCATTTTGAAAATTCTTAGAAAAGTCCTGCCCTATGAATGACCTTGCAAAAACTTCAGTTACAGCTCTTGTTCCCTCCTAATTGGATTACTTCAATGCGCTTTTCACCAATATTAAAAAACGCTTTCTGAATAAGCTGCAAACGCTGCAAAACGCAGCGGCACGATTAATGCTGGACATTATTTGACAAAAATCTGCATCCCAAGCACTGGTCCAGCTACACTGGCTTCTCGGTAGAAAATACATCCAGTTCAAGGCTCTCTGCATAGCCTTCAAATCCGTACCAGGCCTTGGTCCAGCTTATCTGATACAACGCTTTCAAAGGCACATCCTAATACGATCTCTTTGTTCCGCCACCAGTGGAAACCTCATAGTTCCTAAATTCAAACAAGTCAACTGGGGTGGGAGGAGCTTCATAACCTGCACATGGAGGATGGGGAACTCGCCGGCCCAGAACTCAAGAATAAAACCAATTTATTGGAATTCAGTAAACATTTAAAAACCTGGCTATTCACTAATAAGCCCACTTTCTCTTGACTTCTTAAACAAACAATATCTTTCGGCCAGGTACAGCACCTACATACCTTCGGGTAAGAGTTGAGCTTTAGAAATCCTATTTTCATTTAATTTCATGCTGCATCATGGCTGTCAAGTAATAGAGCTCCAACCTCAGTGCTTCTAACGCTCCATCCTCTTAGCTACTCATCAAAGTGGTCCTTTCCACCCTGCTACGTTTGCCCGCCTATATCAGTGATGGAAGCAGGGTGTCTAATTTCCAGATAACCCATGCAGGAAGGGGCAAAAGGAGTGCTGTATGAAATATAAGCAGGGCGGGAGAAGCATCATTTTAAAAACAGCAATCCTGCCCATGAGGGACAGTGGCAGGTTTTTTTCCAGAATGTTTCCGAGAACCACAGGGAGTCCATCACTCGGCACATCTTACATTGCATTTGGACTTTCTTTGAGTGAGCAACTTTTATTCCCAAATAGCGGAATCTAGCCAGTTCCCACCAGAAGCCTAAGTCTGGAAGGTTCTTCATTGGGGGTTCCCACGACTGCCGCTAGAAGGAACAACGACTTCCTCCTGTTCAAACGTAACCCTGAGACTGCATCAAAATCATCAAGAATGCGCAGGAGCTCTCCCATCATCTCCCGTGGTGCACTGAGATAAAATAATATGTTGTCTGCTTAAAGCGATACTAGATGATTAGTGCCACTTACCTTTATACCCCATTGGACCGTGATTGCCAGGGGCTCCAATGCCAGAGTGAACAACAAGGGTGACAGCGGGCAACACTGTTGAGAGCCCCTTCACAGTTCCCAGTAGTTTGAGCACTAACTTGACATTTGCACTTGGGTTTGTATAAAGTAATGGGAGCCAGGCAGGGAATTTCAATCCAAACTCTCCCCTCATCCACCAAGCCCTCCATTGTGGTAGCCTAGGGTGTGGCATATGCCATGGAACGTTTAACCACGATCCTTACGGACAGGATGTATACATTTGGGCGTATTTGGTTACCTTTCAAGACCTACTTCAAGAGGGATAGGGTATGGGTGAACCCAACTACATCAAGCCCGACTGGGGGGACTTTCATTGTCAAGCAGCGAGTCGGGGGGGGGGGGGGGGAGGGGGGGAATGCAAATTAGTTTCTAAGATGTACACCTGATAACATGACTCATGCGCAACTATGATCTGCCTGCTTAATGTTCCCATATTCCTTCTTATAACTGTACTGTAAGACATTGTTTGTTGCTCAGGTTGCCAATGTGATGGTATTATGTTTATCTTTGTTCTCCTTTTTAGGTCTCGCAGCTGGCGACGCAGCGTGAAGCCCTGTCGCCAGCGAGATCTATAGTCGTCGACTATGCTTTCAAGGGCTTGCAAGGGCGACAGGAGAAGGGCACGCGCAGGCTGCAGGCCTGATCGTATATGTGGACGCGCGCATTCACCAGGTACAGTTACGCGCTGTGCCTATCTCCTGTCTCCCTTGCAAACCTCCTGCAGTTACTTTCACTTTCCCTCCCCCCCTGCGCCGTCGGCTCCACGCCAGTCAACGTGCACGCACCGAAGTGCTCCTTTCGGCTATCACAGCACACCAGCACCGAACCGACCAAGCCCTCCCCCCCCCCCCCCGCAAAGAGGAAACGTGGGCACCCAGAAAGCTCCAGAAATAAACGTGGACACTGTGCCTTTATCGGCACAACCACTTACTGCCTGCTCAGTTGTGCACCCCATCATAAAGAGCTCAGCCACCCCCTGCAAAAACGCAAACAAACGGAGAATCCCCCACTCACCGTTCTACGGGGGGAACTCCTCTTCTGCCAGCACGATGCGGGGCTCTCCCCTTAGTCATGGGAGGCCTGCACTGCTATCTGCCACTCTTCCCCCGGGTCCCTCCTGAGATCCAGGACTTCAGCTCCCGCAGCTCCCGCAGTTACACGCGCCGCCACTGGGCACAAGCCGCAGGTACCGCGCATGCGCGAGCCCTCTCAGGTCTCCCCTTTCTCTGCTCCGATGTATCTTGTTTAACCCCCTATTTCTAGCTTGTTGATCTACCGTTTGCCTTACTTTTGATTTCATTTTGCTGACTAGACATGCACTTCTGGAACACAATCTATTCTTTCTCTCATCACCCCTTGCTTACAATTATTCAGAGAAACGTTTACAAGCGCCAAATCTCTCTCGGGCCATTTTTTCAGTAATTATGCAGTTAGTTAGACGTCCTGTGCACAAACCCAGATACTATTTAGGTATCCTTGGCCGCGGTGGCAACCAAAGCCAGAGATGATGGGTGGATTCTTATTTTACTAAGTATTTATGAAAGCCTTTCTTTGTAATCGACCACGCTGACTAGACATTGACGTTTATTCTGCACCTGACTCAACCTTTACAACTTCCCCAAAACCCAGAACCTGAGCACTGCTAACCTCCCACTCTTATTATCTCAGACCCAGCGCCACGCCCCATGCACTAGAGTGGGAGACAGGCAGCGGCAGAGGATGCATCAGCAGAGAGGAGCTGTGACTGCGGCACGGAGAACATGCATGTCTTTTGGTCATTGTAGTGGAAACTACGCTAGAAGCCTGCTGCGCTTTCCCGCCCTCGCCGGGTACAATTAATCTCCACAGAGTGCACATAATAGGCCACGGCTAAGAAATCCCGTAATTATTTTAATGTGAAAGCTGAAGAGGTCGGTGCCCTCGGAGCATTTGCTGGAAAAGCTGCTCCCTCATACGGTCCTTGGTCTCCTGCGGGGCCTCCCCGGGGAGCGCGTACTCGCTCTTAGTGGAGACGTGCTCTTCCACGGAGATCCCGCGCTCTCCGCACCTGGGACTGCTCATTCCCCCGTCGCTCGGTGAGAGCTGGCATGAAGGGAGTGGCTGGTGAAATTGCTTGTTCTTTTATCTTCTGCTGAACCCACCTTGAAATCCCTTTTGTCTTCCTTCTAAAACCTATTTATTAAATGTTTCATAATTTTTATTATTATTGATATGCTTTCCCTGGTTCAAGCAGTGACTAGTAGCTTCCATAGAATTAAATTTCACTAAGCAACTGATTAGAAATCTTTCCGCTATAGACATCACTTACCTTAGAACTTATCAAGATTATTCCACAAATTGACACAATAAGGTGAGAATATAAATTATTTTGAAATATTAAAATACTGCAACAAAAGGAATCTGAATGTTAGTGGGCAAAACACCATCATTCATCATTAGGAGTTATAATGTAACAACAGCAACATGCCAGCTACGCACTGTAGAGGAAATAATGGCCACGGCCTGATTCGAGGTAAATACCCAGGAAGGCTCTGCCTTCATTTTAGTTTTGGCGGAAGAGCCAAGTCCAGTTTTGCCTGTAAAAGACTGGTCTCATTCGCCCACAGTATTCCAACCCTTATTTACAATTTCATATTTAACTGTGGTGAAAGCAGTGGCTTGGTTATTTCTCCGGCTCTGGGAAAGGGGTCTTATCTCCGTCTCATCCTTGTATGAAAGTTCTATGATTTGTCCGCCTCCAATGCAAGCTGTGTCTCAAAAAATCACGAGGTTACCACTGGATAACGAAGGACAGCTTAACTATATGGAGGTAATGGCTTATGGTAGGCTAAAAAATGAGCTCTTTCACTTAATTGATTTTCTTCCTATACTTAACCATATTCATTTTTGGACGAATGCCAAAAGTACCTACCATGTGCTTCATCATAAGAAAAGAAGTCCATGACTATTACTGAAATTAAAGTCACAGTAACTCTTTCATTTCCCTTTAGCCTTAAGGTGCAGCATTTTTGTTTCCATTAGTTTTCATGGGGTTTTCTTCTTAAGAACACCAGGCATTAATAGTCACTATTCTACATGCAATTCAAAATATCACTTGGAATAGAGTAATGGCGTAAATGCGAGTCTTCCTATTTATTTAGTTTAGGGTTCCCTAGCCTGCACAGGGAAAGAGATGCTGGTAAGACCACAGTGACAACTCCTGCTTTTCCCACTGTATTTGCATTAGCCAAGCTCACAGATTTACGGATCATGATAAACATGTAGTAGGCTATAAACCAAATGGTACTCTCAGACAAGTGTTCCCTTTTTTGCCTTCCAGAGTTTGCTGTTCCCTTGAACTTACTGGCCATTTTATGTTAAAAAAAATAACTAGGATTCTTAATTGTTTTTTTCCTATGTCTATAATAACTTTTCTCCACAAAGTTCACATTCTCTATTTGGGTCTAACAAGCATATATGTTTTTCGGCTATATTTTCCAAGAATCACTGCTTAAGCTCCTTCTTCCATAGGTAGTTTCCTTTCATTTCTTTGACAGGCTCTGAAAGAGGTTATTTTATATTTGTGGTCATATAAATCCAAACTCATATATTAAAAATTACATTTTCCTGAGTAGATGCACTAACCTAGCAGTAGAAGCCTGATGTGAAAAACGCCAGTGGATACAAAGATAAGAATAGAGTGAAGATAAAAAGAGACATTATATATTTTTTTGCCACAACACCTGAGATTTCTTGCCATCAGCAGATGAAACTTCCACTTCTATAACTGTATCGCCAATTGACAAAGAGATAGGACCGATCGCCTCTATTCCATTCATCGTCAGCTTCATTTTACTATCTGGAACCAACGGCTGCATGTGTAGAGTGCTACAATAGTATGGAGCAGAACCTGCAAGTATATGATCAAAACATGGTGGGCAACTTTAGTTACAGATGCAATTATCAGTGTCCCAGCAAAGCTTAGCAAAAACTGAAGTGTGAAAGGGGAAGCATAAACATAAGAATGCATAGAGGGCATATAGCATTAGTCCTTTATCTGACAAATGATGATGTCCACTACTACAATTACCAGGTGACGTGTTCTGCCAAGAGCACAGGGATGCAACTACAAAAAAAATCTTGAATTGTGAGGTCACTATTTCAGTATAAACTGTTAAACATGGAAACTACTGATCTTTGATGCTGCAGGCAGAAGACACATTATTATATGTGTCACCAACTTTCTGTTGTTTCCAACAAGAATAGAAGTTGCATTAGTTTGCTGAATTCCCCACATACCTAGACATTTTCACAACTGATTTTATTTAACAAATCTTAAATGGAGACCCTTCAGCCAGCGGTATTTGGGCCCTTTACATACAACTCAACATTCACATCAAAATACAGTCGAAGGAAGGGGAAATAAAGGAGTGTGAGGCTCATAAGGAAAATTCATCCAGAGGTAAATGTACGTATTTCAACATAACTAAACACTATACTACAGTACAGTAGGAGAAAATAAGAACAGAAGTATGAAGCACAGAGATGGATTCACAACTTGGGAGACAGGTGGCATAAAAAAACAGGCTTTGGCATCACGTGTGTCTGGAAGAAAAAGATATGAGAAGAATCAACACATGTAAGACCAGGAAACAGAATAAGCTAACATGGCAATGGACAATCAAAGGTTATTCCAGGAAGCCAACTGACTCAGAAAAAACTGGCCTCAATCTACCACGTAAAGACACATGACTAAAATTATTGATGTGTTACAATACACACTTAAGGCACGATAACTCTTGGAAAAATATCACATTTAAACCATAATTTAAAGAAATATGAGAACAGGCAAAATGTGCAGTCAATGGATGACTGCACATTTTTACCCTGATTACGAATATAGAGTTATGCTGTAAACACCGCAAGCAGTAGTTTCATGTACAACAGTAACAGAAAGACTATAAGCTGCAAAGCACCCATATCTGGTCAAGAAGAAAACCAACAAAAAGGTTTGTAGTGAAATTTACTAACACCAGAAGGTAAGTAGTCATATGACTAACAGCAGCACTATCATGTGGAACCAACATTCAAAGACAACTATGGACATTGCTTAGGTATTTCACCTTTTAATTTAAACTGATTTAAACCTGTAACAACTCATCAAAAGCAAGATTAAGTCGCTCGGTTGAAACCAAAAAACACAGTAAGTCTGCCTTCATTACTAAAGATAACAATATAAACGGTTAAAATACCCCAGCCAACCATTTTTCTAAATTGCACCTCGTTTAAATATTATAGACGTATAATTTCAAAGCACAATATCAATTTAATTGCAATTATATTAATCATACCTTTTTCAAAACGTCTTTTATGTGAAACTTTATTTTGGTTATAAGAGAAACCAGGATCAGTCTTTAGAAAACTGCATTATGGTCACTAGCGAAAAAAACTTACCATTACACATGGATATTTTGAGCATCAGCCTTATTTTAGTGCAACATGTGTGTCTTTTACAATGTGAAAAAAAGTGATCAGGGATGATTTATTGAGGTAAACCTTTTAACACTTGATACATCAAAATACATTCAAAGCATGCTGTTTGTGTAGAAAAGGGTAAAGACTTTTTTTAATGTGAAATCTTTTTAAAGCTTTTCAATTTGAAGACTGTGGGACCTCATTTTATTTGGGGCGAGGTCCTCGATGTTTATGTACAGGAGGCTATATGTCGCCACAGGGAAAGAAGGGGGTCGCTTGTTTGATTCATGGCACTGCTCAAGTGCTAATGTTCGTTTGGACATACTCTATGACGGAATTACTGATGCATTTAAGCCAGTCTAAAACTAGCAGGTCTGTTCGCAACTTTTAACAAAGGGGTTGGGAATTTGTTACTCTTAGCTTTGGCCTGCTTTGGACCCATATTTGCCAGGTTTCAATAAAAAAATACCTTGAACATTCCTGCTAGTTAACAGTTTAAAAAAATGTTTTATCTTCATGTGAATTCGGCATTAAAACACTTTTTCTAGTCACTGATAAGGAGGCATCTAAAATCTTCTTTATAGGGAACGTTTTCCAGTCCAACAGTATTTTATCTTTGTAGTTACAATGTCCTTGCGACCGAAGAGAGAAGCACCCAACGCGGACTCACGGTCAATGGAGTTTCAGAACGCAGAGCCACTAACTCCAAAAAGTGGTCCCATTAACTACATTTAAATGACAGGCGTCATGTTTGACTACTCAAAATGATAGTAAGCTTTTAATGTAACCAGTGTTAAGTTTTTCTTATAATACATCACTCAGAAACACGTTTTGCACATTGTAAAAGGCAAATTGTGCACTTAAATAAAGATGATGATCCAATTATTCATGTGTAATGCTTTTTTTCTCCAACGGTCCTAATACACTACTCTATTCTGAACGATTTAACCTGTTTTCCTCTAACTTTCTACCTAAACATTTTCACACAAAAAGATTTTTGAAGAAGCTGTGATCACTGTGAATACAATTAAGTCAATACAGTGCATTGATCTTACACATTTTTACTATTTAAAAAAACATTCAATTAATAAAGATGGCTGGTGTCCGTTTTAATGTCTGTATGCTTCGGGTCCAAACCTGTCCTGGCGTCACAGGGAATAAACAACGGCTCTACGACCACAGCTCAAGTATCAGGAAGCAGACAGACAGCAAAAGGACAGCAAGAAACTCACAGTCCTTTCCAGCACCACTGCCACACCTTATATTTGGTACTTTTTGTGCATGTGAAAATGAAATGAAATGAAAAGTAGTTTTCTATAGCGCGAACTGCCACTCCTGACGGAGTCTCCTGGCTGTAAGTAACAACAGATCAGATATATAGAATAAACCTATATAAGATTTAGGCAGCAAGCATCCGATGATCCAAATATCCATGTCTTTAACAATTTCCTAAACTGCCCCTCCTGTTCCTGCCCCTCTACGTTCCCTAGGCATACTATTTCAGGCTTTTGCTCCCAGAACGGTAGTTGATCTTCCGCCTCTAGTGGCTACCCCCTGCACAGAGGAGGATCGTCGGGTCTCCCTAGGCCTGTTAAAGGCCTGGACTGTTGCTCCTGCTTTGTGCTACCCTGGTTATAGTAAGTGTGCTCTGCTTCATCTGTTTCTGGGGTGTGGTGGGGTGAGAGACACCCTCAATTGATGGTCCCTCATGGTGCTAGGCTAGGGGTTTCCCAACACCACCAGGGGACAAGTGTGCACCTGTAGGAATTGGAGTCCCTGCAGGCTTTTCTCCTTTTGCACCAATTATAACTAGGGCACACACGGCCCACTGGTCAGGCTTGGGCTCCATGCAGGCAATTGCTCTGAAGTGGGGTGGAGGGCGAGAGGTCTTTAGGGATACCACGGCTTCTGCAGGTTCTTCAATTTGCACCAGACAGGCATTTGTTGTGCTTCGAAGGAGGGACCGTACTTCTGCGTCCAACCCCCCGCAGCCCAAATGCTGCGCCTGCTGCGAACGGTGTCCGGGCAGGCATGTGTTCTGTTGCTGAGGTGGGAGCCATGCCAATGCTATTTTATCTAAACTCACTTGTCATTTTAGACTTGGCAATATCCCGCAGCGTCCTGTAATGAACAAAATGCCTGGACTAATATGCCAGGTGCATCATTTGTTCACTTTTTTAATAATTTAAGTCCAGCCATTGTTTGATTGTGGAGCAAAGCCAACCCTGGCAGAAGAATAACAGCCTACAGCCTGAAAGCCAGAAAGCCAGACCACAGGAATTTAGTGGAGTGAGAAGAGAAGCAAACCCCAGTGGAACAGCATAGTTTGTGGCCTAAACTGAATACACACCAAGCAATACACCGGAGTAGAGGAAGGGCCACTATATGTGATGACAAGACGGAAAGCTTCTAATTTGTTTGCCTAGTGGCCATTTCCATGTCTGCCTGTGTGACCTTAAACTGTACGTACACAGATAGATTGTCTTTATTGGTTTTTGGGGTAACCCACTCCCCTTGTCCTCCCCTCCGCAGGGGAAAGGCTAGCGCCGGCCGGCTACCAAAAGCCAGCAGACTCTCTGAAATTCAGAGGTTCACCAATTGAGTAGTGCTAAGTTTCTAACCTAATTAAGATATAAGTTAGAGGCAGGTGGAAAGTAGCAGTGCTCCTAATAATCCTTCTGTCCATACCACTCAAACACTTAAGTTTGTCATCACAAATGTAATTCCACCTACACAATAAGGCAGCAGTCTTTCCGACTCTGGACACGGTGCTACCTACTTTCAAAATAAGAATCATTCATTAACACATCAGCTTGTGCTGATGTGTGGTCTAACAGTTGTTGATTCAAAGCTGTTTTTTTAAAACATTAGTTCGTGTCACATTCCAACCTCTAACTATATCGTCACTTTAACTGTCGTTTTTTTCAGTGAAAATATACCCGCCCCCACACACACACACACTTTATTGAGCCTTAATTTAAGCAGCATTCATTTTTGGGGGCCAGGTACATATGCCTCATTAGACTTTGTCCCTGAACAAACAAGAGATAAAAATGCAGAAAAGGGAAAAAGGAGGAAGAGAAAGACAGAAAACTGTGGCAAAGTGGAAAGTAGGAATGCAAAAGTAACTGGTAAAGAGTGTGATAAAAAGGCAGAGAATGCAGATTAGTAGAAGAAATATACGTGAAGTGGAAACAAGATTAGACAGACTTGGTATTCAGTAACTCCGTCATTCGATAATGCAGGGGCGCAACTAGATCCAAACTCCAGGGGGGGACTAACTAAATAGTGTTAGTGGGGCTACCATTCTACAGGCGTATGTGCACGACGCATAACTTAGGGCCCCATTAGGATGGTGGGCGGACTTTGACCACCCGTCATCCTAGTGGAAAACGGGACCGCCCGCGAGCTGTGCGGCGGTCCCGCCTAGCATATTATGATGCACCCGCCACAGTGGCGGGCGAGTCATGCATTTATAACATTGCGGCGGGCGGTTTTCATTCCAGCACCCGCCGCAATGCTATAAATGCTTGTGATGCATTTGCATACACAAAGCGGCAGGCAAATGCAGGGGGGTACCACAGGTACCCCCATGTGCACCCCTCCCCTCGCCGTCACAATGAGGGCCCACAGGGGTCCACTATAATAACAAAAAGTGTCTAAGGGTAAAAAAAAACGCAACTATGTAAACCGTCCGAGACACAACTAGTAGAAAGACCAGGGAGTCATAGGGGAAAGTAGTGCACCAATGTATCTTAAAGGCGCAGCATGGTAACTCTAGGGTGTAAAAAAGTACCCATCAGTTCCCGCTCGGTACCGCCCTTGTCATCATTTGGGTTCTCCTTATACCCAGGAGAGTACGCTACCAGCCACTAGATGTTGCTGTGACTGGCGCTCAACCAATGATAGCTGTATGTGTAGGTGGGAAGTACCAAAATGAATGTATGTAGGGGTAACTGATTTGCAGTGCATAAGTGAAAAAGTGAGAAGGTGAGGTATATAAAATTGTAGAGAAATTAGTAGAAAGGAGATTTTAATGGTATCTCTCAAATCTTCCAATATTTATAAACAGTATGAATTGTAAACAGATTTAACAAAATATCTGTTTATGACAGGGGTCCCCAAAGTGAAGACCGCATGCCTTGCCGCCACGGAAAGGCATCTGATCCAGGCCATCCTAATATGGCTAGCCATATCAACCCTTTTCTACCCCGCCCGCAAGGCGACCGGGGTGGAAAAGCGGAGGACGGTGTTTACGTCCGCCGCGGTCCCCCCGCTATTGTAATATGGCGGGGGGGTGGAAATGGGTGGCGGCCGGTGACGGCTGTCGAGCGGATCGCCACCGCCTGCATGGCGGTGGCAATCCACCGACATCCAAATGGGTCCCTTAGTGTTTTTTCACAGGAGAAGGAGGACAGCGAGGAGCAGGAAGGAGAGCGGCCAAGTGCTTTCTTTTTTATTTTTTTTATTAATTTGGGAGGGGGGAGGGGGCGGAGCGTATTACGACAGTTTTTTTGAAACTCTGTGGAAATACGCATAGAGGCACTACGCCTGCTCGCCCACCCTTATTCTTATTGCACCATTGAAGCTGACCTGCCCTCAAAAGCTTTATGCTTTACTCCTCCATCCACTCAGTTTGGGGTTTACCTGGTTCACCCACTCCAGGGAAGTGAAAAACACAAAACTCCTTCAGTATGTGAAGGGTTTATGTTTGAAGTTCCCAGACCATCTTTTACAATTCTAAAAAAGAGCTGCCAAGTGAAAGGGAACAGGTGAGAAGGTAGCAACATGTGGAGAGAGTGACATAGGGCAGAATGAACAGTGCTGAGGTTCACGTGGTTACCAATGGGCAATGCAATAGAAATGAAACTGCACTGTAGCGCATGGGAAGGAAAGAGTAGGCCTGAGCAGAAAAGAAAAGTTAAAGAAAAAACAAAGGATTTTGAACTCTTGTCTCTGAGCACCAAGTGTGAGCTTTAAAACATGTGGGCCCTGAAAAGAGGGGAGTCATGTCTCTGAAGTAAGTGTGTTAGCCCACTGGACTACACTTATCGGTTTGGATCCTTGGAGATGTGAATGGATTTAGGGCAGGCACTGTTTTTCCTTTGGCATAAGGCTTTTCAACCACCAATTGCCACTTGCAGAGATGGTAAGGATGATCAAGAGGTAGAACACACGAGGGCAGAGCAATCTGGGGAAAAACATGCTGCTGTGGCAGAAAGCTTTTGTGGTAGAAGGGCAGGTACTGTCTATCCATGGTATCATTCAGTCTAATATATGTCTGTCCGCCAAACTAAAATGACCAAGAGGCATGCAGGACCTCACGTGAGGTGGACGGAGAGATGTCTGAGGGGCATAGTTCAACTATGATCCCCTAATACTGGCAAAATCCATTTTATTTAGTAGACATACTGCACATGCCTCAGGCAGCATAGTATATCTGCTAAAATGGGGCTATCAGGGCAAACATCAGTGCATCCCTGAAGCCAATGAAAAGCTCCAAAGAGCAGCAGGGACAGGATCCCCAGTTCTATCTCAGCTTTTTATAGGCCTGTGCTTCCAGTCCAGTTTTTTGCATAATTATGGCTTTGCCACATAATCTCCAGATTTTAACAAAAATAGATTTTGTTTCTAGCTCAAACGGTTCAAAAGTTACTGAAAACTCAACGACATGTGTTGCGTAGCCGAAGTCCCTTCGCAAAGGTTGACTGATCATCTTTTTGCTGTTTATTGCTATATTTAGGTGTTAAATTGGTACCAAAGAGGTGCAACCTATGCTCAGAAGGTGTAAACAAGTGTATAAATGTCAAAATAATCAAATTATACTATCATAAAATATGCTGCATAATTTGGCTCTCCCCTGATGCATAATTCCAGTGGCCCTGCCTATCAAGAAGCTGAGAGGGGTATTGAGGTGGGTTTTCCCCTTTTCAATCCTGCCCTTGCTGCTCAATTTGGCTCCTCGTTTGGAATCATGGTTGCTGGTTCTAATGCCCAGCACCAGATTTCTGCTTTGCTGCAGCTATGGAGCCTCCAGGTTGCCAGCAAAGTAGCCAGTTAAGGGAAACAAAAATGTTATTTCTCTATGCGTTTGTGAGTGTGTTTGTGAGTGATTGAGAGTGAATGGGCCTGAATGAAAGTATGTGTGTTTGAGAGTGTCAATGAGAGTGAAAGTAAATCAGAGCTTGGGAGTGTGCATGAATAAGTGAAAGTGAGTTAGGAAGGAGTGAGTGAAGGAGTATGAGTGTTTTACAATGTGTTATTGATTAGACGTTGTGAGAGGGAATGGAAGTGAATCATGGGTGTAGCTATCAAAGGTGCAACAAGTGCAGTTGTACCAGGGCCCAGATTTAGCACGTGTATGTAAATAAGTGAGCATGAGAGGCAGTGAGTATGAGTATGTTTGTGTGTGAGTAACAGTTAGTGGGAGTGAATATGAGTGAGAATGAGCAAGTGAGAGAATGTGAGTTAGAGTGAATGAGAGAAAAGAGACTAGGGCCCAAATTATCAAACATTTTACACAAAGCAGTGCAGCACCCAAAGTTGATGCATTGCATAAGAGGGAGAGAACAGGAAAGCAATATAACTAGAAAAAGATATAGCATCATCCTGCTCTCTCCCTAGGCTGGCACACCATTAGGCTACTGAGCGCCTCACATACACCCTTGCACCACAGTGCAAAGGTGGCAAGCATAGGTTTTGTACTGGAAGGGTGACCTTCCAGTAGAAATTACTATGCTTTTAACAAACGTTAAAACTTTTCGTACTTCGGATTTGTGCTGTACAGTTCAGTACACGTGCAAAGAGGAAAAAAATAGGAGAAATAAAAACATTTTTCTTTTTTAATGCCTGCTTTCAAGTGGCACTTATTTTAAGACACTAAGAGGCCCATTAGAATGGTGGGTGGATCGCCCCGCCGGCTGGCGGTAGCCACCGCCTGCCTGGCGGGGGTGATCCGCCCGCCATCCTTGCTCTAAAGACTCCCCGCCATATAAGGATGGGCAGCGGGACCGCGGCGGACGGTAAGACCGTCCGCCACTTTTCCCCCCCAGTCGCAAAGTGACAGGCCGGAAAAGTTATAATATGGTGGCAGTGTCTATCAGACACCGCCAGCCATATTATGATGGGCAAATTTGAATGCCTTTCCGTGGCAGAAATGCCGCCACGGAAAGGCATGCGGAGAATCCCTGCGGGGGCCCGTTGCGGGCCCCCAGGGACTCCGGGGGGTATACATGGGGGGGTACCTATGGTAACCCCCCGCATTTCAAAGTGCAACATGGCAGGCACCGCACGGTGCCTGTCATGTTGTGCTTTGAAATGCACAACGTGCATTTTTACCATTGCGGCGGCCGCCGCAATTGTAAAAATACAAGATGCGCCAGTCAGTGTGGCGGGTGCATCCTAATTGCCAAGGCGGGACCGTTGCTCCTATGGGATGCACGGGGATGGCGGGCGGGCAAAGTCTGCCCGCCATCCTAATGGGGGCCTAAGCACTGTCTGCTATTGTTAGTAGATGAGATTTTATGTAAAAAAAACATGGTTGGTTGCATGGGAACGCCTGTGTACGACCCATTTAATGCAACCATGATGCAGAATGACACCAAGCAGCAATTTGTACTGCTTTGTGTTACTTTCAGGCAACATTCCAGTGCAAAACAGGATTTGCAGTGGAAAGTAAATAAAAAAAACATTTTGCGTAGGTTTGTATCACTGTTTGTAACGCAAACCGACCATTGGTTGTTAATCTAGGACTAAATGGGAGCAGGAATAAGTATGAGTGAGGCAAATTAGGCTCCTAGGCGGTATTACACTTCATCACTTTCAAATATCACCAGCCACCTCTGACGCCAATACCAACCGATGAGATGTGGTCTGAGGGCCAGAGGTGCCAACTTTGGAAATGGGGAATGAGGTTTGAATGCCAACATCAGCTCAACATCCTGTGATCCTAGGAAAATCGCTTAATCGCCCCATGTCTAAAAAAACATATCTGATTTTGTATAAAGTAATCTGATCTGGTGCTCTTGTAAAGCATCCTGATGCCTTTGGTCTGGATTTGCTGTATATAAAACTGCAGAAGTACAAAACGACAAGTAGCCAGGCACATTTTACCCAGAGTATTGGGACAGCGACCCATGGGCCCTCTTTGCTATCCATCCTCCCCACTCCTATTTTGCCAACATCATTTTGCATGTCCTTATGTTTTAGTCAGTACTGGGCACTTTTAGAACCAATACCACAAATCCTGCCACTACCCCCCCTGCACCCCTCTTTCTTCACTTCTTAGCATTTATGTAACAATTGGTACCCTTCACAGGAGTAGTAAGCACTATATAAATGCAATTACAAATCAAGACAATTTGGTATTTGCGCCTTGCTTGCTTGGAAGCCTAGGAAGATAGCAAAGATTACATTTCTAGTGCAGATGCAGTCTCACATACCAGCGTTAATGGGCAAGTTTTTTCTCTCTTTAAAACAAAGGTGATCAGTAAAGCACACTGCTTTGCACAATTAGAATCCTCACTGTGGTTTTTTAGGTCTCGCCTGTCGATGCGCATGCGCATCGAGCAAGCGAGAGTATTGGGACTTATCCACTCTTTCCCCAACTTGCAAGGAATCGTGGCGATTCCTTGCAGTGCCCGTGACTTTTAAGCTCAATGCGCATGCGCATTGAGCTTAAAAGCGTGTGCACGTCCGTCTTGGTTTACCCGCTCCGCCCCCTCCCCTTCCCGCCGTGTCGCATTTCTCCTCCCCCCTCCCCTCTCTTCCCTCCGTCTTGTTTGTTATTTTACCCGCTCCGCCCCGTCCCCTTCCCTCCGTGTCGCATTTCTCCTCCCCCCTCCCCTCTCTTCCCTCCGTCTTGTTTGTTATTTTACCCGCTCCGCCCCCTCCCCTGCCCGCCGTGTCGCATTTTTTTTTAAAACCCCCACTATTTGTTTTTGTCCATGTTGTTGTTAATCTCTCATCAAAGACACAATTTTGAATGTGTATCTGTGCCAAAGAGGATAAAATGCAAGGCGAACAAAACAGGCAGTTCTGGAATAAATTCAACTCTAAGGGGTTTTCGTAATATTTATCATTGTGTGATGTTAAAATTGCACGAGCCATTTAATGTACAGTTTTGGAGCCACGCTGCCGAAAAAGCTTTTATCTTCTCACACGGAGCGGCTCACTCGGTGAGGGTTTCCCGGTCGGCTCGAGCACCAGCAGCCTCGCAGCAAGTCTGAAGCCCTAACGTTACTGGGACTCAGTGGATACAACCAAGTGGATAGCAGCAGAGAAGCAGAGAGCCTGACAGCAAAAATTCCACAAATCAGCGTCCGCGTCCTTCGATCACGTGACACATGTTTTGCTTCCGTCCCAGGCGATTACAAAAGAAAACTTACTTCCTCATCCTCACGTACAGCATTTGGAACAACCAGATTTGGCTGTTCTTGTTCCAGCTTCAAAGAGCTTTACAATTTAGCGACTAAAATGGCCAATACATTATCGACTTCATTCCTATTGGATTAGAGTGTCGTATGTATATTATACCGAAAGATTTGATTTGGAGTTGGTAAACACGCACGCCACACTTCCTGGCTGTTTGCAAATCGACTGCAAGTTTTCCTTGCTCTTTCTCTGGGTTATCTAAAGGCAGGCATTGCTAATCGAGGAAGGGAAAGGAACCAACCTCCGCTCACCCTCACTCTCACTCATCCTCACTCACCCTCAACCCCTCACCCTCACTCACCCTCAACCCCTCACCCTCACTCACCCTCACCCTCACTCACCCTCAACCCCTCACCCTCAACCCCTCACTCACCCTCACTCTCACTCATCCTCACTCACCCTCAACCCCTCACCCTCACTCACCCTCACCCTCACTCACCCTCAACCCCTCACCCTCACTCACTCACCCTCAACCCCTCACTCACCCTCACTCTCACTCATCCTCACTCAACCACCCTCAACCTCACTCACCCTCAACCCCTCACCCTCACTCACCCTCAACCCCTCACCCTCACTCACTCACCCTCAACCCCTCACCCACCCACCCTCAACCCCTCACCCTCACTCACCCTCAACCCCTCACCCTCACTCACTCACCCTCACTCACCCTCAACCCCTCCCCCTTGACCCCTCCCCCTCAACCCCTCACCCTAACCCTCACTCACCCTCCCTCACCCTCAACCCCTCACCCTCAAACCCTCACTCACCCTCAACCCCTCACCCTCAACCCCTCACTCACCCTCAACCCCTCACCCTCACTCACCCTCACCCTCACTCACCCTCAACCCCTCACCCTCAACCCCTCACCCTCAACCCCTCACTCACCCTCACTCTCACTCACCCTCACTCAGCCTCAACTACTCCCCCTCACTCACCCAAAACACCTCACCCTCACTCACCCTCACCCTCACTCACCCTCAACACCTCACTCACCCTCACCCTCACTCACCCTCAACACCTCACCCTCAACCTCAACCCCTCACCCTCACTCACCCTCACTCACCCTCACTCACCCTCAACCCCTCACCCTCACTCACCCTCACTCACCCTCACCCTCACTCACCCTCACCCTCACTCACCCTCACTCACCCTCACCCTCACTCACCCTCACCCTCACTCACCCTCACCCTCACACAGTGCAATAGTTCTCAGACCATTTCAGTTAGAGATTTTAGAAATGTTTATGGCTTTTTTTATTTGTAATACTTTAGCATTGGCTACAGGAAACAAAAATGCTAAACATTTACAAAATAAACCCATAAACAATTCTAAAAGCACTAACTCTAATGGTGCGAGACCTATTGCATTTCCAATGCTTGTTTTCCTGGATGTTGTGAACCATCTGTGACCCCTCATCCCTTTTGAGAACACTGCAAACAGCAAGATAAGCTGTGTGTCAGAGAAAAGAAAATGTTTATTCCGACGCACTCTTCTCCAGACGTACTTCGCCTAGGCTTTCCCTGGGTGCAGACACCCATACTGCTGCAGCCTGGGCTACGGAACACAACAGGGCGATACGGTGGGTGGGGTGGGGGGGGGGGGGGCGGTAGACCTGGCTGAAGCCCTTTCAGCCCGATGCGCTCTGCACTCCTGCGAAAGTGTAATTTATGATTTTTTCTGAAAATATGAGGGTGGTCAATAGTTAGAGCTGCCGCTACAGGAGACCTAAAAATGAGTTCAAGACCTTCCTGAATAGAGATCCTGGTCATGTACTAAATGAAGGGTGGGTGAAAAACAGCTTTGATGTCTTTAAAACTAATAAAACACAACTTTGTTGTACATCCTGACACACTATTTAGAAATGCATGGGAACTAAAACAAAAATTGTTCGAATTTTGCGATTTGTGTAGCATGGTTCAGATTCAGGGCTAGACTGGGAACACTAAGCTGCCCTGGCAAATTTGTCAGACCTGTCCCTGGGGTAGGGGGCAGTGGCAGCTGGTGAAATTTGAAAGTGGTTGTGTGTAAAAGTTTGGGATGAATGCCCTGTGGCAAGTGAGCGCGCCAAATTGTCAGAGGAGAGTACAGGGGAAGTCTCCCCCCAGGAACATTTTGAAAATAGAGTGGGCAAATGGTGCATTTTCAAGCAAATTTGAGAAAACAAAAATGTTAATAAAGCAATTGTAGTTAGGAAATCATTAGGGCACAAAATAATTTAAGCCTGTAACACGTGACTCAGGCTAATAATACTTCCCTCAGGTGGTCTATACATAAAAACACTTCTGTTTTTTGAGAGCGTCCACTGTCCTATCGTAAGGCAGAATACAAAATCCATGTAACGGAGGGACCAATACCAGCCGGCCCATGCAGATGGTACCAAGGGGATAACATATTTTAAGATTGCACTGTAAGCGAACAAGAATGGCATGCTCACACTGTTTCCCACAGAAAATGTTTGAAAACCTTTTCTCTTCAAGCAGTAGTGAAACAAAGGCGCCACGCATATTCGAACTTGTCAACTAGGAGTGGGGGGAGATGGGAGGGAGCACGAGAGAGAGAGGGAGGGTGTCAGAGAGAGGGGTAGGCAGCGACAATAAGACAAAGAGAGCAGTGTGTGTGTCAATTACTCAATTGGTATTTGTATAGAGTGACAGGTATCCAGGCACAGTGCAGATAGTATGAGTTGAAGAGCCTGGTCTTGAGTCCCTTGCTGAAGTTGGTCATCGAGGGGGAAGTGGGGAGGTGGAGGGGAAGGGTGTTCTAGGACTTGGCAGCGAGGTGTGAGAGGGAAAGAAAAGAAGAGAGCGAGATAACGATAGGGGGAGAGAGAATGGAGAAAGTAGAGGGAGAGTGGGAGAGAGAAGAAAGCCTGGAATCAGAGACCGGTATAAAAGTGGAGAGGGACACAGGGAATGAGAATGTCTGAGCAAGGGAAAGAGAGTGGAAAAGTGAGAGGGAGAGAGTTGAAGCGAGACTGCACGAAAATTAATCATTGTTTCCTAGTACTCACCAATCCAACTGGTCACGTAGGCACACTATTTCTCTCCACACTACACTATCACTTTACTGCATGTTGTTTTCACCTGAAATGTTCAGCTGGTTTGCTCTGTTTTACATTGTACTCCTTTAGTGTGATAAAGTGAAAAGCACATTTATATTCTCTCTCTCTCTCTCTCTCTCTCTCTCTCTCTCTCTCTCTCTCTCTCTCTCTCTCTCTCTCTCTCTCTCTCTCTCTCTCTCTCTCTCTCTCTCTCTCTCTCTCTCTCTCTCTCTCTCTCTCTCTCTCTCTATATATATATATATATATATATATATATATATATATACCTTTCTTGATCCCTCTGGTGTAATGAGTCCCTCGATATCATGATATGGCATTCCTCGAAACCAATTGTTCCCAACAGGGAGGGCGCGCCCCTAACTAAATTGCTCTCATTGTACGATTTCACAAATATTAAAGCCGAAACTGGTCAGAACGAGGGACAGCCCCTCTGTAGTCACACATTCGTCAAGGTAGATGCACTACTCTAACTTTCCTAAATTCTGCCATGAAGAAAGAATGATTAAAGCCAGTGTGACCTATAACTGCGAGCACGAATATGACAGAAACATGTTGACATGCTGGCAGTAAGGAGGGGTGCAGGATGTCCTTACTCTTTCCTGTCACCACTATCCTTCATGTTTTTAACCCTAGCCGGAGGGTCCAGGAATTCATTTTGAATAGGGATACCTCAGAGGTAGTTTTAACCTCCACTGCACTTTTCTTTCAGTGATCCCATTAAGATTTGGCTTTAAATGTTTGTATAGTTTACATGTTTGTACTATCTTCCCCTCCCTTTTGCTCCACCCCAGGCGTTGGTCTGCGCGGGGGTGTACTGCAGCAAAGCCCGATGATGAAGCATGTCACAACTTTGTGAGTGAGAGCAGTATTTTCACACTGTGCATATGCCACCACTGAGACCATTTCCTTTTTACTGTCTCTACTCCTCTTGGGTCTGTACAATCTTGGATTGGATTAGAGTTGTGAGTCCCTCTCCCCTTCTTTAGTGTGATAAATGCCCCTGACGGCTGCCAATGCAGCCATTGTCCTTTCAAGCACCAGAGTTCTTCTCCTTAGGTTTATATTGATATTGGGAATCAATGTGAAAAAGCATAAACTGGTAATTGAAAGTATCAAAAAGACATACATGTATATTCATATACGCTGGGTGCAAATGATGGAACGAGTTGAATATCCTCTGTTAATGTCAGTCCTTGAAGGAATGCAGCATTTGCTGCTAGCTTTGTCACCTCAATCACGTATATCTTAATAGTGCCATCTTCTGCTGTCACCTCTATTGAAACAGTGTTCACTCCATCTTTAAGCTTGACCACTTTTGAGCCGTCTCCTCCCTAAAAGATGAAGGTAGAATTTTTAAACATAACGAACAAAGCAAAAATACTAATAACATTATTTTTAAATGACATATTACGGTATAACGAGTCATGAGGAGTAATATCCCCGGGTGGGGATACAGCTCCTTCTCATCACAAATGGCCCAGTGTTCTAGGTGCAGGAACACCAGCCCAATTTTATCAGCTAAGTACATGCCAAGCTTTTTACATCCATGTAATACTTCCCCCTGAAAAAACTATTTTTTCCTTTCCCCCCCATACTGTCCCAATCCTCCTTCCTCCATCCCCGTCCCGCAGGGAAACCACAGCTCCCATTTCCAACTCGCTCAAAGCAGGCAGTAAAAAGAAGCATTAAACTGTTCGGGACAGGGAATATCATGCAGAATTCTGCACGGTTATTCCATGACTGCACAGTTATTCAACTTTCTGAACAGTTTAGTGTGAAATAGGCCTGAAGAATTCTGCCTAACTGGTAATTAGAAATTTAGTGGTAATGGTTTGCATGTGGATGGCAATCGCATTTACAGTCTTTGGGTAAAAAACCAACACAGCAGCATTGCACCTTGCCAAGATAAGTAATTATATGAGGGTGGGCACATGCTATAATACCAGAATGCTATTAAGCTCTGCAGCATGCCATGGACAAATAAACATTATGCTACATGGATCTTGTAGAACACAGTGTTCTGCATTTGTGGTTTTGTCCAATGGAGTGTCTCCATGGTGGGAGGGGTGAAGGGGAGGTGGAAAGCTAAGCTTCTCTGGATGGAAAAAGTAATTTATAGGGTGAAGATGTTTCCAAAGTGGTAATAAATGGGAGTTGTGAGTGAAGGGACAGACCTATTGTGAATTATGTATCTTGGTGGAAAACCATCCAGTGAGTTTGTTGTGTGATTTAAGGTAGAATGTGAAGGCTGACATCCCATAGAAGACGTTGGAAGTCAGCAACTGGTTCATGTTATTCCTCCATGCCTGCTGAGACGGGGTGGAATAATGCAATAAAGTATTTCTACCAACTTGCTTAGATTTTTGTCTTTACAAATCTGGTTACGAACAAACCTGAACAACTTACGCATATCATTGCTGACAGTGAACCATACTGTAGCTATACAGAGGAAACCTTTGGGTTCTAACTTCAATACATGACATTTGTCTCTGTAAACTGTTTACTTCATGTCGGCTCCCAAAGGGGTACATTTACTGGCTCAGATTGTTGTACAACGCTCCTACCGCCCGTGTTCGAACGGATGGTCATATATCGGCGGAATACTCGATATTTAGAGGGACGAAGCAAGGTTGCCCGCTTTCACCACTATTGTTTATACTGGCATTAGAGCCCCTGGCGCTAAGGTTACGTAGGGATACACAGGAATTGGGTATAGAGGTAGGGTCTACAACACATCTCTTCTCTGCATATGTAGATGACATTGTCCTTTATATCAAAGACCTTCGGTCTGATCTGGCCCCCCTTGCAGAGATCTTTGCCACCTTTGAGCATATATCGGGACTGGCCATTAACCCGGCGAAGTCCCATGCCTTTTTCTTTTGCGAGCAAGCCTCGCCCACAGGAATCGCATTTGGATCCACAACGCTAAAGGTGGCTCAGCATACGTTTAAGTATCTGGGCATTCATGTATACAGGACCCCTGCTGACATGCTGGAAGGTAACCTTAACAGAGCAATTAGAGCCCCGCATTCTAGTGTTGCATTTTGGACCACGCTACCATTGTCCGTGATGGGCAGAGTAGCTATAATGAAAATGGTGGTTCTCCCACAATTGATTTACTATTTCACAAATCTGCCTCTATTGGTCCCACAAGCTACCTTTAAACTCTTGAACACCTTACTTATTGACCTCGTCTGGGGGAAAAGGCAGGCGAAGGATAAGTCTTAGAAAGCTCCAGCTAGGTAAGAGAAGGGAAGGGTTAGGAGTGCTGGATCTTAGAGCGTATTATTATGCCTGCCAGTTGCAATGGCTATCTTTTTGGACGGCATGGCGCAATCTGCAGGAAATAGGGTTCACGGAGCGGGATATAAGTAATGGGGCCCTACACAAACTGCTATTACCGAGGTACAAGCCCCCTCGCCATCTTCCACCCTTACTACATACAGCTGTGCAATGTTGGAAGGCGTCGCTACAGTACACAAGCTCACACCCTACCTACGCCGACAAGATCCCCTTATTGGGTATACCACTAGCAGCCGGGAGACTGACAAACCGTACATTAACGCCTTGGTTAGAAGAAGGAATCAGCACGGTATCGGACTTATTTAATGATGGGCAGCTACTGGATCATGACAACTTTTTCAGTGAGACGGGGACATGATCCATGCGGTGTTAACCCATTATGTCAAAACACATTTTGCCCCAAAACAGGAGGAACCCACTAACCACAAACTGATTAAAGCACTATATTATAATTGGCTGTGGGAGGCACCTGAAAAAATGGCTATATGTAGGAATTCGGGCACATACGGAGATCACCCTTCTTCCATTACGTATTGCATGGTCGGATGACATAGGAAGGGCCATAGCGGACAAGGAATGGGAGAGAACCATAGAACACCCCCAGAAAACCTCACGTAATGCCAAATTTAGGTTTATTCAAACAATGATTTGACATAGAGCATATCTTACCCCACACAGATTAGATAGGATGTTCCCGCAGACCCACCATCACTGCCCAAGATGCCACTGAGAGGGAGCTGACCTGGCCCATATGATGTGGTCTTGCCCGCGCCTACGGGAGTTTTGGGATGCGGTTAGACGTTACACGACTGAGGCCACGTAAAGAAACATACCTAATACTATGGGAGAGTGTATTCTGAGTCTCCATAAATCTTCCACCAAATACAAAGTACAATACAAATTAGTGAACCTGTCGCTGCTCCTGGCAACGCGGACAATTACTATGCGATGGAAGTCCAAGAACCCCCCTTCAGCTTGTGCATGGTACAATGATCTAATCCGCTGGGGCAGTGCAGAAGGTGCTGAAATCCGGAGGGAGGATGCCAGGGGCCTGCGTAGAAACCCGATAGCATTAGACTGGGATATTATGTTAGAAGCCCTGAAAGCAAAAGACTTGGACTCTACTACCACCCCCTAGGGCAAACAGTAAAGTCAGATGGAAGAGCAATCTATAGTAACGCCCCGAACGCTGTACATGCAAATATGTGATTGTGTACCACGAAAAGGTCTGAAATATATTTATAAGTCAAATACAAACAAATGAATTGTACAGTGTTGCTGTAAGCCAAGCTTAAATTATGGATAATATGTATACTTGGAAGATCTAAATGGAAACAAAAGGACTGCAGGGAGTGGGGCAAAGGGATTTTATTGGGGTTTTGTTTCCCAGTCTGTAGCAACCTGAAGCATGAAGAGCTGTGGACTTAGATATGTACTGGAAGATGAGAGGATTACAATTTGAGATGTGATAACTACTATGGGAAGTGTTCAACACTGAAAGTGTGTATATATTGTTTGCAGCGAAGTCATCTGTCTACCTTTGTAAAGAATAGTAGTATCTAATGCACTTTTGTTCGAACAAGTGTCATCCCACATGCTTCGTGTAAAGTTCCAGGTTACTAAGATAAAAGAAAATAATAAAAATGTGTTTAAAAAAAAACAACTGTTTACTTCATGTCAAGACTGCTGTGAGTTTCTTATTTCTTAGGCAATCTTAGTTATATCCCCAGCATTGAAAGAGCCTCGCGGACCCGGTCTCGAGGGTGCCGCTTGAGGCTTGATTGGAGACTGTTTGCCGTCCGTTTCCTGTTTGCCCTTTTCTTCCTTGGATCCTGACCTGGGCTTTCTCCTCCTCACTGCCGCGAAACTACCGGGTGAGACGCGGGACTGCGAGGACCAGGGGGCCAAGCAACATCTCAACAGACCGCACCTGGTCCTCTTCCCGCCCGCCCCCTCGGCAAACGCCCACTCCTTGGGAGTATAAAATCAACTCCACGCCTCCCATATCGTGGGACGCGGGCGGAGCCCGAGAGAGACCGGACCGGGCCACCTCTCTAACGCCCGTGACCGGCTGATTGGCTCTACTGGGATTCTACCAATATGGCTTCAAGGGAGATGAGGAGCAAACAGCCTCTCAGGCAACAGGTACTATAGACAGCTTTTTTACCAAAGCCAACACCGTGGTAAATAATGGATTATTAGCCCTAGAAAATCAGCTAGCAGAGGGCATTGAGAGCACACTGCATTCCTCCCCGGGCTCAACTGTTATAACCCCAGAACTATTAGACGCTACTAACCTTTCACTTCTGGATAGCATTGACCAAACAATTGAATCTGTGCTTCAGCAGCTGAGGACACCCTCCAACTCACAGCGAGATAGAGATTCACTCCATATTATTCCTGAGTTGATGCCACCTCTAACACCCCACCCAGTTATGTCCAGTGAAGAGAGGAATGACACTAACTTAAACCAACAACGAGGTTTGCGTGAAGGGGCAGTCCAAAAAAGAAAGAGACTCAGACAATCAAAAGGTGCAAAAAGGGCTAAATTGGACCATACTAAAAACACCACTGCCAACATCCTTGATGTTACGGAAAACTCCACCGCCGCTAATGCCAACGAAATGGTGAGTCCAATGCACCCTCTTAACAACCAATTACCAACACAGTCCGGCCCGTACATATTTGGAGAGGGATCCTGCAGCAGTATGGACAATACTACTCACCTGTTTACTAACATTCTTAAAAAACTGCTTGACCCGCTGCTGGCTAGGCTTGATTCTATTGATACTAGACTTTTAGCAATAGAAAAAGTATCTGGGGGTTTGACTGACCAGCGGGAATCACGGCCAAGCAACAATGGAGCAGCTGCTGCAAATACTGGGATTTCCCCTCCCCTTAGTGCTCCTAGAACTTCCATTGCAAATCAGCCAACCTCTGCTGCCATTGGGATTGTCCCCGCAGCTACCCTACCGAAACCCAATCCAGTAGCCCAACCAAGGCAACAACCTCCAGTGCCCCTAGCTCGAAAGTCTAAACCGCCTAATCCCACCACCAACACGAGGCAGGAAAAGTCCCCTATTAGAATGACAGACCGCCCAAGGCCAGTTGTAGTTAATCTGCCTCCTGAGGCGGAGGCCCACACTATAATCCTGACACCGGTTCCCGAGCTCTCTAATTCTGCGATGGTATCTTATGATTCCTTACGCAATAAGGTCATCAGCTGGCTAAACATACATAGGCCATTGCCACCCAATTTGAGAGGGGAAGTACTGATGGTCAGGAGGGTCCCATTGGTTGGTCACACGGTAAAGAAAATAGGGGGTGACTGCATCATTGTGAGTTTTAGGAATTCACAGATTGTCCCTCATATCTGCAATTGTTTGGGATACCCGGGGAACACATCTATCGAATTGGTCCCGCTGTCGTTCTTTTACCCGAGAAGCAGTGATCCGCATCCTGGAGCGAATGACGGCTGGACTAGGGTGGGATTCGCCATTGTTGGTTCTAGGTACAGGCCCCCGAGACATGACACATTCACATTTAGCAATCATGTTCATGCCAACAGATTTAGTTGCCTTGACCAGGTTGACTGACTTCCAAGGGCAGCACACACTGGGAATAGCAATGGGGTAGTCTCACGCACTCCTTCGTTGGGGAGAGGGATAGATGCTACTGTTACGAGAAACCGTATCCCTGCTCATGTATTAGCAGAGCAACGAGTACACTCTAGTAGGCAGGGCGCCCCAACTGAAGAATCTTTAAGAACTGTACATGAAGCAAACGATCTGGAGCCCCAAGATGGCTTGGCAATTACGGATGTGTCTCCAGCACCATGTGCTGACACAGATGGTGAGGGAGAGAGGGAAATGCCACCTAAAGAATTGAAGGTCCTATCATGGAACATTGCAGGCATCGCCAATAAAGTAGATTCTAGTGACTGGGGGTCCCTAGTAGACAGTAATGACATCTGTCTCTTTCAGGAAACTTGGGCTAGGGAAGTCTACCCCAGGGTGGGCTATGCAACCTTCTATGTCCATGCAAGGTGGGGTGGCAAAGGAAGGCCTTCGGGCGGTGTTGCTATTTGGGTGGCTAGTCACATTGGCTGCATAGCAGAGGAAATTCCAACTCGCTCCGACGACATACAATGTGTTCTTCTCAAATGGCAGGACGCTTACAACCTGGCGATTATGAATGTATTTATTTATTTATTTAATGATATTTATAGAGCGCGTGCAAATACCCGTAGGCGTCTCGGCGCTGGTATGCAATGCTGTGTATCCCTGATCAGCAGATTGGTATCTGGGTTTACTGGTTGAATAACCACGTCTTCAGTTTCTTTCTGAACTGGAGGAGCGTGGAACTTATTTTAATGTGGTTCGGTAAGGAGTTCCAGATTTTAGGGGCTGCGATAGAAAAGCGGCGATCACCCCATGAGACTGTTCTACTTCGTTGAACCACAAGTTGGTTCAGTGAGGAGGACCGAAGTGTTTATGCGAAATGTATATTCGCGCCCAGTAAGTGTGTCCATGGAATTAACCACCCTAGATGATCTATCTTCATTCCTGGGACTATTACCCGCTGACTGCAAGATACTGATGGGTGGGGATTTTAACTGTCACTTTGAACCATTAAAAGGTTTAAAGGAGGGTGCGTTATCAGCTGAGGATGAGTACTGGGGGATTCACCCTTGTCAATCTCCTAACCCGAAATCATGGTCCCCCCTAGCGCTGCAGATTATGTCCCTTTCCCTGAACCACTCTATGAGGGCTTGTAATGTGCGCTTAGTATCCGATAAATCTTCAAGGTGCACATTCAATACGAAGGACCAGGAATCTCGTTTGGACTATATTTTTGTTTATACAAGTATGTGGCCCAAAGTTTTAGATTTTAGGGTGATTGAAAGAGCAGACAGCGATCATAATGCACTCTGCTTGGACATGGTACATCCAGGGCCCCAAGATGGCACCCTATCCAATGAATCAAGGCAGGACACAGGTGCCCTTGTACCAGCAAATAATAGACGAAGGGTGAGATGGGGGAAAATAGTCAATTCAGCTGAGTCCATCACAAAAATCTATGATTTGGCGCTCGCCAAATTAGTTGAAATGGAACAATTGATTAACAAACCCAAAGCTACTGATTTTAATGAGAAACTGGGCCAAATTCATACAGACCTAGTGGGAAGTCTAGGTGAGGTTCTCTATCCTGAGACTACGAACAGGAAGAAGAGGACACCTACCTCTGCCTGGTATAATTCCACGTGCAGAAAGATTAAAACAGAGTTGATTTTTATGGTCAAGTCCGGTGCCAATAAAAAGAAATTAGTAGAGATGAGACAGAAATACAGGGAAGCCATCGCACAAGCGAAGTTTGAGTGGGATTGGGATAGGTGGCATGACCTATCACTGGCAATAGAAACCAAGGATTTGAGAAAATTCTGGTCACTAGTCCATACAGGCGCGGGGGAACCTAAATCGGCTGTGGAGCTGAACATCGCTGCTTCAAGGTGGGAATCCCACTTCAGTACATTGTACCAGGACTCCTCTGTAATTTCCACTGAGTCAGTTCCTGACAGCCCCTCTGATCCCAATGAAAAATTAGTGCTGACATTGGATGAGGTACTAAATGCTATAGGGAATCTAGCGTCGGGTAAGGCTCCAGGCCTTGACAAACTCCCAGGAGATTTGTTTAAACATCAACCAGAGATCTGGGGTCCTTATCTGTACATTATTTTTAACTCCATTCTAAGCGGGATGGAAATTCCCTGTACTTGGCTGGGGGCAGAGATAGTACCGATTTTTAAAAAGGGCTCTCCTCTGTTCCCAGTCAACTACAGGCCGATTAGCCTTATAGACGGGCCTCAGAAACTGTTTGCCAGTCTCTTGCTAGACCAACTCCTGAACTGGATGGAGGACAATGCGATCCTCAGTCCGCTTCAGGCGGGCTTCAGGAAAAACACGTCCACCATGGACCAGATTTTTCGCCTCGTTCTCCTTTACTGGAAGACTGTGGGGATCGGGGGGGGGGGGGGGGGAGTCTGTACATGGTGTTCGTGGATCGGAGGTCCGCATTCGACCTGGTACCACGCACGAAATTATGGGCGGTGCTCAAGGAGTTGGGCGTCCCCTCGCAGCTTTTACAGGCAATAATCAGGCTCCATGATGGCAACTTTGCCCAGGTCAGGTTTGGGAGGGTGGGGGGCTTGTCATCTAGATTTCCTGTCTGCAGGGGGGTAAGACAGGGTTGTGTCCTCGCACCGACCCTGTTTTGCCTCTTTGTAAATGGGGCAATATCCCATTTGGATAACGTTAGGAACAACGATGCCCCCAGGTTGGCAGGCAGGAGGGTTCCGGCAATCATGTTTGCCGATGATACGCTCCTGCTTTCCAAATCCCCGATGGGAATTCAACGGATTTTAGATGGGTTTGGGGATTTCTGCAGGGCGCACGGCCTCGAAATCAACTCAGAAAAAACAAAATTCATGGTATTTAACCCCTCATCAAACACCAGGCCCAATCCAACCTTGGGATCGGTCAGGCTGGAAAGGGTTAGAACATTTCAGTACTTGGGGGTAACCTTACACGAAAATTTATCTTGGGGTCCACAGATAGCAAGATCCCGTCTAAAGTTATCCCAAATGGTGGGGGCAATTTTGAAGGTCTTGAACTCATCAACCTTCAAACCAGTTAGTCCAGCCCTGGAGATGTACAAAACCCAAGCCAGAGCAGCTTCACCTACGGTGCCGAGTTGTGGGGTCACAATGCTGAGTCGGATCTTGTTAAGGTGGAAAACAACTTCCTTAGGCGCTTGCTGGCCTTACCACAAGGCACGCCCCTGCTACAATTGAGATTTGACCTGGGACTCTCTTCGATAGGAGATGAACTGGCTCTAAAGCCGCTGAGGTTTTGGCACAGACTGTGGTCCACTAGTGAACTATCCCACTACAGGCAAGATCAGAAGCACGTTTTGAGTCTTAACACCTGCGACAGAATTCCATGGGTGGCACACGTGAAACGGGAATTCTATCGACTGGGTCTGTCTGAACTGTGGGATAACCCTTAAGGAGGTTGTTTAGGCTTGTCAAGCAAAAGGCTCATTAAGATTTTTAAAGACAAGAGCCTGATTTCGTTCGTGTGCGCCCCGAAAATTGGTACCCTTACCGAACAATTCTTGGTCACCAAAAGTTCCTTCTGCTTTGAAGGATACATGGACATTATATTCTCCATCACCACAAGGAAACTCTTTATCCAGTGGAGGTTCGGCACATTGCCCATCAAATCCTTTACAAGCAAATGGACAACGCTGGCCGACAAAATCTGCCCTGGGTGTAACCTGAATGTGGAGGATGATCTACACGTGTTGTTTTTTTGCCCTGCCTACAGTAAGCAGAGAAAGTACTGGCTAGTCCCATTATGCAAGAATCTGGGCTTCAGAAACTATTTAGAATCGTACAGAATTCTGAAGACAAGCACTTTGCACTTTATTGTCTTTGCTGTAGCCAAATACCTAATGGCCATGTGGCAGATAAGGGGAAAAATACTGAAAGGGTAACTTTTAACTCTCAACCGTGGAATGAACTGCACTGAACTGTAGCGAACTGGGTTTTAATTTCAGAGTCCATTATGAACTGATTCAATTAGTCCTTTCTTCCCCCGCACTGTCTTTTTTCCTATATATTGTATGTTTTTATCTGTTTTAAATGTTTTTATTGTATCTTTTATGGTCTAAATGGCCGAAATAAAGACATTTTGGATTGGATTGGATTGATCCACCTCATATCCTTCAACGAATGGCTGATTTACCACCATTTCAAGATGAAGGGGATCCATCACCTCAGGGACTTTCTTCTCCAAGATGATTGGTTAGCATGTCTGGACCTCAAGGATGCCTACCTAACGGTCCCCATTTTTCTCCACATTGCAGGTTTCTCCAATTCGCATGAAAAAAGGCAAATCTTCAAGTTTCTGACCCTCCCTTTGGTCTGTCATCAGCACCATGGTGCTTTACGAAGCTTCTCAAACCTGTGGTGGAACATCTGCAGACACTGGGCATCAGGTAGATAATCTAACTTAACAATATTCTCCTGATGGATAAATCATGCAATCTATTGGTGTCACACCTGGACACCCCTGTTACCTTGCTCAAGAACTTGGGGTTTGTCACCAACCAGCAGAAGTCGGATTTAGTTCCCCAGCAGAGCATGGATTTTGCATAGACTCCGGAGCGGCGACCTTGAGCTTACCAGACCAGAAGATAACCAAGATCACGAAGGAGCTGAAGAAGGTTCTCAGGAGGGACAAGATCTCGTTGTGGAAGTTGGTCAGGATTGTTGGGTTGTTATCTTCCTCAATAAAAGCCATTTTCCAAGGCCACTCCATTACACGGCCCTGCAAAGACTGAAGGCGGCCCATCTTCAGAGGGGTCTTACGTATTCAGAATTGGTGTCACTGATGCTGAAGGCCAAAACGGAGCTACAGGGGAGGATAGACCACATGGAGGAATGGAATCGGCGGGCAATTTTCAGTTCCCGTCCGGACCTAGTGATAGAATTGGACATCAGTCGCCTCGGCTGTGGGGCCAGATGCAGCTCGATCTCCACTGGAGGCAGATGGACAGAGGAAGAATTGAGCCTACACATCAATTGTATCGAGTTACTAGCGGGATTGTTTGCTATTTGGTCCCTCACGAGGGACAAGATATTGTGCTGTGTACTACTGAGAATGGACAAAATGACGGCAGTCCAATATATCAACTGGTTGGGCGGGACCCACTCACGAGCTCTGACAGAACTAGCAAAGGATTTCTGGCACTACTACCACAAACGACAACCTTCTGCGGCAGCAGAGTACCTCCAGGGGCTCTAACTCTGTGGCGGACTGGAACTCCACGTACATCAAGGATGCTAGCGATTTGAGGCTTAACCCAAGGCCTTCCAGGCTCTGATGGCACGATGGGGCCCTTGGCAGGTGGTCTTGTTTGCTTCACGATGGAACACACAACTTCCCCTTTATGTCAGCTGGAGATGAAATGAAATGAAATGAATGAGACTTATATAGCGCACGACTTACCCTGGGGCATCTCAGCGCTTGCTTAGGGAACCCATCCTGGTATTCCCCTGTGAGATACCCTGGCAGGGTATCCACAAGGTGAAAGCCAGGCATCCCACCGCGAGGGGCCGTTGTGGAGATTAAGCAAGCTATTGCCCAGAGTCGCAGAGTGTGAACCCATGAGTCGAGAAGGCACCGGAGCGAGAATTAACGAGTCCATGGAATTTTTGAGCCCAAGACCCGCCGAGGCGGGGAATTGAACCCTGGTCCCGGGCCGAACTCAAGCTCCAGGTCTGCCGCCTCTAACCCCTGAGCCACACTTCTCCACTAATCGAATCCGGAAGCGGGGGCAGTGAATGCCTTCCTCCAGGACTGGTCGATGGATCAAGCTTACATCTATCTGCACTTTCTCCTAATTCAGAGAGGGGCGGCTCAAGTCAGATGTCAGCAGGCATCTCTGGTACGGATAACACCAGAATGGAGATTACAAGCAAGGTTCCCTTCTCTCCTGGAGCTGGAGTGGGCCGCTCTTGTACTCCTGCTAATGTTTCCCAAGATTCTGATGGATCCCCTGGGCCATCCACATCCTATGGTTCTTCAGTGCTTGGAGAATTTCAGGCAAGGCTGGAAGGACGTCAGACTTTCGAAGAGAGCAGAGTCCCTCATCCAGCAGGCTTGGGCTCCAGGAACTACCAAGAGGTACAGATCGGCATGAAGGAGATGGGTTTGTTGGTGTGTGGAGAGACAACTGGATCCTGTGGACACTGACACTAACATTTTGAATTGCATATTACTCCATTAACTCATTCAGATCAGCGATTTCAGCGGGCCACGTGCCGGTGAACAATATTCCAGTGGGTGAACAGCCTTGGGTGAATAAGCTTTTCAAGACATCAGGGTATCTCAACCTCTCAGAACTCAGGCCTCTGGGATGTCAATTTGGTCTTACGCTTGTTATCCTCCTGGCAGGACAACCAGTAACTCTCTAGGAAGGAGATCTCAGTGAAGCTGTCTAAGCTCCTCTGTCTTATATCTTGTTCGAGAGCTTCGTACATGTGAGTCTTAGATACGTCAGTTAGGATCTTTACCCTAGAGGGGGTTAGCTTCACCATTCCAGGAGGACAGAGACTAGTACCAGGTCTGCATCTTATCCAGCTTTTCCAGAGGCCCCCAAATTGTATGTGGTCAGGTGCCTGAAGGCCTATGAGGACATGACAATCAAGGGGAATAGCAACTGTTGATTGCCATCAAGAAATCATTCAAAGCTGTGTCCTCTCAGACCATTGCCAGTTGGGTAAGATGGGTCATGGCAGAAGCTGGAATTGGTACCACTTCTTTCAGGGCTCACCGACTAGGGGCGCTATGGCTTCCAAGTCTATACAGGTAGTTGGCAGGCTTAAGGATATCATGAATACGGCGATTAGTCAGTGGATCCAACTTCAAAAGGTTCTATTTCAAAAAGATCTATAACGCTGCCGCATTGGTGGTAAGTAAGCTTTCAACATGCATAATCCTCGCTTCCAGTCCTGACATAGAATGAAACATTTCCTAGTTAATGTGAAGGAAAATTTCAAGGACGAGGAGTATCCCCCCCCTAGCATGTTATCTCTCTCCTATCCTACCCTGGAGGAGTTAGTGATATCTATTTATTAATAACTTGAGACGGTGCTGTGGATACCGAGATTAACAGGAAAGTACAGATGACTTTACTCAGAGATAAATTGTAATACTGAATTGTTTGTTTATGTGCTATTTCTTGACATTGCAAGGTATGTATATGTTGTGAGGTGCTCTCGTACGGACTAGGGAGAGCTTGTTTAGAATGTTAGAGACTAGAGTTAATGGTTGGAAATGTTAATCATGTGATTTACTGAAGGTTGATAAAGTTATGACTTTAAATATATTTAACTGGGAATTAATATGTTCATTTGGAAGTGTCTTATCTATCTTCACATTCTTTTAGGTTCGGATTCAAAGGCGGATTAAGGTCCAGTGTGCTTAATTCCTGCAGTAAAGAACAGGACAAACTACAACGTGGTTTATGTTAATTGGACTCACTGACTCCTATGTGATTGGCTTATGGTCATCATGGTTACTCCCTGTGGTTCATGGGAGTTGTAATGCTTGTGTAATGATGTTTTTAGGTCGAGTTTACTCGAACCTATTGCTGTCCATCCAAAAGCTGACTTTTTAGGAGGAGGATTCTCAACAGTTCACGTGAAATCACGTGACGACAAGCTCCTTCGTGCACGAGCTTGCATTTCCCCACAGGCTTCCCCCTGCCAGCAGCATTTGCCACATCAAAGGCTTCAGCTGCCCCGCCCCCCGCCGTCACTTTTCACGGCCGCGCCTCGCATTTCCCCACAGGCTTCCCCCTGCCAGCAGCATTTGCCACATCAAAGGCTTCAGCTGCCCCGCCCCCGCCGTCACTTATTCACGGCTGCAGGCCGTGCCTTGTTTTAAAACTCGGTGTTACTCTGCTTGTTTTACCCTTGTGCCTTATGTACCTTGAAAGTTTGCAACATGCCATTTCCTCACTCGCCCGAGATTCTTTTCTGCTCCGAGGTTGCCCGAGATTCTTTCCAGCTCAGAGGTTGCTCCCGTGACCCGCTAACTGCAGGCCACCATGTTTTCACGGAAAACCTCTTCTTGATAGAAAATACTCTTCTCCCGAAAGCTTCTCCCGAAAGCTAAAGTTTGCTTCTGCTTCCGTTCACATGTAACCTGAGTGTTTTGCAACACACATTAAACTCTTTTGCGGTTTCCTTTATTAAGCGGATCTGAGAATGTAGCACTGTTACTTCTAAATACATAACTTTTAATATTTAACTCCCACACGCCTGGGTCCAGGGAGATGCGAGTGAGAGAGACAGCATGTACCGGAGCTAAACCCAGCGCCATGCTGTTAGTGGGCAGATGGGCGCCGGTGGTCGAAGGCTTCGCTGGACGCAAACAATGGGGCAGTGGAGGGATGTCCCCTATGCATTCAGTCACTCGTACGGGATTGGCGTATAGAGTATGCTGTGTGTTTATCTATGCCATATCCTATTGAGTGCAGGTTTTAAAGGCTCTTGAAGCGCGACGCTCCTGCTTCCCCGCCCCCCACCCCCAGCCGACTTGTTTTCATTCTCAGCGCGCGCTCGGCCTCACTTCCCCTCCCACCCCTCCCGGCTTTAATTACCCCAACATTCCTTTCCTCCCTCGTTGACCGGGAGGCCCAAGCCCCTATGGACAGGCAGCAGGCAAGTTTACTTCATTTGTGAACCTATCAATCAAAATGTTTTTGTTTAGCACATTCTGCGTAGGTAATCGATCAGCTATATTACATAGAGTCCCACCACTGCAAAATATGGAGCCAATACATTTTGCACCCTTTTTGCTGCTAGTTTAAAAGAAAATGGAACAAATATCCTCTCCTGCTGCTTGTGCTACAATAGGATGTTTGTAATGTGGCAAAAATGTAGTGCGTGGATTTCTACTTATTACATTATATAAAACACAGCAAACAAAACATTTTGTTCTACTTTAAAAAGGTGGAAGACAGTACGGATTTTAAGAAAAAAATGTCATCAGCTTCTTATTATGTAAACGTCAAACAGCGGAAAAAGAATTTCTTCCGTTTTTGTTGCAAAAATATATATACCCAGTATGGATTGCTAACAAATAATTTTGCTTAATTCTTTTACGAAAACAGTAGCAAAGGATGCTTAATGGATTTGCTTGTTCTAGCAAAGAAATAAGCACCCACATCTTTGTCATATTAGAAACCTAAAGTTTGCTTCTGCTTCCGTTTACATGGAACCTGAGTGTTTTGCAACAAACATTAAACTCTTTTGCGGTTTCCTTTATTAAGCTGATCTGAGAATGCAGCACTGTTACTTTCAAATAAATAACCCTTTATTATTTAACTCCCACACGCCTGCGTCCAGGGAGATGCGAGTGAGAGAGACAGCATTTACCGGAGCCACACCCAGCGGCATGCTGTTAGTGGGCGGATGGGCGTGGCTGGTCGAAGGCTTCGCTGGACACAAACAATGGGGCAGTGGAGGGATGTCCCCTATGCATATATTATTAAATTGTACTCCTCCGATGCTCATTGCCGGGTTACAGTCTTTTAAGCCCACAAGCTGGTTGAAACGGTTGTAACTTGACTATGCTTTTCAAATGCTATCTAGCCATTTTAGAAACGGGCTTCTTTACGCCTGGCATGGAGTAATAGCTTTATTTATGATCTAACCGTACTTGGTAATTGCACTTCTAAAGGTCCCGCATCCCCAGACATACTTTTGCCTGTCCTTAAATTCAGATGGATTTGAAGGGCCTGCCTGGACTTTCCATTCTGTTATTTCTGTGCTGCAACATAAACAGGGTCTGCGCCTCTCATCTTTGGCCTACAACGACTTTTTTTTTTAGCTTTTGACAGATGCGGTCATTGATATTTTCAGTTTCTAAGAGACGAAAAAACGAGACCGCTAAATCATTTCAGCAGAGAACAAACAGATACTGCGACAACTTTAGGAACGGATTATGAACGTATTTTCTGTGCAAAGTGAAGAACATGCCCTTCCATCCCAGCGAAGCCCTTCCATCCCCAATCTCACCACTCTCCACTCTGACCCCTCCCACCACTCTCCCCTCTCACCTCTCTCCTCTCACCACTATCCCCTCTCACCACTCTCCCCTCTCTCCCCTCCTCTTGCCCCTCTCTCCCCTCCTCTCGCCCGTCTCTCCCCTCTCTCCTCCTCACTCCCCTCCCTCTCCCCTCTCTTCTCCTCTCTAGCTCTCCCCTCTCTTCACTCTCCCCTCCCCTCTCCTCACTCTCCCCTCTCCTCACTATCCCCCTCTCCTCACTATCCCCCTCTCCTCACTATCGTCACTCCCCCACTCTCTCCTCTGTCACCACTCTATCCTCTCTCATCACTCCCCCCTCTCACCACTCTATCCTCTCACATCACTCCCCCCTCTCACCACTCTATCCTCTCTCTTCACTCTCCCCTCTCCTCTCATCACTCTCCCCCTCTCCTCACTATCGTCACTCCCCCACTCTCCCCCCTCTCACCACTCTCCCCTCTCCTCACTCTCCCCTCTCCTCACTCTCCCCTCTCCTCACTCTCCCCTCTCCTCACTCTCCCCTCTCCTCACACTCCCCTCTCCTCTCCGCTCTCTCCTGACTCTCCCCTCCCCTCAGTCTCTCCTCTCTCCCCTCTCCCCTCCTCTCTCTCTCTTCTCCTCTCTCCTTTCTCCCCTCTCTTCACTCTCCCCACTCTCCCCTCTCCTCACTCTCCCCTCTCCTCACTCTCCCCTCTCCTCACTCTCCCCTCTCCTCACTCTCCCCTCTCCTCACTCTCCCCTCTCCTCACTCTCCCCTCTCCTCACTCTCCCCTCCCCTCTCCTCTCTCTCCTGACTCTCCCCTCCCCTCTCCCCTCCTCTCTCTCTCTTCTCCTCTCTCCTTTCTCCCCTCTCTTCACTCTCCCCACTCTCCCCTCTCCTCACTCTCCCCTCTCCTCACTCTCCCCTCTCCTCACTCTCCCCTCTCCTCACTCTCCCCTCTCCTCACTCTCCCCTCTCCTCACTCTCCCCTCTCCTCACTCTCCCCTCCCCTCTCCTCTCTCTCCTGACTCTCCCCTCCCCTCCCCTCAGTCTCTCCACTCTCCTCTCTCCCCTCCCCTCCCCTCCTCTCTCTCTTCTCCTCTCTCCTTTCTAACCTCTCCCCTCTCCCTTCTCTTCACTCTCCCACTCTCCCCTCTCACCACTCTCCCGTCTCACCACTCTCCCGTCTCACCACTCTCCCGTCTCACCACTCTCCCGTCTCACCACTCTCCCGTCTCACCACTCTCCCGTCTCACCACTCTCACTTCAATCTCCCCTCTCCTCACTATCCTCACTCTCCCCACTCTCTCCTCTCTTTCCACTCTTCCGCTATTTCTGTCTCACTCTCTCCTGCCCCTTCACTGTCTTGGCCTCTCCATTGTTCCTCTATTTCTGTCTCACCCTCTCCTGCCCCTTCACTGTCTTGGCCACTCCATTCTTCCTCTATTTCTGTCTCACTCTCTTCTGCCCCTTCACTGTCTTGGCCTCTCCACTCTTCCTCTATTTCTGTTTCACTCTCTCCTGCCCCTTCACTGTCTTGGCCTCTCCACTCTTCCTCTGTTTCCGTTTCACTCTCTCCTGCCTCTTCACTGTCATGGCCTCTCCACTCTTCCTCAGTTTCCGTTTCACTCTCTCCTGCCCCTTCACTGTCTTGGCCTCTCCACTCTTCCTCTATTTCTGTCTCACTTTCTCCTACCACTTCACTGTCTTGGCCTCTCCACTGTTTCTTAGTTTCTGTTTCACTCTCTCCTGCCCCTTCACTGTCCTGGCCTCTCCAATCTTCCTCTATTTCTGTCTCACTCTCTCCTGTCACTTCACTGTCTTGGCCTCTCCACTTTTCCTCTATTTCTGTCTCACTCTCTCCTGCCCCTTCACTGTCTTGGCCTCTCCACTCTTCCTCTATTTCTGTCTCACTCTCTCTTGCCCTTTCACTGTCTTGGCCTCACCACTCTTCCTCTATTTCTGTCTCACTCTCTCCTGCCCCTTCACTGTCTTGGCCTCTCCACTCTTCCTCTATTTCTGTCTCACTCTCTCCTGCCCCTTCACTATCTTGGCCTCTCCACTCTTCCGCAGTTTCCGTCTCAATCTCTCCTGTCCCTTCACTGTCTTGGCCTCTCCCCTTTTCCTCTATTTCTGTCTCACTCTCTCCTGCCCCTTCACTGTCTTGGCCTCTCCACTCTTCCTCTATTTCTGTCTCACTCTCTCCTTCCCCTTCACTGTCTTGGTCTCTCCACTCTTCCTCAGTTTCCGCCTCACTCTCTCCTGCCCCTTTACTGTCTTGGCCTCGCCACTCTTCCTCTATTTCTGTCTCACTCTCTCCTGCCCTTTCACTGTCTTGGCCTCTCCACTCTTCCTCAGTTTCTGCCTCACTCTCTCCTGCCCCTTCACTGTCTTGGCCTCTCCACTCTTCCGCAGTTTCCGTCTCACTCTCTCCTGCCCCTTCACTGTCTTGGCCTCTCCACTCTTCCTCTATTTCTGTCTCACTCTCTCCTGCCCCTTCACTGTCTTGGCCTCTCCACTCTTCCTCTATTTCTGTCTCACTCTCTCCTGCCCCTTCACTGTCTTGGCCTCTCCACTCTTCCTCAGTTTCTGCCTCACTCTCTCCTGCCCCTTCACTGTCTTGGCCTCTCCACTCTTCCGCAGTTTTCATTTCACTCTCTCCTGCCCCTTCACTGTCTTGGCCTCTCCACTCTTACTCTATTTCAGTCTCACTTTCTCCTGCCCCTTCACTGTCTTGGCCTCTCCACTCTTCCTCAGTTTCCGTTTCACTCTCTCCTGCCCCTTCACTGTTTTGGCCTCTCCACTCTTCCTCTATTTCTGTCTCACTCTCTCCTACCCCTTCACTGTCTTGGCCTCTCCACTCTTCCTCTATTTCTGTCTCACTCTCTCCTGCCCCTTCACTGTCTTGGCCTCTCCACTCTTCCTCTGTTTCCGTTTCACTCTCTCCTGCCTCTTCACTGTCTTGGCCTCACCACTCTTCCTCAGTTTCCGTTTCACTCTCTCCTGCCTCTTCACTGTCTTGGCCTCTCCACTCTTCCTCTATTTCTGTCTCACTCTCTCCTACCCCTTCACTGTCTTGGCCTCTCCACTCTTCCTCAGTTTCCGTTTCACTCTCTCCTGCCCCTTCACTGTCCTGGCCTCTCCACTCTTCCTCTATTTCTGTCTCACTCTCTCCTGTCCCTTCACTGTCTTGACGTCTCCACTCTTTCTCTATTTCCGTCTCACTCTCTCCTGCCCCTTCACTGTCTTGGCCTCTCCACTCTTCCTCAATTTCTGTCTCACTCTCTCCTGCCCCTTCACTGTCTTGGCCTCGCCACTCTTCCTCTATTTCCGTCTCACTCTCTCCTGCCCTTTCACTGTCTTGCTTGTGTTTATTGTATTTGCACAAATCTAATATCTTGGTCTATTCCTTTTCAATAAACAGGCATTTTTGTTTATTAGGTGTTTATGTTTTTGATGGGTTTATTTATAGGCACTATCTATCTATCTATCTATCTATCTATCTATCTATCTATCTATCTATCTATCTGTCTATCTATCTGTCTATCTATCTGTCTATCTATCTGTCTATCTATCTGTCTATCTATCTGTCTATCTATCTGTCTATCTGTCGCCCTCACTCTATCTTTCTATCGCCCTCACTCTATCTATCGCCCTCACTCTATCTATCTATCACCCGCACTCTACTTATCTATCGCCCTCTCTCTATCTATCTATCGCACTCACTCTATCTATTGCACTCACTCAGCACCACCACTCAGGGGCACCACAGCATCAATCTGTGCAACCATTCAACAACAACTGGTTCAAATATGTTCTCTCAATGTCTCAAACTTTATTACAAATGTCAAGTAATCTGTTGAAGGGATGGGTTAAGCACTCTGCTTAACCCATCTGCTATGTTGGGGAGGCGGGCGGTTGATAGCCCGATAAGCAGGGAGGCAGGGAGGGGGAGGAAGGGGGTGTTTGTTTAGAAGTTACTGAAGTTCCACGGATAAGGTCAAATTTTGCCAAAGAATGGTTTAAGCCACATCAGTGACGGGTACACCCTGGGATTGGGATCCGATTTGCATTGCCAGAGGTGTAAGTTAAACAATGCATGACGTTCAAAGACAGGCACCTGAGGAGGGGCTGCGAAGATCACAAATAGTGCCTCTCCGACTTATGTCCTGGGTTGTGCGAGGGTTGGGAGATAAGATAAAGAGAGGGTTGGTGTTGAATGCAGTGAGAAGGCTGGGACCGGCCTTGGTGCTCCTCCAAGAAACGCATCTCACTGGTGGGGCAACTAAAGCTCTCGATAGGAAAGGATATAAGATGGTGGTACACTCTGAGTTTACCATAGGTTCTAGGGGTACGGGTATACTGGTGAAAAAGTCAGCGCAATTCATCACATTGAGCACCAAGACAGACAGACAGGGATGTTTCGCGGCACTCCAAGGACAGTGGGAGGGGAGACTAATGAACGTTGTATCAGTGTATATCCCCCAAGCACTTCATACGGTCATGCTACCAGCACTGGGTGAATTCCTGCTGAACTTACCCGAGGGAGACCTAATAATTTGCGGAGACTTCAATGCAGCAGTAGATTCACTAGTTGATAGGTTCCCGGCAATGCCCCAAACGGGGGCACATCACTTATTCAGAGATTCTTAACCGCAATGGGACTAATAGATATATGGCGCTATACTCACCCTGCTGTGCGACAGTACACTTACCACTCCAAAGTCCATAACAGTCTGTCGCGGATTGATTACTTTTTAGCGCTGGGAGATTAGGTAAAACATTTAGACACTATCGATATACACCCAAGGGGCTTATCAGATCACTCCTCGGTCACACTCACGTTATCCACTCAGGAGAGGTCACGTAGGAGGATTTACCCAATACACTCTTCATATCTCAGAGTTCCCAAGGTGCGTAGGGCACTCAAGACAACAACATCACACTTCTTCGTGGAGAACACCGCGTCAGTACGGTCACCCACGGTTTTGTGGGAGGCGTACAAGACAGTGCTCAGGGGACAAGCTATAGCATCCATAGCGGGACATAAAAGAGAGCTACAGCAAGAATTGTCCGAGTTGGAGATAGCACTGCACGCTGCAACTACGGAGCATGAGGCGAACCTTACTCCAGACACATCCCATGCACTACTCCTAAAACAACAGCAGTTCAGGGAACATGTAAAGCAACAATCAGTGTCCCAGATAACAGAGATGACACACAGGATTTATGACATAGGAGACAAGGCAGGTAAAATGCTGGCATGGCTTGACAAGAGGGGAGGGAGTACCAGAGGTATACAGCGCATTAGAGATAAACAAGAAAGGGTGCACACGAGTCCCGAAGAAATTGTGGGGGCACTAGCCGAATATTTTGAGGGAGTGTACACGCCAGAAACCGAGGTATTTGCAGACAGGGCACACGTGATGTTGGAATACATCCCCCATAAGACACTGATGTCAGAAGCAGTGACGGAACTGGAGGCAGACATCACAGAGTAAGAGATCCAAAGAGCAATACATGCTATAAAGCCGGGAAAGGCGTCGGGTCCCAACGGTATCCCTATAGAATGGTACCAGGCAGCGTCAGAAAGGCTCAGTGGGCATTTGTTAAATACAGAAACGTTGGGATCCAAGGAAAAGCTCTGGAATGGATCCCCTCATTCCTCACGGAAGAACTCAGAGAGTCCGCCTTCCACCATTCAAGTCAGTAGCCACTGAAGTCATCTGCGGCGTACCACAAGGATCCTCACTCAGTCCCACCCTTTTCAACGTATACATGAGCCCCCTCGCGGCCATCGCCCGCCAACACAACCTCAACATCATCTCCTACGCGGATGACACTCAACTGATCCTATCACTCACCAATGACCCTAGCACCGCCAAAACGAACCTACACGAAGGAATGAAAGAAGTAGCCGAATGGATGAAACACAGCCGTCTGAAACTGAACTCAGATAAAACAGAAGTCCTCATCTTAGGTACCTCCCCCTCCGCATGGGACGACTCTTGGTGGCCAGAAGCCCTCGGAAAAGCACCCATCCCGACAGACCACGCACGGAACCTAGGCGTCATCCTGGACTCCTCACTTTCAATGAACAGACAAGTCAACGCCGTCTCCTCATCCTGCTTCAACATTCTTCGCATGCTCAAAAAAACATTTCGTTGGATCCCCACCGAAACTAGGAAAACTATCACCCACGCTCTGGTCACGAGCCGACTGGACTATGGAAACACCCTCTACGCCGGGACTACCGCCAAACTCCAGAAAAAACTCCAGCGAATCCAAAACGCCTCAGCCAGGCTCATATTAGACATCCCGCGTAAAGAACATATCTCTGATCACCTGAAAAACCTCCACTGGCTTCCCGTCAATAAGAGGATCACTTTCCGGCTCCTTACCCACGCACACAAAGCACTATACGAAATCGGACCAGAATGCCTCAACACACGACTGTCCTTCTACACCCCCTCCCGCCAGCTTCGATCTTCCAACCAAGCCCTTGCCACTGTACCTTGCATCAACAAGACCACCATGGGAGGTAGATCCTTCTCCTACCTAGCAGCTAAAACCTGGAACTCACTTCCCACCCACCTTCGCCTTACCCAGAACCACCTAGCATTCAGAAAGCAACTTAAAACGTGGATATTTGACAAGTGATTCCCCACCCCTCCTTATGCGCCTTGAGACCCTCTGGGTATGTAGTGCGCTATATAAATTCTATGACTTGACTTGACTTGACAAAAAGCTGTTAATATTTCACTTCTGTCCTTGGATTTTCGTCTCAATAAAATACACTTAACACAATCTTCACAAAAGTTATTTACAAAAGTTTAAGCTAATGCCATTATAAATTACAATAACTTTTATTTAAGTATTATTTAAAAAAATTAAAAGCCATTGTTATTTGTAATAGCAATACATCTAAGTCACGTAAATACGACACATATTTCATTACAAATGCTATAGGTGTCACATTTGCGAAAGCTATAACTATTAGCATTGTAAATGACAAAGCTATTAATTTAGCTATTTTCAAAACCAACACAGAAATACAAAAATTGTCATTTACAATACCAATAGCTCTAAATTTCCTAATGCGAGACCTATTGCATTGGAAATGCTTGTTTACTTTTTAACTTTGAACATGCTGTTTAATAAAAGTGAAGAAAGTAATGCATAATCCTTGCCTCGGTGTCCTTAATAAAATTGAAATTTTCCTTCATGTTAACTAGGATTTTTTTTCATTTTTAGTGCCCCTCGAGATCCTTGATGTGAAGTGTGCAGCAGTGGCATAACAAACCTCATGGGGCCCAAATGCAAAGTAAGGTGAGTAGAACCCCATTACCAATTCCCTAACCTCCTTACTGCTTCTGAGTGTTTATTTGTTTGCAGCTGGCCCGCCCACGGGAGCCCCCTTTTAAGATGAACTGTGTGGACCCCTGTTACATTTATTCATAAAGTGTTATTGCATCTATCTCAAGGTGCACCGAGGCCTGACGCATTCAAGCAGGTCAGGTTATGTGGCCCATTGCAGCGGCCATATCTGTGATGCAGTCAAACATCTCTGCACGACCACACAGCACTTGAAGCAGGACCAGTGCATGTATCGGATTGTGCTACCATCTGACTTTTAGGAAACCATTAACAAAGCACAATTTAGGGGGTTTGTATTTTCAAGAAAAGGCACCATGAAAGAACTGCTTGTTTTATTCAATAAGTCTATTTGTATGCTGCATGCTTTTAACTGCCTAAACATACAAACACTTCCATTCATCATCTGCTAGAGCGATAGGCGTTTCTCTTCATATTAACTGTCAAAGTGAAATGAGAAATGTATTCTTTTGCAACAACTCCGTTTGCTGAGCAGTTTATACAGTACCACACTGGAAGTCGTTTTATGACTTTAATTCTCATTTACAAATAGTTGTTTAATTTCACATCATCTGCGATTTGTATACTTGTGCAGCTTACTTCAGTTAGGAAAAAACATTTAACCGTTTAAGTTCAGCAGATGTACAAGTTACTTGCCTTCGGTAACGTAATATCTGAGAGAGACGCGGTCTAGGTGCAGATTCCTTAACTTTTGAATTCTTCCCAGGCGCCCGACTGGATCCGGAAATTTTGCTGCAGTCCCTCTGTGCACCAGGGGATGGCATCGTACGGCTCCGTAATGATGTCGTCTCCAGATATGACGTCAATGGAGCCATATAAGTCCCATCCTGAGCCCGGACGTCAGCTTCTTCTGCAAAAACTTCAGCGGCAGAAAGCGGTGCCAGTCTAGAAACTGGCTGTGGAAACAGTATGCCCCAAAACGATCAAAATCTCTTGAAGCACCAATTACAAACAACATGAAATGGTATGCCAATACCATCCAGAGGGTTTAAGGTAAACATCCCACATTAATCAACAATGCCTAGGCTATGTGAAACCCTGCACCCCGAAGCAGAACGATCCTTAAAAAGGGGAACACCCTCCACTCTACAGACCACTCACCAATGCAAGTGAGAGGTATGGCCATACCAATACAAGACCCATGAAACAACAATAAAATGTTAGTTGAGTCACCATTACATGAGACAGAGACCACTGGTATACAAACCAGTATTGATACAGGTTATCACCCTTTGTCTCAGAGGTCTTTCGCAGAACGGGGAGGATGTGCAGGGCATTAAGGAATCTGCGACTAGACTGTGTCTCTACCAGATATAACGTTACCGAAGGTAAGTAACTTGTACATCTGATAGAGCCAACTACCTGCTGATTCCTTAACTTTTGAATTAAATACCATAGCTATACCCACTGGAGGAACTAAACCTATAACAGTTCTCAAAGCGAACCAGCCGGTCAAAACCAACAACTGACTAAATGTACGTAGGAATAGTAGGAAAAGAGCCTGGCTCTTAATAGAACCTATGATCACAGAATATGTAAATAAAAAAAACACCCCATAGGCCCAAACAAATCAAGTCCTGAGGGAAAAGGGATAAAAACCCTTAAAAAACCATCTGAGAGTTATCAGATACTATCATCTATCCTCCAAGGGGAAAGAGAACTCGTGGACCAAAAGGGTAAAAAACAAGACAAAAGCCTTGTAATCCGTATTCTTCACATCAATAAAGAACTATCAGAGAAGAGTTGTCCTGATAAAATCCAAAAAGAAGGACTCACAGGATGTATCCCCATTCAACTAAGATAAATGAGCCTCAATACAAAACTGAAGACATAATCCATACAATAGGAAAGGAGAACAATAATACTTTCATGGTACAAGAAACATTTGCTTGAACAAAATGACCACATGAAGGTTACATCATACATTGTAAAGATGTTAAAAAATAACACTAAACAGCTGTGATACAGGTCTCCATCAGGTATGCCAGATGTATAAAATCTTACTACAAAGATGTATATATATATATATATATATATATATATCCACACACACACCCCCCCACACACGCGCACACATACACACACACACACGTATATATATACATATATACATATAACATATACATACATACACATATATATATATATATAGGTGCCAGGTATCATCCAACAGAGACTCCTAGTGGCCTGACAACTCACAGAATTTTGCTGGCCAATGTCCCCTGCCGGACCACAAACATCTACAAAGCTTGTCCCCGCATGGCCCTCAGAGACATAGCCCAGCAGTCTGAACATGACCTCAAGTCATGGACACCTCAAGGCACCAAAGGGAAATGGGGAAAGAGAAGAGACTGTATCTCACACTAAAAACCTCTTTTCTGTTTTCTTCCTACCTTTTGTAAAAAAAAAAAAAGAAAACATGTGTAACACATGCACACAGCCATGTATTCATTGTATACACAATGGTGAAACAGAAATGAGAAACCTGTTCAAAACACTTTATAATAATATTGAAAAAGGTATCACACTTAAAAACAAAGCACCTTAGGTGACATGTACCAAAAATATCATAACCACAGGTAACCTGGCAAACCAAATCTTTGCCAGCAATAAGCACATGCACTCACACTTGTGATCCAAAGCAAATACATATATATATATATATATATATATATATATATATATATACATATATATATATATATATATATATATATACCGTCTCTCAGACAGCCTAAGGCATTAAGCTTTCACCGCCCTGTTCGAAGATTGAACAAAGGAATGCCCTCCAAGAAAGGAGGGAGCCACAAACCAGTGTATTCCAAAGAATACAATCATGGTGTTCAAAAATCGAAATACTCATAATACATATAAAACCCACTCGAGAAGAGGAAACTAACTGCGCTAAATACCCTGGTTAAGAAAAAACAAACAAGAGTGAAAGGTAGCACAGAAGAAAAATAAAGGTAATGAGCCCATCATGATGGCTCCTAATGGGCAAATAAAATAGTCCAAGAAGGACCAATATAATAGCAAACAAGTAGACTACGTAAGCATTACACATACAAGCTATAAAATAGCAAACCAATACTCCACATAGAGGAAGACGTATACCATCAAAGGTATAAACTCTTGAGAACTACGCTCCTCATTAGAGTAAAATAAAAGAACAAAACAGCTATGCAACTGCAAGGACCATTCGTAGATCAAAATAGTCAAATCGGAAGGCAAACATTTTCTCAGTAAGAAAGAAGTAGTGCTGAATAGTAGAAAGAAGTAGTGTTTAATACTTCAACACCACAAAGCACAACAACAGCGGAGGCAGGAAATAAACCTTTCCCCAACTTAAAGATCCATGACTGTGGCTGTATTAAAGGGAAGCAAAAGACCTGAAAAGGCCATACTACAATTGACCAGCCAAGAGTTGTTGAAACACAGAATCCCCACTGCTGTCAACAAACACCATCAAAGGTCGTACTGACCCAAACAGACTCGAAGAATCTCGATTCCCACAACAAAACGTGTCTGCAAAGAGCAGCAGAATGAGCCATGGCTCCACAAATAGAATCGGTGGTGTAAAAATCATATAGACTGAGTCAACTCAGACAAAAAGGAGAGAAGTCCGCAGAACAGGGTACCCCCATCCACGTAAATTGAACAGGAGAAGACAAGCTAAGGGACTGACCCTCTTCGACTAACCTGAAACCTGCGACGGGCCCCATCCGCTTGGGCTCCAAAAAGATGAGCCCCAACAAATGGCATGTCAATCAATACCGACTGGACAGCTTCCGAACATCCAGACATCCGGAGCCATGTGTACATGCGCAATGCCACAGCAGATGCCCTAGCCCATCCAATGGAGTCAGTGGAATCCATTCCACACTTGAGGAGTACTCTGGTAGCCTGACAGCTATTTGAAATCAACTGATGCAACTTGCCCTGGATAGCCTCGGGGAACAAGAGTAAAGGTTGGCTCAAAGACTCCCACAGGGTATGGAGAAAACATCGGAGGACGCAGACTGTATTAGTGGAGCATAAAGCCGCACTAGTTAAGGAAAAAATCTGCTTCCCTCAAGAATCCTGCTTCCTGGACTCTTTATCAAGGGGGGAATGAGGGAGGCTCTCCATCTCAGGAGATGTCGTAATAGCCTGGACCATGAAGCTATGGTGAGTCGGCTGCTGAACAAGGCAACAAGGCAAGCGGGGTCACCAGGGGCAGAGCAGTATGTACGGGCAATAAAGCAGTCCACTGGCACACCTGACTCAGGTTTTGCCCATGCCACCAATAAAATGTCAGTAAGGGCCTCACAAAAATGGCGCATGGGCTCCACCCCCGATTGTCCGGGATGAAGGACCTCAATAGGAGGGTCAGTAGCCTTTACCACAGTAGGCAGAGTGAGATGCAAGACATAAGCCACTCTCCTCAAAACCTCTGCCAATGAGGAACTGGCTTCCGAGGCAAGGCCAGCAGTTGACAAATCTAGCTCGCTTGCTTCACCCAACTCCGCAATCCAGCTGTCCAACCCAGAAGGGGCCACTGGCTTCACCAAGGGGGTCATCTACTCACAACCTTCATGTAACAGGTCCTGTGGAACCTCCACAGAAATGACCGGTGGCGCAAACGGCTCCATAAACGACGTTGAACGGCATTGAGCCAAAGCTGTGCCGACATCCACCTGGAAAGGAGTAGAGACGTCAGCCGGTATCAGTGCAGATATCCGGAATCACTGCAAAACCGTTTCTACACACTGACTTTGGGTCGGAGTCTACCGGCACCGCAACAACAGACACCGTAATGGCGACCGACTTCGCGCCGGATCCAACAGACCCCGTGTCGCACTGGTGACCCCGAAGGAGCGTGCATGGACACCTCAGAGTCCAAGGCTGGAACTGCTGCTGAGGGCAAAACGCCAGCGATGACGCAAGTACTGTGCCTACAACCTCTTTGGGCCGCAGGCGCTCCAGAGGGAGGCGACAGCCCAAAGATTAGATGTAGAGCTTTGTAGTACTCCTGCATCTACTTACAGGTCGCCACAGTTCCAGGAAAAACTGTGAGGCACTGGAGCAAAGCCGGAGCAGGAGTCTCAGAAATAGGGCAGGAGTTGTAGACACCATAGAGGGCCGGCCCTTTCGACCTCTTATGACGCCTCTTAGCGTGTAATGTCGACGGAGCCTGGGAACCGCGCCGTCAGAAGCTTCATGCACCGCTCCCGCAGCGCCTTCAGCTCCAACCACTGACAGGCATTACACTTATCAGCGTTGTGGTGCTCGCCCAGGTACCACATACAGATAGAATGTGGGTCCGTACCCGACATCTTGCGAGCACAGGACTCACAAGACTTAAACCGATTATGGCCTCGGGAGGGGGGGGCGTGCGGCCCCCTTCCAGTTAAAAAAATAAATAAATAAAAAAGGGGTCAGGCCCTGGGGGATGGGGTCCCCAGGGCTATTAAATTAGAAAAAAAAGGGGGGCCACACAGCCCCTCTTCTTAAAAAAATATATTTTTAAAAAGACCAGCATCGCGCCGGGGGCCCTGCCCCCTCCTTGCAGCACTCTGCAAACACACCCCATGGCGTGTTTGCAGATGGGGAACTAATTTCCCTTGAATACTGGGGGTCCCTGGGGGCCAACTAGCCCACCAGGAACCTGCAGTATGCGCCAGGGAGCTGCTTTGCAGAGAGGTGTTCAGAGGCCACGTCCATTTTTACAACCCCTCTGCAACACAGCTCTGTGGCGCTTAATGGAGGTACCTGGAGGGCTAGTTGCACCTCAGGGATCCCCAGGATTGAAGGGGTACAACTCCACTTACCCGTCTTTAGTCATTTCACTCACATTTCACCGATTTGTCATTTGCCCTCCGTATTCACTGAAAAAACCATACGTTTCCGGGGCGTTATAGTTGGTTGGACATTTCACTCGTACAAAACCAGTGAAATTCTCTGTTATACTTAGTTCAACTAACTATAACTTGCGCGCCCGCAATGCACTGCTGATGACGTCACATATTACATCACTCATGACATGGTCAGTGACATTACTCATTACATCACTGATGACATCATCCAGTGAATATGTGTTTTTCTGAAAATTAAATATGTTTTATATATGTATATCTCAAGGTCGATGGAAGAATAAATGGGTATATAAGTGTCTAAATAGATTATTTGTTTCTGTAAAATTGATTGTATAACTGACTGATTAAGTGTATCTTAGTGAATACATGGGTTAGTGAGTAATGTTTAAATATGTAAATATCTGTATCAGTCTCTCACTTTGAGTATAAGTGGCTGTATGGGTTGGTGAGTAGCTACATGAGTGTCTATATGGGTTATTAGTTGTTTTTTTGAGTATCAGTATGAGTGTCTGAGTGTCTGTATGGTTCGGTGGGGGGTATTACTTAGTGCATAGATGCATGAATGAGTGACTCACTGTTTGTATGTGTTGAAGACAGCATGTGTGCAGGACTGTATGGGTGGATGAGTGTGTGTATGGATGTGTTAGTGAGTGAATGACTGACTCAATGTGTCTTTATGAGTAACGGAGACAACAAAAAGGTGACTGGGCTGTTCCTAGAGGGAGGGAAGGAGAGGAAAGGAAGGGAGTGATCGGTCACTAGTGACCTTTTTGTTGTCTTTGTACTTGGGGCTACGACTGTGGCCGGACCTTCCATTCTCCTTTCTGTGAATGGTAATATCAGCCCTACTGGATCGCAACTGATCCCATCCTTTCCCCTACTTGTTGTTACATTCTTTATGAGTAACTACTTATGTTTTAAACTAGTATATGTGAGTATTGGTCTATATAAGTGAGTATATGTGAGAGTGAGAGATTGGAAGAGTTCCTGTATAAATAAGTATGTGTTTCTATAAGTAATTGTTTAAGAGAGTAAGTATGTGTAAGTTTCTGTAGAAGTAAGTGTGGTGGTGTGTGTATAACTGTATATGCAAGTAAATGGATGCTTGATACTTTGTTTGCATGTGTGACTATGTGTGTGAGTAAATCTATGGATGAGTGGAGGTGTGACAGGATGTATAGGTGTATGAGTACATGTATGAGTGACTGTATAGGACTGTTGGTGAATGAGTGGATGTGTGTGTAGATCTTTCAATTACTAAATGGGTGTGTTGTAACTGGTATTGGTATGTCCATTGTTTTGAAAATGTTAGTTTGTATTTTTGAGTGTGTGTATCAAAGGTTATATTAGGGTGAGAGGAGGTCTGCCACTCTATGACAAGGATGATGTCATCAGTGATGTCATTTGAGATGTCATCAGTGATGTCATGAGTAATGTCACTGACCATGTCATGAGTGATGTAATAAGTGACGTCATCAGCAGTGCATTGCGGGCACGTGAGTTATAGCTGAACTAACTATAACGGGGAATTTCACTGGTTTTGTACGACTGAAATGTCCAACTAACTATAATGCCCCTGAAACCTATGGTTTTTTCAGTGTACATATATGTTTTTAAATATAAACTGAGAAACATTCCTGCCCCTGCCCAGAAGACACTGCTATTAATAAACTATAAGACTAGTCATGGCTCATATATGTGGGCTAGCTAGATTTTTATTATACATGAAAAAAAACTTTAAACTATCAAATCAAACAAAAGAGTTTTTTGAACAGCAGAATTGCTGAACTTGCATATTTAACAGTGCTCCTGTATGTGATAATAAAGGAAAAGGCAACTCTTTGAAACAAAATATTAGCCTAGATTTCACACAATTTTAGACAACAGTCACAAGCTAATTCCTCTTAACAAGACTATTGGATAATACTGTTTGACAATTATAAACTGTTTTGGGGAGGCTTTAGGAACCAATTCCAATAAAAATCCAAACTACACAGTTATAGACACTGAACTTTACAGGATAGGCCCCACTTAAATGTCCCATCACTAAGATGACTCTTAATAAAAATAGCCCAACGAAGAGGTCTTCTATCCTCTTTCTTATCCCAGAGACTCTTGATTTCGTTTAAAGCTCAAAGTCAACTAATTTATGCCAAATTTAATTAACAGGAATTGCAGGTTCGGTTACGGTCCACTCTAATGGTGATTACTTTATAATTAGAGTATAAATCAATAATAAACTGATGAGAGCCACCAGGGTCACAACTTTATGCTTAGATCTGCCGTTTTAATTAGTGTATGAAGAATAAAGGGTGTGCAACATTTTTAATAAGGCATAACACATATAAAAATAAAAGTGGTTAAAAAAAAACAAATCAGGTCTACGCAATTCTGATGTAATGTCGCAAAGTATGTTATACATTGCAGTTTTTTGTTTTTTTTTAATTGCACTGTATAAGAAATTTCAATTGACACAGCTTCTGGCCTACAACCCCTCCGGGCCGGCCGCATCACAAGTAATTCAATCTAACAGATACCGTATGTTACACCGCCTGGTGGCCGACAACCCGGGGGTCCGGCGGCGTGAAGTAGATCTTGTATTCTCATTATCTAGTCTTGATCTTAAGTGCAGGCAGCGTCCAATATTTGTGTGCATTTTTTTACTTTTCTCCCTCTGAAACAACCCTTTAACTCCCCTGTGGAACAACCCGCCCCCCACCCATCCCTTACCCTCATCAAAGTTCCCTGCTCTATTTCGTGTTACCCGCGCCTGTAGTAGCCCGACCCACACCCGACCTCACATCTGATAGTTTCTGTAAGTCCGGTGGAAAAGGGCCCTGAAGGTGTTCAGGCCATCTTTCTAGGTGTTAGTGCGGCGTCTAGAGGTATCTTCGTGTGATGTATGTTCCCCCTAGTAAACCACCGCTGATGTACCTCGCACTCTATCCCCCCTCTCTACACTTATTGATCCCACCCTTGGTAACGCACTCAGACCTGCTCCCATCTCACTACGTCTGCGCTAGTGTGCTGTACAATGTCGATCTTGGGTTCTGCCACAAACCCTTGGGAAACGCTATCTGCGGAACTCACATCCTCGTTTTGCTGTCCATGCAAATAAGTCTGGTATAGGGCCCAGAAGTTTTTCGGGCGGCTTTTTGGGGGTAATAATTCACTGTACGTCTCCGTCTGTGTGCTACAGTACTGCATATCTCGAGCCCATCTGGTCTTAGTTGGCAGAGGGCCTCGCATCCAACACTGGGCCACCACTCTCCTGGCCATTAGCATCCCCATATCTGTGAATCTGCGTATCGCACCCGGGATCCCCTTGAGTTGCCTATGAGTGCTATTCCCGGATCGATGTCCAAGTCGACCTCCAGTATTTTGCTCATCTCGGCAAATATTTCACGCCAGAACGTCTGTACACCCGGGCATCCCCATGACAGGTGCAGGAAGTCGGCGTCCACCGCTCTGCAGCGCTCGCAGTGAGCCTCCGCTCGCAGCCCATATCTGTGAAGCCGCGCTGGGGTGTAATACACCCTTCGGAGGAATTTGAAATGTATGAGCCGATGTTTCCCATTTAGGGAAATACGTTTTGTATTTTCACAGCAGTAGCGCCATGTCGCATCGTCCAGCGTGACTCCTAAATCTCTCTGCCACTCCAGTCGAGCTTTCATGAGCTGGTGCTCCCCATGGGATCTAGCTATGCTGTATAGATTTGTTAAGAGCTTCTTGGGTTCTTTGTGTGTAATCACGTATGATAATTCTGGGACTTATGGAGGCTCTGCCATATCCGGACCCAGAAGTTCAGAGAGGGCGCTACGAGTTCTATGGAAGTGGAATCTTTGGAGTAACGGAGGTTCATCCCCATCTCCCCGAGTTTGGTCCCAGGTTTTGGCGGTGCCGTCCTGGAACAGATCTCCCGCCTTGCTCAGACCCAATTTCGTCAGTTCCTGTGTGACCGCTTTGTCAACCATGGGCGGGAGCCAACGGATCCACTCTATCGGCATCTCCGGCGAATAAATCATCGCCCCTCCCTGACGAAACAGGAGTGCCAGGCGTGATTGGTGGAGGAGATGGAATCCAGTATTCCCGTTCGACGATTGTGCGGCTGGCAGATCGTTGCCGGGAACGGTAGTGGATGAGCGAATATTCGTTCCATCCGGACATGTGGGATTTGCTTGTCGCCATGTACCCAAGTATGTAGGTGTGACGCTTGGGCCGCCCTGTAGTATAATTCAAGATCCGGCGCCGCTAAGCCCCCTAGGTTGTACGGGAGGGTGAGCGTTGTCCATTTGACTCTCGGCTGTTTCCCTGCCCACGCCAGTTTAATCATCAGGCTGGTCAAGCGTTGGAAGAAGGCCTTAGAGAGCACAATTGGCAAGGCGCTAAAAAGGAACAAAAATCTCGGTAGCACTATCATCTTCATTATGGCTATGCGGCCCATCAGCGTAAGAGGCAGTTTACACCAGATCTCGATATCCTCCTCCAGCTTACTGACCGCTCTCCCGTAGTTCTGACTGACAAGCAGGCCCGGATCCGTGTGTATCTGGATCCCCAAGTATCTAATCGGGTCTTCCGTCCACTGGACAGGATACTCCGTCTCCACTCGTGTGGTCACCGGAGTTAGGGGCAGTACAACCGACTTTGCCCAGTTAACTTTGAGCCCTGATAGTGCACCGAACCGAACCACCTCTCTCAGGAGTGGGGGAAGCGTGGTAGCGGGGTCATGGGCGTACAGCAATGTATCGTCCGCATACATAGATACAACTATTTTGTACGTGGGGAACCTTTACTCCCTCATGGCTATGGTACTCTCTCATCGCACAGGCTAGAGGCTCTGCAGCGAGCGCATACAGTAAAGGGGATAAAGGGCATCCCTGGCAGGTGCCCCTGCCTATGTATAGTGGGTGGGAGATCGCATTGCCCACACGAACCCTAGCCGAGGGGCCGTCATATAGTGCGCCTATCATTTGGATGAAGGGTTCGACAAGCCCCATTCGACGTAACACCTGAAGAAGGAAAGGCCACTCAACGGAGTCGAATGCCTTCTCCATATCTAAAAAGAGCGCCACTGCTGGTGTATCCTGCTTTACATGTTGGATGGTACCTAACACTGTCCTTATATTGTATGTCAGGTTTCTGGATGGGATGAATCCCGCCTGTTCTGGGGCCACTAAGTCAGGGGCCAGAAGTGCAAGTCTTGTCGCTAGGACCTTGGCGTATAGTTTGGTGTCGACGTTTAGCAACGATATTGGGCGGTACGAGCTACAGTCGTCATGTGGCTTACTCGGCTTTAGAATGGTGACTATCATCGCCTCCCTCATGGAGCTGGGCATGGTGCCTTGCACACTGATGTCCTCCAGGAGGGTGTGGGTGTGCGGCAGTAGCTGTTCCTGAAATGCTTTATAGAAGTCGACTGAGAGTCCGTTAATGCCTGGCGTGCTGCCCAATCTCATGGAGGCTAGTGCATCTCTGATTTCGTCTATCTGTATAGGGCTCATCAGGAACTCCCTGTCGGAATTTGGGAGGAACGGAAGTTGTATGTGTTCTAGATAATCCAGAATTTCAGCCGACATGTCACCACCTTTGGAAGAATACAGCTCCGAGTAATAGTCTCTGAAGACTGCGGCAATTTCCGCCTCATCCGTCACTCTATCTCCACCTACGTTCCTTAATTCTGAGATTAGTGCCTTTTCCATGCGGCCTTTAATAACGTTAGCCAAGACTGAGCCTGGTCTCTCTCCGTCGCCGTATGTGCGGGCTGTGGCGTACTTGCCTAAGTGTTGTACCCCTCTGTCCGCGGCCTCGTGGTATTCCACCAGTAGGGGCTTAATGTCTCCCTCTACAGTGTCATCCGGGTTAGATCGACTCCTTGCCTCGAGCGCCTGCAATTGCAGCTCCAGATGGGCCAATTTGGCCCTGGTAGCCTTCAGGACACTGGAGTGCTTGGACATCGCTATGCCTCTAATATAAACTTTGAACGCCTCCCAAACCGTTTGGACGTCCTCCACCGACCCCACATTCTTCTCGAAGAACACATCAATCGCCTCCGCTAACTCTCCGCTGGAAGATCGGGTCCAACAGGGAGTAGGGCGGGAAGCGCCATGTGAACGGTGCGTATCCCTTCACTGGGGTATCCAAGGCCAGCAGAATGGGGGAGTGGTCTGAGAGAGTGCGCGGGAGCACCTTGCATTGTCTAACAGATCTGTTGATCCCCGCAGTGACAAACCAGTAGTCTATTCTCGTGTATATTTCGTGAAATGCGGAATAGTGTGTAAAGCCGCCCGTCCAACATTTCTGTTCCTCCATACATCTATCATATCTAGCATTACTAACTTCGCTGTGAGCGACTGTGCAGCTGAAGAGGGCCGACGGGGGGGTCCCGATGATCTGTCTATGTCTGGGTTTAACGTCAAATTAAAGTCCCCACCCACAGTACGTGTGGATTGTCGTGCCTAGCTATCTCACTGGCCAGGGTATCAAAGAAATCAGGGGAATCGTAATTGGGGCCATAGGTGTTGACTACCAACAGGTCCATCCCCCGCCCCTTACAGGACGCTATGACATACCTCCCCTCAGTGTCAACACCCAAGGTCTGTATCTTAATGCCTGATTTTGGGTTTACCCAAGTAAGGACTCCCCTAGCATGCGTGGTGAACCCAGCCGCCGCTATATGCCCGCTAAACTCCTAGTGTGCAGCATATTGCTCGTGAGTGGGAGGTGCGTTTCTTGCAAGAGTGCAATATCAATATTGTGGCGTCTGAGGTAGCACAACACCTTCCTAAGTTTCCTGTGGTCATTAAGCCCCCTTATATTCCATGTGAGGGCGTGTATCGATACGGGCCTCTCGTCAGCCCGCTCACCATTTACATCAGCCATGGGGACGTTGCACGGGTTCTGAGAGCATAGTCAGACGGGCAGGCTATCTTGCGGGCTAGCAATCGGTTACAGCAAGCACTTTGTGTTTTCTGAGGCAAGGCACTTCGGAACAGAACATAACAGTAACTTTCCCCTCGTCCCATGGATCCCCCTCCCTCCTCCCACAGCAGACCAACCCCAACTTGGCCTAGCATGATAAAACAATCCCCTCTACTCCCTTCCCCACTTCCCCAAGAATCCCAAGTAGGGTCCAGTTGTGCGCACAGCTCTGGGGCAGAGGTCGCCAAGATCAGTGCAGGGTGCATGTATTCAGCACGTCTCGGTCTTGAGAGCTGCTGAGCCCCGCCGCTCCCTTAGTGTTGTAGCACTCATGCCCCAGATCGCGTGCGCCCCCCGCCACCCATCGGAAACCCAACAGCAGCTATACAGGTGCTCCCCCCCCCCCCCCCAGGTTAACCTCAGTGTGGCTGTTCATAGCCCCAAGTCCCAAGGCGGCCCCCAAGAACAAGCAGCCCAAGGTGAAAGTACAGAAGAGCTACCCAGAGAGTCCCCACCCACAGTACGTGTGGATTGTCGTGCCTAGCTATCTCACTGGCCAGGGTATCAAAGAAATCAGGGGAATCGTAATTGGGGCCATAGGTGTTGACTACCAACAGGTCCATCCCCCGCCCCTTACAGGACGCTATGACATACCTCCCCTCAGTGTCAACACCCAAGGTCTGTATCTTAATGCCTGATTTTGGGTTTACCCAAGTAAGGACTCCCCTAGCATGCGTGGTGAACCCAGCCGCCGCTATATGCCCGCTAAACTCCTAGTGTGCAGCATATTGCTCGTGAGTGGGAGGTGCGTGTCTTGCAAGAGTGCAATATCAATATTGTGGCGTCTAAGGTAGCACAACACCTTCCTAAGTTTCCTGTGGTCATTAAGCCCCCTTATATTCCATGTGAGGGCGTGTATCGATACGGGCCTCTCGTCAGCCCGCTCACCATTTACATCAGCCATGGGGACGTTGCACGGGTTCTGAGAGCGTAGTCAGACGTGCAGGGCAGGCTATCTTGCGGGCTAGCAATCGGTTACAGCAAGCACTTTGTGTTTTCTGAGGCAAGGCACTTCGGAACAGAACATAACAACAGTAACTTTCCCCTCGTCCCATGGATCCCCCTCCCTCCTCCCACAGCAGACCAACCCCAACTTGGCCTAGCATGATAAAACAATCCCCTCTACTCCCTTCCCCACTTCCCCAAGAATCCCAAGTAGGGTCCAGTTGTGCGCACAGCTCTGGGGCAGAGGTCGCCAAGATCAGTGCAGGGTGCATGTATTCAGCACGTCTCGGTCTTGAGAGCTGCTGAGCCCCGCCGCTCCCTTAGTGTTGTAGCACTCATGCCCCAGATCGCGCGCGCCCCCCGCCACCCATCGGAAACCCAACAGCAGCTATACAGGTGCTCCCCCCCCCAGGTTAACCTCAGTGTGGCTGTCCATAGCCCCAAGTCCCAAGGCGGCCCCAAGAACAAGCAGCCCAAGGTGAAAGTACAGAAGAGCTAACCACAGCATAATTTGCAATGTTCTCACCGGGGTCCTCGAAGTCGTCGCCCCGGCAGCCCCGCCAATATGAGGGCTCGACTGGATCTCAGCCCCTGGAAGGGGGGGGGGGGGGGTCGTAGTCCTTGAGCACGCCACCCGAGTACCAGGGGGCTCTCCCCCTGAAGAAATTGGGGGGCAATGAGGGAGAGCTGGTGGCCCCCAGCTGCCTCTTCCTGATCATCTAGGCCGCTGACGAGGTCCTGATCTCCGTTCTGGTCTTCAGAATTATTCTGTCTGTCCTTGGACCAGGTTTTCAACGCTTTGTGTAGTACTTTAGGGTCGGTGAAAAAATGGGAATGCCCTTGTCAGTTTTGCTGGGTACAACATGGCGTAGTCCAGCCCAAGATCGCGGATCTGCTGCTTGTAAGGGGCGAAGCGGCGGCGTTCCTCCTGCACCCTCGCCGTGAAGTCCGGGTATAAGGATATCGATGATCCCTCGAATTGCAGTTTCCCCTTTTCTCTGGCTATTCCCAGAGCAGTGTCTCTGTCTCTATAGTTCAGTAGTTTTGCGATAATTGGTCTCGGTGAGGCGCCTGGTTGCGGCCGCAGGCCCAGCGATCGGTGCGCTCTTTCTACGATAAACATGGACGAAAATACGTCGTCTCCTAACAGCGTGGTTAGCAGTCGTTCCACGAACAGTTCCATTTTCCCCACCTGGGTCGTTTCCGCCACACCCGTGATTCGGATGTTCGATCGCCGGGAGCGGGCCTCCAAATCCTCCGACTTATCCTGTATGACCTGCAACAGCGTTCCGAGCTGCTTGCTATCTTTGTCCAGGTCCATTTGGGCCTCTTTCACCTCAGTCAGGCGCCTTTCGGACATATCCAGTCTTTCCGCGTGCTTGTCCACCTGCTCCGACATTCGGTCCATCCGATAAGTGAGAGCATCAAGTTTTGTACCTATCGCGGTCATGCTGTCTTGGAGGCTCTTCTCCATTGTGACGAGAAGCCACTTGATGTCTGTGTAAAACTAGCTCTCCGGGCTTTTGCTCTGCTGCGCAGGGGATGAATCCTGTGTGTCTGGGGCCGCGTTTTGCGTTGTTCGAACGCCAGTTTGGACTGCGTTTTGTCTCCCTTGCCCATGTTGCCCACGCTAGCAATCGCCGAGCGGGTCTCCACCGTGGGCTTACCTGCTGCTCGTTTCAGCTCGGAAGGGTTATCCGTCGCCGTGGGTTCGCCCTCTCGGTGTCTGGAGTAGTCTCTGGTCGCCACTCAAAGTCAGGCCTACCGCCACGTGTCGGGTCTGTCCCGGCGCTCCTTGTCCGCACCGGGCCTCGCACACGACCCAGGCGGGACCACACTCACTGTCGTGCCGCGAAGGCCATGCGCCGCACAGCCGGACCGCGTGGAGGTCACTATGTCTCCGTCCTCCGAGTCTCGTCAGGTAGGCGGTGTTCTTGGTGCACTTTTTTCCCCAAAGCGGAGCGGCGCCCCTCTGTTATCGGTCGACGATTCCCACACGTTGGTTCAGTTAAGTAGGAGCTAACAATCGCCCCTATCTCCCGTCGCACTCTCTGATGGGGGGGAGAGAGCAGGGTTTGCAGCCGTTGCCGTGTCTCGCTGTGAGTTTCTGGTCCGTTCTAGTGACGCAGGCTCCCCCGTCTCAGGACGCTGCGTTGGCCGCACGTCGAGTGACGCACTCCGGGGTGGTGTCTAAGCAAGTGCCCGGCTTAGCGGCCTAGGTCGCTGCGATGCCGGTCCAGGATCGTTTTCGGCCGCGGAGGCTCGGAATCTCCTCGCTCTTTCTCCGCTACAGTCGGGCACCCTCTGGGGGCCAGTAGGCAGCGCAGAAGACCATGGGGCTCGGCTAGTTCAGGATAAATTCAGGATATTTAGGAGCGACGGCACGGAGCTCTCACTTCAAGCGTCCGCCATCGTTGCCGGCAAGCTCCGCCCCCTTATACATTGCAGTTGTGATAGGATTTTGAGTCTGGTCACAGTCGACAGAGATTAGTTTCTTTCAAGCATTTACATGTATTTACACAGACTCCCATTTGAAGTCATGACATTAACACACGTACGTTTTCTAGAAATATCACTATGGGTCAGCGTTTCCAGCTGCTATTTTGTGGAAGTCGGCAAGCTGCCCAAATAACTCAATCCATCCAGTAATACCCTGTGGTGTTGCTAGTCACTTTATTCGTAGTAATAGATTGTACTGACACCATTGTATAGGGTATTCATTGCAAATGAATGTTTTTACATCGTATAAGAAACTGGATCACCCTGGTATTGCCTTAAACACTGCCAACTTGAGTAGGGTACGCTAAGCACCTCTCACACCTGTGTGCTGTGTTGTGTGTGGTATATGTTGTGCTTCCATACACATGCTTTTGGGTTATATCAAGTTCATAGGACTTCAATACTACCTAATCAACGATTAGCTAGCCGAAACCTCATGGTTTTTTTTTAAAAAAAGAGACATAAACAAATATGATTCAGTTGAATTACTTTCAATATGCAAAATTGTTGTCCTCTCTCTTTTGTTTTATACCCAATCATTTTCCAGGCAAACAATACAAGCAGCTGGTTTAGTATAACCATTATTTTTATTTTCTAAACTTTTGCTTGCATCCCAACTACCACATGCCACTCATGGCTAGACAAAAATAGTATTGGAGTGGGTCGTTCAATAGGGATCCTTAGTCCAGATTAAAGCTCCCAACCTCTGTTGGGGTTCCTGGTTGATAGCTCAAATATGTCAACCCTGAGGATGGAAGGGGTGACCAATACCTTTAAAATTCATATATATGTTTTTAATCTTATTGTAGGAGACAAGAATAAACACTTTATTGTCCAACTATAAGGATTCTTAAGCGTTTTCAAGAAAAGATCCTTGGGTTCGCATGATAACCAATTCACTACATTTATAATAGATCTATTTGGAGAGATTCTACTTAAAATCCCGTCCAAGTCCTACTGAACATCTAGGCTGGGTGGCCTCCCACTAATATTGAAGCGCTGAGGCAGCGGGTCGCCACAAAGGGGGTGAAGAACTTGCGGTGGAGATTTTGTGGAGGGCATATAGCGGCGATCGTAAAATGGCGACCGACTGGGAGTGAAGGCCCTGGGTGAGCAGCAGCGAGGCCTCGGGCGCTGAAGCCTGCCGACGACGACGCAGGAAACGCGCCAAGGCCGTCTGGAGTGGAGACCGGGCGGTGTTCTGACACCAATGCCCCTACTTTGGAGACGTGCTGCTACTTTGCAATGAGGTGAGAGCTAGCACTGCTCCCATAGAGGTCCGTTGGCCCGCTCCGTTTATCAGGGACTTTCACCTCTTGACTTAAAGCGCAATGACCTGAGAGGGCCCGTAGGCAGCAGAGCTGGAGACTAGGATTCTGCAGAGGGGTGAGCAGAATCAACACAGACCAGCCTAACCTCCCTGCCTGACCCTCAGATGGAAGCCTGATTCTCCCAATTCTGAGCATTCGTTGTGGCCTGCGGTTCTATAGCAAGCTGTGGTCCCTCGCAGGACACTACCAAGAGGCTCTTGAGGGTGTGGCCCACAGAAGGAAAACCACCCTGACATACAATGCAACTGGAGAGCTACAAGTCCAGACTCCAAGGCCATATGAGAGGGGGGCATACGGGCACACCAACGTGTGGCCTGCACCTGTGAACTGCCCATATGCCTCCCAAAAAATCACAGACTATGTTCACATTTGTGTGTACTTGTGCATGGCTGTGCGTGTGATGGTGTGGACATGTACTTGGGTGTTTTTGTATTAGAGCATGTGATTCAATGTGTGCTTGTGTTTGTGCGCGCAGATGTTTCTGTATATGTGCTTATAACTGTGCGTGTGATGGTGTGTGCATGTACTTGAGAGCTTTTGTACTAGAGCATGGGACTGTGTGTGTACTCATGCGTGTGGATGTTTCTGTATGCCTGCTTGTGTGTGCCCTCTGTTCGCGTATGAGAGTGTGTGCGCGCATCTGTGTGTGCTTGTGCATGTCTGTGCGTGTGATGGTATGTGTGTGCGCATGTACCTGTGTGTACGTCCTTGGGTATTTCTGTTCTGGAGCATGTGATTGTATGTGTGCTTGTGTTTTATTTGGTAGTTTCTATATGTGTGCTTATGTGTGTGTGCGTCTGTGCATGTATGAGAGTGTGAGCGCATTTGTGTGTGCTTGTGCATGTCTGCGCATGTGATGGTGTTTGCGTATGCATGTACTTGGGTGTTTTAGTACCACTATGTTCTTTAAATGCTTTTCTTGATACTTGTGTAACTTTTACCTGGTGTAAATTGCAACATTAATGATCCTCATGTAAAGCACTCTGTTTCCTTCGGGTCTAGCCAGTGCTATATAATAACTCATAAATTAAATATGTTCCCATTTAGTACTCTTTCTCTCTTTGTCTACTTCCCTAGCTCCTATTACCTCTCCCCTGAATCTCTCCCCTTGGCTGCTACTCTGCCTAGTCCCCTGTCCTTTGACTAAGCACTCCTTCTCCCCTTGTTGGGGAAAGATCCAATATTTATACTCTGGAGTCTCAGCGAACCCGCTGAGAGAGTCCACTGCCCATTAAATATAATGGGGTGGCCCAGTGACCCTCAGAACCTGGGTTCCAAGATTGTACAAAAACAATGGTTCTGTTGGGAGATAATTCAATTTATTTGTAAACCTCAATTGAGAGAGAGCCCACTGCACCAAGGGAGCCACTCACAGCTGAGGTATGGTATGGCACCACTTGCCAAAGCACTCCATCTCCCCTTTTTGGGGAAGGATCCAGTATATAGGCCTTGAAGTCTCGGAGACCCCTCTGAGAGAGTCCATTGCGCAAAGGGAGCCTCCCGCAATAGAAATAGAGAAGTGATGCCACTTCCCCTGGGATCACAGCTTACTGGACTTTGGACGTTGCTTTGACTCGTCTACCGGTTTGTGTCCCAGTCGCCCTTCCCCTCCTCCTTCCATGCTGTGTCCTTCACCCTCCCCTTCTCTTTCCCGGCTTCATTGCCTGTCTACTTCCCCAGCACCTACCCCCTCCCCTGAATCTTTCCCCTCGCCTGCTTCTCCCCTTACGTATTTGTGCTTATTGTTTATCTCAACCTTACAAGTAAATATGTTGCCATGCTCTAATAACTGTGTAACCTTTGTAACGTTGTAACCTGTAACTATTGATCTGATGTTCATGTAAAGCGCTCTGATACCTCCGGGTCTAGCCAGCGCTATATAAAACTTTTAAAATAAATATTACAGTCATGTTAAGAAATTAGGATTCACCTAAAGCCTCATTTAGGACAAAATTATTAGGTTCCCATATTGTGCAGAGTTTGTTATATACTTATGAATATTTTAATGCATTTTGAGGTGATATATAACAGAACCTTAAATATCCTCTGCCTCCTCCTTGAGTTTCTATCCTCAAAGCCAATCATCAGACTTGTAGAGATTGGCTGAAATTTTGTTCGGACCCAGTGCTTTATGACTCTGGATGGCCAGCAATGCCTTTTCAATTGTAAATAACTCTTTTAGTATACATTCAACCTGTTGTAAGAGTTGCGAGGGACCATATTTATTTCTCCCGCTGGTGGGAGAATATCAGAATAAAAATCTGCAAAATGTGCATACCTCTGGAATATGGGCTTCTGGAAAGGCCATAAATGCCTTCAATCCTTTAATAATTAAAGACCACAATAAGCATGTGTGTTTTGAACTGGTAGCTTAAAAATTATCTGAGCAGGTTCGTTTCTCATCGATTAACTAACACCTATAAAGATTAATTTGATGACTCACATGCTCATAGCTTTAGGTTCGACTTGGCTACTCTACGCTTGTTATTGTACTACGAGTAAGGATTATCGCTTCTCACACTCTGAGATTTATAGGGATTACGCATTTATGGCTAAAGCCAAGCCACTACAGCGTTAGGCAAAATTTATAACGGTATGGTTCCATTGTTTCCTGAAGAAAAATCCCCAACACTGTAAAAGCCTGCCTTTAGACATCTAGGAGAATTTTGTCATGACCACTAAATTCTACTGAATAGTACCTTCTGATATTTTTTACTGTGAGGTTTTACCAACAAGGCTAGAAATGGACTCCCATCCAGGCAGAGGACTACGGGTTCATAATCACTTTTCACTCTCTCTTTGTCCTCCATACCCTGGATTAGGTTTCATTCTGCTAATCATATAATTATATAATCTTTTTAAGTTTGCGAGGTGCTTCAATTAAAGGTAGGGTGTGGTCTGGTATCTGGATGAGTTATAACATTACATTTACTCACAGCCCCTACGTGAGAGCCAAGATGCCAACTCATATGCGCTTTTACTGTGATTCTTAGTGTAAAGCCTGCATTCTCCACCATCTACCTCTCCAGTCAATTCCCAAACTTCCACTCCCCTCCATTATCCACAAAAGCACAACATGCTTACAATCTAATAAATCCCCCCTTTGAATTGCCCTCCTTTGAGCATCACATCTTGTCGTAGCACATCAGCTCCTTCACACAATACTCAGACTTATACTCTAATCTCACCCATCACTCCTCACAACACACATCTCTTGAATACCTTCCCGATATCCACTACTTCTCCAACATTATTCCTGCTAGGGCAGCCTCACTTTCCTACAACGTATGCTATTTCAACTTGAATTTGGTCTTCCTCACATTAGCCATACATGCATTGTCCAATGAGATCATGGCAGGCCTATCCAGCCTTGTTAAACATGCCTCCTCTCAATTTCAGAAAAAAAGACAAACTCCTTAAGGACTCCGGACCTAACAAACCTACAATAGAGCAAGTTAAACATCTTAAAAATTCTTGTAATCCCACAAAATTCCTATAATCCCACACACACAGACCGAGATTTCCTCAATAAGCACCCGATAAACCATCTTCCAGCCCATCATTTCCAGAAGGATGGTTTTTCATCCATTTCGCATAAAGGAGCTGAACTACAACAACCTATAGAAAATAGAATTATCCATCGCCCTGGGACATACCAAAGTGAAGCCATTTCTTAAATTACTTCTTCACAGTTATAGATCAGCAGTAAAACACACAGTTGAAATCTCTAATCTAATTTCAATGTATAAACAGGAGCTAACACTCCTAACAAGGACATTGGTAAATAGCCATGCTCAATCAACAGGGAGCTTATAGTTCCAACAGAACACGCTATCTTGCACTTTGGCAGACCTAACAGAGCTGGTGGGTGCGTAGTTGTCATCTTCAAAGACTGTCTTAAGTACAAAAACATCACGAAGGAACAAATGCTGTCATTGGAACACCTCTTTTCTCAAAATCAGCTGAGCTGAAACAGTACAAAATACACATAACATACCACCCACATGAAAAGACCATATCTTCACACAGCAGTTCTTCAAAATTATGACTATTGTAGGAAAGTAAGAACTGCTTCGTATGGCTACCCCCACTTTTTGCTTGATGTTACACTGTTTTTGACTAATCTGATTGGGATCCTGCTAACCAGGACCCCAGTCTATCTGCTTTCTCCTTAACATGTTATGGATGTACTTAGGTACACTCCACATTTGATACTGCGTGTTGGACTTGGCCCTGCTCGCAGGGTCAGCCCGAAACTTTTTGCCTTCCCCCTAGCCTTTTTGCTGTATGGTATTGGAGGGTTTCAGGGTTTCTGGACACTTTAGCGCTGGTTAGCAGTGCCAAGTGTGTCTGTTGTCTGCCTCACATAGGCTTATATGAGAACCCCCTCCCACCTTTAGGGGATATCTCCCCCATGGTACAAGATGTAGGCCATGTGTGGTGTGAGATGAAAATGATGAATGCTGCGCAATGGTGTACGCAGGTTTATTTTCAATGCTTTAGAAATGTCACTTTTAGGAGTCACCATTTCTGTCTGCTTTGTGCCTGCCTGCCTGAACTGGTTGCAGGTCTAGTCCTCGAAGTGACCAAGGCTGGCTAAGTCCCTGGGGTGTGTCCGTCTCACACACCCCTAGCTTTTGGAGGGAAGCCTGGCAGACAGGGTTCTCTACACCTCGCCCAAAACCAGTTGGGACCGGTTCCCCAGGGTGCCTTCTAGAAGGTTCTAGCCCTTTCCGGTAGGTGGGGTGAGGAGTGTATATATAGAGGAGCTGAGACGCCATGTGCTGAGTTGTGCGTGGACTTTGATTGAGAGTGGACACTCTGCCAGGAAGTACCGCCGCAAGGGCCTGTGTGCTGGCCCCTGTGCCCATCTGTACCCCCTCTGCTGTCCACAGGGCCAGTGAGAGCCCTTTGCTGGAGTGAAGACTGCTTTGCCAGGAGGAGTGCCACGATATGGGGCTTGACTGTTCCTAGGAACTGCTGTCCTGTACCGATGAGTGCCCACTGACCGCTGCTCTTGCCCAGCACTGCCTGCCTGCTCTCCTGTCCGAGCGCCTCGTGAGCGCCACAATTTGTTTGCCTGCATTCCAAGGAGGTGAGGAGTGTGGGGGCTACTTGATGGTGTGGGGCCCTGACTGCATTCCTGGGACCTAGCGCCTCATGCGTGCTATATTCAAATTGCCAGAAGAGGGGCTGTCGCCTGCAGCGCCATGCTGACAGGGTGCTACCACTGGATGCTGCATTCTGCATTTCTGCGCCAAAGTCTGACTACCCAGGTGGGGAGGAACGTGTGAGTCTCTGCAGCGCTGTGCTGCCGAGGTGCAACGAGGAAATCCCAGTGTGTGGGATTCCCACCCTGCCTGCTTGGGGAAGAGCGGGTGCCAACCCACGTTGGTGCCAGGTCCTGAGCGCTTTGTAAAGCAGTGGAAGCCCACCCCGCGATATTGCCGCCGGGGTCTGCTTATTTCAATTAAGCGGAAGAGTACCCCGCATTCCGCTGCATTTTTCTCTTAATCGCGGGAGCCTACACCGCCGCAACCCGGGCCAAGGAGAAGAGGAGAACCGCTGCGCCACCCGCGATGATCCGGAAGCTGAAGCCTGGCTGGGGTCGGGGCCCAGCAGCCAATCGGAAGCTTAGCGTCGAAGCGGAGCCTCTCCAGTAAGAAGGGAGGTGCTCCGGTGAAGTCGGGAGAGGAGAGAGGTCCCGACCAGCTGGAAAGGTGCTGCAGCAGTTCGGCGGGCTCCCATAGTGAAGGGAGAGCCCCGATGTGTCAGCAGCCATCTGGGAAGTAAGGCGGAGGGGGCCTCGAGTCACAGTTCCGGTGCCTGCCCCCGCTGCATTGGAAGCCCCGTGGACCCAAGGAGCAGAGTCCCTGGACAGCCGGTAAGTGGGGGCTCTGAGAAGGAGTACGGGTGCCGGAAGTGGCATCAGAAGTGCCTGTGTCGGTCTCCTTGCACCGGGGCGAGGCAGAGCGGACCGCTGCCCTGCAGAGGGAGCATTATTGAACTCTAGAGTCCTGGAGGGGACTCCAACGTGCCAGACTCTTTTGGGCATATTTCTAATCTCAGAGTCCCAGGGAGGGGCTCCACCGGACCCGTGTTAACTTTACCGGACTCAACTGCCCTGCTGGACAGTGGGCAGTTGCAACGTTTGGGGCACCCTGTACTTTATGCTTGCGAGGCCTATTACCTCTTATGATGTATGCCCCTGTGATTCATGCTAAGGCTATGCCTGCGCTAAGGGGTTCATGCTTATGCAGTTATGCTGGTAATGCTTTTCCCCCTAAGGTTTACCCCGATGATTTGGTGCCTAGTGTGTCTGATGCCTCATACTAGTGTCATGCAATGATGTTCTCCTGCCTAAGGTTTCCTTGCTAATGAGAAGCCATGGGCACAGGTTTAACACCTTAGCTGCGTGTAAACATCCCTCCCCAGTGCTGCGCTGTCCATTGGAACCAGTGCTGAATGGACGTCCAATGGTAGTGCGCAGCACTGGGGAGGTAGCGCTGCTGACGACCGTTGGCCGTCAGCAGCACTTAAGGGGTTAAGCTACTGTGAGGATGCTTTATTTTATGCCTAATGCTTCATGCCTACTATGTTTATGCCCACAGGTTGATGCCTAATGTTTTTCCCTTAAAGCTTTCGGCCTAATGGGTTATTCATGTTGTTTCTGCTGATGAGATGCCCTGTGCTCACATGCTTATGCTCACTCTGATTTAGGTCAATGTGATTCATACTAAGGTGATTTATGCCTATTGCGAACCACTGCTAACGTGTTGGGGAGTGCATTTATTTATGCATAATTTGTTGCTAGGCCTGAGGTTTATACCTAATGCTTTGGGGCTAATGATGAAGCCTCTAGGCTCACATGTTCATGCCTAATGCTAATGGTTCTTTTTCCCCTAAGGCGTACATTGTTGGTGTTCTGTATAATGTGTTTTCATAAAAGTATGCCTAATGTCATGTGAGTATGCCCAATGCTAATGTGCATGCCAATATCAGGCTATGGGGATCTAGGCTTATGTCCGATCCATTATGATTTTTGCCTAGTGATATTGCAGTTATGCTGCAGGTTTAGGCCTAATGCTTTATGCCTGAGATGCTTCAGGCAAATGTAATTCATGCCTAATACTATTGTGATGATGCTTTAGTTTTTTGCCTAATGCTTTGGGCTATGATGCTAAGCTCATGCTCTTGCCAGAGGTTACTGGCTGATATACATTTAATATTGCTGGTCTTACATTTATTTTAATTGTACTGGTGATGGTCCTAGCAGCGGCCAATTGGCCCTGCCCTGTAAATAATTCCCCCTGTAAATGACTACCTGGTGCCAGTTAGCACAGTGCTTGTACAACTGTAATTGCCTTATGACGTGTTTTGCATAATACATATGCTGTTTTCACATAACCTGGTGTGGAGTCTCTTCTGTAGTGTGCCCAGTGTGTGGCCTGTGAGAGTGGCTGCGTGGATGCTTTACACAATGCTCCTGGTTTAACCTACCCGCTCCGTACCACGCTACCCCGTTTCTAACACTGGGGTACCATTATCAGTCCCTAGTAATTTGTCCACATGTACCCAGGGCATAGATACCCCAGAGTCCTCCCATGGGCTGAAGCATGTATTATGCCACCCATGAGAGCCCATGCAAAATGGAACTACAGGCCTGCCATTGCAGCATGTGTAAGCTGTGCTTGCACCACTTACTTTAGATCTAGGTTTACTATATCTATAGGTCACTACACTTAAAACTTATAAGTCACCCCATAGCAGGTCTTGACAATCCTGAAGGCAGGGTGCTGGGTTTTACGTGAGAGGGTGCCCCCCAATGAGCAGAGCCCCTCTGCAGCCTTCAGAGACCATTCTTCCGGGTTGACGCCGACGCAGCTAGACATATAGGTAGAGGTGCACTATATGCTTGCGTAAAATGCTATCTCGAAAACGGCTGCAACAAAACATGTTGTGTTTGGTATCAAACACCCTGGATTCATACCTTCACACCGGTAACCGGTGTGGGAGGTATAATTCCACCCTTCTTAAGCAACCTTTGTGGGGTCACTGGTCTTTCCGGTACCAGCCTTCTCGACCTGGGCAGCACAAAATGGTCGCTGCCGACCAGAGACACAGTTCTGCCCTCCTGCTGCTGAGCCAAGCTCAACCAGGGGAAGGCAGGACAATAGGCATTCTGTCACAGGGAGGTGTGACCTCCTCCCAGACAGGATTTAGTGTATTGGGGCAGGGTGGGTGCACTTCCAATGTGCCAGAAAATCTGCATCTGGGGCACACTTGGTGTCCCTGAGCATAGTCCAGTTCAAACCAGTCCTGGGAGCCGTTGGCTCCTGCTCTGGTGCAAAACTGGACAAAGGACATAGGAGTCTCCTCTCCACTATCCTGACTCTCCCCTGGGAGGGTCCCCTGAATCTGTACAACCCTCTCCCGTGGGTACTAAAGAGCTTTCCTGGCTGTAGGACCCTGGATTTGGGGTGAACAAGATTATGATCAAGAAACCACTGAGCTTCAACCGTCTGGACACTCTGGACTTTGCTGGACTTCGACTATGCCTGACTTCGTCTCTCTCTCAGTCCAAAGCATAGAGTTCCATGTGGCTTGCTGCTAGGAAATTTGCCTAGAAAGGTTAGACCAGACAATTCCACATTGGACTTACACCTTGTTGTATACACTGAAGTTAAGAGCATGTACCTTGATTTGAATGATAAGAGCTGTGTAGGCCTCCGGTGTCTAATACATGTACTTTATAATTTAGACTAAAGGTACCCCAGGAAGTTGCCCTCTGCCAGCACATCGAAGGACAACTTCTCTAGTTTCTAACAGAAGGAGGCTATAATTGGAGAAACCTTGAATAAACACTGGCTCAAGTGCTCATGTGCTAAACCTGTCATCCTTAGAGTGTACGTCCTCCAAATGTTTTGCCTGCTTACCTCCTCTTTTTCTGTATCTTTTTGTTGGCTTTAGGGCTCTGAGCACTGACACTGCTGGCCAGTGCTAAAGTGCATGTGCTTCACCCCTTAACATGGTAACATTGGTGTATACACAATTGGCATATTAAATGTACTTGTAAGTCCCTTGTACAGTGGTATACCATATACCCAGGGCATTGTAGGTTAAATGTTTTAGCGGGCCAGCAACACTTATTGTGCTACCCACACAAGTAGCCTTTCAAACCTTTCTCAGGCCTGGCATAGCAGGGCCTGTGTGTGCAGTTTAATGTCATTTTGATTTGGCATTTAAACCCCTTTGCCAAGCCTTAAACTCCCATTTTATTACACTTATGTTACCCCTAATGTAGGCCTAGGCAGCACACAGGGCAGGGTAATATGTAAGTACAAGGTAGGACACGTCCCGCTAAGTTTTGCATGTCCTGGTAGTGACAAACACCCAAATTTGTTTTTCACTACTTTGAGGCCTACTCCTCTCATAGGTTAACAGTGAGAATTCCTTAATACACTTGTAAGATATCATTCCTGATAAGAAAGGAGTAGTTGTGTCATGTTTTGTATCTTTGGAATGGTAAGGATGAATCCTCTTTACTAGTAAAGTTGGATTTAACATTACTATTTTAGAAATGCCAATTTTAGAAAGTGGGCATTTGTCTGCTCTTACTGCTATGTGTGTCTGCAGCCCGTCTCCAAAACACTTCTGGGGTGGGTGACAGCTACACTTTGTGCATTCCCACAAGACAACCACAAAGAGGAAGGTTATGTCTGTCTGAGCACTCATCTGCATTCTGATGGCTCTTCCCTGGCAGGAAGGGATGGAGGAGCCGACACTTGCAATTAAATTGGCAGTGCCCTGTCCCCACACAAAGGGCTAGTTACCCCCTACTGACAGTCTGGAACCACGCCTGGGAAGAAAGGACCTCTGTGCACTTCAAAGACCTTTCTTTGAAGTCGCCCCCACTTCGAAGGCACAACTGGGTGTAAGTACTCGATCTCTGACACTACCAAAATAGTATACTTTTGGACCAATGAAGAACTCTGCCAGGTAGAAGGACTGTTGTGCAGCTACAAGGACTAACACTCTGCTGTAATGCTACTCTGTAAAAAACGATTTTCTGCTCCTGATGTGCTGTCTGTTGCCTGCTGCATGCTGCATGCTACCATCTGTCTGCCCTGCTGAGGAAAGGACTGGACCCATCTCACTTGTACCCAGAGTGACTCCAAGGGCTTGCTGGCTTTCCCCCTATTCTAAAGTCTCAGGGCCATCAAGGACTTTCTACACCCATGCAACAGCACCTGGACTCTGCCATCTGTGAGTCCTGCCCTGCCAAGTGGTGCCAACCAAGTCCTGGGCCCTTGGAAGTGTGTTTTCTGTGCTGATCCAGCAGAATTCACGCATCATCGACTTTGCACTAATCGGAAGCGCTGCATCTCCTCCGACAACGATGCAGTTGAAGCTCGACTACATCGCTTTGATGGATTGCGTGGGTTGATGATGAACTGCGCAGCTCAACGACGATGCATTGCTTGCATCGCAAAGGGGTTCGCTGATGAAGACTCGCTGACTGCGTGGATTTGCACCAACACATAGCCTCAATCCAAGGGATCGACAACGACGCACTGCCTCCTCTGTTCCTCGCATTGAGCTTTCTATGTTGATGCTTCCTCCACCCAAGGTACTTTTTCAGTGGGACCAGTGAGCCCTGTACCCAGTCTGTGCTCCATCGCAGTTCACTTGAACTTCAGATTTACCCCAAGTTTAGAGCAACCAAATGTCCTCGTTGGTACTTTATTAATCTAAGCACTATAATTTCATTTAATCTTTTCAAATTCATAACTCCTGTTCTACTTATTGGATTTTTGTTGTTTTGGTCTTGTTTTACTCATAAAAATGAGATCTATGTTTCTAACCCTGTGTGGAGTATTTTTGTGGTGTTTTCATTGTGATACTGTTTGTGTGCGAGTGTTGCACAAATACATTACATATTGCCTCTGTAGATAAGCCTTACTGTTCTATGCCAAGCCGCCAGATGATGAACACAGGTTATCTCTAAGTGTGTACCTAGTTTATCCTGACTACAGTGATGGTCTCTACTTGGATAGCGTGCATACCTCTGCCAACTAAAGACCTCATTTCTTTTTTTTAAACACATTTTATTTTATTTAATATAGGGTCTGCAATACATTCCTCATACAGGCAAGAATACTTGGATAACATCAAATCGGGCAATAAAATGTACAGTGGCGAACTGATTATACAGTTGCGCTTACTACAGCTCATTGTTTGAGCCATGGTCTACAACAGGAGGGGTACATATATGACCTCTGTATTCATTCCATTTGCCCCACACCATCCCCCATTTCTTGATTCTGTGCCTTATGATATTGCTGTCTCACTCGCTTTGTTATTTGTTTGCCTGATTGCGCTGCCCAGTAGATTGCCTCCTACATCGTGCCCAATCTCGTCCTGTTCCCTAGCGTGGCTTGCAGCCATCTTGTTGATTGTTAGTTTGTTGTGCCTCTCAGGCCGGCCCTCGACCCCGCCTCCCAGTTGCTCCGCCCTCCCACAGAGAGTATAGGCTCCACCGGCGCTGCTTTAACGCTGTGACCACCCAGAGGCTCTCTGAAGCGGTCGCTCCCTCGCAGCTCCCTGCTCTACACCACACGTGGTATCGTAGCGCCTAATAAGCATTGCCATAACTAAGTGCATTTTAAAACTGAGCGCAGTGTATTTTCTGCTGATTGTGCCTGTAATATTGCTGTAAGTAGCGCTTTGCAATTAGCCAGAACTGAGCGCACTAAATCGCCGCAGCGCTTGCTGAACAGACAGTCTTTTAATCTGATTCTGTGCCTTATGATATTGCTGTCTCACTCGCTTTGTTATTTGTTTGCCTGATTGCGCTGCCCAGTAGATTGCCTCCTACATCGTGCCCAATCTCGTCCTGTTCCCTAGCGTGGCTTGCAGCCATCTTGTTGATTGTTAGTTTGTTGTGCCTCTCAGGCCGGCCCTCAACCCCGCCTCCCGCCTCCCAGCTGCTCCGCCCTCGCCCCTTCCCCCTCCCACTATCCTTATTATGACTGATGTCTTTCCGCGCAGCGTTCACGCGCAGCGGTCGCGCCCCATGCACGCCGAAGGTGCGCCAAAGGTAAGCCCGCCTACGCCCGACCGCGCCTGGACCGCGCCTAGCGCCAGACCCCCTGTTCCCCGCAGTACCCAACCCTCTAGAATCACATATGATGCCGCAACTCTCATCGCCCTTAACCCCGGACGCACACCACAATGCTGCGAAGCCACCCCAGCACGTACCCACGGCCCATTCGCCTGCCTCTCCTGCAAGTTCAACTGCTTCAGAACCCTCACCAAACCCACTTCCTCCACACACAGCTCCGACTCCAACCACCTGAAGTGCATCCTGCTTAACACCCGCTCGGTCCACAGACACGCAACCGAACTCTGGGACCTACTCGACACTGCGTCACCGGACATCGCCTTCCTCACAGAAACATGGATGAACACATCATCAGCACCCGACATCGCCATAGCCATACCGGACGCCTACAAGATTATCCGAAAAGACCGCATCAATCAAACAGGAGGAGGCATCGCCATCATCCACAGGAACACCATCAAAATCACGACCAGCTCAGACGATAATCTTGCAACTGCCGAACATCTCCACTTCCAGATCCACACCGACCCCAGGACCACACTTAGAGGCACCCTCATCTACAGGCCTCCAGGTACCCGCACTCTATTCAGCGATGACATCACGGACTTCGTCAGCCCCCATGCCCTTGCCTCCGAGAACTACATTCTTTTAGGAGACCTCAACTACCACCTTGAAAACAAACACGACACCAACACCACCACCCTTCTGGACAACCCTCGGACTCAAACAACTCGTGGACACCCCCACCCATACTGCCGGACACACACTCGACCCTATCTTCACTTGCAGCAAGCATATCTCCTTCGATCGCACCACAGCTCTCCATTGGACGGACCACAGCTGTGTTCACTTCAGCTACAAAACCACCCTGAACCACAACCGCCCACAACCTATTTCTCGGAGAAACTGGAACAAAATCATCTCCGACCAACTCCTCACATCACTAAACCAAAACCCTCCCTCCCTCTCACTGGACCCAAACCAAGCGGCCACCAATCTCAAGCAATGGATCACCCACAGTGCTGACGAATTAGCACCCCTGAAAAAGCACCAGATCAAATCAGCCAGCAAAAAGGCCCCCTGGTTCAACGATGACCTTAAAATATCCAAGAAGCTATGCCGCACCCTGGAGAAAACATGGAGAAAAAACCCAACCACCGACAACATGGCCACCCTCAAGGCAGCCACCTGCAAACACCACCAACTGATTCGATCCGCCAAGAAATCAGCATTCAAGGATCGCCTCGACAACAACTCTCACAACAGCAAGGAACTCTTCAACATCGTCAAAGAATTCACCAACCCCACCGCTGCATCTAACGACATCACTCCCTCCCAAGACCTCTGCGATGCGCTATCCTCCTTCTTCTACAACAAAATTGCCGACATCCACAACAGCTTCGAGAATACCCCCAGCTATCAGCCCCCCCCACCCCCCTCTGATTCTACTCCGCCAACTAACAACCTTAGCAACTGGAACCCAATCACCACTGAAGAAACCACCCGCCTAATGAACTCAATCCACTCTGGCTCGCCAACCGACCCCTGCCCCCACTACATCTTCAACAAAGCGGACTCCATCATCGCTCCCCATCTCCGTGACGTCATCAACTGCTCGTTCAACTCTGCCACCTTTCCAGATAGCTGGAAACACGCCGAACTCAGCGCCCTTCTGAAGAAACCCACAGCAGACCCCTCGGAACATAAAAACTACCGACCCATATCCCTCCTCCCATTCCCGGCCAAAGTCATTGAGAAAGCCGTCAACAGTCAGCTCGCCGCCTTCCTTGAATCCAACAACTCCCTCGATCCATCTCAATCCGGGTTTCGAGCCAAACACAGCACCGAAACCGCCCTCATCGCAGCGACTGACGACATCCGAACACTACTAGACAACGGAGAAACTGTGGCCCTCATTCTACTCGACCTCTCCGCCGCTTTCGACACAGTCTGCCACAGCACCCTCATACAACGCCTCAGCAACATCGGCATACAAGGAAAAGCCTTGGACTGGATCATCTCATTCCTCGCTGGGAGAACTCAAAGAGTTCGACTCCCCCCATTCAACTCAAAGGCCACTGAAGTCATCTGTGGCGTACCACAAGGATCTTCACTAAGTCCCACCCTCTTCAACGTTTGCATGAGTCCTCTTGCCTCCATCGCACGTCAACACAACCTCAACATCATCTCTTACGCCGACGACACCCAGTTAATCCTTTCCCTCACCAAAGACCCCAACACCGCCAAAACCAATCTTCACGAAGGCATGAAAGAAGTAGCCGAATGGATGAAACATAGCCGCCTAAAACTCAACTCAGACAAAACCGAGGTGCTCATCCTAGGATCTTCCCCCTCTGCCTGGGACGACTCTTGGTGGCCCTCCGCTTTGGGCACAGCACCCACTCCCACAGACCATGCACGTAACCTTGGCTTCATCCTTGACTCCTCTCTCTCGATGTCCAGACAAGTCAACGCAGTCTCATCCTCCTGCTTCAACTTACTTCGCATTCTCAAAAAGATCTTCCGCTGGATCCCCCTCGAGACAAGAAAAACTGTCACCCACGCACTGGTCACGAGTCGACTGGATTATGGAAACACCCTCTACGCCGGAATCACAACAAAACTACAGAAAAAACTCCAACGCATCCAAAACGCATCAGTGAGACTCATATTAGACATCCCTCGCCAAGATCACATCACCGGACACTTAAAAGACCTCCACTGGCTTCCCGTCAACAAAAGAATTACTTTCCGCCTTCTCACCCACGCACACAAAGCCCTCTACAATCTAGGACCCGAATGCCTCAACACTCGACTGTCCTTTTACAAACCCACCCGCCAACTAAGATCGTCCAATCAAGCCCTCGCCGCAGTCCCGCGCATCCGAAAATCCACCATGGGTGGCAGATCATTCTCCTTCCTTGCTGCAAAGACCTGGAACTCACTCCCCACTCACCTCCGCCTTACTCAAAACCACATCTCCTTCAGAAAAGAACTTAAAACCTGGCTATTCGACAAATGATGAACCCCTTCCCCAAGCGCCTTGAGACCCTCTGGGTGAGTAGTGCGCTATACAAATGCCCGAACTTGAACTTGAACTTGGGACACCCTCTGTGAACATATGTAGCTTTTTCAGGCACCATGATCATATCCATGTCTCTGCACCATTCTGTCACTGTTGAATTTTTTAAAGGCTTTCATGTATCTATGAAAGGTTTCACCTAGAAGGTGGAGCTGCAGAATGCTTTGAAAGCCTGAGCAGAGGCCCAGAACGCAGGGAAAAAGGTCCCAGAGGAGGAGTGTTGGACCTGCTCCTTTTTGCAGGGTTATCCACAAACATGTTGCCTTCATCCTCCTGTTTTTGTTGGCTTTAAGACTCTTGGCACTTACCACTGCTAACCAGTGCTAAAGAGCATATAGTCTTTGTCTAAATTGTATTGGTGACAGCATGACTATGGTAAGGAGTCAACTTGTGTCCCCAAAGCAGATGATTCCCAATACATTCCACCAGGTTGTGGGGGCTTACAACAGAGAGGGTCACTATTCATTGGCCCTTGTTCCATTTGAGTTGGAGGGCGGTTCAGGTCTTATGAAGGTTGCTGTGAGCCCTGCCATGCTTGTGGGCTGTTTGCTTGGTAATGACCTTGAGCACACTACCTGGAAGAAAGTAGAGATCAAGGCTTCTGTGCAGATGTTGGGGTTACCGGATTGGATCTGTTCAACCACAAGGGCCGTGGCTGCCCAGGATGGGAGTCAGAAAGGGCTAGAGCCTGGAAAAATGGCACACCCAGCTACTAAAATGGCGAAAGGAAGAGGGCATGGGATACCAGCCTCTGAATGTCTTCCCAGTTAAGTGGATAGGCTCCTGCGGTGGTGGCCTCCAGAGCCCACTGAGGGCATAGCTCCTCTTGGTGACCTACCATTGCTTGCTGGACAGCTTGTGGAATGAGGACCCACCAAGGAGGAGTTCTGTAAGGTACAGAGGGATTGCCCAAGTCTTGAGAGCAAAAGGTAACTGGCCGAAGCAGCAGGTGATACCTCTGGGATTCATCACATTTACTGGTAGGACAACCTCTTTTACAGTGAGCCTAAGGCTCCTGTACATGGGACAACAAGGGCCATTGGTGGTCCCCCAGTGATACAGGGCCTTCCTACTGAAGCTGCTCACAAAAGTACCCTGGCAGGACCCCTGGAGGACAAGACCCTTGCAAGGCTTGTCCTCCACTTTTATTGGCCTAGGATCAAAAATGTCTCTGATGCATTCTGTAGGACTTGTGTGACCTGCCAGGCCAGTAGGAAGACAGGACAGAGGCTGCACCCTCCCCCTTTTATTCTGTTGCCTGCCATTGGCACATCCTTTGAGAGGGAGGGCATCTACATTGTTGGGTCTATGGATCCCCAGACTGCTTCAGGTTCATCCTGGTTCTGGTGGATTGTGCCACTAGGTACCCAGAGGCAATCCCTCTGAGGAGCACGACTGAACCTGATGTAGCAAAGGCACTGATGGGCATTTTTACCTGAGTGGGTTTCCCCAAGGAAGTGGTGCCTGACACGGGCGTCATGTCTCCTTACATGCAGTCAATGTGGAAGGAGTATGGGGTAACCTACAAGTCCTCCACCACTTACCATCTACAAACAAATGGGCTTGTTGAAAGATACAACACGATCATGAAGGGCATGATTAGAGGCCTGCCTGAGGCCCTAATGAGTAAGTGGGATATTCTCTTTCCATGCGTTTTGTTTGCCTACAGGGAGGTACCACAGAAGGGAGTAGGCTTCAGCCCCTTTGAACATCTGTACGGGCACCCATTCAGCGGACGTTTGAGTTTGGTGAAAGAGTGATGGGAGCAAGCTCCCAGGAAGATTCCCCAGGATGTGGTGAGCTACATGCTGGCCATTAGAAGCCAAATGGCTAATTTGTGGAAGCAAGCTTCAGACAACTTAGAAGCCAGTCAGGATGTAATGAAACAATTATTGACCACAATTCTACCATGTTACAGAATAGGGGTTGACCCAAAGGTGCTGGGACCTGGGTAATTCAGTGTTACATATAAAGGGATCCCAGTTGCAGAATCTCTTTAACACAGAGACAAAAGTCAAAAAATAATCAGAGTCAAACTATTAACACTCTATTCCATGAGTGATGTTATTTATTCACATCCTCAGTTGTAAACTAATTACGCATACATTTTTGAATTATAGAACACACAATTGCCCAAAGTGAAGGCGTGGGTGAGAAGGAAAAGGGGCGAAAGGGGTATAGTAAAGGTGAGGGTTGTGGTGGTATAGAGAAAGTTTTGAAGAAATCACATGTGGTCACATAAGTACATTTGTAAGTTGACATCACATGGGCATACTGTTATGGACATCAATTACTTCTAAACATATATATGTGCTCCTATCCAAATTATTTCAACACAGCCAAAAATAATCTGTTGCACTTGGGTAGGACAAACAAATAATATGTCGACGTTTCGACCCCAGGTGGTGTAGGATCACTTGCACCTTACTGCGGGGTCTTCATCAGGACTGGTGAAGTGGGGAATTTGAAGGGGTGGGGGAAGGCACCTAAAAGTAAAGACATCAAAGTGAGCTAAAGGCATAGTACCTATTGTTGGATTCATAAGAGAAACAAAACAAATTCAGATAATTACCAAGAAGGCCACTGTGAGTAATGTGGCACTGTACAGAAAGGGGGAAAAGGGGGGCCCTGGGGCTCCGGACGACAAGAGAGCTACAACCTAAAAAAGAATTAGGGTAATTTCAGAAGATGGACTTACATCAGGTTAGTCCCACTTAAGTCATTGCCTTAATACAAAATATCGTGCTCAAATAGAAAAGCATCAATACTACCCAGCCGGGTTAAAAATGAAGTAAATACCATATAGAAGAGGACATCACAACAAGCTCACATGAAATGAAAGATCATAACCCCTGACTCCAGCCGTAGGTCACAGGGTGTACCAGATGGCATCTACCATGGCGTACTTGCAACCTGGGCAGAACATATGAGTTACAGAACCTGTGGAGCCCCGGGCCTACCAGAACCATTGGACTGGGCCCTATGAGGTGATTGAGTGGTAAAATGAGGTCACCTACCTGGTGGACCTTAAGACTCCTCTGGATCCCAACAGTGTTCCATGTCAATTGCGTCAACCCGCACTTTGAAAGGTCTGAGCTCATTATGCTATTGGTAACCAATGGATAGGAGGAAGAGGAAAGTGTACCTCGCCGTGACCTCTTAGACTCCAAGAACAAAGATGGGTCAGTGGGAGGAGTAATCCATTCATCCAATCTGACTCCTGAACAGCAGAAAGACTTCCGCCAAGTGTTGGGGCAGTGCTCCTCTCTGTACTCCCTTATCCCTGGGATTACCCACCTATGTACCCATGATGTGAACACGGGAGACAACCTTCCTGTCAAGAACAAATCTTACAGATTGTCTGATAAGGTGAGGGTCAGCATTAAGAAAGATGTTTCCAAAATGCTGGAGATGGGTGATAGAACCCTTCAGTAGCCCCATGTCCAGTCCTGTGGTTCTGGTACTAAAGGCCGCCCAACCGGACACTACATCTGAACTAAGGTTCTGTGTGGATTAAAGAGGGTTAAATTCCGTCACAAAGACAGATGCTCATCCCATACCCCTGACTGATGAGCTTATTGACAGGTCAGGGGCGGTCCTTTGATCTTACATCAGAGTACTGGCAGATTGCACTAACAGAAGGAGCAAAGGAGAGGTCAGCCTTCTCCACTCCAGAGGGCCACGGTCAGTTTTGGGTGATGACCTTTGGACTCAAGAATGCCCCTGCCACCCTCCAGAGATAGGTGAACCAGGTCCTTTCTGGTATGGAGGCCTTCAGTGCTGCCTATCTGGATGATTTAGCTGTCTTCATAGCAGCTGGAAGGAACAGCTTTTTCACCTCCAGGAAGTGCTTCATGTTCTGCGACAGGCAGGCCTGACTATCAATGCCAGTAAGTGCCAGATAGGACAGGAGTCTGTGGTGTACTTGGGACACCTGTTGGGCAGGGGTAAGAGACTATCATGGCCTGTGTGCCTCCCAAACCCCAGACTGAGGTTAGAGTATTCTTGGGCCTTACTGGGTACTATTGGAGGTTTGTCAAGGGATATGGCACAATTGTTGCCCACTTGACAGAGCTGACTTCTAAGAAGCATCCCATAAATGTGATTTAGACAGAGTTATGCCAAAAAGCATTTGACTCCCTTAAGTAGGCCATCTGCACAGCCCCTGTGCTCAAGCGCCCTGACTTCTCCAAGGAGTTTATCGTTCAAACAGATTCCTCAGAACATGACACAGGGGCACTACTATCACAGCCTTCATCTCCAGGAGGTTACTCCCCAGAGAACAAAGAGAAGCTTTTGCTGTGGTCTGGCACTGAAGAAGTTGAGACCGTAACTGTTTAGTACTCACTTCATGTAAATGAGGGGTGAGAATACAAAACTGTTGATGTGGTCCATTTCCCTATATGGTATGGACTTTATGGTGGAACACAGACTGGGGTAGAGCACGCCAATGCTGAAGGTCCAGTCAGGTGTTTCTGCCTTAGCGAAGAGAAATACCTAGAGGTTGGGTAGATCTCCCCACTTTTAGCTAGGGACGACACATGTTAGACCTCTCATCCTTAGTGTGGTCTTCCCCCAAACATTTTGCCTACTTACCTCCTGTTTTTGCTGTATCTTTTTGTTGGCCATAAGACTCTGAGCACTTTAACCCTGCTGACCAGTGCTAAAGTACATTTGCCTCTACCCTAAACATTGTAACACTGATGTATACACAATTGGCATATTTAATTGACTTGTTAGTCCCTTGTAAAGCGGTATACCATATATCTAGGGGTCAGCAAGTTAAATGTTACTAGTTGGCCTGCAGCACTCATTGTGTTACCCACAAAAGTAGCCGTTCAAACCTGTCTCAGGCCTGCCACGACAGGGCCTGTATGTGCAGTTTACTGCCACTTTGACTTGCCATTTAAAACCCTTTGCAAAGCCTTAAACTCCCTTTTAGTACACATAAATCACCCCTATGGTAGGCCCTTAGGCAGTCCACAGGGCAGGGTGCTGTGAAAGTAAAAGGAAGGACATGTACTTTTAAGTTTTGCGTGTCCTGGTAGTGACAAACATCCATATTTGTTTTTCACGACTGTGAGGCCTACTCCTCTCTCAGGATAACATTAAGAATTCCTTAATACACTTTTAAGCTGTAATTCTTGCTTAGAAAGCAGTAGCTCTGTCATGTTTTACTTTTAGAAAGGGTATAACAATTTTGGGGCGACAGTTCGCCCCAACCCAAAGGCACAGCTTTAGTGGCGGCTGGTGACATTTGAAAGTGGTGGGCGTAAAACAATTCTTGTACTTCACTGCGGCGAGCGCGCGTATCGAGCGATCCTGAACCGCCTATGGTGGTTGTCCCTCAGAAAAATCTTTGATGCCCCCATGAAGGAGCCGCCACTGGCTCTGGAGCCCCCACCTCATCTCCCTGGCTCAGTCTACCCAGTGTTGTACTCTCCTCTCTTCCTGCTGAACTGCTCCCATCCCAAAGGGTGGTATGATGGGGCATCTTTTAACAAGGATGGGGGCAGATGTAGGTACACCGGAACACGCTAGCGAGAAGGCATCTGCTCTCATTAGCGACCATTCTTAAAAGCAATACTCCCTCTTCCCAAACAAAGTGATGCAACCATCACAAAACTCAACTGCGAGGGTAGACCTACCCCCAAACCTGTTGGAAAGAGGGAGGCAGTGCGAAATAAGCACTCCGCTGAACAACCTCCCGAAAATGGTCTTTAAACACGGACCTGGAATGTCCCATTGCCTCAACAACGGGAGAGCACATTCGAAAGAAAGCAACACAATTAGGTAAAAACACTGAACATCACCACAACATAGTAAAATGTATTCAAGTAAAAAAAAAAAAACACCTTAGACATCGCCCACCACATAGGAGGCACACAAACCCAAGCTGCCACAATGTATTCTGAGCAGCCAAAAAAAAGGAACTTAAAGAAGCTGAGGCTGTGGAAAGTAAAGCAGATGCAAAACAAACTGAGCTACGAATAAACAGGTTCATTTTGTAGTTTGAGTTACTGCAACCTGGTGAGAAGTTGTTTGGGAACTGTCGAGTAAACCTGCCAAAAAGTCTTAATGGGGGGAAAATAAAGACGGCGGGGGCTTCTCGGTGAAGCTGCAGACTGCCTACCTTGCCTGTTCTTGGGTCCTGGTGCGCCCCTGCTACCAGGTGGGCTCTCTATTTTGACTGCTTGCCTTCACCAGTTCCTGCTGCAGCAAGGGTTCGGATGTGCAGAAAGGCTATGAAACTCAATTTCTCAGCAGTGATTAGAAGCTGGTATTTCACTCCGACTGTTGATCAGATTGGAGTGAATGAATTGCACTCACTGTTGTCCATCTACCCCGCCCCAATCCTCCCGGCCCCACAGTGAGCCAGGCGATCTCACAAGCAATTGCACAACCACCAACACTCCAAAAACAAAACTAACCCTTTCCTTTTATTATCTCCAGGCCTATCAGCTTTCTCTAGGCTGTTCCCTTCCATGTCCGCCCTTACACATTTTCATCTGCTGCCGTGTTTGTCATTTAAAAGTGGACACCTTTTATTGTTAATCCCTTTTATCACATGCTTTGGAATTTTTTCCGAGATCAACCAGTGCTGCATTATTATTAAAAATATTGTAGTGTTTCTTGTTGCATTGCCATGATTTCCGTGATTGTTTGCACCATAACTCCTGAATAGCTGCTGGCAGCAATTCGCCGCCGACATGACGGGCGGGGGGAGGGCGGGGGGGAATTGGGGTCGTCGCGCGGGTGGGGGGGAGGTGGGAGGGCTTTAATCAAATAAACATTTTAAACTTACTGTGCTGCACTTCTCAGTGGCTCCCCTCCGCCAATCAAAACGCTGCAATGGCAGCGTTGTGATTGGTGAGGTCGCGCCCCACCTGGGCCATTTTCTCTCTGTAGGCTGCTAAATGCACAGCCTACATAAAGGAAAAGGGAGAGTGGGCGGTCCTGCTGGAGGGCAGGGGCAAGTGGCTTGCCCACTGTTGTGCATACTGACTGTTTGGTTGGTCCCAGGCCGACCAAACAGTCAGTACGTACAACAGTGGGCAAGCCACTCCCCCCTGCCCTTGAGCAGGACCGCCCACCCCCAACAGCACTTCTGCTTTCTCGCCGTGCGAGAAGGCAGAAACATAAAGTGGTAGTTATTACCATTTATGTTTCTGCCTTCTCGCACTACGAGAAAGCAGTGGCAACACCCCCACGCCCATATGGGGGAGCCGCCACTGCACAGCTTGCTACTGTGTTATTACTTTCATATTTTAAACCCAATTTTTCAATTATAAACCCTGTAATCTTTCACTTATTCAATCTTATCTTGTTCATCCAATTTAATCCACACACATGGTGTAATGCCATTTCGAACCTCTTTTCAAAAACGCGTATAAACGCATATTTTCATCCAAAAGCAGCGTTTATTAAAATACCAATGCATTTCGGGCTACTGGGGCCCTTCATCAGGGGCCACTACAAATAACAAAGAAAACAAACATTTGTTATTAAACCATTCTATGTGCTCAATGAAAAGTACAAAATATTTTATCAAAATGTGTTTTTACTCCACCCCAATCTCATGACTGTCACATTCCTAAAGCATCTAATTTCTGGCACGGTGTTAAATCAGGCGACACCCTCTAACAACAATCATTCTTAATCTTCAATCCTTTTTTAAAAAACGTACACACTACTCTACTGGTGACTCCCCTTCAAGTGTAACTTCACTCTGAACGCCTCCCTTTCCCCTTGCTTCTGAAAACCTATAACGCACTTGACCTCTCCAACCTGGCTGTTCACACCAAATTGACTCCAAAATGAATCACCCCTTTCTTCTTTGTATCCTTCACTCCTAATCTGCACAATGCACTGCGCTCGTCCTTTCCACCATTACCATTCTAACCTGTGGATTATGCCCCCCAACTGTTAAATGTCCCAGACATCGTTACTGTTGCTCGGTTACAAAACGTAATGCATCCGATTACCCCAATACAGCAATACGTCACATTTAACTACTAACTGCATTTTCAAATCTATGCCTCACGTACCTGCCACATGCAATCCAACCTCATCTTGTTTGCCAAGGAATGCTACACTTCTTGTTCTACTTTCAAATTTAAACCTGCCCAGGTAATCAGACGACTCCCATACTGCTGTTAATTTGATGAACCACCTGATCTGCTTCTACCAATTAAGTCTCCCTGCCAACAGTTAATGAAAACTTCAATTCCCACAATCCAATAATTGTAATTGTCATAACATCACAATTACGAATTTTAACAGTGATAGAAGTAATGTAAAATTCATGAAATCAACTGGTGTGAAATAGTTTGACCTTGTACACCACTGCTAATGTCGCACAACAGAGCACAAAGTGTATTTCTATTAGTTGTTAGACCCATTCATGAAAACTTGCTACTCTGACGTGATGTTCCGCCGTGCTTGTGGAGAAAATGTAATCCTCAATGTTTCTTCATTTATTTGTTCATAGTTGTGTCAAAGCGGGTGCAACCCCAAGTTGGGCAAAGTATAAATGAGGGGGCATTACTCTCCTCTTACTGCTCTGTGTGCCTGTAGCCTGTCTCCAATACACATCTGGGGCGGGTGACAGCTACATTTTGTACATTCCCTCTAGACAGCCACCAGCACAGGAAGGTTAGGTGTGACTAAGTAAGTAACAAGCGCAGGAATGTTAGGTGTGACTGAGGACTCGTGCTTTTGTGGCCCTTCCTGGTCAGGAAGGGATGGAGAGCGGACATTTGCAACTGAATAGGTAGTGTCATGTCTCCACAAAAGGGCTGATTACTCCCTACTGATAGTCTGGAGCCAGGCCTGGGAAGAAAGGAGGTCTGTGCACTTCAAAGGCCCTTCTTTGAAGTCCCCCCTACTTCAAAGGCACAACTGTGTATAAGTACTGGGTCTCTGACCCTACCAAGACTGTACTCTACGTGACCTGTGAAGAACTCTGCCAGGAAGAGGGGCTGCTACAACGACTGCCACTCTGCTGGACTGCTGCTCTGGAAGAACTGCTTTTCTACTCTGATGTGCTGCCTGTTGCCTGCTGCTTCCTATCCTCTGCCCTGCTGAGGAAAGGACTGGACCCATCTCACTTGAATTCAGAGTGACTCCAAGGGCTTGCACCCTGTTCTGAAGTCTCAAGGCCATCGAAGACTTCCTATCACCTTGCAACAGCACCTGGACTCTGCCATCTGTGAGTCCTGTCATGCCAGTCCTGGGCCCTTGGAAGTGACTTTTCTGTGCTGTTCCAGCAGAATTCCTGCATCAACTACTTTGCGCCGATCGGAATCAACGCATCTCCTCCGATACAGTTTCTGCTCAACGACATTGCTTTAACGGACTGTGCAGCTCAACAACAACGTACTGTGCGGCTTGACGACACATCGCTGCACAGGGGTTCGTCGACGAAGTCTACCTGAATGCACAGATCGGAACTGACACATTGCATCCATGTAAGGGATCGACGACGACGCATCGCCCCCTCTGCTCCTTGCACCGAGGCTTCGACGTTGACTCTTCCTCCACCCACTGTGCTTTTTCAGCAGGACCTGCTTGAGTCCAGTAGCCAGCCAGCACACAATCGCGGTCGTCCTGAACTTTGAATTGACCCCGGTCTAGCACAACCAGATGTCCTCGTTGGTACCTATGACTCTAAGCACTATAATTTAATTTACTCTTAAAAAAATTCATAACTCCAGTTCTACTTATTGGATTTTTGTCATTTTAATACTCTATTACTGTAGGCACAAGCACTTTATCTAGCATTAGCACTTTCTCTGATGTAGGAATTTATTTTACCACTTCCGGCTCAGGATCTAAGCATACAGCACAGTGTAGAGTAAAGTTCTCAAGATCAATCGGGTCATTGCTCAGTTTGCCATCATCAAACAAAACCCTTACTGCAATATATCTATCACAGTGCATTCCTATTGAAACCTATGGTGTGGGTGTATTGGGACTGGGTGCTCCTACAAATCTCCGGAGAGAGGAGAATTGCTTCCTGAGAAGGTAAGCATCAACCCCAGCATATTCCTCCCATTTCATTTGCCACAGGGAGCTGGGCATAGGCTATCTGAGCAACTCTATCCAGAGTCGCCAGACCACCCTGTGGCTATCCATTTGGAGTGCAGAAGGTGCCACACTAACAAAGGGTATAGGCAATCATTGTTTGGCCTGCGACAAGGGCTTTTCCATCCCCTGGTTTGCCTATATCAAAACATCCTTGATATGGGCCAAATAGATACGTTTTTTGTAAGATAGCCACAGACTGCCCCTTGTAGGAAGCAAGTGAAGCATTTATTATTGAAGAAAGCTGAAAAAGACAGATTAAGGACCCAGATAAAAAAAGGAGTGTTTCAGATTATCTGCATTTTAATTTAGGAGAGTTTAGCTTGGATTACTTATGGAACACGAAGAAAAGCCTGACACGGTCTCTATTATTTAGCTTAGGTCAGGTATGATACAATATCTTTTCTGCTTCCCAAGTGGACATCAACAGGAGCTTGATCTACGGATATGCCCATGCAATAACTATTCTAAACAAAATATGCAACATTTTCTTTTTTTCTATGTTATATTCCCAGAATTTTTTTTTACCATTCATGAGGTCCAGAAAGAGACGATCTTGTATGCAGGCATATCGCTTCCTACATTTCCTGTTTGATGATGAAACATGCTGTTGCATAACTACGTATCTTCAAGCTGCTGTATCCTTTAGGAAAACAATGTTAGATTATTGATCTCTCTCTTACCTATTTTAATGTTTTAAACATTTAATGACTTATGAAATACGATATTCCTTTTATGTATATTTATTGTATTGTATTGAGTGATTTTATGGCTGTCTTATAGGCAAATAAAGATGTGTTGAATGACTAACTTCAACACACGCGAAATGCAGCTGTCTATATCATATTTGCCATCTCCGGACAAGGCAGGTTATTACTATTCCTAAGAACCATGCACAGGCTATCACTATATCAAGACTTCAGTTCAAAACCCTTAGGATTGTACATAAAATTTTACATCACCATATATATGCTCAGAGATGGGAGGGGGTTCAGGGCTATAAATGGGGTGTATAGTGTTCAGAAATTACATGAGTTTAGGGGTTGTGAGGATTTAGGGGTCAGGGATGTGTGGAGTTTTGGGTGGTGAAGGGTTTTAGGGTAAAGGGAGGAGGGGAGGTAAGAAGTATTGAGGTTTTTATTTAAGATTCAGGGATGGCTGGAGTGCACAGGCGATGAGAAATGTATGTGTCAAGGATGGGTGGAGTTTCGAGGCAGTGATGGGCTATTAAGGGTCAGAGATTAGTGGAGCTCAGGGTGGTGAGTGTTTTCTAGGGTTCAGGCATGGATGGTGGTTTATTGTAAAGATGGGTTATAAAGAGACTTGGGTAGTGATTTTAAAAGTGTCCCAAGTAATTGTTATTTATTTCAGCGTAACTAAATCCAAAGTAATGTTCCATGAGGAAAAAGCGCCAAGAAAAAGCATCAGATAATATGACAGGCATCCTTTTTTTGGGAGACCCAAGGAAGTCATCCCACTCCCTTAGGCTTGCAGCGGAGGACCATGGCTAAGAGGCTCAGGAGTGGGGAGCCAGAGGCAATCATTAGTACAATGGACTCTGCAGTAAGTAGAGTGCTTTTGGGCCCATAACCCACGGCGCCACAGGGTCACTGCACTTGTAACTTAATTGACAGCCACCCCTTCAGAAGAGCCATCTTACTCTGGGGCTAGCAGCCATTATCTGGTACTGTGAGGATCACAGGAGGAGGCTCCCTCCTTTAGGCCTTGCAGCACTGGACCATGGCTGCAAGACCCCAAGTAGGATGGGCCTTTTTCCGGTGCCACGCAACTCTTGATAATGCCAGCGAGGTGCAAGAGAGGAGGCCAGTGGAATTGTAAGGCGTCACAGCCCCTAGTGCAAGCAAATGAAGCATCACAGAAAACACAGCCATCGTTTGGGTGCATTGGGTCCCTAACGCCCCAATGCACTAGTGACACTACACCTACTGCAAAAGTGACAGCCCTCCGAGAGGTTCCCTTGCAGCGAAGGTCCAAGGTTGACAAGCCTTTGGACGGATGCCCTTCCCCAATCTCCCAACCATGGCTGGGAGGCCCAGAGGAGGAAGGGTCTCCCTGGGCCTTGCGGGGCTGGAACATTTTTGTGATGGACATTGAGGAGAGGCTTGTAACATGATAATGGTACTATGGACCTGGTGCAAAATGAATGTTCCCCAGAACCCATATAATGACAGCACAAAATAATACAGTTGTAATTTGGGTACATTGGGCACCTAATACCCGAGGCCTGGTTCACTTGTCATGGTGTAGCACTATGAGAAAACTCCAGTTCGTCCAAGGTGAGGGCCAATCTCCCCCAAACCTTGCAGTGCTACACTATAGTTGCAAGCCATATGAAATGGGGTGCCCACTCCCCTGGGCCTCACATCCATGGTCAAGCGATGCGAGTCCCATGGGAAGGAAGCCAAGTGTAGGGTAGCCCTCTTATCACCTCACAAAAAAAGGCCCTTCAGATCACCAAAGTCAATTAGGATCTAGTAGGTATGCCCCATAAGAAAATTTTAAAAGCACTTCAGGAAAAAGTATTGGCCAAAAGTAGTCTACATTTTCTACTGTTTGTGAATATTTTCATGGCAGAGTCTTGTGGTATATACACACTACTTGCTAGGGAAAATTAGTAGCCCCCTCACTGAAATAAACAAGGGTGATACTGCAGAATCATTACAGTGATCTGGGCCTATTATAACAGGCGTGCTCTTGTAAGTGCAAGAAAGAGGTAAATGAGCATGCCTAATTTGTTTGTGTCTCAATGATCATGAAAGGGTAGGGTTATGCTCTCTCAAGCACATCCCTAGTCTATGTTGCTGAGGTACGTCATATCTCTCAATTTTAATGGTCTTCTGTCAATAACGACATTCACGGTGTTGTCTTGTGTGACTTAAAAATGTATCTAATGCAACCCATGAATTTGAATGGATTAGGTTGCTTAGCACATCACTTAAAACAAGAGTTTATGTTAAAACCTAAAGGTTAAGGCTGACCAACATGTTTCATTGCCTCTGATTTTAATGGCACTCTCATCAGGGCCAGAGGGCCTGCTTGTTGAGCATGATTACCCACAAACCTGTAATAATTAAAATGAGAGACAGAAGGGGAAATAAGCGCCAAGACTTGGTAATATAGGGCCAGATGTAGGTGAGGGACATTTACCGATTCTAAAATACCGAATTTTACAGTTTCGGTATTTTAGAATTGGTAAATGCTATGTAGGGAAAAATTCGGTAAGTATTACCGAATCGTTAAGATTCTGTATTTACTGAATCGGTATTTACCGATTCGGTATTCCCAATTCATTCCTATGGGCCTGGGGAATGTCCTGCCAACTATGGTCGCATATGGGACAAGTGGTTGGGACTGATACAGTAAAAGCATATTAGATAGGTGTAAATAAACTTTGGGACTTGAGTTGAGTGCACGCCAACTAAGTAAATATAGAGCAATACCAAGGGAAATCTGTGAATGTGTTAAATGCTACAATCTAATGAAATACTGTGCTGTTTTCTAAAAACAATAAAATTTGATTATACAAAAAAAAGTACTTACCTTGCGCTCACTGCATTGCCGACGCGGCGAGCGCAAGGTAAGTGCTTTTCTTTGTTTTTCAGTTTTTTTCCCTGGTCATCATGTCCACTCCCACCTCCCCCGACTATTGCTATGTCATAAAGGCCTTCCATGCCAGGCTGACAATGCTCTGTGAGGACCTATCAGCACAGTGCTGCTTGTCTGCTTTTACTTAATGCAACAACCACAGCTGAAGGACGGCAGGGAAGGCGGTGGGAGTTTATTAAGGGTGGCAGGTAAGGTTTTTTTTCCTTAATTTTATAGATTTGGGAAAGGGATGAAAGGCCAAGTTATGCATGACTCCACGATTACTCATTTGCCCCTTCATAGCATTTGAAAGCAGGGGCAGGTGGTTTTGAAATAGAGATACATAACATAATATTATAGATAGGTAAAACGTTAATTACTTGGATATTTTTCACTGCAGGGTTCTGAGTGACGCCATAGAACACTGGAGCTTCGCTCTTAGCTATATGTCATTCAAAACTCCTCGGTGAAAACCCCTCATATTTCACAGTCACCTGTCTATAATTCTATATATTTTGTATATTAAGAAAGGGGTGTCATGTTCTGGAACCTTCTTATTACGTGGTTTTAGAATATTTAAGTGAAGTTGCTTCTACATGGAGTGTGAAATAAAATATTTCTTAACGCACTGTTCTATTCACACATCTTGCTCGAAAGTGGATGGGAAGCGGGTCCAATAGGATCTTGTGGGGGAGGGATAATGGGGGAAGTCGTGGTTCGGCTGTGATGCTCTGGCAGTGGGACACATTAAGTTGGACTACACGGCTACACATAACTAACCAGGAAGTGTTTAGTAGTGATCAGAACGGTTTAGAAGCAGAGGTCAGTGCATATGCAGTAAGGAGGGAGTTGAGATATTATAACGAAATTAAAAGCGTCAGCAATTCTTTCCAATGTATATTCAAAATGTGGTCAAGTGACCCAGGCCCCATCAATAATTTTGTGAACGTGGCTCCCATGCTTCCGTGTTCTTCCAGAGTGCTCTATCTGTGCCACTGCTAACATTTGTGAAGAAGAAGATTATTAAGCAACTGTCTTGCAATGGAGTTTGGGCATTGTTCCACTGAAAAACAAAAACTAAATCAAAGTTGACAAACTGTTAAAAAGTGAATTTGACGCCAGCAAGGCAGAACGACTGTTGTGTCAATCAGAGTTGGACTCACGCGGATACTGTACGAAGCCCCGGTATCGCTAGTCTGCAAACTCAGGTTGATGCTCTGTACTGCGCTGCTCACGGTCGCCTTGTACTTGGTAATGCCGGGTTCGAAGGCAGGTTCTATTTTACCGGATGAGATAGCTAGTTTGTCCAGGTCACAGTTATTCATGGCTGTAGGTTTGGGCTATAATCCTGCGGGGCGACGAAGCTGGGCAATGTTCTGCTGTAAATGTGGTTTTGCGGCTGTAATCTCAGACGCCGTTTCCGTGGGAACGGAGCTGTCAGTAGTCGAAGCAGCAACAGGACTGCGTCCTTGGACCTAAATTTACCCCACATAGCCTTCGCATACACAAAAGCAAGTACAACGGACGGTAGGCAAAAGCATTAAACGGAGGCAAGAGCGGAAGACGAGTACAAGATAGGTTTCCGAACTCTTTATAGTTTAGGAATGGTTTGAAAATGACCAACTCCCCACTATAGCGTATATAGTTATATATATATATATATATATATAATACAAACTCAATATGGCCGATAATCTCGCGAGATTAGATGTAAAACGACGTAATCTCAGTGAGTTCCCTTATGAGCAACGTGATGTCACCCATTTCAAGATGGCTGCCAAAAGTAATGGAAATCGATGTTGATAGCAGCTCTGCCAGACAAGCTTTAATATTTCTGTCGGCCCGGGGAGAGTGGATTGGGTAGCTTCCGTTTAGTGTTGTTTAAATAAATGTTCCCTGCGTCACTCCTATCTATCAGATAGACTGCTCGCACAGCTTCTTTCCTTGCTCCTGGATGTTAACTTTTGAAACACGTGGGATAGTCGCAAAACAACGCGCTAACGGTACGTTTTTATAAAATACAATAGCTGTAAAGTTGTGGGTTAGCACATATGGGTGCGCTAATTATTGTTATTGTATTGTACCTGTGTGTGATGAATGGTGGTCTTGCCTATTTGTTTAGCTCTCCATTTGAAGCGGTTTAATGAAACATCAGACTCCGATCTGATATACGTAAGGTGACCAATTTTCAGTTTATTCTTCCGTGACGTTTCCATTTGCTTGATTACGACTTTGAACAGGCTTTCTGTGAAACCGTTTCTTGACCGGAACAAAGCACTTTTATTAGGAATAAAGTAGTCCTTTTCATAGCTGCCAAGGTTTCAGATTGCTATGTGTGACATTTTCAGAATTTCAGTGTAATTATGAGTGACATTTGGATGACTATGAGTGACACGTTCTCGTGCGCAAAATAAAGAAATGAAAAGAAGGGGAAACATATAAATATCAGCAATTACAACCTTTGAGCAATAAAACTCTTTTAAGATCATCTTAAAACTGCTGCAAAGCACTAGAAATGGAAGAGCTTGACATCAGGGTTTTTACTGGGATGAAAAAAGTGGGAGGGGGGGTATCTAAAATGGGCATGCATGGAATTAAGTGTATGGCTTAACACAAACTACATTTCTTCACTGGCAGCACTTTGCTGTAAGAATTACGTTTAAAAAAATGTTATTGCCAGCTTATATCAAACTTCACAACCGGGGCAGAAATGTGCATAGTGCAATCCCATGGTAAAAATATTCCCCCTTAACTATTAGGGCCTGAAACTCTTCCTATGAAAATGAGGAAATGAATGAATATGTCAAGTTCACGGTGCTTTAAATACACTCCTATTTATCATTTAACTCAGCTTGGACGGAACAGATGCCACCAGCTGGGAACGACAGTGCTCTAGCAAAATCCCTTTGACATACAAGAACAATTTACTGCAAAGACCGAAAAACGGGGGGAGGGCAATAACATGGAAAAAACAGACTTTAAATAAAACGTATTTGTAAAACCTAACAGGGCTCCGTCAATTAGAGTACTAGCCAACAAAAAGTTACCAATCACAGGGGTCAAGTGGCATTCATCTCACTTGCTCGAGGTGTTCAGTACTCCACTTATCACCAACTTAGATTTGATCTTGACCAGCGAGTAACAATATCACCTCAAGAAAACCACGAGGGCTGCGGCAGAGGCGAGCGTGTGTCTGTTATGTTGGGGGAAGACATACTGAGTGTTAAAGCAGTTCTGGCACCTAAAAAATCTTTCATTTCTCAAACCACATTATAAATAGCAGATTGTGACACTTTTATCTTCTAAATGCGTAAGTCTTTTCCGAAAACAGAGGGGTTCACAGACTGGGGTGCCGATATGCTCCAAAGGTAAAATGCAGCTTTTCAAGCATTATGTCTAAAAATGGAACCATGGTTAGCATTTCCTACTATGATAGCGCAAATTCGACCGAAGGTGTTGTAGTGCTATCTATAAAACTGTTCAAGATAGTGGGCCAATGCTGCGCAGCAATATATTAACCATAGGCCATAGGAATAAAGGCATGCACCTCCCGGGTCAAACTGCCTGCCGTCCAGAACTGTAAGGAGGAGGTGGGTCGGCTTGATAATTAAGCATTTAGGGCTGCTGACTTCAACTTTGTGCAGACTGACTGCGTGCTGCAGAGGTGCTCTCTGTAACTTTAGGCTGGCTGAATGATGTGCTCCAAAAAGGTACATTAGGAAGCCGACAAACAAGTGTCACTTCACTTACTCTGTTTGTTATCAGCTGCTGCGAGCACCGTTGATGCAGATCTCCCTGGTGGAACAGGTTACAGCTAAGCTGCGGCTGCTGAGGTCAAGCCCGATGGGCTGGGATCAGGCCTTCATCCAGCTTGCCGCGTGATTTGATACCACCCGGACGCACTCACAACGGCCCGTCATCAGCTCAGCTTAGAGCTATATCCCCACTCTGTTGATGCTGAATGGCCCTCCTCAGTAACTACGACTGAGACTACTGCTCTGGGCCGCGCGAGTGGGAATCCTTTCCAGACTGCCAGGATTTAATTCTTTACCACGGGCTGCGGTAACGTAAGTAAAGCTCCCCTCTTAGCCTGACAGGCAGGTCAGTCTCCTCTCCTAAGGAGTGTCCCGCTCTGGTTGGCAGCACTTGCGATAGTTAGGGAACCCGCCACACATTTGGTATTTAGCAAAATTAAAACTTCGGCCTGGTATAATCAGTCGCGCGCAAGAAGACTCACTTCATCCGCATCGACTTTTCCAGTTGGATACTCTAGTCTCAGCAGCTTTACACAGTCCGTGCTGTGACTGCTTATACCGGCTCCAGCATCTGTCGAAGTCCGTGTGTTTTGCCGGCTGCCATTTGCGCTAGGCAATTATGTCACTTTTAACATTTTGGCGCTGCGGTGCAAGCAGACCAGCCATTTGCTGCAGTTCCACGTCTTGTCTGCCTTCGCAGCCACGAACCCCCCCCCCCTTGCGCCAAAGGTGGCAGCAGAACGTAGCATACGTACTGCCCGTCCCTGACGTCAGGCTGTGACTGACGGCGCGCTGGGCAGGAATGCACTAGGGTTTTTAGATACATTGTAGCAGCACCCTGCTGTGACGGTGCTACTGGAAATGTGTGCCCCGGCTGGCAAGTGACATCTGCGGGAACAGGCGCGCACGCAAGCTAGCAGCGCCTAGTGGCCAGTGGTGTACTTTTAGCACTTTGTGTGACAGCAGAGAGAGTAGCATCAATGCGTGACAATGCATTTCAGTGCGGTGATGCGGAGCACCACACTGAAATGCGTTAGTGTCACACTTGATGCGTGATACTTGACAGGACTGCCTTTTCCTTCGTTATAAGGATATTTCACGTCATAGAGGGGTTCCATAATCCTATAAAGGAACTAGTCCGAAGGCTGAGTTTCTTCATAATGTTATGGAACATTCAGGCTTTGATGTCCGCTCCCTGATGGTTATTCACTTAGAAAGTTGTGGTGTCTTTTTATTCTGTAGATTTTTGCGTCAACTGTGAACTTAATTTGACCTGTATCACCAGTTTGTCTGCAAACATAGTTTACTTTACTCCGTTCCCGTTGTCTATCATCACTTACTCTGGTTTTTAATGCAAAAATAAGACTGAGAATTAGGCTGTGCAATGTTAAAAAGAATATAGGATTTGGAGAAATCCCCTCTCATGCTAAATAACTTGGAGTATACATGATCACTTATCATTAAATCTCATCCTTAGTACTCATGTCCTTGTCAAAGTCATTCACTTGTGAGGGGATCCCAACACATTCACAGGACCAAAACCAGGTAGTAGCGGGTGGCCTACTGGATGTGGAGCTTTATTATTTTGCCTCCAAACTGCAGCACACAGCTTGGCAGGCATCTGGGGATGACAACTGGGAAATTAGGCTATTCGGCTGCTCTTACGGAATGCACCCCCTGTTGGATTTAAGGCATGCGCAGGTCTCGTACCTGGATAGATAAATGGCTGCGATCTGGGAAAGACTGGTTACTAGAATCTTATTCAAACTAGTTACACTAATTTTGCATTATGAATATTTTTGGGAAATACTAGCATATATCAACACATTTTACTTGAAGACTCCGTATCTAAAATCTTATCGTCCCTAAACCCGAATAACCATTTCAACGACCCGCTCCCCTCCAACTGCCTAGCGGCTGCCGTCCAATCCATTATTTCTAGCTGGACTGCAATAATTAACGCCTCGCTCCAGCAGGGTTCCATTCCTGACTCTGAAAGCCGGCCAAGTCCTCCTCATTTTGAAAAAAACGTCGCAGCATCCAGCCATCCCTGACCATTGCAGACCTATCTCCAACATCCCCCTCTTAGCCAAAGTGTTGGAGAAGGGTGTACAACAGCAACTAAGTCAGCACATCAACAACTTCCACGTTCTCAATGACTTCCACTCTGGATTCAGACCTGGGCACAGCACTGAAACGACCATGCTCCACCTCCTTGACGATGCCCTCCAAGCCCTGGACCAAGGGAAAACGTGCCTTCTACTCCGCTTAGATCTATCCTAGGCCTTCGACACGGTCAACCACGAAAAACTAATTGAACGCCTCAAACTCAGGGTGTGTTAGGACGGCTCTGTTCTAAAATGGTTTAGATCCTTCCTCCAAAACTGATCGCAGCGATTCTTAATCAACGGCAACCTATCTGCCTCCTCTCCGGTCAAGGTCGGAGTCCCTCCAGGATCAACCCTGTCCCCTACCCTCTTCAACCTTTACCTTGAACCACTTGCCGAAGTACTACGCACAGCAAAGGTCTCCTACCATATGTATGCTGACGACACTCGGCTCTTCATCAAAGCCTCCTCTCTCGAGAATATTCTCTCCTTGAACGACGCCCTGAAATCAACTGTCCATTGGCTCACCTCCAATCAACTTAAACTTAACGCTAAGAAAACAGATTTTCTCGTAATTTCCCCTCCAAAAACCAATCCCGAGATGCAGATATGGATCAAGGCTATCGCAGCCTTAGATTGCCCACCGATCATTGTGGACTCAGCATAATCTCTGGCAATAACCCTTGACTGCAATTTGAACATGCAAGACCAAATCAACTCAATGGCCAAATCAGCCAGATTCCACCTGAGCTACCTCTGGAAACTAAACCCTTCCTTGACACTACCGACCTAAAAAGCGCAGTCCATGCGCTAGTAATCTCTAGACTGGTATATGGCTGTTCCACTCTCTCAGGCTTACCCAAGATCTCCCTGGCACCCCTAAAAGCCTGCCTTAATGCAGCCGCCAGACTTCTTACAAGCTCAAAAAAATTTGACCATATCTCTTCACACCTGAAAGCTTTGAACTGGCTTCCTTTCGAGGGGCAGAATACAACTCAAACTGGCTTGCATCACACACAAAGCTTTATACTCAAACTCTCCTGCTTACCTCGCACAGAAACTTGTGGTATCCGGCGGAAGCAGAAACTCCTCTTCCGCCAGAGACCTTTTACTCCAAACTGCACGGTTCAGGGGAAAAAAAACCTTATAACCGGACTTTCTCTGGATCCACTCCAAGAATATGGAACTCTCTCCCGCCCGCCCATCAGAAGAATCCCTTCTCTGGCACGTTTCAAAAAGGAGGTCAAAACCTTCCTTATGGGTAAAGTCCTCTCCTAAATGCTGCCTCCTACCAATACACAGATCTTGTCCAAATACAGACTAGCACCTCCCTTCGAAATACCGAGCTACCTCTTAAAGAAATCTGGGGCCTTATCTGGAGTTACTTATATGTAAACTGTACATACGTGTCTGCTACCCTAATGTGATTCCTTGCCTATTGTACACTGCTATGTTCCCCTGTAAAGCGCTCTGATACCCAACGGGTCAAGTTCGCGCTCTATAAAACAATAAAATAAATACATAAAATAAAAACTAAATGATGCTGGAAATAAATAGTACCTAAAACTTAACAGTAATTTAGCAAAATGTTTTTGCATTTTTTTGTGAGCATTTTATTTTGAAAGCAAATAATTTTTAATCTTGCATTCAAGCTTCTGTAAAAATTTGCATATAATCAGCAAGCATTCTGGGAGCATTATACATAGCCTCATATTGCTAAACATTGAGAACATGTGTACACATTTTTATACTGGAACCACTGTCCGTAGTGCAGTCTGAGCTTACAACATTTACTTAGAGCGCTCACCTAATCCTAAAGGTTTTGCATTAATGAACCATAAATACTAGTTTGAACCATATTAACACATTGACATAAATAGTACCTTGACTACAGGCAATGCCTTTCCATGATCCATAATGTAAACTGAGGTTTGGGCCTACTTGTCCCAAGGACAAAATGCACATGAAAACTTGTTGCCCTTGACCTCAAACAATATGTCCTGGGCGTCGGGCTATAGGAATTCCACATCCCTGCAGTAGGCTCATTCCACCCCTTAACATGTCCCACTTAAGCTGGGAGAGGGCCACCTGAACCCCCCACCACCAGCCCACCTTTTTCTCTATACATAATACAAATCGAGCTACACATAGAATACACATGACCCTTGACTTGACTCTTAGTTCATTAACAGCATTGTCATCAGGGCGGGTTCTGGAATGTTTCTGAAATCATGTTGAAGAACTATCACTTTCAATAAATACATAACTAAAGCATGAAGTGTTAGCACACTGTCATTTGCAATCAGCAGATTTTCAAATGAAAGGGCCTAGAATATCCCACTGATGTGAGAACATCAAATTATAGAGTGCACAAATAATTTTGTTTTGAAATCGAGTTTCTGAAAATATTTGTCATTTGCGCATCACCAACTAAAGTATGTATGTATGTATGTATTTTAAATTTATATAGCGCCCATAGGTCTCATAGCGCTTGCAGAAAATTAGGAAGGGAGGTAGGTTAGAAAGATCGCCCTAGGTCTGAAAGAGCCATGTTTTCAGGGTCTTACGGAATGTTTTATGGTTTGTATCAGATCTAATTGATAATGGTAGGTTTTCCATGTTACCGGACCCAACTTTGAGAAACATCTATCTCCATTTTTTACCGTTCTAACTTTTGGTACTGTTAGTAGGTTTTTATCTGAGGATCGGAGGGTTCTAGATGGACAGTATTTCTTAAGTTTTTTCTGCAGGTATTTAGGTCCTTGACCATTTATGGATTTATGAACTAGGCAGCAGATTTTGAATTTGATGCGCTTCCTTATGGGGAGCCAATGCAACTTCTTTAGGCATGGTGCTGATGAGGTGGAAGGTCCAGGACCAATCTGGCTGCTGTATTTTGAAGGGTTTGCAATTTGGTCAGGGAACTTACCTTGATGTCCGCTAGTAGTGCGTTTCCGTAGTCCAGACGACTTATAATTAAGCCCTGCACTAGGGGTTTACGGGATGACTGGGGAATCCATTTAAAAAGAATTCTGAGGCTACCCATTATACCCAGACTAGTGTGCACAACTTTGTTTACATGGGCGGACATTGATAGTGTGCCGTCAATGGTGACTCCCAAGTTCCTGACTGAGTTTTTTGGGGCAGGACAGGGGCCGAGTGCGGGTGGCCACCAATCAACTGTCCAAAATGTATTCGCATTTCCGAATAACATTATTTCTGTCTTCCCTGCGTTTAGCATTAAGTAGTTGTTTGACATCCAGTTTTTTATAGAAAGCATGCACTGTTGGAATCTGAGCTTTGTGTTCAAGGGATTAGGTCCTAAGGTGATCAAGAGCTGAGTGTCATCCGCGTAAGACACTGTTTCAAAACCGTAAGCTCTGATCACCTCTGCCAGTGGGGACAGATAAATGTTAAAAAGGGTGGGGCTTAGCATTGACCCCTGAGGAACACCCTTATCATTGTCCACAGTAGCTGAGGTGAATGGTCCCGTTTTGACCCTTGAAGTCCTGCCAGTCAGGTAGCTTTGAATCCACCGTAAAGCGGAGCCCTCAACACCAATCTCCTTCAGATGTCCCAACAGAATAATGTGCAAGATGGTGTCGAAGGCCGCCGACAAATCGAGTAGAACCAGGATGGCAGACTGTCTGGCGTCTATTGTCAGACGAATGTTGTCTATTACTTCGAGTAGGGCTGTTTCGGTGCTATGGAAGGCTCTAAATCCTGACTGAGAGGTATCCAGTAGCTTGTTGTCTTCCAAGTGTTTAATTAGCTGTTTATTTATTTGTGCTTCCATTATTTTTCCGAATAAAGGTAAAAGGGAAATCGGGCGGTAATTTAAGGGTAGTTTGGGGTCGGCGTTATTCTTTTTTATGATTGGTCTGACTATGGCCTCCTTCCATATTGTTGGAAGAATGGATTGAGCTAGCGAAAGATTCAGAGTTGCAGTTATTTCAGTAATGATGGCTGGGGCTATTTTGGTTAGGATCTGGGCCGACGCTGGATCTGCTGGGGATCCAGATTTAGTTTTACTAATGGTGGCCATTACATCTCCCTCTGAAAGTGTGTGGAATTCTTGCAATAATTGTTGTTCTGTATATGATAAGGTTGTTGGCCTTTCACGTTTGGCGGGCGTAGTTTGTATGGGAAATAATTTATGGATATCCTTTATTTTATCTCTAAAGTGAGTGGAAAGGGTGTTTGCCCACTCTTGGGACTCTGTGCTGGTAGGGTTGAATGACGGAGGGTTAGTGAACTCTTTTACTATTGAGTAGAGTTCTTTGTGTGAGTTTCCAGTTTGGTTTATTCTGATTCCAAGATAGGCTTTCTTTGCCCATGCTATTTGGTCCATATAATCTTTATGTAGAGCTTTGTATGTTTGTTTGTCCGATAGATTTTTGGTTTTTCGCCATTGTCTTTCTGCTGTTCTTGTGATCTTTTTAACTATTTTTAAATTCGGCGTAAACCAAGGGGATCGTTCATTGGGCTTTTTAATTGCCTGTTTAGGGGCAATAGAGTCCAGGGTTACAGTTATAGCCTGGTGAAGATCACTGGCCGCCTGATTTGGGTCTGTTAGTTGGGTCATTTGGGGGCGGGGGGGAATGACTTAAGAATGTGTCCACTGTGATTTTATTCCAAGGCCGGCTCATTTTCACTTCCTTTCGATGGGGTGGCTGGATGGAGTTTACAGTAATATTAAACTTGATTATAGTGTGGTCTGACCATAGGATCGGGTAAAGCTCTGTGATCTGGATTTGGTGACTATTTGTAAATATGTGTTGTGATTTGTTTTGCTCCTGTTTTATCTTTATTTGCATCACCCTTCTGAATTACAAAATAAAATATGCTTTCATAATTCTGGATATATTTGTACTATTCATTTACAAGCTATTTTAATGTGTTAAAAAATAGACATTTTACAGCCTTTTGTTTCACAATGACACTTGACAAAAACCTCTAGCTGTAGTAGGTGAAAGAAAATTAAACACAATTTTACATGGTAAGATACACAGCAATTAGTAATACGACAAACAGACATCTGACCTTTGTCCTTAAACAGACAGCAAATGTGTCAAGATCAAAACCAGATTTAAAGGCATCTTTATTGCTCATTCACTTTCTGAATGACCAGAACACCTGTTCTTTTCAGCTTAAGTTCACTCTCCAGAAAGGAGCTGTAGGTCCTACAAATAGCTTGACCGGATAAAATCGGACTCACCATAGAGAGTGTGCGAGTAGATTTTTCGAGGCCTGCCTTTGGCATCCATTGTGCCCCCAGTTTATTCACAAAAATGATGGTTCCTCTGTTTGTTAGTTTCTCTCCCATCTGCAGGATCTCCAGGTAGTTCCATATTTCGACGATTGATGGCTAGAAAATAGCAGGAGAATCTACAGGGAGTAAAACTCTTGGAAGATTTTATGAAGGTGCATGGCCTCATTCCGAACTATGCAAAATGCCAGCTGATACCTTCCCAAAAGAAGATTTTTATTTGAGTCTTTTTAAATGTGATTGAAACCAGGTCTATCCTTCTCAAAACGGAGCAGAGAAGTTGAGACAAAAACGTCACCTCCCCAGACAAGGCTTCAGCAAGGCTTTGCGAAGTCCAAGACCGTATTGCCTCTTTTGTCTTCCTGGTTCCAAGGGTGAATCTGCATATGAGACCACTGTTAAACACATCTGAAAATCTGGAACTTCAGTCGAGTAAGAGAGAAAAATTACTGTTGGAAAACAAGTATCAATACAATTTCTTTGGTGGCTCAGGAGGTCCTCACTAGCCAGTGCTTAATTTTAGCTGCTGGTTTCTGGTGTTCAGCACTGGCACTTAATTGTCAACACCGGTTCTAGTGACAGTCCACCACATGGTCGCAATGTCTGTTTAATTTTGAGATGAGCACAACCATCATGTGTATTCAGTGAAACCACATTGAAAATGAATCATACCAGCCTCTCACACCAATACTATAGCTTTGTGTGGCCTGAAATAGTATGAATTGTCACAGTTGTAGGTTAGGTGTTATGGTGGTGATGTCCGTGGTAACGCTGGCAGGGGCAGTACATGGTGCAGGCTGCAGTAGCCTTCCTTGAAGTTGATCTTGGAAACTGTGGGTGTGTTGGGGAGGAATAGAATCAACAAGGTATCGTCTGCGTAGGAGACTTTGTTGTGTCCGTGGCTCCTGACGATGGCTGTGAGCCGGGCCATGTAGATGTTGAAGAGAGTGGGGCTTCTGGAGGAACCCTAAGGCTGACTGTAGCAGATCTCTGTGGGTCCGGCGTGGAATAATGGTAATCTGACTCTGTGTTCATCTATTGAGGAGGGAGCGGATTCATTCCAGAGCTTTGCAGCGGATGCCGGCTTCATGGAGTCTTTTGCATAGGGTGCAGTGAGAGATGTATCGCAGGTGGGCGAGAGATTCGGAAAGATGAGTGCTGCAGTTTTGCCTCGATCGAGGAGAGTGCTGGCGTCTTCTGTGGCAGTGAGGAGGGTGGTCTCGGGGCTGTGGTTGCTTCGAAAGTTTGATTGGGAGAGGTCCAGGATGTGGTTCGCTTCGATGAACTCAAAGCTGGGCATTGATGGCCTTCTCAGTGACCTTGTCTGGGAAGGGGAGAAGAAAGATAGTTCTCAATTATTTGAGGTCTGTCTGGTCGTCAGAGGGTTTCTTCCACAAGGGGTTGATGGCTGCATGTTTCCAGTCTTCCGGGAAGGTGGTAGAGTTGATGGTGCGGCAGAGTTTTGGGGCGATGGTGGTGCCGGTTGAAGATTTGGTGTGGGCAGGCATCTAAGGGTGCTCCGGAGTGGATGTTCTTCATGATCTTGAGGGTATTGTCAACGGTGAGGGGAGTCCAGCTGAGGAGGGTCTGCTGGGGTCCAGTGGCGTTGGGTGCGGTGGTTGAGGGTCTGGTGGGAGGTCCCTTGGTGTCAAGGCTCTCGAAGCTGTCATGTATCTCCTTAATCTTGCCCTGGAAGAAGGTGCTGAGGTTGTTGCAGAGGTCTTGGGAGGGTGGGATGTCTGCTATCTCTGTGCTGGGTCTGATGAATTCTTTGACCCTGGTGAAGAGTTCTTTACTGTTGAGTGTGTTGGTGTTGATCCTTTCTTGTAGGGCCGCTTTTTTTGTTCTAGTGAGGTGACAGCTGTTTTGAAGGCTGAGTGGTCTTCCAGGGTCTTACTGCTCCGCCATCTGTTCTCGAGCTGTCTACAGATGCGCCTGGACTCATGAGGAGCTGGAGAGAACCAGCTGGCATTATTGGGGTGTCGTTTGCCTGTGGCTTTCTTCAAGAGAGCCAGGGTGTTGGCACAGTTTGAGAGAGAACAAAGGTGGGTATACAGGCTTGGTACCCACCATGTTGGTCTGAACGATGATATTCCTTGGAATACTGTTATGAAGTGAACAAAGAGTGAGTCTAACATCTGTCATGGCACGAATCTACGATATCTATTCATCTTCATCACAGTGTTGATGATAGAAAACCCACCCACAGTTTTCAAAGTGTGAACCCTTCACACAATACAGGCGGTATTTTGCATCCAACTAAGGTTACCAGACAATACCATACATTAACCTTTACATGTCCCCTTAACCAATACCTCATTGCCGCTTTTTCTTCCACTACCAAGGGATACATTACCATCCCTAATCGTGATCTTGTATTTATCCTTCTAAACAAACAAACTTATACAAGTCACCCAAAAGCGCGATCCAAACACGGCAACTTTGGTTAACAGGAACACTTCCTAGTTTAGCGCGACCATTCATTTACACTGGGTCGCGTAGAAACCATTTCCTAGAACCCTCTTGACCACAACGTCACTAACCTCCCGGCGCTGTGATTGGTCACACACGTCCGATAACGTGCACTGTCCTGAAACCACGCCCACCCGGAAGTATTCGCCGCCTCGCCGCTTTACTCTTAAACAGCAAACCGAGCCCGCTCCACCATCTTCGGGGTCCGGTTCGAGGGCGACGTAGGTAGACTGAGGGTGCCAAGCGTCAAGGGCGTGGGTGTAAACCATGCAACAGTACCAAGCTAAGTACCGATTGTGCTCTTTATACCGATGGGTATCACAGTGATTCTATGCCATTTTCTTTCTCCCTACGTTTTGACATGTTACAGGGTGTGCCGAATACGCTGTCACCCCCCCCTCCTGAGACCCATGGTGTTTCATCTTAATACCTACAAAGTGAGACATTTTAATTTACCGTTTGCGATCTTACCATGATATTTACTTTGATCGCTCAGATGAAGATTTTCTTCGAAGATCTTCACTTTTAATCCACAGTCACTCCCAGCTCATATCACGAATAGTGCACAGCACTTCTCCTAGTTCATAAGAACCTTGGGATAAGAGGTGGTGATAACTATAGCGCTATCCAACCACAGCTATATCGTTGTCACCTTTTGGAGCACTATAGACCTACAGTAGCAATCAGTACCAGTACTAAGTGTCTGTTCTGTCCTACATGTATGTCTCTGTCCATTTTACTTTCTAGGTGCAGAAAACAAAAAGCAGAAGCCTCCTAAACCAGGAGTTATTAGGAAGAGATTCTTCCTACCTAATTTCTTTGCACTTTTTCACTTTTAATTTATTTTCACTTTCACGCCCCTAGGTAAGGGTGGGCCTTAGCAAGCCCATACCGCCAGGGTTTATCACACACAGTCCTGAAGAATTGCCGGGTAAATTCACACCGTTTCGATGGCAAGAAACATGTTGACTAACGCATAGGAACCCACCACTCAATTTAAAGTAGACTGTTTCCTTACACATATTTTAAAACTTTGTCTTTAGTGGTCATAGAATAAAATAATTACTTCAGATACACTACTGACAATTTTACTACCCTCACCACTCACTAATTCAATCGCACTCAACACGTCCTGTTCTCACCATTCCGCTCCGCAGTAGAACTGGCGTTGTAGCACACCAAAGAGACACTCGGTCTCGTTGGTGGGGCCCGATGATGAAGCATGTCATCACTAGGTGGTGAGTGAGGGCTTTCTCCAACATCCCAGTGTGGTTGTTCTTCGTGCTCCCTACTGTGGTCTAGCCAATTTATTAGACACTCTTTTTTTGTTTATTGACAGTTTGAGATCCATCGGTGGAGACTATGTGCTGAGGTATTGGCGGCCGTGCCTGTCGGTGGGGGGGGGTTTTGCTGAAGCAGGTGGTGAGCTTTTTTTCTATGAACTTGTTCCAACATCTGAGAGGGTAGCGGTAGGCATGATGGTGTACTGTGGGTTTGTTGAAGAAGTGGACACAGTGGAGGTCAGACCACAGGAGCTCAGTGGTGTGGCTGAAGGTGATGTCGCTTGCGGAGTAGACCGGTCCAGCATGTTTCCAGGTGAGTGATTTGGGGAGAAGACGTCCGACAGTGGCAACGTTTTCCAGCAGAGACAATGTGTTTTTGTTGTTAGGGTTGTTCAGGTGAAAGTTGAAGTCGCCTAAGAGGATGTAGTCTGTGAAGATGAGAGCGTTGGGTGCAATGAAGTTGATGATTGAATTACTGAAGGGTGGGTGGGGTCCAGGGGGTCTGTAGATGAGTGTTGCGGCGGGTGATGTATGTGTTGGTCTGGGTGTGCAGGTTCTCCATGTTGGTCGAGTGCTCATCCGCGTCAGTGGTGAGACGGATGGTGCTTTTGTGCATGATGGGGATGCCTCCCCTGGTTTGTTGATGCAGTCCTTGTGAATGATCTTGTAGCTGTCTGGGATGGTGGTGGCGATGTCTGGGGAGGAGGTGGAGTTCATCCAGGTTTCTGCGAAGAAGGCAATGTCAGAGGTTGATGGAGTCAAACAGGTCCCAGATCTCCTCGGTGTGTTTGTGGACGGTGCGTGTGTTGAGCAGGATGCAGTTGAGGTTGTTAGGTCAGTTTTCTGACGGTCTTGCGGTAGGAGGGGCTGGTGTGCGGTGGCAAGTGAAGTTGCAGCTGCAGTTCCGGCTGGGAAAGGGGCCCCGGGTGTCGTTTGGCGATGTCTGCAAGCATGCTGTGTGACGTCCGGTGTGGAGGGCGAGGTGGGTGCTTGCTTAGTATTGGTGAATGGTCCTAGAACCAGGGTCTGTGACGCCTGGCACAGTCAAGGCACAGACGGGCTTGCCAGAGGCCGTCATATGTAGTGTGAGGGGGAGGACTGGAAAGCTGGTAGGCGTGAAAACAGGAAGCAGGAATCGGCACTGGAGGGGGACAGGAACGTGCAGCGGCAGGGACACAGAGGAAAAAAGGTGCAAACAGTGGAAAGAGGCAAGAGAGCAGAAAAAGTGAAAATGGCTAAAAGAAATGAAGAAGGAAAACTAGATCAGAAGGCAGAGAGACATAGGGAAGAGCAGCGGCAGAGCAGCAGAGACGCTCCCCACTGGACCACCAGGGATGTGATGTAAGAGGGTGCCTCTGGGTGGAGGAGGGCCTCGAACTCCAACCGCAAGGGTCAGGGGCAGCAGCTACCTAGGCAAAGCTGTGCGGAAAGGGAAGCGGTTCACTGACCAGGTCAGCATTCAGAGCCAGCCATATGAAAGAGGATGAGACTAACTTTTCCCAAAAGAGTCTTCATTGTCTAAGTGGAAGAACCTAGAAATTTCATCTGCGTTGGCATGGGCATTCCCAGGTCTGTGTTAAACTGTAAAGTCCATTCCCTGTAGAGAGATTGACCACCTCCATACGTTTTGCGTTCTCATCTTTCATCTGTATTAGCCGTCTGAGAGGTCTGTGGTTGGTTTGAACAAAGAAATTAGTACAGCTATGGTCTCAACTTCTTCAGGGACTAGACCACAGCAAAGACCTCCCTCTATATGGCACTCCATACTGTTGCCTGGGGAGTAACCTCCTGCTAATAAAAGCAGCTGGCTGGAATTGCTCCAGTTTGAGATCATTCTAAATGATTAACATGTTCTGTGGTTGTCAAAGCTCTGTATAAGGTATACTTATTTTCATCATTCCACATGCAGTTATCCAATGTAAAAAAAAGGGCCCTATTTAGTTGCATATTGATGTTGGGTTTGGGGAGATAACTGAACATTCTTACTGTCCACCTCTAGGAAGTAGCCATCTGTTGAGACACTTAACAAGAACAATTCTCAGTCAGCTCTATGCCACTCGGTCAATTGCATTTATAACCCTCCCATCCTCCACCCCTCTCCCCCTTCCTACAATACCATTTGGTGTTAAGTGTTTAAAATATGGCCTTAAGGATAGTGTAATATCGGTAGCAGGCAGACTTTGAGTTAAAAAAAAAGTAATGTGGGATTTCTCAACAGGCCACCGAGCAGTCAAAAACTGAACGCCCTTCTGCACTGACTTTCAGCTCTGTTCTAGTTTGGGTAAATGTGGTGGCCCAGAAGGCTGATTTTACTTGACTTTATTTAAATATTGTGGCAAAAACGTGATTGATTAATCTCCGATCTATGATTTTCCTTGCACCCTTATTACCAAAATGGGCCATACAACGCAGCAGTGTTAGCTTCTATCCTAAATGCTCGTGTAACTTTTTGTATTGGCCATCGACAGCTTTGCCTTCTGTTGTGATATGTTATCTGCTATAAAAGAAATCTTTGTGTTCTGTTTCTTACATCGCCTCAAGATCATGTCAAAGGGGACGAATAACGTGGAAGAGTACCCAACAGAAATCCATGAATACCTTATAGCCTATGAAAAGTCAGTTGGCTCCGTTGATTCAATGCTGAAGACTATGATTTCCGTTTCTAGGAGTGAGCTACTTCAGAAGGTAAGATAGAACCAAGAAGCTACCACCGTATTAAGATTCCATGTAGTCGTGCAAACGTTTCTTTGCTTTTATGCCTCTGTGATCTGGGTGTATTAAATATTCTGCTTAGGTTTCTGATCTAACATATTGAGTTGGAATAGCATATATGTCCGAGTTTTATTAAAAACCTGACAGAAAGCGACCCCATTTAGTTTTCATGTTGCCCACATTTTTCGTATCTAGAGAGCTTCTCCAGTATTGGGGTGTCTTTCATAGATTCACATGCTTGAATATTCCCCGTTGTCGAAGTGGGAGCCTGTAATGACCGGGTTCTAGACTAGATGGGATCAGCTCCTGAGAACCCCTCCAACCCAGCCGGAACGTAACCACCTCCCTCCTCAGGACCATCTATCCAGGCACCTGGGTACCTACCTGAGGATGGGGAACTCTCAATATACAAGCTCATATCATCAGAAACACCACTAAATCTATAGGGATACTAAGAGTACTCACTGATTACTAAGGACATCCATGCCCTACACCACACTCATACCTCATAGTCTCGCGACCACATGGGTCCAGACTAATATACCCTGGGGCAGTTCTGATTATCTACCATTACACACTGATCACCATCAGTGCTCACTCGACACGCAATCCGGCGTGCCTACACACGGGCCTGCAGTCCCAGTGCTCACTCACTTTCTATTGTGTCCACAATCCAGCGGAACTAAACACCGTGTCCCCCCGGTGCTCACTCACTTACAATCCGATCTGCAATCCGGCAGATCTACACACTGACCACAATCAGTGCTCTCACTAACGCCACTTACCAATGACGACCACTTTCCTATGAATACCTTTAGCTCTCTGTCTCTCTATGTTGGGAAGTCTCTCTCACTACTCACTAAGGGTTCGCTACTACAATAATATTATGGGATGGCCGAATTACTTAGTATATCAATTATCCCTTAGTTGCAGGTCTTCTCTCTCTCCCTACTTATTCAGTTATCACTTACCTGATCAGGGGTAACATCTGTTCAAACAGTAATACCTGACTAGGAGACAAGGTTACCTCCACTGTATGGGGACAAAAGATATACACACTGTGTGTAAGAGTTATTCCCTGATTTAAGCGCTCCTACTCCCTTTTGATCCGTCAGTTGCTGCACAGCATCTGGTTAGAAGAAAGGTTAGCTCTATCTTAAGAATAACACATGCACACTAGTTCACTAAGAACTGGGGTATCTTTATTACAATAAACATAAAATACACATACACAAATCTGCGGGGTCTCTATGACTAACAGGAACTTTAACACACCGCTGAAAAAAAGGATAAGACATACAGGGACAATGTCATCTGCGGGGACAGGAACTTTTAACACACCGCTGGAAGAAAAGGATTAGACATACAATAGCCTAGGGAATAAAGACAAGATTAAGGTGTAAGTGTAAAGGGGACTAGTTTAGACTACCTCACCTATTAGAAGGAAGATTTCTCTCTGACTCAGGTGGGATCAGGGCTCTCTCTGTCTCTGGTGGGATCAGGGCTCTCTCTCTGTCTCTCCCTCCGTCACCACAGCTACACGCCTCTGGCTCAATTGCTCCAGCTGACAGCCTTAGCTCCTCCATCCGCTTTGATGCTCTCTGACAAACTGGCAGTCCCAGCTGATAGTTACTGCTCTCTCTTCAGCTTCAGCAATCATCTGCCTTCTTTCTCCATTCCAGAACTGCACAGTATTCTGCAGCTCCAGCAGACATCCTACTCTCTCCTCTGCAAGAACCAAACTGAACTGACCACTCCTCCTCTTCTGCAATTCGCTAATATGGATTCCTCTCCCCTCATGGAAATTTCCAACAGAGGGCTGCCTCCCACCGAATTCCTGTGCTAGCTCCAGAGCTCTTTGCGCAACCGCAGTGGCCAGCTGCATGTTACGTCTGGGCCCAAGAGACAAACACATTCCTCGGATAAGAAGCAGTCCTGACTGGTTTTCCCCTAGCAGTCAACAGCCTTAACTATAAACTTTACCTTTCCCCCTGAAGCCTCTCAGCTCCATCAAAATGGAGTCTATCTAGTTCTGGGCCTTGTAGGCCTGAGAAGGATGAAATAACCCTTAGCTCTGTCAGAGTACCTAAAGACAAAGCCAATAGGCAATAGATGGATTAGAGTAAGGGATCTATCATTATATAAAGCAACTATCCTCTTCTAGGTCTGGAAGAAAGGGCTTAAAAGAGCCAACACAAGCTAGCAATACATATCCTAGATGTGAGCAAGATTAAAGTCTTTATCATTCCGAAATAGAGCCAAAAAGCCTGTCAAGACATTCCACCCTTAGACTTTATTTTGCGAACATCTATAAACAACAACATCCAAATAAACAAACATCAACATAATCTATCAACAAAACCAAAAACCAAAAAACTCTCTAAAATGAATGACAACTTAGGGAAATTCCATCTGAAACTTAATGTAGGGAATACAAATCTAACAACTAACTGAAAACAAATCAAAGCACCCTTGACCTGAATGTTGAAACATATCTAAGAATTGATCTGATAACAACAGAAACTAACCAAAGCATCCTCAAACTAAATGCGCCACAACTTCTAGTGATAACCAATGAAATCTATTGATGTAGGGACTTGTTAGTGGAATGAAAACAGCAAGGGGCCTAAATGGGGCCTACCTACTTCGGACAACTTAAGAAAAAATTTGGTGAAATCTGAGAAATAAACATGACAAAAGGTCTTCAAGGTCTGGGCAAACAGTACTAATAGATGTAGGACATAATCATACTAAAAGACACACCTCCCAGGACAACTTAAAGTCTAGGGTAACCACCCTTGGACCAATCAAAGTGAAAGTGTAACAACAGGAAAATAAAGATAACCCCATTCCTACAAAATAGCTGGTGTAGTACTATGCATATGAAGCAATAAGACAAAGAAAATTAAGTGTGGTGCATATCTAAAAGACACAACATCACAAAACAGTTAGCACCTAGTTTCTCACTGTATCACACTGTGGAACACGTGTGCACCACCATTAAAAAAATTACAATCCTTCTGTATCGATCTTTCATTGGCAAAAACTGTTGTGCAGAAAACAGGAAATCCATAATAGGTGAAAGATAAACCAGTGTAAAATAGCATAGCATACTAAAGGCAAAATATAGTACTGCATAAACATCAAAATCATGAAATTGGGGCCTGTTTGTGATAATGTCCATCTGAAAAAAAAGAATATGGGAAAAATGCAAGGCCCAATTATGCAGCCAAGTAAATACTGTTCCGCAATCCATAATTAGGGATTATAGCACATGACTCGTGCAATATCATTATAATTTAGTGTTCGAGGCAGTCAATTGTGGATTCATCAGTGTAGGTCACCACCCTGCATCTTACCAAGGAAGCACTTCCTCCGATCCAGTCATCAGCTTCCGCCGTTCATCCGCCACCAATCCGGTCTGGTCTGGTTCCATCTTCCAAAAATAACAAACTAACATAAAAAAATGAAAACAAAAAAGTAAAATAAAAAAAAGGAGTGGGAGGGGGGGTGGGCCGACGCACACACCAAACACCACAACCCAACAACCTACAACGAGAAAACAAGTATCATTAATCTAGCAAAAATACATTTTCCATTTAAAAAGCACCCCAAGTGCTTTTCATTGTCGAAAGAAACATCCTAATTAATAAAAAACATTATTCTGAATACAAGGAATAATTAAAATCATATACTTTTAAATTTGTTTGGGCAAAATCTAATTTTTTCATACACAGCCAGAAAGGCTGGGGCCTAGCAACACCCTAATCCTCTGAGAGACAGCCCCTCCCTTCAGAAAGATGTTCGTGCTCAGAGGTTTGAATCCACTCCAGAAAATAAGCAGAAGCCAGGCTACAGTGTGATGTAATTTTGAATCACTGCCAAGTGCTGATCTCATTGCAGGAGCAAGGCTGCTGCCAACCATGCTGTCCAAGCATCTCTAATCTCTAGTCAGGGAAGCTAACCCAGGCCTACTGTATCTATCCAACTCCAAGGGCCAAGCGTCTGCCAATTATTCTGCATGTACAAGGATCCCTTATCTGAAGGCAATGAAGCTGTCTGCGCCGACAGCAAGGAAGAGCGACCTGACCCCTCCCTTACATAAACATTTCTCCGCGGAAAGAAATTGGAGAATGGCCAATGATAACAAGACAGGCACTGCTCGGCGCTCCAAGAGGGAAAAGCCCTCCCTTTACAAAACAGCTTTTCTCTGAGAGCCAGGCGAATTCAAGGTCAAACAAGCATTTACAATGCAACGGTTTCGACCTTTGAAAAAGTTAGAGCTATTGGCATTGTAAATGACAACATTTTTATGTATGTGTTGGTTTTGAAAACAGATAAATAAATGGCACTGTCATTTACAATGCCAATAGCTTAATCTCTCGCAAATGCCACACACAAACACACAGACCCACACAGAGTCCCACACACATACATACCTACAGAGCCACACACAGAGCAACACACACACACATACACAGAGCCACACACACAGACACAGACACAGCCCCCCCACAGACACAGACACAGCCCCCCATGCCCCCGTCAGGACGCACCCTCCAGGGCCAGCATGGACGGGAAATCCTTGCAGTTTGAGATGTCGGTGATGCAGGTCTTCCACAAGTTGGAACAAAAGGTGGCCGTGGTGATGACTGTGCCGTCGATGCTCGACACCTTCTAGTAGTCGGTGGGCAGTGTGGAGCAGACCAGCACCCAGCCCGACAGGGCCAGCAGGACGGCCACGATCTCCCCCGCCTTGCAGTCACTCACAGGCCATGAGAATCAATGGCAGAAGTGGGCTGACCCATTGTCACATTCTATATGCCAACACGTCACAAACAGAATGTGAGTGATATTAGAACAGACCAACGAAAAGGAATGCTCCATGGCCCCTCTCGAAATGTATATGGATGCATGTTTTTAATAAATTTTTCTGACTACAAGAGCCTGGAAAATAGCTAAATATGACAAGCCGGACCAAAAAAATTGGATTAATATACACACAAAGCTAAATCACATGCATAAAATTGGATTATCACAATGAACATCTACTCAGGGGGGCTTGTCAGACGGGGCTAAACACCAAAACTCTTGCTGACTATTGTAATGTGTGAGATTCCATGTTCCAAAATACTTCTGCAGACTTTACCACAGTGTAACAAAAAGCCACCCTTAAAGACCTGTTAGCTTAACCTTATGCTTTTCATAAGAAATGTTAGACTACTGCATTTGTCAAACCATTTTATAATAAACAGATTTAATCTATGGCATCAGACATCATTTTTCGATAGGAAATTGGAAACCCTCATCTACAGGCTTGACAACAGTGGAATAACAAGCCACCCGTAAAAGCCTTTCAATTCCATTGCCTTTGTTTTAAGGTTCCAAGATTACCAGATCCTGGGCATCTAACATGGCATAAATTGTTTATCCCCATAACGAACTTGAGGCCTAGGCTTTCCTATACGGCATGAAGTGCAATTTAAGCACTCTTTTGTAGTGAAAGAACACATCTCCTGCCCAGTCATATCCTGTATTGAAGATAACCAACATTTAGGCAGGGCCAAAGCTCCTCTCTCAGTAGTGTTTCTTGTAACTCTTTTATGTTAATTACATGAGGTAATGAGACAGCTGTGCAAGCCAGCTCTAAAAAGAGACTCCTTATAAAGTTACATCGGTTTAGCGAAGTTTGGGGGATGGACACACATGGGCTTTAATTGCTCCACAATGTATATTTGTACATACTTGTGTAGTATAAACCTAGTCGAAAGTGAGCAGAGTGCGGTACTGAGTCAAAGGCAGAGACACAACCAGAAATGTAATCTAGACAACGTTCTGGGTTCTGACAGGACAGGAGTACTAATTATAGTTCGTTGAGGCAAGAATCTACTTACGTGACTCAAACACACAATAATGGTCACCATGTGCTTTTTATCTGGCTGCTGGGCACACCCCAAGGGGGTAATGCACATCATGCTGAATACCAAAAACTAGAAACAGCTGCCAATTAGGCCACCTGAATGAAGTCAGCTTGGTGAGAGTACTCACCTCAGAAATGGGATACTCTGGAACGAGGCATGAATGTTTAGCGCTCCGGGCAAAATGAAGGTTTGACTCTGAAGTGCTCCCTGTCCTCTAACAATAAGCTTACCTTGCCTTATTAAAGTACTGGCCATAGGGCCAGTTTCAGTACCCTCAGCCAGCAGAAACCTGGTGCACCTGTGTCACACCTTCTAGGTCGGAGAGGAGCAGAGTTGACAAGGCGTGGTACAAAAATAGATGACCCAAGCCGGGGACATACTACTACATGGGTGCTTTCATCTACTGCCATCTCGACCTTATGTTTATGACAATGAAGAGTCGAGGGAGAGAAAAGGGTCAAGTTAAAGGGAATTAGGGAGAGTGGAAACAGTTGGACGGTTAGGAAAAAACAGCACGGGCACACGGACAGCGGGGAGGGGTGGGGGGGGGGGCGGGAAGGGGTGGTCCTGGGGGGAGGGGGGGGGTCTATGGACGGAGCCTGAACTCACCGGTACCTGTGCGATTTATTTATCTTTGTTCACGGCGGCAATCGTAAGGGTGCACTGAAAAAGTTATTTGATCTGCTCGGTGTTTTGTTTAATCCAGTATTTAATGCATCTTGTCTTTAAGATGCGATATGTAGATGGACGAAATGTATGCACTTGTATAGTGCTTCGTCCACAGGCAGAGGAGTACTGTATTAGGATAACAGGCGAAGGCGAATGAGTGATTGGAGGAGCGTTGCTGCTGCAGTCACTCACCGTGGGGGTGTGATGCAGTAAGGGCTGCCATACCCCACGACAAACTGGATATCCTGACGTTGGCATGATGAGTATGCTTGTCTGTATTTAGGCTGAGCCGGAAAGGTGGTGTCTATTGATCAAGAGACAGACAGCAGATGCGTTTAATGCAATGCAAGAATGTTGGGAATATTGTCGGAGAAGAGGCGGCTTTGGAACTGTAGAACCAAGTTCGAGTCCCTGTGACATTCAACATCCTGTGATGGTAGAGCACAATTTCCTCTGTCAGATAGATATAATAATGGGACTTTGACATCGAGACGGTGGAGTGGCCATATAGGGGCATTCCCCTTTAAAGTGAATTGACCCCGTGAAATAAAACATGCACGTGGGCTCCTTGATACTCCAACACTGTTGTTACTTTGCTTCCGCTGACCTTCATCCCCGTCTGTCCGTCGTGTTTTGCATGCAGCACTTAATTATTGCAGCAACTGTGTAATGATGCGATTACGCCGTATTGATCCAAAAAAGGTTTAATGCAGGGACAGGCGAAAGCCTGGCGGCACAGCTTCCACTCCAGGACGCAAAACATTTTAACTAAGATACACAACAAACTGTGAGGGTGTGCTCCTTTAAAGTGAGGTACACACAGGCACTTCTGCTTTTTGCGCACACGTGCATTTACAGCTTGGGTATGCCCTGGTTGTCTGCACCTATGCATCTCGAGCAGTGAAGCACGCATTGGAGCACAGATGGCGGCAATATACTGATATGCAGTATGCTGCTGCTGTCATATATGGTGTTTGCAGACTCAATCATACCCGGGGTGGTGGTTGGGAGGGGGGAAGGGGGGCTAACAGGGCTATGACCCAAGTCCCCGTTATGCCAATACAGCACCAAAAAGGACAGGGTTGCACGAGGTATGATGGGTGAGATTGAAAGTAAAAATGAGGAGGGACGCTCCCCTTTCCTATAGTCTGCCTGCGAAGGCAATGAGAGACACAGGAGAGGGAATGATAGGAAAGGCGAGCGAAATAGACAAAGAGATGAACATAGGATTGTCAAATACAGTTAATAGATTTGTTAGAGAAGCATCTAAGAGAGAAAGTGGTAATTTGGCAAAGGCATAGTGATCAGGGTGAGAAGAATGCTAGCTAGAGGAGAGAGAACGCATGAGAGAGAGGTGAGACAAAGGATGGGAGGGACGAAATTATGGTAATATGAGTGACAAAATAGGACGGAGCCTGAACTCACCGGTACCTGTGCGAGGAGGTGATGGGGAGGCCGAGGGAGCCCCTCGGCCGCTGTAGCCCTGGCTTCCGCTCTCCTCTCTTCGGACGGGGCAGTCCTGGGGGGGCGGGGCGGACGGGAAAAACAGCACGGGCACACTGACAGCGGGGAGGGGCGGGAAGGCGCAGTCCTGGGGGTGGGGGGGGGGGCTATGGACTGAGCCTGAACTCACCGGTACCATCACTTACCAGAAACTCCGAAATAGGGTTGACGAAAACAACGGGACATAGGGCAAACGGAGACGACAGGAGAGAAAAGGGGCGGATGACGGAAAATGGGGCGGGGCTTAAAAACGCACGGAAACGCCCCCGATTCGCGTCCTAACAGGGGAAAGAGTGAGGGGTGGGGCGGGAAGGGGCAGTCCTGGGGGGGGGGGGGCTATGGACGGAGCCTGAACTCACCGGTACCATCACTTATCAGAAACTCCGAAATAGGGTTGACGAAAACAACGGGACATAGGGCAAACGGAGACGACAGGAGAGAAAAGGGGCGGATGACGGGAAAAGGGGGCGGGACTTAAAAAAACATACGGGAACGCCCCCGATTCGCGTCCTAACGGGGGAAAGAGTGACAGACAACAATGTCTTCCAATGGCTAGCCTCCATTTATGGAGCTAGCCAATGGAGGAAGGGGCGGATTCAAGTCCCCCATATTGTAAACAATAGCTTTCGCCTGGGCGGGGCACTGCTTCGCAGTGCTCCGGCCAGGTCGAAACCTAAAAACACATTCCCTGGAACTCAAAACAACTCTGTTCCCAGGCCAGAACCACCGTTCTCAAACTAACTGAAGCAGATTTAAAACGTGATGAAAAGCATAATTAAAAGGGCATATATTTTTTTGTAACTAAGTGACATGCCAGCATTTGAAAATAATACAGTACTGCTACTAGCTGCAAAGGAAAAAATATTAGCAGACACAGTACATTTTACTTTAGGAAAATAATAAGGACATAATTTGTGCAACTAAGTCACAGGCTAGCATTTTAAAATAAATCTATTATAAAAACAGCTGCTGCTGAAAGGGAAAAATAGTAGAACAGCATTGCATTTAAGTTTCCATATTGAAAATAACATGAGAAGTAAAACAAGGTAACATGTCATAATTTAGTGTGCAAGCTCTTCTAGTTTACCTATTAAAAAGGGCCAGATTCATCAGTTTTTCAAATAGTCATTTTTCTAACTGAGTGGGCACACTCACACAATGGTCTGCTACATATCAGAAACATTTGCATTTGAAAAAGGTTCAGCTTGCATTGGAAAAATAATAATCTATATAATTTCAAGAACACACATTTTATTTTTAAAAGCACACGGTTGCATTTCACTAATTAAAAGCACATTCTATGATGGGACTGTTATATTTTCGTTTTTCACAACCGCTAACGCATTAATTAAAGCACCCTTCGTGCAAACCCTTATCTCAATCCGACTGGTTGATTTATAACTTACCGACCTCTAAGAGTCAGACACATTAAATCATCAGTTTCAAGGCGAACCCACACAAATTCGTAGACGCATTTCAAAAAGAATGTTAAATGAACACAGCTCTACTCTCAGCGCAAGATGTTACCCTTCTGTCAGCAAGCTGACAAAGCACATAGGCAGAACCCAGCAACCAATGAAAGTCAAATCAAACCATCATTCATCTAAACACTCACTGACTTTTAGTGTCAGCTCAAATAACCATGCATGTTAAACAGCATGTTAAAATAAATACTGCCATCTCAATACAAGATATTAACCCTTTGGCAGCCCAAACACAATCATTCCCCAATGACTGCAGTACATGGGAAAGTCACAAACTCATCTCTCCACGTTTTCACATAACACGTACGCACATCTTCAAAACGTTATCCCCAAGCACTTGAAAGAGATCCAGCTCTCTCCTGCCTAACGTAATGATAACATGCCCTGTCCAAGCCATAACCACATGGCGCTATTCACAAGCCATATTTACAAGAAAGTCAACAAGTTCAAAAAATGACAAGCTCTTCACAAGGAATATATTCAAAGCGCAATTCACAAGGAACACAGCAAGTCAAAATGAGAACATGCACCTCACAAGCCACAATTATATGGCGCTATTTACAAGGCATATGTACAAGGAGCTATTTACAAGGAACTCCACAAGTCATATTACAATGAACACATTTCACATAGCACAGCATAAGCAGATGCAGCAAGCAATTTAATGGGCAATTTAAAAGCATTTTTTCACACACATTTGTACAATTGGATCACCACAAAGATGTTATTGGCTCCCTCACGTAATGTCATCCTGCAAGCCTGACAATTCAAACACCAAGATGAAAAGCATTTCTTCCACCCTGCATAAGCCAAATGCCATGATGTACTGCAATCTCCTCACACTGCAACTGTTCAAGCCCATAGGTCACACAGGCTTCATAAACTGCCCGACTATGCCAGATGTTACTGGCGATCAGGGCACTCCTCCACAACATATGGGAAACTCAGCTGTTCAAGCCAATAGGTCACACAGGCTTCGTAAACTGCAAGACTACGCCAGATGTAACTGGCGCTTAGGGCACTCCCCCACAACTTATGGGAAACTATCCAAGCACATGGCCAGGGCACACAGGCTTCGTAAGCAGCCGACTACGCCAGATGTAACGACCGGGTTCTAGACTAGATGGGATCAGCTCCTGAGAGCCCCTCCAACCCAGCCGGAACGTAACCACCTCCCTCCTCAGGACCATCTATCCAGGCACCTGGGTACCTACCTGAGGATGGGGAACTCGCAATATACAAGCTCATATCATCAGAAACACCACTAAATCTATAGGGATACTAAGAGTACTCACTGATTACTAAGGACATCCATGCCCTACACCACACTCATACCTCATAGTCTCGCGACCACATGGGTCCAGACTAATCTACCCTGGGGCAGTTCTGATTATCTACCATTACACACTGATCACCATCAGTGCTCACTCGACACGCAATCCGGCGTGCCTACACACGGGCCTGCAGTCCCAGTGCTCACTCACTTTCTATTGTGTCCACAATCCAGCGGAACTAAACACCGTGTCCCCCGGTGCTCGCTCACTTACAATCCGATCTGCAATCCGGCAGATCTACACACTGACCACAATCAGTGCTCTCACTAACGCCACTTACCAATGACGACCACTTTCCTATGAATACCTTTAGCTCTCTGTCTCTCTATGTTGGGAAGTCTCTCTCACTACTCACTAAGGGTTCGCTACTACAATAATATTATGGGATGGCCGAATTACTTAGTATATCAATTATCCCTTAGTTGCAGGTCTTCTCTCTCTCCCTACTTATTCAGTTATCACTTACCTGATCAGGGGTAACATCTGTTCAAACAGTAATACCTGACTAGGAGACAAGGTTACCTCCACTGTATGGGGACAAAAGATATACACACTGTGTGTAAGAGTTATTCCCTGATTTAAGCGCTCCTACTCCCTTTTGATCCGCCAGTTGCTGCACAGCATCTGGTTAGAAAAAAGCTTAGCTCTATCTTAAGAATAACACATGCACACTAGTTCACTAAGAACTAGGGTATCTTTATTACAATAAACATAAAATACACATACACAAATCTGCGGGGTCTCTATGACTAACAGGAACTTTAACACACCGCTGAAAAAAAGGATTAGACATACAGGGACAATGTCATCTGCGGGGACAGGAACTTTTAACACACCGCTGGAAGAAAAGGATTAGACATACAATAGCCTAGGGAATAAAGACAAGATTAAGGTGTAAGTGTAAAGGCGACTAGTTTAGACTACCTCACCTATTAGAAGGAAGATTTCTCTCTGACTCTGGTGGGATCAGGGCTCTCTCTGTCTCTGGTGGGATCAGGGCTCTCTCTCTGTCTCTCCCTCCGTCACCACAGCTACACGCCTCTGGCTCAATTGCTCCAGCTGAGAGCCTTAGCTCCTCCATCCGCTTTGATGCTCTCTGACAAACTGGCAGTCCCAGCTGATAGTTACTGCTCTCTCTTCAGCTTCAGCAATCATCTGCCTTCTTTCTCCATTCCAGAACTGGACGGTATTCTGCAGCTCCAGCAGACATCCTACTCTCTCCTCTGCAAGAACCAAACTGAACTGACCACTCCTCCTCTTCTGCAATTCGCTAATATGGATTCCTCTCCGCTCATGGAAATTTCCAACAGAGGGCTGCCTCCCACCGAATTCCTGTGCTAGCTCCAGAGCTCTTTGCGCAACCGCAGTGGCCAGCTGCATGTTACGTATGGGCCCAAGAGACAAACACATTCCTCGGATAAGAAGCAGTCCTGACTGGTTTTCCACTAGCAGTCAACAGCCTTAACTATAAACTTTACCTTTCCCCCTGAAGCCTCTCAGCTCCATCAAAATGGAGTCTATCTAGTTATGGGCCTTGTAGGCCTGAGAAGGATGAAATAACCCTTAGCTCTGTCAGAGTACCTAAAGACAAAGCCAATAGGCAATAGATGGATTAGAGTAAGGGATCTATCATTATATAAAGCAACTATCCTCTTCTAGGTCTGGAAGAAAGGGCTTAAAAGAGCCAACACAAGCTAGCAATACATATCCTAGATGTGAGCAAGATTAAAGTCTTTATCATTCCGAAATAGAGCCAAAAAGCCTGTCAAGATAGAGCCCCACGGTAAATAAAAATGGCAATATATGTACACAGAAACATAATTACATACATTCCAAAACCATAAATACTAATAAGTACCAAGGTAGCATTAACATATAGGAGTACATTAGAAGAAAAAGAACACCTTTATAGCATATCCATGTCATTATGTTAGTCCAAACTACAGCCAATCACGCGCAAGCACCCCTCTAGAACTTTCTCCTCAGAGGCTCAGGCCCTCAGATTTTCTACCATACGTCATGTGAAGGGAGTTTCTCTGAGCTCTGCTCAGTTTTCAACTTTTTTCTGGATTTCTTCAGTTTCTTCTGGGATGTCTTCAAGTAAGAAGTCTTTGTTTGCCCATGTGCTTCTTGTGGAAAATTGCGGCTCTTCTCAGAGGACCTTCACAAGAAGTGTATTTATTGCCTCTATCCATAGCATGAGGTAGGAAAATGTAAGATTTGCAGGACTTTCTCAACAAAAACCCTTAAGGACAGGGAAGGGCGTCTCCTCCTGTGGTTGCAGAGGTTGAAGGATAAGGATTCACCTCTTTCTGATGCAGAAAGCCTTGCGTCCGGTGTGTCTGGAGCCACTTCTATATGTGGCAGTGGGCAGGATTGGCCATCTCCTTTCCAGAAAAAGAGGAAACTTCAACTTCAGAAGGCTCCTGCTGTGTCTCCACCTCCTCCCTCCTGCTACGCCTATGCCCCGAGATCTGACTCCCAGGCGTCCACCGCTCCTTCTACGCATGTTTCCTCTAAAAAAAACTTGCTAAATCGTCGACGGGAGCGTCGATGGTCATTCTGACGACAAAATCTGCCGTCCCCAGCTCTCTGACCACGACAGTGATGACGACTTGTGCCAGCGGGTCGTCGACGGCGGCTGTGTCGACGTTGTCCGTGTCGACAATGGTGTGTGTGAGCTTCAAATCTGTCTCGTCGACTATTCCAATCTCCTCGTCGACGTCCAAAAAGGGAGTCTCGTCGACGTCCAAAAAGGGAGTCTCGTCGACATCTAAATCTTCGTCGACGCTTGCTGTGAAGAGAGCCTCTTCGTCGGCGGGTGCTCTGTCGACGACTGCTCCGTCGACGGCTGTGTCGTCGGCGGTGGCTCTGTCGACGGCGGCTTCGTCGACGGCTGTGGTCTTGGCGGAGGCTTCGTCAAAGGTTGTGGTCTTGGAGGCGGCGGCTTAGTCAATGGCTGTGGTCTTGCCGTCGACGGCTTCGTCGACGGTGGTTCTCATATCGACAGTGTTACTGTTGTCGACGTCTACCTTCGCATCATTGCCTCTCGTGCCAATTTCTTCATCCGGTTCTGGGGCTCCTGCTGTTGACCCTCTGCACCAACGTCAGCATTTGCCTTTGGACCAGCTTCCGGTTCCACGTCACTCACAGCCTCCATCACCTCTTTTTGCCACGGGTTCGGAGCAGGACTCTGGTTCTGATGAGGAGGAAGATGACAGATTCCGAGCAGCTCGCAGCCCTTCGGAGCTGGTCATTAAATGTCAGGACTATGAGGATGATCTGGATGATTACTTCCATGAGGAGGAACCTTCTGCTCAGCTTCCCACAGCACAGATACAGCTCTCCCTCATTTCTAATCTTCAATACATGTTAGAGGATTATAATAGACGATTTCCACTGTCTCACCAGGGGTCTCCTCAACCTAGGGTGCCTGCAACTACAGCAGCTCCTCCCTCTACTACGCTGCCAGAGCCAGCTGCGCCTTCTGCACAATCTACTACCTCTATTCAGGTCCATGCAACTGTTTATGAGGATGATGACGTTCGCCCAGACAGCGAAGTTGAATTATGATGATGGGAACATGGCGGATTGGGACGGTTATCAGATCCAGACACCGTTTCCGCCACCTTTGGGTTCAGGGGATTCTCCTTCTGTGGATATAGCTAGTTTTCACCAACTTATGGAGCGAGCGGCACAGCGCTTTAAGCTTCCTATGGTTCTGAAGGATGAGGACTGTTTTCTTTATGATTTCAAGAGTCCACCTTATAAACAGGTCCGGACAGTGCCTATTAATGACTTCATTTGGAACGAGGGTGTCCAACTGATGCAGATGCCAAATTCTATCCCGGTGCTTCTTCCTCGCTTGGAGACGAAGTATATGGCGCCCCAGGGTTCTCCAGCTTGCCTGGTAGCGCAGCCTTAACCTGATTCCGTGATCACCCAGGATGCACAGCGCCGTTCTAGGAATCCGTCTTCTCCTATTACAGCTCCTCCTGACCTTGAGGGACGTAGTCTTAATGCCATTGGACGTAAATTTTCCTCTATGGCTTCTACCACCATGAGGGTTGCGAATTCTCTGGCCATTCTGGTGCGCTACGACCGCCAGATGTGGTCGGATATGTCTTCTTTTTTCGACCTCCATCCTGAGCCCTCCAGAGCAGAGGCTCTCAAGATTCTTCAGGAGGGAGAGAGAGCGTCATCTGAGATCGACTGCTCTGTGGACATTGCGTGCACTGGTTTTCGTCAGCTTGCGGGCCAGCCATTTGCGACGTCAGGGCTGGCTGCGTTCCACCTCTTTTCGCCAGGAGGTTCAGGCAAAAATCCTCGACATGCCCTATGACGGCTAACCGCTCTTTGGCCAGCATGTGGACGACGCACTTCAAACCATTAAAAGGGACACCGAGACGGCTCGTGCCCTAGGCACGTTGCAGTTTCGAAGCAGCCTTTTTGTGGAGCGCGCGGACGCGGCTCCTCTTCTTTTCGCGGCGGATCAAACCAGTACCGCTCCTACGGCCAAGGAAATCGGAGATATTCCTCCCAGTCACAGCATTCCTCCCAGTCACGGCAACAGTCTACCAAGTCTTACAGAGGAAAGTCTTCCTACAGAGGCTCCGCTTCTAAAAAGCAATGACTTGCCTTCCCCGCTCAAAGTTGGAGGTCGAATCTCCCTTTTCTTTTCCAATTGGTCTTCAATCCCCTCGGACCGTTGGGTGCTGGACATTGTATCAAAGGGCCATGCTTTGGAGTTTGTCAAGTTCCCTCCAAACACTCCTCCATCTGGTCCGCCTCCGGCTCATCTCAGGGAGCTATTTCAACAGATTCGACTCATGATTCAGAAAGGTGCCATCGAAGTGGTTCCCAAGGCTCAGAAGGGGATGGGGATTCTGTTCGTGGTTTTTCCTTGTCCTCAAGAAGTCCCGCGAATGTCGCCCAATCCTCGACGTAAGAGCCCTGAGCAAGTACCTGAAGTGCCAATCCTTCCGCAGTGGTCACACTCAAGAAAATTCTTCGCCTTCTCTCGAAGGACGACTTCATGACCACCATCGATCTCCAAAACGCTTATTTCCACGTGCCGATACTTTCAAGACACCGGAAGTACTTGCGCTTTCGGGTAGGGCGCAGAGATTTTCAATTCAAGGTTCTGCCTTTCGGACTTCGCTCCGCTCCTCGTGTCTTCACACAAGTCCTGGCCCCGGTGGTGGCATAACTACATTTGAAGGGCGTTAACATTTTTCCCTACTTGGACGACTGTCTCATCAAGTCACAATCTCGCCATCAGGTGTCTCTGGACACTCGATTCTGTCAGACTCTATTCCTCTCCCTAGGTCAACACCGAGAAGTCTCAGGTCGACCCAGCTCTCTGCAGGACCTTTCTAGGCACCACTCTGAATACTTTGCTGGCGAAGGCATTCGTGTCTCACGAGCATCAGCTGTGTATTCTACGCCTAGTGGCTCTCATCCGTTCAAAAGGGTCCGTTTCAGTTCGTGTATTGAAATCCTTTCTTGGGATGGCGTCCTCCTGCATCTCCCTGATCCCAAATTGCAGGCTCAAGAGTCTCCCAATTCAGGAGGAACTGGACAAACTGTGGCGTCAGGTCACCGTCTCTTTCAACGATCTGGTCCTAGTGACCGCTCGGATGAGGTCCGCTCTCCGATGGTGAGCTCAACCGTCAAACATCGCTGCCTGCACTTCTTTCCTAACCATCGCTCAGGAGCTCGTCCTTACCACGGATGCCTCCCTGTAAGGCTGGGGCGTACATCTTCAGGGGCTATCCATAAAGGGCAAGTGGACCCAGTCTCAACGTTACATGCACATCAACAGACTGGAGCTAATTGCCATTTTCCTGGCGCTCAAATCTTCTACTCCAGGGAGAATCAGTGCTCATTCCAACACACAATACCATCAGTATGCACTATGTAAACAAACAGGGCGGCACCAAGTCACCGCTCCTGTCTCAGCTGGCACAGAGCATCTGGGATTGGGCACTCCGTCACCAAATTACCCTACCAGGCATCTCCAACATCCTAGCGGATTCCCTCAGCAGGTTCGCGTCCTCGACCCACGTGTGAGAGTTGCATCAGCGACTCTGGACTTAATCTTTCGACTGTGGGGTTGCCCGAACATGGATCTTTTTGCGAGCCCTGTGAACTGGAAATGCTAGTCTTATGCAAGTTGGTTTCCCTATCAAGGGTCGTGTGCGAATGCCCTTTTGATGGACTGGTGCAATCTTTTTGCCTATGCTTTTCCGCCGATTCCGCTGGTCCCTCGAGTGTTGTGGAAAATGCGGAGATAGCCGTGCCACATTCTCCTGATCGCTCCTAGGTGGCCTCGACAAGCATGGTTCTCGGAACTGCTGCTTCTCTCACAGCTCGAACCCATCCTCCTTTGTCCTCGAGCAGATCTCCTCACAATGGACAAGGGTCAGATCTGTCATCCGGACCTCGCCTCTCTCAAATTATCGGCCTGGAACCTGAGCACCTTGAATTTGCCCACTTGAATATTTCGCCAGCATGTAGAAACGTTCTTGCCAATGCAAGAGCTCTGTCCACAGTAAAGACCTACAAGCTTAAGTGGAAAAGGTTTCAGGCCAGGGCGCTCCCCCGCCGCGTCAGCACACCGTGTTAGTGCTGTGTCTGTCCTGTGCCTCGCTGCTGCCGCCGGTACGATCCCTGGTGGTCCAGTGGGCATAAGCTTGCTCTCTATTCTGCTTATTGCTCTTTATTCTGCTGCTGATCGTACTGTCTCCACTGTGTTCCACTGTTATTTCATTCTGTGCCCCACTGACTGTACTGTGTCCACTGTGTCCACTGTACTCCATTAGTGTTTTTTGTGCCCCTTGCGTTCTTTTTCACTTTGCTTGTTTTCCCTCCTCGGTCTGTGCCACTCAGCTCCTCCTCGTTCTTGCCGCTGCGTCCCCCGCGGCCCCGCTCCCCCTTCCAGCTGCTCCTCCCTGGACCCCTACATAATGCCGGCCGCTGCACGGCCACGCAGCGGACGCGCGCCGCTGGCGCACCGAAGGCGCACCGAAGGCGCGCCCAAGTCATGCGTGTCTGCACCCGTCCGCGCCTGGACCGCGCCCAGCGCCAGAACCCCTGGCCCTCGTCAAGGACAGCCCGCCAGACGGATCTACGACGCCGCCACCCTCCACGCACTCCACACCAGCTGGACCCCCGCCTGCCACCGAGCCACCCCGAAACGCACCCACGGACCCTTCACCTGCCAAGCATGCAAATTCACCAGCCTCCGCACCTCCACTCCGCACGCCGGACCAAGCATCAACAACAACCACCTCAAGTGCATCCTCTTCAACACCCGCTCCGTCCACAGGCACTCCGTCTAACTCTGGAACCTCCTCGACACAACAGCGCCGGATGTCGCCTTCCTCACAAACTTGGATGAACGCCTCCTTAGCCCCTGACATCGCCATAGCCATCCCAGATGGCTACAAGATCACTCGAAGAGACTGCACCAACCAAACCGGAGGAGGCATCGCCATCGTCCACAAAAACACCATTCGCATCACGACCAACTTCGACAACACCCTTACCGCCGCCGAACACCTTCACTTCTAGATACACACCGACCACAAGACCACCCTCAGAGGCACCCTCCTCTACAGACCCCCGGGACCACGCACACAATTCAGCGAAGCCATCGCAGACTTCATCAGCCCTCTCGCCCTCACATCCACAGACTACATCCTCCTGGGGGACCTCAACTTTCATCTGGAAAACAACAATGACAACACCACCACCACCCTGCTAGACAACCTCGCCAACCTCGGACACCCCCACCCACTACGCCGGCCACACGCTTGACCCAGTTTTCTCCTCCAGCAACCACATCTCCTTCAGCCACACAACCGGACTACCATGGACAGACCACAGCTCACAGACCATGCACGCAACCTGGGCTTCATCCTAGACTCCTCCCTCACGATGACCAAGCAATTCCACGCCGTCTCGTCATCCTGTTTCAACACCCTATGCATGCTCCGAAAGATCTTCCGGTGGATCCCGACCGAAACCAGGAAAACGGTC